>NC_137328.1:83640886-84272136 GCF_965287045.1 Carcharhinus amblyrhynchos
GAAAGGTTGCTTTTTAAAGGAGTTTTCCTGAATCACAGCAGGATGATTTTTCTGCCTTAGATTGGACTTCAAATAAAAAAAACACAACCAGCTCAAGAAATTGTAGCTATAATTAAGAGAGAGGAGTGGCAGTGGGCTGCAGCTTGCAGTTGTTGCTACCTATGATGGAAGGTGTACAAAGAGAGGTTACACTTCCCCGATATGTCTGAATTGCACTGTCTCAGGTAGCTACTTGGGAGGTTGAAGACATCTTGAGCCTCATTGAAGAAGAGCTGCTCCTTGCTGTTTGCCATATATTACCAGTGGCTGCCTTAAGTCACTACATTTTAGCCTTTGGCTACTTCCAGCACTCGGCTGGACACATCCAGCGTCTCTCAGTCAGCTGCCCAAAATTGCATTTGCAAACAAATAATGATTTTTTTTCTGGAAGGACCAACAGTAGGCTGCGTTGATGCTAATTGAATGAGCAGGTGCTTGGGTTTGCATGTCCGGCTGGTTTTAGATAGGTACAGGTGCAGCTGCACGCACGTGATAATACATCCTGAAATCAACCACAAAATCTTTCATAAAGCAAGGTTCAATTGGTGTGTAATCACAAAAAGATATTCCCTGCAGGTGTGGACAAGATTCCAGGTAGCTGCTATGATGCTTTTGTTGTGTGGCAGTCTTAGCTCGGTGATGTATTTTGATATGCAAATTGACTGAAGGGAGGCAAAACTTCAAACTTGGCACATGGCGCATGTCAGAATCCCAAATAATGAAGTCATATGACCACTGTGTGTTTGATTATGGGTGGCAGAGTGGTTAGCACTACTGACTCACAGCACCAGGGTCCCAGGTTCAATTGCAATCTTGGGGATTGTGTGGAGTTAGCTTATTCTCCCTTTGTCTGCGTCGGTTTCCTTCAGGTGTTCTGGTTTCCTCCCACAGTAGGTTAGGGGGATTAGTGGGATAAATGCATGGGATTACAGGGATAGGGTCTGGGTAAGATACTGTGTTAGTGAGTTGGTGTAGACGCGATGGGCTGAATGGCTTCCTTCTGGGGCAATCAGGATATTGAATTTAATGATCAGCTATGATCATAATGAATTGTGGAGCTGGTTCAAGGGGCTGAATGGCCTACTCCTGATTCTAATTTCTATATTAAACAATCTTTTGGCATTCTGGGATATGCTTCAGGTGCCTTGATGGATTTGGGAATGTTCTTCACCAACCAGTGTATACAAAATAGTCGTGAGGAACAACAAACAGAATATTGATCATCACTGGATGGTTCAAAGAGGATGCAGGAATGTGGATAGTGCAGTACTAGCAGTTCATATTGCTCCCAGGGATGCCCTAATCAATGCAAGGTTCACTCAGATTGCACAGTAGATAACTGTCAGAAGGACATTCAATGACCACTGTTTCTATTTCCATTGCTAGTGGCACAAAGCAATCACATGAACACTGACCACTTGGAAACACTGCCAATGGGCCCCATCAATTCATGTCTTGCCACTTATCATCAAACAAGTGAATTGTCAATCAGAAACCAAGAATGGGCAAGATGGGAAAATGATGCAAAAGAATATAATTTATATGTTCTAACTAAACCAAGAAGCTTCACAACATTATATTTTCTCGTATGTCCATGTGCATATCCTTTTGCAACTACCATGCTTTCTTCTTTTATTTTATAATGCTCATAAATAGTATAAGCCCTGCTTGAGTAGAACATGAGGCAGGCAGCTCATGTCTCTGCTCAGATTGCTGAGATGCTCTTAGATAATGATTTCTGGACTTTGGAGCCCATGCGGACCCTATTAAAGATTAATATTTACTCCCTGCAGGTTCAGATCTGGGAGTCAAGGCAGCAAGTACTGATTGAAGACAGGAGGGGAAAAGGAGAAATTAAAGTACTTTATGTGAAGCTCCCATTCATTGTCCAGTCACTTTTCACTGCTACCACTCTGCTGGAGAGCACTTTAGTGTGGTCTTGTGAGGCTGAGTCATTATTTATTATATAACCTCATTTAAGGTTGCAGAGACTTTTGCATCCAGAGTTTGCAAAGCATGGTCTAATTTGATTATAGTGATTAATGTTTCACAGAGATAGCTACCATATTCATGGCAGAACAGACTGGGCTGAATTTTGTTCTTGTGGGACAGGCCCAAAAGTGGATGGATCGACCCTACTTCCAAGGCTTGTGTGGGCCCCAGGGCTACATCCTCTTAGTGGCAGCCAGCAGATATTGGGGGTGTTGGTGCAAACATATGGTTTCTTCTGGGATGGGAGCAGCCATTTCTGCTGGGTGGTCCCCCGTAAAATATCAGCGACAGCAGAAAGAGGCCCTTAAAAGGCCGCTTACATGACCCAGTTGGTCTCTAGGCAGGAGTGCTGTCAGTTAACTTTTTCATCGCTGGCAAGGTGGCATGATTATCTTTCCCTTGTTCTTCACAACCTGTCAGCAGCCTTTCACAGTGACCATATCATCCTCCTCCAAGGCTGTTGTCCAACTTTCACCTGAATCCATTCTTATCAATCTAATCATCTCTTTCTGCCCCTGCAACATTAGTGGCCTCCAGTGATCAATCCTTGGTCTCTTCCTGTTTCTCACCTATACACTAGTCTACATCACCCAAAAACACAGAGTTTGTTTTCACATACTCATTGATAATACCCAGCTCTACAGTACCACCGCCTCTCTCAACTCTCCACTGTTCTTAAATAACCAAACTCCTTATTCAACATCCAATATTGGTGAGCAGAAATTTTCTTCAAATTCATTACTGGGAAGAACGGGGCCAATGTTTCCAGCTCTCACTTTGAACTCCATTCCCTCCCACCATCCTTATCCTCCACCCTGGCAACATTCTGAGATTAAACAAGTATGTTTGCAATAATAAAAGTTAAAAAAGTGTTGGAAATGCTCAGCAGGTCAAGAGCATCTGTGACAGTTTGGATATACACATGTGTCTGTCACAGATGTTGCCTGCTGCGTTTTTACAATATTTTATGTTTGTATTTCAGATTTCCTCTTGCCTCACCTTTTGAATTCAGTCTTTTCTCCATGTTTGGACCAAGGCTATAACGAGGTCAGGAGCCAAGTAACCTTGATGGCACCTAAGCTAAGCATGGGAGAACGGGTCATCACTGAGTAATTGTTGATTGATAATACTGTTGATGACACCTTCCATCATGTTACTGGTGATTGAAAGTAGACTAATGGGGTGGTAATTGGCCAGGTTGCATTTGTCTGTTTTTGTTCATATGACATGTCTGGATAATTTTTCACATTTTTGAATCATTGTCAATGTTGTAGCTGTGTGGCAACTGTTTGGCTAGGGATGTTGCTAATTCTAGAACAAGAGTCTTCGGCACTACTGCCAGGATATTGTCAGTGCACGTGACCTTTGCTGTATTCAAAGCAATTATCCATTTCTGGAAATCATGTTCAAATGATGAATCAAATTAGCTGAAGGCTGGTATCTGTGATGCTGATAATCTGAGGAGGAGGCTTGGCACTTCTGGCTGTGGTTGGTTCAAAATGCTGCAGCTGTATCCTTTGCACTAATGTGCTGGGCTCACCATCATTAAGGATGGGAATGCTTCCGCCCAGCATCTCTGACAATGCAATGCTCCTTCACCCTGAAGTGTCAGCCTTGATTGGAGACTTAAATCTTGAAAGTGGGATTTGAACCCATAACCTTCTGATTCAGGAGTAAAAGTGCTACATAGAAATTGCAACATGAAAACAAAAGTATTTAGCACAACCACTTCATGTTGATGTTCTTCCACCACATGAGCTATTGTGCTAATCATATGCTTGATTCAGAAATGTTGAATGCATTGCTACATTTGCAGGGTACAGTTGGAGAATTGCTTTTATCAAGCCCCCAGTTGGAAATAATTACCACAATTTTTAATCAAGTATTCTTGTTATAATTAATGTAAACAGCCTTCAAGCTTTCAGAGAGCGATTCTAAGTTTTAGAACAGCTTGTAGACCTCTGTCTTTTAACAAACCCCAGCCAAAACTCAAAACTGTTTCTCTGTTACGTACCTAGCTCCTCCCATTAACCACATTATCACATGACCTCCATGTGCCTAAACCGACCTTCCATTTCTTTAGCCAAAAACCCCAGGGGAGCTTTTTCTTCTGTAAACAGATTTCATTCACTCTACTTTAGTAAACACTACATGGCTGAAATGAGTAATTATCCTGCTCTTCCAGCATCTGAGCTGCATTCCCTCAAGATCTATCGACTCCCTGTAACATAAAGCTGAATTTTAAACATTCCTCTGTTTGATTGGCCTGATCTTGCTTCATGTTCTCTATTGATTTTCCCCTTTTAAAATCCAATTGATAGGATTTCTTTAATTCTTATTCACAGGATGTTGGTGCTGCTGGCTAGACCAGTGTTTATTGCCCATCCCTAATTGTCCTTAAGATGATGGTGGGTGAGCTGCTTTCTTGAACTGCTGTAGTCCATTTGATGTAGATACACCAATAGTAGTTCCTGGATTTTGACCCTATGACAATGAAGGAATAACATTTTCCCAAGCCAGGATGTTAAGTGGCTTGGAAAGGAATGTGTCTGCAGCCATTGTCCTTTTAGATGGTGGCACTCATGGGTTTGGAAGGTGCTATCTAAGGAGCCCTGGTGAGCTCCTGCAGTGCATTTTGTAGATGGTACAGACTGCTGTCACTGAGCATTGCTGGTGAAGGGAGTGAGCATTAATGGGGTGCCAGTCAAGCAAGCTGCTTTGTCCTGGATATTGTCAAGCTTTTTTACATCTGTTGGAGCTGCACTCCTCCTTTGATACAACTGAATGATTGCTGGACTATTTCAGAGGGTATTTAAGAGTCAACCACATTACCAGCGATTGTAATGTTGATAATCTGTGGCATTCTGCATATAGGAATTTGTATGATGACCATCTTCTATATTAAAAACATTGAGAACTCTCTTCTGATTCAGATACTGCTGCCTTCTTGGATATGAAAAAGAAACCTTATTTGGAATTTTTCTGACTGTTCACACTGACGGGATTCTCTGGTCCCCCTGCAGTGAACAGAGATTTGGCTAGGTGCCAAATTCTCCATCTTCATCTGAAGTGGTGGCAGGGCATGAACAGCTGAAAAATTCTGGCCATTATTTAATTTTGTGAAACAGGTATTCCTGATGACAGTGTCCTTTAAAGATTACCATCTGCTGTATTATTTATACACTTGGCTCATTGATAATTTGTTTAAATACAAGTACATTCAAATCTATTTGCATGTAGATGAGATGTATATAAATCTTTCATTCCCTATATAGAATTCTATTTGTGGTCTTTTCTTTTGCCATAATGTATGGTCTATGTAAACAGCGGCATGTTTCTGGGGAGCACACATTCCCATTGGCATGGGACATGACTTACGCCCAGGAAACCCAAAAGTGCAAACATTTTAGAGGCTTACCATGATATTCTTGATTCTTTTGTGCCAGGTTACCTGATCACAACCCTGGAACAGCTTGTGGGATGTTGCTGGGTAGTGATTGTATGAGAGGAGGAGTTGAATCATGGTTAGGGGATACTGATTTTGAGAATTGGATAGCCTGGGTGTGGCACTTCAGAGATCCTGGAAATAGGGATAAGCAGGTTAGCGATGTGGGGAGTGGTAGAGAATGGGAAGGAAAAAGCAACTCTTGCTCTTTCTGGCAAATTAGCAGTGCCCTGCCATACAGTAATCTTCCTGTGACCAGCATCAAAGCTGGAAGACAAATAAAATGTGAGACATGTAATATTTAAATAATCAAGTTCTCCCCTAGGAGTGGATTGGTGGCCAATCCTTCATCCTGCTTCTTTAAAACTGGACATGCATGGGTGTGAGGTGGGTTAGGTTTGAATTTGAGATTTTAAAAATGTCGCAGTTGACCTGACCCAAACCCAAAAGTGTGGAGCTTGAGGTGGTGAGTGGTTTGTTAAGATTTCTCAATAAAAGTCTGACAACACCAGGTTCAAGTCCAACCGATTTATTTGATAGTACACTCATTAGCTTTCGGGGTTAGTCCCTTCGTCAGGTGAATGAACATTCACCTGACGAAGGGACTAACCCCGAACATTCACCTGACGAAGGGACTAACCCCGAAAGCTAGTGAGTGTACTATCAAATAAATCAGTTGGGCTTAAACCTGGTGTTGTCAGACTTTTTGCTGTGTTTACCCCAGTCCAATGCTGGCATATCCACATCAAGATTTCTCAAATCATTGATGGGTTGTATTCAGTGGTCAGGGAAGATCAAGGAGAGGGTGGTATGTGATCAAGAAGTCTGTGATCAGACTGGGGTTGATGATTGGTAGAGAGGGTGAGTTATCAGGGAGTGGTGTTCAGGGAGCGTAGAAAGAGCTAGTGATCATACTGGATTGGGATATTATGAAACTTTTGTTTCATTTTTAATAGGATTTGAGGTCAGTTAGGAAATTGACAGAAGCATGGATTCACCGAACTACCAACAATTGTTCACAGATGATGTAGCATTTGCAGAACAAATGTTTATATATACCACCGGTTCAGTCTAAAAATTTTGCCCCATCAGTATGAGATATTGCTACAGAACATTTGCAATCAATGAATATATGTGGATAAAAAGCACAGTGACAGGCATTTTGTGTCAGAAATGTGTCAGTACAAGACAAATTGAAGTATTTTAAACATCTAAAATACTGACCTGCTAGTAAATGTGCTGAGTTATATGGCACTAAGCCATGCAGAATTTAAAGATTCCAAAATCAATCTCTGGCCTATATTAGGTTTGGTGGGATAGTGATGGGATTTATAATTCAACATTCTCTCCTATCCCTAGCCTTTTGAGGGAAAATGGCAGCCAATGTTCATTTTTCAACTACTTATCCTGTTGGCCATTGCCCGTCTATAGATTAATGTTGATTGGCTTCTAAGTTGACAGGCATGAACAGGATTATGTTTCTTACCGGTACTCTCCTGAGTTGTGTTTTCAGTTTTCATGATAAATGACATTTGGGTGTGCTCCATGTGTAAGAGCTGCTGGCAGCAGAGATGTATCACAATAAAAGGCAGCAGAGGAAGGGAGAAAATAGTGGTGGAGAAATGCTCACCCATATTCCAGTATTTTCCCTGACTCTCTCTCTTTAAGGTTACTAACTTCACAAATACTGGATGCTCTTCCAAACCTTGCACCACATTTCAACTTTTAGTAGAGGTCATTGGATAACAATTAGGAGCAGGAGCCCTGGCTCATTACCTTTGGCTACTATTTTATTTACTCCTAAGTGTCACAAGTAGGCTTACATTAACAATTACTGTGCAAATCTCCTGGTCGCCACATTCCAGCACCTATTCGGATATACTGAGTGAGAATTTAACATGGCCAATGCATTTAACCAGCAGAGCTTTCAGATTGTGAGAGGAAACCAGAGCACCCAGAGGAAACCCACACAGACAAGGGGAGAACTGCAGACTCCACACAGACAGTGACTCAAGCTGGGAATTGAATCCTGTTCCTGGCACTGTGAGGCAGCAGTGCTATCCATGGTACCTCCAAATGTCAACTGAAACACCCTTACTATTGCAGTTACTTACTATTGGGAGATCAAACTTAAAAAAGTTCTAAAAAGATTAACTGATGTGCACTATGAACTGGATTTTATGCGGTGCCATGATCCTCACTGTCCCCGGCAGCTAGAAAGCTGGGGGAAGGAGAGAAATACCCATCCACCTGCAGTTCCAACTTTCACAGCAGTTTAGTGCTTGGAGTAGCATATTTCTTTGAGGCAAGTCCTCTGCCTATTAGTTGGATGGGAAAGAGAGACGCCTTAAAGAGCTGCCAACCAATGTGCTTGGCTGCAAGTTCTGCAGTCCCAGTAAGAACCCCACTGCTGAGGAGCCTAGACTGACAGCTGAGTCTAGGGTCAGAGGTTGCAGCGAGGGGTTGAGTTGGAGGGGAGGGGTGGAAGTCTGGATTCAAAAGGCCATGAGGAAGGAAATTGGGGGGCAGGTTCTTGTGGGTTCAGGTGCCCAAAGCAGGTTACTCCCCAACGCCTTTACCTGCTGAAGCTGCTGGGTTTCCAGCATGATGTGAGCCTTCTCCCATCACAGGTAAAACAGGGGTGGGAGCAGAATGAGGCTCAAGAGCTAACAGGCTACCTCTCCAACACCCGATAAAATTTTAGGTAAGTCAAGGGAAGGCTACCTGCTTGATTTTACAAGCACATGAACTCATCAGTGGGGGAACATAAATTCCAACCCCATATTACTGAAAGTATAAGGATACAAGAGTCAGAGTGGGCCATATGATCCATTGAGCCTGCTCCACCATTCAATACGATCATGGCTGATCTTGTGTTTCAACTCAATTTTTCTACCTACTCCCCATGTTCCTTGAGAGACCAAAAATGTATTGATCCCAGCTCTGGGGTAGGGAATTCCAAAGATTCGCTTCCCTTTGAGTGAAGAAATTTCTCCATATCTCAGTCCTAAATGATCTGTGCCCCCATGCTTTATATTCATTGACCATCGGAAACAATCCATGTGTCCACCATATCAAGCTCTTAAAAATTTTTTTAAGCTTCAATGAGATCACCCCTCATTCTTCTAAACACCAGAAAATACAAACCCAAATTACTCAGCCTCATCATAAGATAATTCCTTCATCCCAGGCAGCAATATAATGAACCTTTGCTGTACTACTCGAATGAAATGTAATGTTTATGTGTGGAACCAAAACTGCACACACTATTCCTGATATGGTCACACCAAAACCTGCGCAACTGTAGCAAAGCTATTTATTCTTGTTCTCCATCCCCCGAGTAATAATAAAATGGCCAACATACCATCTGCCTTTCTAATTGCTTGCTGCACCTGCATGCTCAGTGTTCTTTGTGCCAGCACAACCAAGTCTCTTTGAGCATCAACATTTATAAATTTCTCACTTTTAAAAAAAAATCTGTTTTTTCTTATGATCTAAGTGAATAACCTTATTGCCCAATCACCTAACCTGTCTATAGGCAGAGTGTCTCATCTGGGACTAAGTCCTGTGGTGGGGGCGGGGTCAAAGTGTTTCAGTTGCAGAGTCTGAGGGAAATCCTGCAATATATTCAAGCCCAACATAATTAGTTATACATCTGGGGGTTTTGCAATGTCTTCTGTTGGAGGGTGGGCTTAGTGGTGCATGCCCCACAGTCACATACGTTCACCTTTTAAATAAGGTGCCTGGACATCTGCAATGTTGGACCAAAACAGAGATGTCAGCAAGCTCATTTGCTAGCTCAAAACGTGATGACATCGCCCTGCATGTCCTCCTGGATCATGTCGAGGAGTGCAGGAAGATACTGTACCACTTGGAAGAAGTCCAGCAGGGATACCAACACTGCATGGAAGCTACTGGCTGATGCAGTCAGTGCCTAGGGGATGCGCACAAGGTCAGCAATACAGTGCCGGAAGAATATGAATGACGTTATTCGCTCTGCCTGGGTAAGTCTGATCAGATGGTTGTATAATCCACAAAGACTCAAATGTCAGGGTCCAAGGCCCTATGGCAATGGCATGTCCTGTCTCACCGACCCACTTTAGTACAACAATGTTGCACTGGAGTGACCACTGTGTCTCCTTCACCCCTCAACAGACATGGAACACTGCATGGAAGGGAGGAACTAGCTTGGATGCAGAGGGAACCAGCAACCTCCACAAAGCACGTGCCTGGCTGAGCCTTCCCCTTGCCATGTGATGTGCTCAGCACTCAGGAGGGAACTGGTCCACAATCCTTCTGCCCAATTCAGACTAGTGATGACCTGCCACAAAAGTGGGCTATTTTATGAGGGGAGGTATGATAAATGAACCAATTTTCACTGCTGCAATCCATATAATGTGTAACTCCTCTCAAACCTGCTGTTCTTTTTGAGCAGGAACACATTAGACTCAACCAAAAAGGAGGGGACAGGGGCCCATTTCTCTGCTGTCTGAGTTCAAGGAGAGGGCATCTGAGCTTGCACGGAGAGTGACTGGCCCAGCTGGGGTACCCGGACGAGATCTCAGATCCTGCATGGATCAGCTGGTGGGGGTATTTACAGACATTTTCTACCTTTCTTTACAACAATCTGGGATCCCTATCTGCTTCAAGAAAATGACCATCATCCCAGTAGCTAAGACAAACCAAGCAACGTGCTTTAATGACTTGGCCGGCGACTCTGACATCCATCATTATCAAATACTTCAAAAGGCTAGTCATGGCACAAATCAATTCCAGCCTCCTGGACTACCCAGATCTACCACAATTTGTCTACCACTGCAACAGGTCCACAGCAGGCGCTATTTCCCTGGCCTTGCATTCAACCCTGGAGTACTTAGATAACAAGGACACCTATGTCAGACTCCGATTTATTGACTATAGCTCAGCCTTCAACACTGTTATTCCCTCGAAACTCATCTCCAAGCTCCATGGCCTGGATCTCGGCACCTCCCTCTACGACTGGATCCTGAACCTCCTAACTCACAGACAACAATCAGTAAGTGAAGTAGGGAAGGGTTAATGCATTTTATATGTAGAATATGTCACAAACATAACCCTTCATCATGAATGATCTTCTCAAGCTTACACTGCTCCTGGCATTAATATAAGTTATTTGTTCATGTCTTACATGCTTCAACTTTCATTTTTATAAAGACAGATAGTTTAATGTGCCTGTTATTTTGTAGACTTTGCAAATCTTACCTATTTGTGTTAGTTGGACATCGTTACACAGATGGTAGTTTATGATAACCGGCTTTTGACAGCTGCTGATGGCAGATCGCGATACCGGCTTTTAACAGGAAGATCCTGCTGGGACAGCCATGATCGCACAAGTAACTTCAAAGCCAGGGATGCTGATACTGCTGCAGAAGGGTGTGGAATCGTGACCAGATTGATAACTGTGTCATGACTGTAGGACTGTAATTCCTGATTAAATCTGGGGCTGAATCATGACCAAGGAAGGAAGACCTGCAGGTCTGGCTAGAATGGGAAACTTGTGTCGTGATTGACACTAAGACTCATGATGTATAAATGCCCACTTGTGTTTGAGTTCTGTGAGAAGTCTGGTAGTCCCTGCTTTTCCCAAAGCTCTTGAATAAACACCAGAGCTTTGAAATAAAAACCATTGTATTTTGACTCACTAACAGTCTTAGAGGTATTATTTTACCTACAACAGTAAGGATAGGCAACAACACCACCTCCATGATCATCCTCAAAACTGGTGCCCCACAAGGCTGTGTTCTCAGCCCCTACTGTAGTCCTTGTACTGTGTGGCCAAATTCCCTTCCAATTCAATTTTCAAGTTTGCTGATGACACCAGCGTAGGGGGTCGGATCTCAAACAATGATGAGACGGAGTACTAGAAAGAGAGGGAGCCTGATGAACTGGTGCAGCAACAATAATCTCTCCCTCAATGTCAACAAAATGAGGGAAATTGTCATCAACTTCAGGAAATGTAAAAGAGAACATGCCACTGTCTACATCAACGGGGTCAAAGTAGAAAGGGTCAAGAGCTTCAGGTTTTTAGGCGTCCAGATCACCATCAGCCTGTGCTGGTCCCTCCATGCTGACACTATAGTTAAGAAAGCCCACCTATGCCTCTACTTTCTCAGAAGACAAAAGAAATTTAGCATGTCAGCTATGGCTCTCACCAACTTTTACAGATGCACCATAGAAAGCATTCTTTCTGGTTGTAACACAGCTTGGTATGGCTCCTGCTCTGCCCAAGACCACAAGGAACTACAAAAAATTGGGAATGTGGCCCAATCCATCACGCAAACCAGCCTCCCATCCACTGACTCTATCCACACATCCTGCTGCCTCAGCAAAGCAGCCAGCACAACTAAGGACCCCACCCACCCCAGACATTCTCTTCCACCTTCTTCCGTTGAGAAAAAGTTACAAAAGTCTGAGGTTGCATACAAACTGACACAAGAACAGCTTCTTCCCTGCTGCTGTCAGACTTTTGAATGAACTTATCTTGCATTAAGTTGATCTTTCTCTACACCCTAGCTATAACACTACATTATATACTCTCTCATTTCCTTCTGTATGAATGGTATGTTTTGTCTGTATAGCACGCTAGAAACAATACTTTTCACTGTATGTTAATACATATGACAATAATAAATCAAATCAAATCTAAAAACTAAGGAATGGAGCATGACAGAGCCATTGGCATTTGAGAGCTTGGACTTGGGTGCCTATAAAGTAAGCTTTCATCCATTCAATGAAAAACTGAGGACTGAATGTGCCCCCATGCTGGAGGCACCTGATGCTTTCTCTTGTGCTCTGCTCTCTCAGTTACAGGTGCCTCCTGGAAGAGACCAAGGCCTAATCAAGTGGAGGAGGAGGACCCAGCATCCCAGCCAGAGAGGAGAGTTCTACACTGGCAGAGGCATCACCATGGTCACTTGCACCCACTATCACCTCAAGAACACACACCTCAGGTGGATATTTGTGCTAGTTTAGGAAGGGTCTCAATCTGCTAGTCACTGCACAGACATGTGTCTGCAGCAGGAGGAGGCAGCATCAGCTGACTCCTTGGCTCTCAGAGCAGTGCTGAGGAAGAAGCGTCTGTGAGGTTCCAGTTAGATGATGGGCCTCTGGAACTGGGCTTCCAACTCATGTTAGAGTTTCAACAGGAGACAGGAAAACATCTGGCAGAGCTTTTGGGAGCCCTCAGCAGAGTGTCACGTGAATCGGAGAAGTCATCTGTTTGCTGTCTGATGAAGTAGTGCCCACATGTGCACATAGAGGTCTCCATGGGGAGGGTGGCAGACACCATGGAAACCCTTGTCCTGCAGACCACCCAGTTTCTGCCACAGATGCACACACACATACACTACTTTATGGTAGCCATGGGAGAGTTCATGCACTAACACCATGAGAGAGAAACAGTGAACCTTGATCTTCACCAAGTGCTCCTTCCTCTCGAGGAATCAGACCGGAACTCTCATGCACCCAAAGGGAGGAGGAACTTCAGTTGAACACCCCTAGGCCATCCACTTAGGACTCTCTGATGTTGTCCACTCCTTCAAAATACCCTTCGCCTGTGACTCCTTCAACCTCATTATCTGTCATTACAAAGGAAGCAGCTGGCCCACAGGAGGACAGTGGAAGGAAGCCAGGATGCTCCAGGTCTGCTATCCAGAGGACAACTGCCAAAGTCATCAGAGGCAACAGGCCCAACCATTGCACAGGCTGTCTCCCCCTCTGATGTTGGGGCAGTACCTGGAAGAAGTGGTAATCCATGAAGAATGAAAAGTTTTTGTTTGATATCAGCAGTGATTACTCTGCAAATACATCCACTTTCATTGGCACCCTGGTTGATAGGGTTTTTTAGAAGGCGTACGGTGTGTTAGCTTTTATTGGTTGAAGGATTGAGTTTCAGAGCGATGAGGTCATATTGCAGCTGTACAAAACTCTGGTGTGACCGCACTTGGAGTATTGCGTACAGTTCTGGTCGCCGCATTATAGGAAGGATATGGAAGCATTGGAAAGGGTGCAGAAGAGATTTACCAGGATGTTGCTTGGTATGATGTGGTCAAGAAGGTGTATGGTGTACTGGCCTTCATTAATCGAGGGATTGAGGTTCGGAGTTGGGAGGTAATGCTGCAACTTTATAAGACCCTTGTGAGACCCCACTTGGACTACTGTGCGCAGTTCTGGTCGCCTCATTACAGGAAGGATGTAGAAGCTATTGAGAGGGTGCAGAGGAGATTTACAAGGATGTTGCCTGGATTGGGAGGCATGCCTTATGAAGATGGGTTGAGGGAGCCAAGTCTCTTCTCCCTGGAGAGACGAAGGTTGAAAGGCGACCTGATAGAGGTTTATAAAATGTTGAGAGGGATAGATAGGGTGGATTCTCAGAGACTATTTCCCAGGGCTGAAATGATCGCTACGAGAGGACACAGGTTTAAGGTGCTGGGGAGCAAGTACAGAGGAGATGTTAGGGGTAAGTTTTTCACTCAGAGGGTGGTGAGTGAGTGGAATCGGCTGCCGTTGGTGGTGGTAGAGGCGAAGTCGCTGGGGTCTTTTAAAAGACTTCTGGATGAGTACATGGGATTTAATGGGATTGGGAGTTACAGATAGTTCTGTGGCCTGGTAGGTATGGATATGATCAGTGCAACTTGTGGGCCAAAGGGCCTGTTTGTGCTGTAGTGTTCTATGTTCTATGTTCTATGATGGGAAGGTCTTATGAGGAAAGACTGAGGGACTTGAGGCTGTTTTTGTTAGAAGAAGGTTACGAGGTGACAATAAAGACATATAAGATGATCAGAGGATGAGATAGGGTGGACAGTGAGAGCCTTTTTCCTCGGATGGAGATGGGTAGCACAAGGGGACATAGCTTTAAATTGAGGGTTGATAGATATAGGACAGATGTCAGAGGTAGGCTCTTTACTCAGAGTGTAGAAAGGGCATGGAATGCCATGCCTGTAACAGTGGTGGACTCGCCAACATTAAGGGCATTTAAATGGTCATATGGATGATATTGGAATAGTGTAGATTAGATGGGCTTTAGATTGGTTTCACAGGTCGTTGCAACATGGAGAGCCGAAGGGCCTGTACTGTGCTGTAATGTTCTATGTTCTATGTTCAATTGCATAATGCTTACTGTTATCTTTTGGCATTATTATAATGGCTTCACAAGGCCTTTTGTTTCCCCCACACCTCTCCTGCCCACTCCCCAGCCATTCAGCTACACACACTGATTCTAGAGGGAGAAGTGTGCCTATGGCAGGGCCTTTCAGAGTCTTGTGCAAGCATTTCTCTGTGTATGGGCAGCTTTCAGCTACCACACATCTCAATGTTCCAAACATTTTCAGTGCTGCCTGCTGGAGTTCTCTATCCGTTGTCCAACTGAGCTGACTTTCAACTCTGTCCACCCACTGATTGAATTCCCATATAGCACCCGAGTCCATTCAACATAAGCTGTGCTCAATTTCTATTTCAGTAACATGGTAGTCACTGAGTTTTCCATCAGCTTCCCCATCTTTCCCCTCTCTCCCAGTCACCCATCTCCTTTTCCCCCATCAGTATGGATCTCCCTGGCATCACCTTCAATCTCCCCACCATTACCCTGCAGCCTTCTCCTTCAGGAATGGCCAGTTCCCTACCTGCCTTACCACCCCACCCATCCAAATTGATGTCCCTCGTCCTTCCTACCCATAGGCTTTGTGTCCCCACTAACCACCCTCACCATCCCTTCTACTGCTATGGAAATACTGTTTTACCCCCTTACCCTCCTGACTCCCTCTGCTCTCTCTCTCTCTCATGCCCACCTTGCATTTGATCCACAGGAGGCAGTCATTGACTCCAAAAACTTATCCCTCGCAAATTCACTTGGACATTAACCCCCCTTTCCCCCCCTTACCCCGGCTCTCTCCCCCTCTCCTTACTCCTTTATCCAGCTGCTCACACCCCATCACCGTTGCCAGTGAGAGTGGAGAATTTGGTGCTTTCATTCACTGCAGCGGGACTGGAGAATCCCAGCTACAGGTGAACTCAGAGAATCTGGCCATTAGTATTTTTTGGGACAATTCTGTTCAGTAATAGATCTAAGGAAAAGGAATCCAAATTGGCTAGTGAAAAACAGCAGACCTGAGGATTGGAAGCAGTTTAGAATTCAGAATTTAGTAAAGGACGAAGGGATTGATTCAAATATGGAAACTAGAGTAAGAGAGTACAATGCAAGGAATATAAAAATTGTAAAAGTTTATATGGGTATGTGAAGAGAAGATTGGTTAAGACAAATGTAAGTCTCTCACAATAAGAAACAGGAATTTATAATGGGGAACAAGGAAGTGGCTGACCAATTAAATACATATTTTGTTCTGTTTTCACAAAGGAGGACACAAATAACATATCAGAAATTTTGGGGGAACACAGTAGGGTGAATTTTCCTTTTTCACCCACCATGGGATTCGTAGCGGGTAAGGAATCTTGGAAAGGTCTGTTGATCCGGGCGGGATTTTCCAGCTTCAGAGTGAGTGCAGCTGGAAAATCCCACCCACGGTTTAATGAGAGGGAAGAACTGAAGTAAATCAGTGTTAGTAGGGAAATGGCGTTGGGGAAATTGATGGGATTGAAGACCGATAAATCCCCAAGGCCTGATAATCTACATCCCAGAGTACTTACGGAAATGGCCCTACAAATAGTGGATGCATTGATGGTCATCTTCCAACATTCTATAGACTCTGGAACAGTTCATACAGATTGGAGGATAGCTAATGTGACCTCACTGTTTAAAAAGAAGGTAAAGAAAAGACCAGGCAGTCTGACATCAGGAAAGGGGAACATGCTAGAGTACATAATAAAATAATTGATAGCAGATCACTTGGAAAACGATGGCAGGGTCAGATGGAGTCAGCAAGGATTTATGAAAGGGAAATCATGCATGACAAATTTACTGGAATTATTTGAGGAAATGACTAGTAGAGTTGACAAGGGGGAGGCAATGGATATGGTTTTTTTGGACTTTCGACAAAGTCCCACCTAAGAGATTAGTGTGTAAAATTAAAGCACGTGGGATTGGGGGTTCCACATGGCAGGCTGTGACTGATGGTGTATTGCAGGGATCAGTGCTGGGACCTCAGCTATTCACAATGTTATTAATGCTTTAGATGGGAACTAAATGTAATATCCCCAAATCTGTGAGCTGCAAGGAGGATGCAGAGAAGCTTCAGTGTGATTTGGACAAGTTGAATAAGTGTGCAAATGCATGGCAGATGCAGTCATAATATGGATAAATGTGAGATTATCCACTTTGGTAGCAAAAACAGGAAGGCAGTTTACTATCTGAATGGCTATAGACTGATGGGGGAGAATGAGGAACAAAATCTGGGTGTGGTTGCAAGACGATTTGAGTGCAGGAGCAGAGATGTTTTGTCATAATTATATAGGGCCTTGGGAGACCACATCTAGAATACTGTACGCAGTTTCAGTCTCATTATCTAAGAAAGGATATCCTTGTTACAGGGTGAGTGTTGTGAAATTACCAGACTGATTCCTGGGATGGCAGGACTGACGTATGGGGAGAGATTGAATCGGTTAGGATTATATTCATTGGAGTTTAGAAGAATGAGGGGAGATCTCATAGAAACCTATAAAATTCTAACAGGACTAGATGGAATAGAGGCAGGAAGGATGTTTTCGGTGGTAGGGAATTCCAGAACCAGGGACAACAGTGTAAGGATAAGGGGGTAAATCATTTAGGACTGAGATGAGAAATTTCTTCACCCAGAGAGTGGTAACCCTGTGGAATTCTGTACCACATAAAACATTTGAGGCCAAAACATGTTTTTGAGAAGGAGTTAGCTATAGTACTTGGGACTAAAGCAATCAAAGAATATGGGGGGAAGATGGGAACAGATTTCTCAGTTGGATGATCAGCCATGATCATATTGAATTGCAGAGCAGACTAGAAGGGCCAGATGACCTACTGCTGCATCTATTTTCTATATTTCTATAATTATTATCCATTCTTCATTTGCTGGCTTGCAATGGCTCCTGGCTAAGCCTTGGTTTTTAATATTCCCAACCTTGTTTTAAAATCCCTCACGCCATTTCCTAATCTCTTCTGGACCCACAATCCTCTGAGATTCTGTGTTCCTCCAACTCTGGTCTCTTGAACATTCAGAATTTGAATTGCTTTAAAAAAAAATGTGCTTTCAGGAACCTGAGCCCTACGCACTGGGGTTCTTTCCCTTGAGGTCTCCACCTCCCTTCCTTCCTTTAAGACAATCCTTAAAAGTTATCTCTTTGACCAAGGTTTTGGTCCTCTATCCTCATACTGCTTTATGTAGCTTAGTGTCAAATTTTGTTTGATAATGTTCCTTTGAAGTGTCTTGATATGTTTTACTACATTAAAGGTGATATTAAAATGTATTTTGTTTAATTTTGTTTGTGCTTTTTTAAACAAATTATTTCAATGTGGTGTTGGTTTGACAGTTAGCAGGCTGGCAAGAGGATGTTATCATTCTTTGTAACATATAGTACACTGTTGTGATGAAATGATAGCCCCACAATTTTGTCAATGTTGAATACAGCCAAAAATGTATGCAAACAGGGCTAAGATAATAAGATAATCAGATGAACTTGTTTATCTCTAGAAGGCAGTGGTGGATTACATGTTTGCTCAGTCAACCCAGGAAGAAAGACTGGTGTGTGGAACTTCTCATAAATTATTCTTCCTGCGTTTTCCCCCTGAAGGTTCTCTGCTGGGGTGCAGCTATATTTACCTTTTGTCATTTAATCATTCCTGCTTTCTACCCTATGCCATGCCAAGCAAAGGCATATCATGTTCATAAAACATAAACTGTATTCAGTTTGGAGTCTTTTTAAAATGGACACTGATGGATTGCACAAGATACAATCTAGAAAACAATATTGATGTGTTGGTGGAGGGGGCGATAAAGTGGCAGATGGATTTTAACATAGAGAAGTGTGCGGTCATGCATTCCAGTAGGTCAAACAGTTATAGGGAACACACAATAAATAGGAATATACTAAAAAGGGTAGATGCAGTGAGAATTTTGGCATACAAGTACACAGGTCTGTAAAGGCAACAGGTCAAATACACAAGGTTGTAAAGAAGGCATATTGAATGCTCGATTTCATTGGCAGAGGTATAGAATATAAATGTAAAGAAATAATGTTGGAATTGTATAAAACACTGGTGAGACCACCACTAGAGTATTGTGTGCAGTTCTGGTCATATATTACAGAAAGGATGTAATTGCTCTACAGAGAGTGCAGAGAAAGGTTACAAGAATATTGCCAGGACTAGAAAAGAGTAGCTATAACGAGAGATTGGATATGTTGGGGTCATTTTCCTTGAAACAAAGAAGGATGAGGGGACTTGATAGAGGTGTACAAAATTATGAGGGGAAGAAATAGCTTAGTCAGGATAAAATGGTTTCCTCTGGTGGAGAATTATAGAACCAGGAGACTTAGATTCAAGATAAGTGGCAGAAGATGTAGAGGGAACTTGAAGAACTTTTTTACACAAAAGATGATCAGTGCCTGGAACTCTCTGCCCGAGTTGGTGGTGGAAGCTCTTTTAAAAGGTACTTGGATCTGCACCTTAAATGCAGTAAGCTACAGGGCTATGGGCCAGATGCTGGAAGGTGGAATTAGAAAAGGCATCTGGGTGTCTTCAGACTAGAAAAGAGAAGAGGCTGCATGGCCTCCTCCTGTACTCTAATCTTTCAATTGTTATAGGAGCCAATTATGTAAATTATAAATTGCTCTTTTCTTTATAACTTGTAATAGTGCACTATTCTGTTTTAATTGTATTTTCCTCAAGAGTATGTGTGGAGAATCTATTTCTCTGAGGGATCGTGAAATGGTGTTCCTCAAAACCAGAGTCTGAATAATTTTAAGGCAGAGCTAGATAGATTCTTGATTAACAAGGGGGTGAAAGGTTATCAGAGATAGGCAGGAATATGGGGTTGTGGTTGTAATCCAATCAGCCATGATCTTATTGAATTGCAGAGCAGGATCGAGGGGCCAAATCCTACTCCTGGCTCATATGCTCATATGTAGCTTAGAATGTGTGAACAAATAATCCTCTTCACTCAAATTGTTCACACACACTTCTTCCTTTTCGAAAAAAAACTATTGATTTCAGACTGTAAGGAAAGGGAACAGTAGTTTCAGTTGTCTCTCTCATCAATGTCCATAAAACCTGTCATAGACGTTCCCTTTTATTCTTTCTCTTCACCAACACCACCTCCCCACACCTAGCCCAATCATCTACTTTTCCTGTCTTCCCCTGTCTCTGTACTTGTTTAAAATATATTGCATCTCCAACTCTTTAAATTCTCTCAAGAGGTTATCAATTTGAAATCGTGGCCCCTATATTAGTGAAGAGGCAGATAGGTTTTGGAGTAGGGGAGCAGATTTGTGCTCGGGGAAGAATGCGATGCAATCAGGTGTTGCTGCATTAAATGATGGAAAGGTCAGGGGTCATCTAAGGAAGTGCCAGAGGAAGGATTTTGGCATGTTTTAAAATCATTGTTGAAGATATCAGAGAGATGGAGAATCAGGGAGGCAATCACTGGTAGGGGGCAGAGTAATTGAAGGAGTTGATAAGGTCATAGAAGGAGCTGGTAAGATTGGGGAGGTGAGGGTAAAGATTATGGAAGGGGCTGGAAAGATCAGGAGACGAAGGCAAAGAATATCATTGGGACCTATGGAGAACATCTGGAGGGCTTTGTATTGTGTGGAGGTGGTATGGATGCTCCCATCACTGGCGTGATAATAGGGTTCCTCAGTGGGCTGGGGAAAACACTTCTGCTTGTCCTGATCCATAGTACAGTATTACAAAACTTACCTGTTCCATGCAGCAGTCCTTGCCTCCCTTCAGCTTCCCAAAGCTTGGGAAACCAGGCTGGCCAGCATTAAAGTAGGAACAATACAGAGCCCAGAGGTACGCAACCCCATTAAAATATTTAAATAAGCAGCACTCTTCCTGGGAGTAGGTGATTTATCTGCCCACAATCCTACTTCTGTTAAAACCAAAAAGAATTTAAGATTTTGGAATGAGATTTTTACACATTTACTTCCAGCCAGACCCAAACTGTTTTTGGTAGTTAAAATAAGAACATAAGAAATAGGAGCAGGAATAAGCCATCTAGCCCTTCGAGCCTGCCCCGCCATTCAATAAGATCATGGCTGATCTGAAGTGGCTCAGTTCCACTTTCCCGCTTTCTCCCCATAACCCTTAATTCCCTTGTCTGTCAAAAACCTATCTACCCGTGTCTTAAATATATTTAGCGAGGTAGCCTCCACCACTTCAACAGGCAGAGAATTCCAGAGATTCAGCACCCTTTGAGTAAAGAAGTTCCTCCTCAACTCAGTTCTAAACTGCACCCCCCCCTTATCTTGAGGCTGTGCCCTCTAGTCCTGCTGTCCTTTCTGAGCGGGAAGAATCTCTCTACCTCTACCCTATCCATCCCTTTCATAATCTTATACGTCTCTATAAGATCCCCCCTCATCCTTCTAAACTCCAACAAGTACAGACCCAGTCTATTTAGTCTCTCTTCATAGTCTAACCCCCTTATCTCCGGTATCAGCCTAGTGAACCTCCTCTGCATCCCTCCAAGGCCAAAATATCCTTGCGCAAGTGCGGCGACCAAAACTGCACACAGTACTCCAGCTGCGGCCTCACCAATGCCCTGTACAGTTGCAGCAAGACCTCCCTGCTTTTATATTCTATCCCCCTCGCTATAAAGGCCAGCATCCCATTCACCTTCTTGATCACCTGCTGCACCTGCAGACTGGGTTTTTGCGACTCATGCACAAGGACCCCCAGGTCCCTCTGCACCGTAGCATGCTGCAGCTTTTCAGCCTTTAAATAGTAATCCCTCCTACTATTATTTCTGCCAAAGTGGATAACCTCACACTTGCTAACATTGTACTCCATCTGCCAGGTCCTCGCCCACTCGCTTAGCCTATCCAGATTCCTCTGCAGACTTTCCACACCCTCCACACAATTTGCTTTTCCACTCATCTTTGTGTCATCAGCAAATTTCATCACCCTACACTCAGCCCCCTCCTCCAGATCATTTATATAAATGGTAAATAGCTGAGGCCCAGCACCGATCCCTGCTGGGGATTCCCCCTTTAATTCCCCCTTTAATTCTATTTTCTTCTCCACAGATATTTTCAACCATACTGAGTACTTTCAGCGTTTTTGGTTTTGTTTAATAATGTTTCGTATTTCTGAGAATACGAGTTGGAATTAATTTTTAAGGGCAGAGGTTTTACTTGTGTGGAAATGAATGCAGCCGTTGAGGACAATCGCAACTGTGTCATACGCAACTGTGACCCATGCACTACTGATTTTCTCCTGGATGTATTTTATTTACACCGCTAATCTGGATAGGATTTTGGCATGTTTTAAAAACATTAAAGTCTGTTCTGAAAATAACTAATGCTTGCCATGGGTACATGAACGCTGGCAGTCATCCAGTTCTTCTTCTTGCTCAAGTCTTTATTTTCAAGAGGTAGCTATGATTATTTACAGATAGTGGGCTGTTCTGAAACATGGCCAGTCATAGCTGAATTGATCCGTGCACAATATCTAATCACGTCCAATGATGTGCGGGTTAGCTGGATTGGCCATGGGGGGGATGTTTATCCCCCATGGGGGGGATAAACATATGTAAGTACATGGTTATGGGGATAGGGCCTGGGTGGGATTGTTGTTGGTGCAGACTCAATGGGCCAAAAGACCTCCTTCTCTACTGTAGGGATTCTATGTCTACGACTAATTATATAGTTATAATTTATTTCAGTAATAGATTGAAATAGATTGAGACTTTTAATCTGGTTTATGGAATCTATCAAACTGTCCTTCTTAGCAGTTAGTTTTCCACAGTAGAAATTTTATTCAAAGGGTAGATTATTAATACAAAGCAATATTTATTATTTTTCCTGCTTTATTATTTTTCAATAATGGAAATTGATAGAAGTTTGTTATAGTTTCAAACTCCAGCAAACCAACATAACGAATTGAACTCATCCAATAAAAAAATGCAGAAGTGTGAAAGGAATACTCTAGCTTAAATTTCTATATTAAGCAAACAAGATTTTCTATCACTGCAATGCATCTGGTGTCAAACTTTGAGCATAACATGTGGAGTTTACGTATCATTTGCTCTCCAGCATATTTGGGAAAATGATCTGTACAATGGTCAGAAATTAAGTGGACTAATGTGGGCAGTCTTAACTCTTACTGATGACAAGGTATTAAACAGTATTATTATGGGGGTGAATTATATGCTAAGTAAAATTGAGAGGAACATTATATTTGTAGAAAATGTATATACAATTCTGGAATTTACTTTGCAATAATGGTAAGCCTTGCTTTCAACTACTCAGTTCGTGGTTTATCATATTTTGTTACGACGTTAATAATATGAGAAATGTATCAAATATGCTGTCCTGTTATTTTATATTAAAATTTCAAAACTATCGATCACACTTCTTCAAAATATTGAGTCGATTTTTTTTAATGAAGAAATTGTAAAAACAGAAAGATGCTCAGTCATTTTATATTGCTGTCAACAATAGATAATTTGCTGTTGGTATTAGACTTTGATAACTGGACATTTACCAACACCTAACAATGTTCAAAAAGCTCCAATTGACTTCAAACTTTCAGGAATATAGGAAGAGAATTTGGTTGTTCAGAGCCCCTGCCTGCTCCACCTTTCAATCAGGTCATGGCTGATAAGTTCTTCATTTATCCATGACTGATCATATCCATTGATACTTTCATCTAACAAAAACCTACACATCACCATCTTTAAAATTTCAACTGACCTATCATCCACTGACATTTGGAGAGTGAGTTCCACATTTTCACCACTGTTTGTGTGCGAGAAATTGCTTGCTGATTTCCATCTCAAATGGCCCGGCACTGGCTCTATTTTTAAGATGACGCTGCCTTCTTCTGGAATTCCTTCACTAGAGGAATAATTGCTCTTTATTTATCTAATCAAAACCACTTATCCGAACAGTTCCTTTGTTCTGCTTGGCATTGTAGCACCTTTCTCTTGTTAAATTTAATACTGATATAGATAGATTTCTGTTATATCTGAATAATTAAGGGATATGAGCTATATGGGCCTTTATTCTCCCAGACTGCTGTGGTGCTCAAGTAGTGAAACGGACCAGGAGACATCAACAGCCGCCATTTCATGGGATTCATGGTGGGTGCCTGGGCCTCCATGCATCTGCCAGGCTAAGTCTCTTAGTGTAATCAGGGCTGCGTAGAAAGTCTGTGTGGAGTTGATTATCATATTGAAATCGGTATTTCAATATGATTAGTGGGCCCTTGACAGTATTCTCCTGGCTCACTAGTGTCTTAGCCTCCCCCACCCCCTTGCCAGTAAGGGGAGGTGCCAGAGGGGGTAGGGCCTATTTGGGGGAAACCCACTACCATTCTGCAAGAGGATTGGTAGGGGAAAGAGGGAAGGAGGGCTATCTATCCGGACTGGCTATCGGGGTGCAGCAGGAGATCTGGTTTGATGGGGAAGGTCAGGGGAGGGGGAGAACATTGAGGCTGGCTCAGGGAGGTCAGCAATCAGGGTGTGGGGTTGGGGGGGGAGTGGGGTGATGGTTACAGGGCTGGCCAGCAATCAGGAGGCCGGCAATTGGGGGGTCACTGCACATGTGCCGATTTCCATGCTGACAGATCAGAGCAATCAAAATGGCCTGCTCAGTGCTACGTGCCAGCCATAAGGGTGGGAATAAGCCCTGCCCCCTACTTGTTGCGGATACATTGTCAGAGATTACAGCAGGCTATAGATAGGCTGGAAAATTGGGCGGAGAAATGGCAGATGGAATTTAATCCAGATAAATGCGAAGTGATGCATTTTTGTAGACCTAATGCAGGGGAGAGCTATACAATAAATGGCAGAACCATCAGGAGTATAGACACACAAGGGGTTTGGAGGTGCAAGTCCACAGATCCTTAAAGGTGGCAGCACAGGTGGAAAAGGTGCTTGCCTTTATTGGACGGGGCATAGAGTATAAAAGTTGGCATATGATGTTGCTGTTATATATAGCGTTGGTTAGGCCATATTTGGAATACTGTGTCCAGTTCTGGTCACCACACTACCAGAAGGATGTGGAGACTTTGGAGAGAGTGCAGAAAAGGTTTACGGGGATGTTGCCTGGTATGGAGGCTATTAGCTATGACATGAGATTGAGTAAACTAGGGTTGTTCTCCCTGGAAAGGCGGAGATTGAGGGGCAATCTTATAGAAGCTTATAACATTATGAAGGACATAGATAGGGTGAACAGCTGGAAGCTTTTTCCCAGGTCAGAAATGACAAACTCAAGGGTCACAAGTTCAAGATAAGGGGGACAAGGTTCAATACAGATACGTGGGGGATGTTTTTACACAGAGAGTGGTGGAGGGCCTGAAATGCACTACCAAGCAAGGTGGTTGAGGCAGACACACTAGGATCATTTAAGACTTATCTAGATAGCCACATGAATAGACTGGGTATAGAGGGACACAAACGGATGGTCTAGTTAGGAACACATGATCGGTGCAGGCTTGGAGAGCTGAAGGGCACACTCTTGTGCTGTATTGTTCTTTGTTCTTTGTTTATCAGAATGAACTACGTTGAGGCACTCTGCAGTGCTCAGAGTGTCGGAGATCTGCTTTGATAAGTATGCTAAAACAAAACTGCGGAATTGCTCCCATTTTCCCCACACATTAGGAACTTAGATTTTTTTTTGGGAGAATCCTGGCCATGACTTAGTTACGATCTCATGGGCAGAAATTGCCCAAGGCACTAAAAGGCCTACTCCTCCCCTTATATTCCTATGCGTTATATACAAAACTGCTAGCGACTGCTTAGTCAAATGCCTCGATAAGCTATTTCAATCTATGTGGCACTCAGAAAAGATCCGTCAAGAGTTGAAAGATGTTCCAATTGTCAACCTCCAGGAGGAAAAAAAAGAGCAGTAATTTTATCTGTAATGATTACTAATGAACATGCTTGTATCTTTACAACATCATTCTTCAGTGTTTTGTTTGCTGCTGTTCTTCTCGGGATTTCAACAAACTCGCACAACAGGTGGGCAGCTCTTCAACCTTAAAAGAGTGCAAGCTAAAACGAAGGTGCTGGAAGAACTTGTTTTTGAATGCCTATTTGTGGATCCATTCTGAGCAAGATATGCAGACAAATGATTAACCGGTCTGCAGAAGCATGCCTGCAGTTTGCCATAGCCATCAGCCTTATAAAAGACATTGGCATTCTTCAACATGATGTGGAGATGCTGGCGTTGGACTAGGGTAAACACAGTAAGAAGTTTCACAACACCAGGTTAAAGTTCAACATTTTATTTGGTAGCAAACGGCACTACCTTTTGGAGCACTACTCCTTCGTCAGGTGAGTGGGAGTTCCACTCACCTGACGAAGGAGCAGTGCTCCGAAAGCTAGTGGTGTTTGCTACCAAATAAACCTGTTGGACTTTAAGCTGGTGTTGTAAGACTTCTTACCATTCTTCATCATGTCTAGGCAAGGCTTACTTTCTGTTATCACTAGTGATAATCTCACATTTCAGAAATGGTCAGATTCAATTAGCTGTCTAGATGATATTGATGCAATTATAAGCTGCAGTCCAGATTCAATGTATACAGCATTCTGATGGCCTTGCTTTTGTCTATGAAACTTTAACAACATACATACACACTAAATTTAGAACTGAATCACTTTCACCTAATTGCCGAAGATGACTAATGGCAGTCAGGTTCTAAACCAAGATCCCTGACATCAAAGTTCTTATGTCAAGCATACCGACACTGATCATGAAGACACAGCTATGCTTGTCAAATATTTGATGAACAAAGCCCAATCATTTATGGCATTTTGACAACTGGGAAATAGAAACTGAGAACTGACAAAAGAGATAAAAAGGTGGTTTAAAGGTGACACATAAACAATGCAACATTGATGGCTACAGAACACTTTGCTCAAGACAGACAAATATGGCAAGAAACTACCCATGAAGGTACCTCCTACTGTAAGGCCTGTCACATTGTTGATGGAACTTGCCTGAAAAATCAATTTTCCTCACCTGGTGCACCTTATAACTGTGTTGATGCATATTCCCAACAAAAATTAGTCATCAAAGAACTCCCTGTGGGGAAAAATGTTATTCTTCTCTCAGGATGAACAAACCATTTATAGTAACATGACTGAAACTTCATACTGTGAGTCATCAGAGTAACCATTCTTTCCACAAGTGGCAGTCTTGATGATTGTAAAAGTGCTCTGCCTCAATTGTGTTGCAATGCCTTTGACCTCTGTAAATGAACAAAGTGACAATACACACTAACTCCACTGAGTGGAGTGGAATCAGTCAGTGTTTTTTTTTGAAACAGAATACTGTAGGCCAGGTGGATAGCAAGGGCTGTGAGAATGATAGATTCAGGAGAGTGCAATCAGAAATTCTTTTCAGTCAGTCCAGATGATCCATTAATGTGGGGAAGTGTGGCATGTTATTTTGTATGATTGCACAAAGTCAAACTGAAATGTCTTTTCAACGATGGAACAATTTTATCCAGACGGCCATTTTAAGAGGACTAGTGTTGCTATGGCTGCCATTGGCAAAACCACATTAAAATAGCAACAGTTGGCAGGTTATTGTCAGGACTGCTTTTCATACCAGACAAATGTGTTCCAGACTTAGCTTTGAGTCCAATTACAAAAATGTAGCCAAATTGTAAAGTCTTTACGCCATGAAACAAGCTTAGCTAGATGATAGCATTAGATATGCAGCTTAAGTCATATTCAATCTATATTAACTGTGAAAAAAAAACATGATTATCCAATATTCAGTCAGCAGTAACAAATCAATAGAAGATCACAAGAGAAACACTGTTCTTGCACCCGAGTATTACCCTACTGTAAGTGTAAAAATAAGGCAGGATGAACCGATTCCATAAAAAGTAATATGCTCATTGAATAATGGGAGCGACTGACACCACTGAACCCAAGAAGGTGTCTGAGAGCCCCCACCACATTAGTAACACTGACTTGGTGACTCTCTTAAAATTATACGATACGTTTATTTATACATTAATCTACTTTCACACTAATATACATCAAAAGTATTTAATTTGCATAATAAATTCATTTTGGGATAGACCATTTTCACTCATGTACTCAGATGTTATATTAATGGGTAATTTACTGACTCGTTTATCTTTTTAGACCGTGACTCAGTGCTAATTCAGGAGCATGTTTGCCTGAATCAACAAGCAGACCTGACAACAACTAACAGATGGCTATATTTGAATATGATCTTGCTGAAGGTAGCAATAGCAACACCAGGTTTCATGAATTAATGAGAAGTATTTTCTCACCTTAGTCCCTATCAGAATGATGAGACGGATCATTTTTTGGTCAGAAATCCAACACTTTGAATTACACACCCAGCTGTTGCTCTTTATCAGAGCAAACCAATTGTCCTTCTGCCACTGGACTTCCCCAACCATTCAGCGAGTGAAGAATGGCACATTTAATTTGTCAAAAGAAGAACTTCTAATTAAAGTAATGATTGCATGAATCAGGAAAGCTTACCAGTGCTTAGATTCCAGTAACTACAGGAATGGAGAGGAGATCTATGAAGGCTACCCCTGCTATCCTGGTCTTTTAGTCTTGCTTGACACACCTGCTGCAGGATCTGAGAGTTTGCTGTGAGGTGAATTTTCCTAGCAACAGGATGAGGGAGACAACTTCTCCAACCAAACAGATGTGAATGGAAGTGATAGAGGAAGGTAACAGCAGGAGTATGGTTCCTCTGACTTAAAGATAATGCACCAGGAAAATCCAGTTCTTCAGGGAGGCATCACAAATGAATGACATAATTTCAGGTGCCAAGCCCCACACTTTGACTTGCCCAGTAATCTCTTGTAAAGCACATTTAAAGACAAGACAAGTTCTTTGAAGAGGTAACAAGGAAGTTAGATAGAGAGTTGTGGATGTGATTTATTTAGATTTCCAGAAGGCCTTTGACAAGGTGCCTCATAGGAGACTATTAAATAAGTGCCCATGGTGTTAAGGGTAAGATCCTGGCATGGATAGAGGATTGGTTGACTGGCAGAAGGCAGAGAGTGGGGATAAAGTGGTCTTTTTCAGGATGGCAGCTGGTGACTAGTGGTGTGCCTCAGGGGGCACAGTGCTGGGACTACAACTTTTCACAATATACTCTAATGATTTGGAGGAAGGAACTGAAGGCACTGTTGCTAAGTTTGCAGATGATACAAAGATATGTAGAGGGACAGGTAGTACTGAGGAAGCAGGAGGGCTGCAGAAGGACTTGGATAGGTTAGGAGATGAGCAAGGAAATGGCAGATGGAATTCAGTGTGGAAAAGTGTGTATTATGCACTTTGGAAGGAGGAATGGAGACATAGACTATTTTCTAAATGGGAAAATGCTTAGGAAATCAGAAACGCAAAGAGACTTGGCAATCATTATTCAAGATTCTCTTCAGGTTAACATGCAGGTTCAGTCATCAGTTAGAAAGGCAAATGCAATATTAGCATTCATGTCGAGAGGGCTAGAATGTAAGAGCAGGGATGTACTTCTGAGGCTGTATAAACTCCGATCAGACTCCAATTAGAATATTGTGAGCAGTTTTGGACCTCATATCTAAGGAAGGATGAGTTGGCCTTGGAAAGGGTCCAGAGGAGGTTCACAAGAATGACTCCTGGAATGAAAAGCTTGTTGTACGAGGAACAGTTGAGGACTCTGGGTCTGTACTCATTGGAATTTAGAAGGATAAGCAGGGACCTTATTGAAACTTACAAGATACTGCGAAGTGTGGATAGAGTGGATGTGGAGAGGATGTTTCCACTAGTAAAAAAATTAGAACCAGAGGGCACAACCTCAGGCTAAAGGGACAATCCTTTAAAACAGAGATGAGGAGGAATTTCTTCAGCCAGAGAGTGGTGAATTTGTGGAACTCTTTGCTGCAGAAGTCTGTGGAGGCCAAGTCATTGAGTGTCTTTAAGACAGAGATAGATAGATTCTTGATTAATAAGGGGATCAGGGGTTATGGGGAAAAGGCAGGAGAATGAAGATGAGCAAAAAAATCAGCCATGATTGAATAGTGGGGCAGACTCGATGGGGCGAATGACCTAATTCTGCTCCTGTGCCTTATGGTCTTAAGACACCTTACATTTACACTCATTTTCTTTCTACAGATACTTCCAATCTACATCCAAAGAGCCAACATTCACTCTCACCCTCAGCCTATTGATCTCTTGAATCCATGCCAATACTCAAAATCGATAAATGGTTTCCATCAAAGAACAAAGAACAAAATCAGCCCGGGAAACAGGCCCTTCGGCCCAACGAGCTCGTGCTGCCATCTCAACACCACCAGTCCCCCTCTCCACCCACGACCCTTGTCTAATGTTTTATGGCCATCCACATTGAGGGAAACTGATTTAGGGACAATTTATTACTGCCAGTCAGCCTAACAGCACATCTTTGGGGTGTGGGAGGAAACTGGAGCACCCGGAGAAAACCCACGCAAGCACGGAGAGAATGCGCAAACTCCCACAGACACCGGCCCAAATCCATGTGTCTGCACAGCAATCAGTGATAGTCACTGAGCTGTCGTCTTGCCCAGTATCTGGTCCAGTTTAGGCACACTAACGACATGAAGCACTAGGCCAATCTCGAGCAACCAAGAGCAGCCCAAGTACGACCCATCACGTGTATGCCCCTCGTTGGACACAAGGCGGACCGACTTAAAACCTGTGAATGAAAAGGAAAAAAAAACAATATTATTATATCCATTTACCTTACCAGGGACGCCCCAATGCCAATGACCCTTATTTAAAACAATGTCCTATATCCACCCATCTCCAACCCACTCATGTGCCTGCCTAAGTTACTCTTAAATGACTCTAGTGTGTTTGCCTCCACCACCTTACTTGGCAGAGCATTCCATACTCCCACTACCCTCTGTGTGAAAAACCTCCCTCTAATATCTGTGTTATACCTCTCCCCCCTCACCTTAAGTTCATGGCCCCTTGTCCTATGTGTCTCTATCATAAGAAATAGCTTACCTCTGTTTACTCTATCTATACCCTTCATAATCTTATATACCTCTATTAGATCCCCCCTCAGTCGCCGTCTTTCAAGGGAAAAGAGCCCCAATTTCTTCAATCTTTCCTCATACCCCAGTCCTTCCATACCAGGCAACATCCTGGTAAACCTCCTCTGCACTCTCTCCAGAGTCTCCACGTCCTTCCGGTAGTAAGGCGACCAGAACTGGACGCAGTACTCTAAATGCGGCCAAACCAACGTTCTGTACAACTGCAACATTAGACTCCAGCTCTTATATTCTATACCCCTTCCTATAAAGGCTTTCTTCACCACACTCTCCACTTGCACTGCCACTTTCAAAGACCTGCCCCAGGTCTCGCTGCAATTCTAAACTCCTTATGGGCTTACCCTTTATCATATAACTCCCCCCTACATTATTCCGGCCAAAATGCATCACCTCACATTTATCCGGATTAAACTCCATTTGCCATGTATCTGCCCAATCCACCAGCCTATCAATATCCCATTGTATTGCCAGACACTGCTCCTCACTGCCCGCCAATCCAGCCATCTTGGTGTCATCAGCAAATTTGCTGATCACACCACCTACTCCCTCTTCCAAATCATTTATATACACTACAAAGAGAAGAGGTGCCAGTACTGAGCCCTGCGGCACACCACTAGTGACAGACCTCCAGCTAGAAAAGGACCCCTCCACTACTACTCTCTGACTCCTCTTTGCAAGCAAGTTCTCTACCCATCTAGATACCTGGCCACGTATCCCATGAGCTTTAATCTTCTCTACCAACCTACCATGAGGATCTTTGTCAAACGCCTTACTGAAATCCATATAGACAACATCAACGGCTCGTCCTTCGTCGACCGTTTTTGTCACCTCCTCAAAGAATTCTACCAGATTCGTAAGGCAAGACTTCCCCTTTACAAAGCCATGCTGCGTATCCTTAATCAGATCGCAACGCTTTAAGTGCTCATACATCCTATCCCTAAGAATCCTCTCCATCAACTTGCCTACCACTGATGTTAAACTCACCGGCCTATAGTTACCCGGGCTATCCCTCCTACCCTTTTTATCGCTCCTCTCCACAAAAGCCATCATAACTACTCATTCTTTCTGCTGTCTTTCCTTGCAGGAATGGAGAGCGCACAACTTGACAAGGGAGCAGGATAGGTGGCCCCCTACTGGCAGACACATGAGCTGCTGGAAATAAGTGTTCATATGCTTCCTTGAGAAGGAGAGTCTTGTTTCAGGAGATTGAAGATGCCGGTAATGACCTACTATGACAGTCTACGGCATGGCAGAGTGCTCAAATCTTTCAGAAAGGCTAATCCTCTGCCTGCAGGCCCTGTGTTCGTGGTCTTGCATCTTTCCAGGTATATCTCAGTGCACACTCCCTCTGCCCTGTGGAGGAGCACATGATTGTAGACAAGGCAGTTGCTGCTGTTGTTGTTCCTATTTCTGCAGAAGCCAATAGTGTGGTCTGAGTTTCTGACCCTCCGCAGAGGTAAAAGGTGGAATTGTGTTATCTGCTTCCATGCCAATGTGACGCCTGCGCACAAAGAACTTCAGCTGAAAATATTGAAGTGCAGACAGGTGAAGTACCTTCCAAGAAGTTGGCAATCATGCGTCAAGTAGTGATTGCAGTCTATGAAAGAAGAAGTTCATTGTATAGCAGTCTCTCAATAGCCATGGCTGGAGCTTTTCTGTTTAACTGATCAAATCCTTCCCAGGTTGACATTGTCACTGAAGAAGCTCTTATCACTGTTCACATGCCTTGTTGATCCTAGCATGATGTGAAACAGCTTGGTAGCTTGAAAATTCACTATTAAAAAAGCTCATAATTGGATATGTAGCAATCTCAGCTACTTCTTAATTACTTGCTTGAGAGTTGAAGGAGATTCCCTTTTCACCTTCAGTCCCACCCGGGAAAACTGAAAGAGAATGAAATCACTCCGAGATCCAGACTAGATGTCAATTTCCAGCTTTCCTACCTGGAGGCTGAACAGAAGCAGTATCTGGGGATTGGAATGTGGCCTTTCCTACCTGGGAGCTGACAAGAGGCAGTTGCAAGTGTGACCATTTCAGTTGCTGGAGAAACTGATTAAAAAAAACAACTGTGAACATCATGAACATCACAGGAAAGGGCTGATTGATTTATTATTGTCACATGTATTAGTATACAGTGAGAAGTACTATTTCTTGCATGCTATACAGACAAAGCATACCGTTCATAAAGAAGGAAAGGAGAGGGTGCAGAATGTAGTCTTTCTGTCATAGCTGAGGCGTAGAGAATAATCAACTTAATATGAGGTAGATCCATTCAAAAGTCTGATGACAACAGGCAAGAAGCTGTTCTTCAGTCAGTTGGTATATTACCTCTCATTTTTTAATCTTTGTCCCGACAGAAGAAGGCAGAAGAATGTATGTCTGAGATACGTGGGGTCCTTGATTTTGCTGGCTGTTTTTCCAAGGCAGTGGGAAGTGTAGACAGAATCAATGGAAGGGAGAATGGGTTGCACGATGGACTGAGCTTTGTTCATGACCCTTTGTAGTTTCCTGTGGTCTTGGATAGAGCAGGAGCCATACCAAGTTCTGGTACAATGAGAAGGAATGCTTTCAGTGGTGCATCTGTAAAAGTTGATGAGAGTTGTAGCAGACATGCCAAATTTCCTTAGCCTTCTGAGGAAGTAGAGACATTGGTGAGCATTCTTAACTATAGCATTGGCATAGAAGAACCAGGGCAGGTTGTTGGTGATCTGGACACCTAAAATCTTGAACCTCCCGATCATTTCCAATTCATTCCCGTTTATATAGAGATTGTCCTCCACCTTGCTTCCTGAAGTTGATGACTATTTCTTTTAGTTTTGCTGACATTGAGGAAGAGATTATTATCGTTGCACCAGTTCACCAGATTCTCTATCACTTTCTTGTACTCCATCTCATCATTGTTTGAGTCTGACCCACTGTGGTGGTGTCATCAGCAAACTTGAAAATTGAGTTGGAAGGAAATTTGGTCACAGTCATAGATGTATAAGAAGTAGAATAAGGGGCTGAGGACAATGTGCTCAGTGTAAGGTTCAGTGTGCTAATATTCTAGAATATATATATAAAATGCTGAATAAAATTAGCAGGTCTGGCAGCATTTGTGGAGTGAGAAACAGTTAATGTTTCAAATCTATATGTCTCTCTTTCAGAATGGAAGGGGGCAGAAATCTAATAAAGAATAGAGTTGGAGAGGGGCAGGAGAAGGTGGGGCAGAATAGAAGATCATAGAGTTGTACAACGCAGAAAAGGCCCTTCAGCCCATCGAGTCTGCACAGACAATAACTACCTCTAAAGTTGTAGGGATGGGTCAGGGCTAAGGAGAGATTGGCAAACATGTCATGGACATAATGTCATGGACAATGTATATGTTAATGGTCATGATGTGGGTATGCCGGCGTTGGACTGGCGTAAACACAGTAAAAAGTCTGACAAAACCAGGTTTTAGTCCAACCTATTTATTTGTTAATATACTCACAAGCTTTCGGGGTTAGCCCCTTCGTCAGGTGAATGGAGAGTTCTGGCCTCAGACAGAGCATATAAAGCACAGACAGTTTAGAGATTACTGATTAGAATGTGAATCCCTACACCTAACCTGCTGTTCAAGACCTGAAGTGGCTGATAATGTGAGTGGAAGGAGCACTGATCACAGTTTAAAGAGATGTGTATTGTCTCCAGACAGTATAGTGAGTGAGGTTTTGCAAACCCAGGCAAGTCACGGGGGTTACAGATAGTGCGACATGATCCCTGTTGAGACCGTCCTCATGTGTGCGGAACTTGGCTATCAGTCTCTGTTCAGCGACTCTGCGCTGTCGTGTGTCATGAAGGCCGCCTTGGAGAATGCTTACCCGAAGGTCAGAGGCTGAATGCCCGTGACCACTGAAGTGTTCGCCAACAGGAAGGGAACAGTCTTGCCTGGTGACTGTCGAGCGATGTTCATTCATCCGTTGTCGTCGCGTCTGCATGGTCTCCCCAATGTACCATGCTTCGGGACATCCTTTCTTGCAACGTATCAGGTAGACAATGTTGGCCGAGTTGCAAGAGTATTTACCATGTACCTGGTGGATGGTATTCTCACGTGTGATGATGGTATCCATGTCGATGATCCGGCATGTCTTGCATAGGTTGCTGTGGCAGGGTTGTGTGGTATTGTGGTCACTGTTCTCCTGAAGGCTGGGTAGTTTGCTGCGAACAATGGTCTGTTTGAGGTTGTGTGGTTGTCTGAAAGCAAGAAGTGGGGGTGTGGGGATAGCCCTGGCGAGATGTTCGTCTTCATCAATGATATGTTGAAGGCTCCGGGGAAGTACTGGACGACGAAGGGTATGGTGCTCGACTCATAGATCGGCAGTTCCGATGTGCCACAGCGAAAAACCGCACCGATCTCCTCAGAAGGCAAACACAGGACACAGTGGACAGAGTACCCTTCGTCGTCCAGTACTTCCCCGGAGCGGAGAAGCTACAACATCTTCTCCGGAGTCTTCAACATATCATTGATGAAGACGAATATCTCGCCAGGGCTATCCCCACACCCCCACTTCTTGCTTTCAGACAACCACACAACCTCAAACAGACCATTGTTCGCAGCAAACTACCCAGCCTTCAGGAGAACAGTGACCACAATACCACACAACCCTGCCACAGCAACCTATGCAAGACATGCCGGATCATCGACATGGATACCATCATCACACGTGAGAATACCATCCACCAGGTACATGGTAAATACTCTTGCAACTCGGCCAACATTGTCTACCTGATACGTTGCAAGAAAGGATGTCCCGAAGCATGGTACATTGGGGAGACCATGCAGACACTACGACAATGGATGAATGAACATTGCTCGACAGTCACCAGGTAAGACTGTTCCCTTCCTGTTGGCGAACACTTCAGTGGTCACAGGCATTCAGCCTCTGACTTTCGGGTAAGCATTCTCCAAGGCGGCCTTCATGACACACGACAGCGCAGATTCGCTGAACAGAGACTGATAGCCAAGTTCCGCACACATGAGGACGGTCTCAACAGGGATCTTGGGTTCATGTCGCACTATCTGTAACCCCCGTGACTTGCCTGGGTTTGCAAAACCTCACTCTCTATACTGTCTGGAGACAATACACATCTCTTTAAACTGTGATCAGTGCTCCTTCCACTCACATTATCAGCCACTTCAGGTCTTGAACAGCAGGTTAGGTCTAAGGATTCGCATTCTAATCAGTAATCTCTAAACTGTCTGTGCTTTATATGCTCTGTCTGAGGCCAGAACTCTCCATTCACCTGACGAAGGGGCTAACCCCGTAAGCTTGTGAGTATATTATCAAATAAATAGGTTGGACTAAAACCTGGTGTTGTCAGACTTTTTACTATGTTAATGGTGACATTAAGGACTAAAAAAGGTGCTGATACTGTAAGAAGGCAAAAGGGGTTAATTGGAGAATAATGGTCAGTGCTCAGCAAAAGCAAAACAAGGCAGATGATCCTATGGGGGAGGGGTATGTGTGTTTGCATTGGAACAAGCCAAGGAAACAAAAAACAGCTTATCTGGATGAGTGCAGCTCCAACAAAAGCCAAGAATCCCGATACCATCTGGAACAAAGCAGCACTGTTTGATTGGCACCCCTTCCACGAGCATCCTAAACCTATGCTCTCTAGTAATTGACTCTTCCAACCTGGGAAAAAGCTTCTGATTATCTACTCTGTCCATGTCCTTCATAACCTTGTAGACTTCTATCAGGTCTCCCCTCAAACTCCGTCATTCCGGTGAGAACAAACCAAGTTTCTCCAACTTCTCCTCATAGTTAATGCCCTCCATCCCAGGCAACATCCTGGTAAATCTTTTCTGTACCCCCTCCAAAGCCTCCACATCCTTCTGGTAGAGTGGCGACCAGGATTGAACACAAAATTCCAAGGATGGACTGTCAGAATGATTTTTCTGTCAGAATGGACAATTGCATATTTTCCCACATTATATTCCATTTGTCAGATCCGTGCCCACTCATTTAACCTATCTGTATCCTTTTGTAGCATCTTTATATCCTTTTCACAGACTACTTTTCTTCCTATTTATGTTTCAGTCATCAGCAAATTTAACAACCAACCTCCTTCTTTCAAGTCATTTATATAAATTGTAAACAGTTGCGGTAACAGCACTGATCCCTGTGGCACACCACTCATTACATCTTGCCAACCTGAAAAAGATGTATTTATGCCTTGTCTTTGCTTACTGTTAGCCAGCCAATTTATCCATACCAATATATTACCCCTTGTAAAATGAGATTTTATTTTTCACAATAACAATCAATGTGGCACTCTATCAAATGCCTTCTGGAAATCCAAGTACAGTACATCTCTTTATCCATAGCATAGGTTACTTCCTTAAAGTACTCCAATATGTTTGTTAAACATGATTTCTCTTTCACAAAACTACTTTGAATTTTTCCAAGTGTCCCACTATAACTTCTTTAATAATGGCTTTTAAAAACTTCACTGTTACAATGTTAAGCTAACTGGCCTGTAGTTTACTGCTTTTTGTCTCCCTCTCTCCCTTTTTGAATAATGGACTTACATTTGCTTTCTTTGAATCTAATGGGATCTTCCCTGAATTTAGGGATTTTTGGAAAATTAAAATTAATACATCAACTATCTCACTAGCCACTTTTTTTAAAAACCTAGGGTGAAATCCATCAGGGCACAAGCACATGAATCCGCAGCTCCAACAACTTATTCAGTACCACTTCTGTGGTAATTGTTATTTTCTTGAGTTCCTGTCTTCCTTCTATTTCCTGGTTTATAGCTGCTCCTGTCATATTATTTGTATCCTCTATAGTGAAGACTGATACAAAACACTCGTTCAATTCAACTGCCCCCTCCTTGTTTTCCATTATCAATCCTCCAGACTCATTTTCTATAGGACCAACACTATTTTTTTTCTCATTTCCTCATTTTCTCATTAACTCATTTCTTTTTTAAATACTTAGAGAAACTCTCGCTATCTGTTTTGTATTTTTGACCAGTTCAAGTTAGGACACTGGCAGCTGAGATTTGGATAAGCTCGAGTTTATGGAGGGTGGAAAATTGGAGGCCATACAGGGGATGGACATGTGTTTGAGAGTTCTTGTACATTTGTGTCCACTTACATAATCTTTACCAAGTTATCAAGCAGTAATTTTCTGTGATTCTTGAATAATTAAGAATATAGTCATAGCTAGAGGGACCACACTGTTGCTGCTGACTTCCTCAGCCACTCCCATCCATGCCTGCTTGGTTTAAGAGATTGTCCTCTTTCTTTTGCTCTGTAGAGGGCTTCCATCACTACAACACCTCAGGTCTCACAGATGAACCTCTGGGTCGGAGCAGGAGATTGAGCATCAGCCTTGCCAGGTCTTCTCACTACTAAAACACCAAAGTACTGAAGAGCTCCATGTTAGATAAACAGTAGTTCTTGATACTCAATACTGGGCTGCTTGCTATAGTGCATTTGCACTTTATTTCTAATGCTGTGACTCAGTGTCTTGTTGTAAAGTCATATTCTGTCTATTTTGTAGCTAAAACGATAGTGGTTACAAGCAAAATATCTTCAGGATATTGGCATATTAAGTACAATGGGCTAGCTGCTTCCTTAGCAAAAGAGATGTGTTTCTTTACGAGTCAAGTTCAGCGGTCAGTCACCGCTTTGGAGAACAGGAAATTATGGGGAAATATCTTCTGAGACTTTGAAGGAAATAGATGTTTTGAATTATCAGTACTGTGCAAGATAATCAAAATTCTAACTAAGTATGTATGTTATACCAGCACAATTAAAATGCTCAAAAAACTGGAGTTTTTTTGTTGACAAAATGGGAGAATTTTCTCATTTTTAACATTGGGACCATTTTCATTAGAGCCTTCCAGTTACTCTTTCCCTGAACAAACCAATTAAGACCCTGCCTCTGTGTTTCTTGACCAATTAGGGAGGCCAGGTGTGATGATACAGCCATTTTGTTGGAGGATTTCTAATTAAGGGGACCACGGAGCTCTTCAAAACTTTGGTGTTTTAGTGGTGAGAAGACCTGGCAAGGCTGATGCTCAGTCTCCTGCTCTGACTCAGAGGTTCAGCTGTGAGACCTGAGGAGTTGTAGTGATGGGAGCCCTCTACAGAGCAAAAGAAAGAGGACTAATCTCTTAAACCAAGCAGGCATGGATGGAAGTGGCTGAGGAAGGCAGCAGCAGCAGTGTGGTCCCTCTAACAACGACTATATTTTGTATTCACATGGATGTGGGCAATGCTGGCTTGGGCAGCATATATTTCCCATCTTTTGAGATACAGGATGCCAAGAGGATCTAGGACCAGAGGAGGATATAACAGCGAGTGGCATAAAACTTTCAGACATTAAGTTCCTTACTCTGACATATTCTCCTGAATGGAGTGCCTCAGGTCACAACACCTTACAGGTCCACGCATTCCTCTTGTGACAAATACATAGTCCATGGTTCATGTTAATATTTCAGAGGCAATATTTACTTCTGAGAAGACTGTTATGAAGAGAAGGTAACTAAAATGCTGGGTTTTAGAGATTGTTAGAACACCTAACAAAATGATAGTTTGAAACTGACATTCTGAAGTTGATTACTAATTACAACCAGATGTTTTTTCCTTATTGTTTCATACAGCTTGAAGAGGTTTCCATCCATCTCCTGGGGAATTATTTGATTCTTTATCAGCCTAAGCTTCACTTAGCTGACAGTTGTACCTGGTATGCACATGTTTTACGTAGCTCACATTATCCTATTTTTGCCTGCCTGCTGTCACTTGGATCCTAAAGACTTCATGACAACAAGAAGCCATTTGTACTCTCTGCATTCTGCTCTGGGGAGAAAACAGTGCATCATTACCTGGAGAGATTGACCACAGTTGGTGGTTTTGGATGAAAAATGTGATATTTTGTAACTGAAGATGGGCCTCTAAGGAAAGAGTTGTGGCTGTAAGAACAAGAAGCAAAGAGGATAATAATGAAGGTAAACACCATGAAATAGAAAAAGAGAAATCATTCCAGAGGGACTCAAAGAACTTCTGTTCATGCAAGAGAAATGGCAGTGACTTGAATTGCATCAGCAAATAGCAAAACAAATGCAGATGTCTGGTAAAATTTCTGTCAGCAATTCATTGATCTCCTGCTGTAGCTTTTGTAGAATAGTCAGGGAAAACGCAATCTGGGACTTTGAAGTTGGTCAACCATGAAGATTTTAAAGGAGTGGTGAAGGAGTTGAACCAGGATAAGGTCAAAGGAAGACTAAATGCCAGAGGAGTCGGATAAAGTTTAATTTGATGCCAAGTGTCACACTGTTACTGTAGCAGTTTGAAGCGTACAGGGGAACTATTGCCAAGCAGGAACGTTGAATGAAAAAATATTCTATCAATCTGATCATCTAAAATAGGGTTATGGATGGGAAGGGCATTCTTCATGATTCAGCAGAAAAGATTACCACGATCCTTGTTCTAATGCTGAACTAAATCACTGGTGCACGCTATTAACTTCAACCCCATACACACCTCCACTTGATCCTGGGATGAACCCTGGCTGAATTATGGTCAGGCCAATGGCCACTAGCACTTTGGTTGATAATCTATAACTTGAAAGATTCATGGATCTATCCCTTATCTACCTAGACTCTGGATCTGAACATTGGTCAATGGTTGCTGACTCCATGCTGTCAAAAAATGGCCCTCAGAATTAATCTTTGGATTTGTTCCATATCATTTCTTTCTTGTCCTGTTTCCAACTGTGACATGTTTCACCAAATGTTTACCATGCACTTTGTTAATTTATTTATTAGTGTCACAAGTAGGCTTACATTAACACTGCAATGAAATTACTGTGAAAATCCCCTAGTTGCCACACTCCAGCACATGTTTGGGTACACAGAGGGAGAATTTAGCCCAGCCAATGCACCTAATCAGCTTTCAGACATGGCAATATATTGCAAAATTTGCTTTGTGTCCAATCATGCATGCACTTTAGCAGCTACTCTAGACCTATGTCTTTACACCTATTTCTCTTTTGCAAAGTTGGCCCATCTTGGGCTCTCCTATCCTTTCCTGCCCATTATCTTGGCAAGCCACCTTTTGTGGACTGAAGCATTCCATGCCTAAATGCAGCAAGACCTGGTCAAAATCCAGGCTTGGGTTGACAAGTGGCAAGTAACATTCATGCCAGACAATTGCCAGGCAATGACCGTGTCTAAAACAAGAGAATCTAACCACCAGAATTTACACAACTGACAGGCAAGAGTGCAGAATTTGATCACAGGGCTGCCTGAAATCACCATGCCAGGCAGCTCAGCCATGATACTCCCATCCCGATAGAGAGTGGTGAGGTCAACCCTTGTCCCCAGCCCATCCAATCCCCAGGTCCATTGAGGGACCCTTCCTCTGCAACCTGACAGCAGCAGAGGGGCAAATGGCCACAGGACCTACCTCCTCAATCACCCTTGGAGCCCAAGGTGCCAGGCCAGGATGTCAGTACTGGGGGTAGGACACTGTTGGCACTGTCAAGATGCGTGAAGTGAAAGAAGGCTGACTGGGGGGGTCTGAGAGGATAAATGGCCTGAGTAGGGGTTCTGGGGGAAAGGGGGACTGAGTGGGAGGTCGAGTTGAATAGACTTCATGCCTGTACGGTGTGGTTCAGAATTAGAGTAAGAATCATAGGTATGAATTCCATGGACCAAATGGCGATGTGGGCACAAAATCTCACAGGAGTTGGGTAACGAGATTCTTGTCGGAGAGACCTTGTTTCCTGGTTTTCCCCGCCCCTTGCAAGTGATGTAACAAGGTTCCAGAAAAGGTGGGAACCTCATTTAAATATATTTCAATTAATTTTAATGTTATTAATGGGCCTCCCCATCAGCCCTCTCATGGAATATTGAAACTTCGCTGATGTGACATCACATCGGCGAGGTTCACAATAGCTTTCTAAAAGTGGGAAACAGTGAAGGGGATCCTGCTGGATCACCAATGTCAAACTCTTTCCAATGCCATCACATCCTTCCTCAAGTGTGGTGCCTAGAAAAGCATGCAGTATTCCAGATGAGGCCACCTTTTTTGCAAGTTTAACATGACCTCCTTACTCTTGTACTCAGTACCCTTATTAATAAAGCCCAAGATCCTATCTGACTTATTAATTGCTGTCTCACCATGTCTTATCATCTTTAATGACTTATGTACGTACGCACTGAGGACCTTCTGTTCCTGCACCTCCTTTAGAGTGTCTCCCTTTATGTTATATGGTCATTCTTCCAGCCAAAATGAATCATCTCACACTTAACTGCATTGAGCACCTGGTATATGATGAATACAATGCTCCTATATTTCAGATTTTCTATTTTCATGAATATCATGGATACTTCTCTATTCATGCAAACAGATACTCATAATGTCACCCATGTGATATCTAATTTTATCCTTGTGCCAATTTATCTCATTCAAATTTATGATTTTAGCAGCTAATTAATATATAAATCACTCTGTGCCATATCACAGAAGTTGCTAATTGAATATCACAGCAGTCGTTGGGGGGAGCATGTGTCAGGTGGCTATCCAGCTTCAGAGTCTTAGAGGAGGTCGATCTCACTCCTTCAAGAGATTCATTTTCCTCCATTCGGATGCCCACTTTCTTTCTTCAATGATGGGTCAGTGACGTGAGTCACTTTTTCAATATGACACCCAGGTATTATGGCAGGGCACAAACCATTAAGCCTGCCCCACCACAGAAGATGGTGCAAAACTCTTGGATGCATAATTACTATCACCAGAGTCATAAGGTATAGTGTGGTTTCCTGTCAGTCTCCACAGAGATTAAAAGTCCCTGTCCCTGCTCCTGCCTGAGCCCCCATCATAGGACTTAATCCCTGGTGGGAGAATTCCCAGCATGAATGCTGTTGAGGTTGCAAACACAGAAATGAAAGAGAGCCAAGATGTTGATGACAGCAGAATAAAAGTCATGCTGATTGGTGAGACCACACCCTGAATACATGATTCAGTTCCTGAATCAGTGCCTAAGACAGGTTATTCCTACCAAAATGGATGACCTCACATTTACCATCATTGTACGCCATCTACCAGATCCTTGTCCACTCACTTAGATTATCTATATCCCTTGCAGACTTTCAGCGTCCTCTGCACACTTTGCTCTTCCAGCCATCTTAGTATCATCTGCGAATTTTGACACACTACACTTAGTCTCCAACTCCAAATCATCTATTTAAATCTTAAACAATTGTGGTCCCAACCCTAATCCCTGAGGCACACCACTAGTCACTGATCGACAACCAGAAAAACACCCATTTACCTCCACTTTTTGCTTTCTGTTTGTTAACCAAACCTCTATCCATGCCTATACATTACCTGTAACACTATGCACCTTTATCTTATGTAGCAGTCTTTGGTGCAGCACCTTGTCAAATGCCTTCTGGAAATCCACTACACATGTAATGTTCTCAAAGAATTCTACCAAGTTAGTCAAACATGACCTGCCCTTCATGAACCCATGCTGCGTCTTACGAATGGGACAATTTATTTCCAGACATCTCGCTATTTCTTTCTTGCTGATAGATTCAAACATTTTCCCTTCTACAGAAGTTAAGCTAACCAGCCTATAGTTACCTGCCTTTTGTCTACCTTCTTGGTGTCACATTTGCTGTTTTGCAATCTGCGGGAACCACCCCAGAGTTCAGCGAGTTTTGGTAAATTACCATTACTGCATTTTTTATTTCTCCTGCCATCTCTTTTAGTACCCTGGAATGCATTCCATCAGGACCAGGAGATTTGTCTACCTTTAGCCCCATTAACTTGCCCAACACTACCTATTTCGTGATAATAATTGTTTCTAGGTTCACACCTGCCATAGCCTTCCTGTCATCAGTTTTTGGCATGTTATTTATGTCTTCCACTGTGAAGACCGACGCAAAATACCTTTCAATGCCTCAGCCATTTTCTCATTTCCAGTTATTACTTCCTCTTTCTTATCCTTTAAAGGACCAATGCTTACATTCACCACTCTTTTTCATTTTATATATTTGTAGAAACTTTTGCTATCTGTTTTTATATTCTGAGCTAGTTTACTCTCATAACCCATCTTACCTTTCTTTATAGCTTTTCTTGTGGCTTTCTGGTGACTTTAAAGATTTCCCAATCTTCTAGGTTCCCACTAATCTTTGCTACTTTGTATGCATTTTCTTTCAATTTGATACCCTCCTTTATTTCCTTAGATATTCATGGCTGATTATCTCTTTTTCTGCAGTCCTTCCTTATCACTGGTATATACTTTTGCTGAGCACTGTGAAAGATCGCTTTGAAAGTGCTCCATTGTTCCTCAATTGTCCCACCATAAAGTTTTTGCTCCCAATCTACCTTAACCAACTCCTCTCTCATCCCTTTGTAGTCTCCCTTGTTTAAGCACAAGACACTGGTTTTGGATTTTACCTTCTCACGCTCCATCTGTATTTTAAATTCAACCATACTTTGATTGCTTCTTCCAAGAGGATCCCTAACTGCAAGAACATTAATTATTCCCATCTCATTACACAGGACCAGTCTAGGATGGCTCGCTCCCTTGTTGGTTCCATTACATGCTATTCAAGGAAGCTATTGCGGATACATTCTATGAACTCCTCCTCAAGGCTGCCTTGACTGATCTGGTTTGACCAATTGATATGTAGATTAAAATCCCCCATGATAATTGCTCTACCATTTTTACATGCATCAGTTATTTCTTTGTTTATTTCTTGCCCACCATGATGTCATTATTTGGTGGCCTGTAAACTACGCCTATCAGTGACTGTTTCTCCTTACTGTTTCTAATTTTCACCCAAATGGATTCAACCCTTTTTTCTATAGAATCTATATCATCTCTCACTACCACCCTGATATCATCCTTAATTATCAGAGCTACAATATCTGCCCTACCTTCCTGTTGGTCCCTCTAAACAGTTTGGTACCTCTGGGTATTCAACTTCCAGTCGGGAGTATTATAAAAAGCATTAGTTTATGCTGTTTCATTGGATTACAGTGTAAACATATTTTCGAACTAAACAATTTGAATTTCTTTGAAGATTTGTAAAGGTGTTTTCTGATTCCCATGGGGATGAATGAATAAAGAATGTGCACAGGCCATTATGCATCCTTGAGGTATTGCTCTCCCTGGGATAGGATTGTTTTGCTACATTTAAGAATAGTAGCATCCTCAGAGACGTGCTTGCTGAGCATCAGAATAAGATGATTATTTTTAAATGATCTGAAATTAATTCATTTTGGCAACTTCATGAATCTTAAAACAGAGTTTCACTAATCTTTTGCTACTGTGACCCTGTTCTGAGGCTTGAAAATTTTTCTGGCACCAGTGTGTGATTCAGTGGGATGAAAGACTGGGTGTTGGTGGTGGAAAGTTATTGGGGGCTTGGTTGGACTGCTGTAAGAATGGGGGTTGGGGTAAACAATTCTGAGGGGGGAGGACTAGGGTGGCCAGCTGTGAGGGCAAGAAGATGATGAAGAATTGAGAGAGCATGGAGGAAGTGAAGAGCTGTGAGAACAAGGGGTGGGGTACACAGCTATGAGAGCGAAAGTGAGGCAAAAAGCTGTGAGGGCAAGAGGTGGACATGTGTGAGAGCATGGTGGAGGTGAAGAGCTGTGAGAGCAAGGGGGGGCGGGGCGAAGAGCCATGAGAGCGAGGGGAGGCAAAGAGCTGTGAGAGCGAGGGGGCTGTTTGAACTGCACCTTTAAAATAAAATTGCACCCATCTGTTCACTGGCTTTTTTCTAATAAGACCCCGGCCTCTAGAAGGTTGTCCAGTTGGGCCAGGCGCAACACTTAAAGAAACACAAGGATTTAAAGGAGCCTTGCAGCATTTAGTTCCATGGCAACCATTATTCCCTTGCAACCCCAAAATGTTGTCTCCATTTGGGAAGTCTTGCCTTAAAACATATTAAAACATGAATTTTGTGAAATATAATGTACTGATGTAGGCAAATTAATGTTTCATTTCATTTTGGTATGTCTTTAAATATAGAGGAGGAAACTTTAGGGATAAGTGGGATGTAAAAGTTTTAAAAATCTGAAGCCTGACTCAAATCCACCTCCAACTCACCCACTTCCAACATTGATGGAGGTGGAATGTGGCAACCAGCCTACTTCCAGGTCATTTAAATATCATGGTGATGCTGTCTACCTTATATTTAACAACTATTTTAAGTTCAACCCTTGCTTTCTGAACTTTGGCAAAGCTGACAGCTAAGGAAAGCTGAGGACTGCTGGACCCTAAAGATAAGGGCCCTTCTGCTTACCTACTGGATCCAGATTATCTGCTTTAACCAGTAGAAACTACTTCCTCTCTCTCTCCACCAGTTCACTAAATCAGCCAACCTGCCCCAACATATCCAATCCCCCCACCTGACACTTTTAATCTCTGATTTTGTTCCCACAGGGACTCCGATTTCTGTTTCCCCTTTTTATCACTCTCCCAACCCTATCAATCACCCTCTCAACTTCTCCAATCTCCCCCTGAGCTATGATCTCCATCTTGACTCTCCCTCTTCTCCATTCTCTGGCAATGGCTTATATCTGAAGACCTTCCTCCTGACAGTCAGCAACCTCTCACTCTGGCTGACTATCTGGGAAATGGAGCCAGGAAATGCTAATCAGGTCCTGCTGTTAACTTCTATTCAGGAACGTGGTACAAAAACCTGACTTGATCATTTTATAAATCTCTAAATAATGTTATAAAAGTGAAAATATTTATTTTTGGTGAATTCACCTATAACCATTTGGAAAAGCTTGTCCCATTGCTAACTGCAAAAAATTTGGAAAATCAGGCAATGTCTTCTATCCAGTAGAAACAATTTGCTTTTCCCTTGATCGTCCTGTGTCATCCATTTCACTAAAGTGATATAATGTCATGGCATGTTGAATAATTTACTGGAGACATGTTAAGTGACACATTTGTTATGGTTGCCTTTTGGCTAGTGGGAGGACCTGAGTAATATTTGCTCCAGAATCATTCAGAGTAGCCTGCAACCACTTCAGTGGCATCAAATGTTGATTCTAATTCAATTTAAATCAGTAAGACAATTACTGTAAATGAAGACACATTTCCAAACCAAATGCTCCACAGAATGTCTCAGTGTCAACAAAAGGAAATACTCCAAAGTGCAATATGAGCAAAAGATCCGGAGGAATTTTCATTAGCTACCAATTTGACACACTAAATTATAGATACAAAAATACATATACTTGATCTTTCCTTTTGGAAAGAATGAGCAGAAATTATTCCCTACTGGGGCTGATAGAACCAATGGATGCAGTCATAAGATTTAGACTTCAGATAAGAAGTAAAATTGCTTCATTTTATTGCCTCAGAATGAATAAATAAGTAATAGAGTTATTCCAGAACAGGTGGCGATCATTAAGTTTATGCCAGCTCTCTGTAGAGCAATCCAATGGTTCTAATTGCTCTGCTCTATCCTTGTAAGTTCTACGAGTTTATTTGCCTCATGTGATCATCCAATTTCCTCTTGAAATCATTGATCTTTGTAAGCTGCAAGCTACAATTCATTATCACTCGCTGTGTAAAGAAGGGTCTTCCTCACATTTCCCCAGCATCTCTGAAAACATAAGAACATAAGAACATAAGAAATAGGAGCAGGAGTAGGCCATCCAGCCCTTCGAGCCTGCCCCGCCATTCAATAAGATCATGGCTGATCTGTCGTGGCTCAGTTCCACTTTCCGGCCCTCTCCCCATAACCCTTAATCCCCTCTCTTATCAAGAACCCATCAACCCGCTTCTTAAAAATATTTAGCGAGGCAGCCTCCACCACTTCAACGGGCAGAGAATTCCAGAGATTCACCACCCTTTGAGTGAAGAAGTTCCTCCTCAACTCCGTTCTAAACCGCCTCCCCTTTATCTTGAGGCTGTGCCCCCTAGTCCTACTGTCTTTTTTGAGCGGGAAGAGTCTCTCCACCTCTATCCTATCCATCCCATTCATCATCTTATACGTCTCAATGAGATCTCCCCTCATTCTTCTAAACTCTAACGAGTACAAGCCTAGTTTATTCAGCCTCTCCTCATAGCTCAATCCCCTCAACTCCGGTATCAGCCTAGTAAACCTCCTCTGCACTCCCTCCAGGGCCAAAATATCCTTGCGCAGGTGCGGCGCCCAAAACTGCACACAGTACTCCAGCTGCGGCCTCACCAATGCCCTATACAGCTGCAGCAAGACCTCCCTACTTTTATATTCAATCCCCCTCGCTATGAAGGCCAGCATCCCATTCGCCTTCCTGACCACCTGCTGCACCTGCAAGCTGGGTTTTTGCGACTCATGCACAAGGACCCCGAGGTCCCTCTGCACCGTCGCCTGCTGCAGTTTTTCGCCACGTAAGTAATAGTCCTTCCTACCATTCTTCCTACCAAAGTGGACCACCTCACACTTGCCAACATTAAATTCCATTTGCCATTTCCTGGCCCATTCGCCCAGCCTATCTAGATCCTTCTGCAGACTCTCCACACCCTCCGCACAATTTGCCTTTCCCCCAATCTTGGTGTCATCAGCAAATTTCGACACCCTGCACTCGGTTCCCTCCTCCAGATCATCTATATAAATGGTAAATAGCTGAGGCCCCAGCACCGACCCCTGGGGCACCCCACTAGTCACCAACCGCCAATCCGAATAGCACCCATTGACCCCCACTCTCTGCCTCCTATTTGACAACCAATCCTCTATCCACGCTAACACCCTACCCCCAACTCCATGTCCCCTGACCTTCTGCAATAACCTCTTGTGAGGTACCTTGTCAAACGCCTTCTGAAAATCCAGACTATATTCCCCAGTTCACATACCATGAACATAGCTTTTCTTTGTCTATTTTGTCTAAACCTTTCTGCTGGGTTGCACTTGATTGTCTCATTTGACCAAAGTACCAGTAATCATTACCCCAATTCTTCAATCCCACACTTTCCCTTTTCCCTTATAATTGACCATCACAGTGTCCATTTGACCACAATTCTGAAATAACTCCATTGGAAAATGAACGTTTATCACCACCCAATATTCTGTATAAAAATCAACTATTCACCCTTGTACTTTCTTTTAGTGCCTGTCTTCTGTATCTTTCACCACAGGGAGGTGAGAGGTGGAAGGCTGCTGACTTTCAATGGGGGATCCTACAGTTGGCCTTGGCAAGAACTACAAGCATATGTGGGCCTTGAAGGCCTGGCTTCAGACTGAACCTCATCAGCATGGCAGGAGGAGCGAGGGCAGCTGTTTCTTGCTTCCTGGATCCCAACAACTCACTGGGCTGGCGCCACTGCAACAACAGCAATCTGTTGGAGGGCAGATTGCTGGCCTACCCCTTTGAACTCTATAATCTGTAGCCAAAATGGCAGCAATTTGACCCTGCCTATTGGTAAGTAGCACTAGCATGGCAACAAGCTGGGGTTCTATACTTGAGTTTCCACTGCAGCACTCAGAGATGAGATGGTTTTTGCAAATGCTACAAAGGAAGCTGAGGCATTGGTCGTTAGATGCTGGTTTGGTCTGTATGTATCCTCATGATGTTGGCTATCACTTTCACATTGGACAAAAACAGGTTTCAAGCTCTGAACAAAACCCTGTGCCAAGTTGCTGCTGAAATTCTCCATGCTCTTTGATGGTTATCACAGGCTTTCTGAGAAGGCATTTCACTTACATACCTATCAGCCTTTTTCTATTCGCTGCTTCATGAAGATCTGTGTCTTCTGCAGCAGAACTCGGGTGTGACCTCATTCTCCAGTGAGCTTTGAGTGTGCTATCTTTTCCATTGGCTACAAGATATTTGTGCCTGGCATGTAGTGCATGCAAATCCTGGTTCTTTGTGACCCTCTAGCGTATACACAGTGTCAGTGTCTAAGCTGGTGTTTGATAATGTGAGATTGAGTGGCAGGGTTTCATCAACATTAATCCCTTGTTCCTCTTACAGTATAAGGATCTGGCACATATAGGGTTAAGATGGGACTGAGTACAGTAGCATCTATAGGGTGATATAAGAGAACACCTTATACTGCCCTAGGGGTCAGTCTGGCGTTGGACAAAGTGTGTATATAAACAAGTATGGAAACAGTTCCGAACCAGAACTATTTTTTGTATATACAGACAGTTATTGCAGTTAATAAATGTATACAATTAACCAACGTAAGACTACAAAGACTTCATTAAGACTACTGAATGGCATCCATACCCCACAATGATTCTGCTTACTGCTGGGCAGATGGCAGTCCCTGGGTATTTGAGAGAAGAAAGGTAAATTGAGGGAAGGAAGAGGGAATGCAAGAGATATATGTTCCCACCATCTTATGTTTGAAATGTAAAGAGATTGTGGCATTAAGGAGGCATTAGCCTAGTGGTACTATCATGAGACTGCTAATCCAGAAACTCAGCTAATGTTCTGGGGACCTTGGTTCAAATGCTGCCACGGCAGATGGTGAAATCTGAATTCAATAAAAAATATCTGGAACAAAAAGTCTACTGATGTCCATGAAACCACTGTCGATTGTCAGAAAAACCCATCTGGTTCACTAATGTTCTTTAGGGAAGGAAATCTGCTATTCTTGCATGGTCTGGTCTGCATGTGACTCCAGAGCCACAGCAATATGGCTGACTCTCCACTGCCCTCCCAGGGAAATTAAGGATGGGCAATAAATACTGTAAACACAGTAAAAAGTCTGACAACACCAGGTTTTAGTCCAACCGATTTATTTGATAATAGACTCACAAGCTTTCGGGGTTAGCCCCTTCGTCAGGTGAATGGAGAGTTCTGGCCTCAGACAGAGCATATAAAGCACAGACAGTTTAGAGATTAATAAATACCGGCCAGCCAGTCATGCCCATGTCCCATGATTGTATAAAGAAATGTGGGGTAAGTGGGATGTGAAAAGAAGAATTAGGTTGGAACATATACTGACATCTTCATTGATTTCAGCACATCACTGGCCACAACCTCAGCCTGTTACCCTGCCTGTCAGCTGCTGATATAATAAGATCATGAGAAATAGGAGTAGGTAATAGGAGCTGGAGTACTGTGTGCAGAGCTGGAGTACTGTGTGCAGTTTTGGTCGCTGCACTTACGCAAGGATATTTTGGACTTGGAGGGAGTGCAGAGGAGGTTTACTAGGCTGATGCCGGAGTTGAGGGGGTTGAGCTATGAGGAGAGGCTGAATAAACTAGGCTTGTACTCGTTAGAGTTTAGAAGAATGAGGGGAGATCTCATTGAGACGTATAAGATGATGAATGGGATGGATAGGATAGAGGTGGAGAGACTCTTCCCGCTCAGAAAGGACAGTACGACTAGGGGGCACAGCCTCAAGATAAAGGGGGTGCGGTTTGGAACAGAGTTGAGGAGGAACTTCTTCACTCAAAGGGTGGTGAATCTCTGGAATTCTCTGCCCATTGAAGTGGTGGAGGCTGCCTCGCTAGATATTTTTAAGACGCGGGTTGATGGGTTTTTGATAAGCGAGGCGATTAAGGGTTATGGGGAGAGGGCGGGAAAGTGGAACTGAGCCACGACAGATCAGCCATGATCTTATTGAATGGCGGGGCAGGCTCGAAGGGCTAGATGGCCTACTCCTGCTCCTATTTCTTATGTTCTTATGTAATTTGACCCCTTGAATCTGCTCAGCCATTCAATAGGATCACGGCTGATCTGACAACATTCATCTTGTCTACTTTCTTGCCCTTTTCCCGTAACCCTAGATTCACTTACTGATCAAAAATCTGTTTATCTCAGCCTTAAATGTACTCAAGGACTCTGCCCCCATAGCTCTTTCTGGCAAGGAGTTCCAAAGACTCAACCATCTGAGGTCAGTGCTGGGGCGTCAGCTATTTACCATTTATATAGATGATCTGGAGGAGGGAACCAAGTGTATGGTGTCGAAATTTGCTGATGACACCAAGATTGGTGGAACGGCAAATTGTGCGGAGGGTGTGGAGAGTCTGCAGAAGGATCTAGGTAGGCTGGGCGAATGGGCTAGGAACTGGCAAATGGAATTTAATGTTGGCAAATGTGAGGTTATCCACTTTGGTAGGAATAATGGTAGGAAGGACTATTACTTACGTGGAGAAAAACTGCAGCATGCGACGGTGCAGAGGGACCTCGGGGTCCTTGTGCATGAGTCACAAAAACCCAGCCTGCAGGTGCAGCAGGTGGTCAGGAAGGCGAATGGGATGCTGGCCTTCATAGCGAGGGGGATTGAATATAAAAGTAGGGAGGTCTTGCTGCAGCTGTATAGGGCACTGGTGAGGCCGCAGCTGGAGTACTGTGTGCAGTTTTGGTCGCCGCACTTATGCAAGGATACTTTGGCCTTGGAGGGAGTGCAGAGGAGGTTTACTAGGTTGATACCAGAGTTGAGGGGATTGAACTATGAGGACAGGCTGAATAAACTAGGCTTGTACTCGTTAGAGTTTAGAAGAATGAGGGGAGATCTCATTGAGACATATAAGATGATGAATGGGATGGATAGGATAGAGGTGGAGAGGCTCTTCCCGCTCAGAAAGGACAGTAGGACTAGAGGGCACAGCATCAAGATAAAGGGGGGGCGGTTTAGAATGGAGTTGAGGAGGAACTTCTTCATTCAAAGGGTGGTGAATCTCTGGAATTCTCTGCCCGTTGAAGTGGTGGACGTTGCCTCGCTAAATATTTTTAAGACTCAGGTTGATAGGTTTTTGATAGGCAAGGGGATTAAGGGTTATGGGGAGAAGGCGGGAATGTGGAACTGAGACACGACAGATCAGCCATGATCTTATTGAATGGCGGGGCAGGCTCGAGGGGCTAGATGGCCTACTCCTGCTCCTATTTCTTATGTTCTTATGTTCTTATGAAAAAAAGTCCTCCTCATCTCAGTTTGGTGCCCCTTTATTCTGAGACTATGCTCTCCGGTTCTAGACTCTGCCATGGGGAGAAATATTCTCTCAGCGTTTACCCTGTCAAGCCTCTTAAGAATATGTTACAATGAGATCATATCTCATTCTTCTAAATTCTAGTGAGTTTAGTCCAAACTTGTTTAACTTTTCTTCATAAGACAATCCTTCCATACCAGGGATCATCCTAGTGAACCCTGTCTGAACTGCCTCCAAATAAATATTTTTCCTTAAATAAGGGGACCAAAACTGCTCACAGTACTACAGATGTGGTCTCACCAGCAAAATTTATCTATGCTTATACTCCAACTCCCTTGAAGTAAGGGTCAACATTCCATTAGCCTTCCTGATTACCTGCTTCACCTATGCGCTGGCTTCCTGTTTCATGCACAAACCCCTTCAGCAACGGCAAAGGTACTTAGTTTCTCTCCTGTGTTTTGTCTGTGGTTATGCACCAGCTTTTCCTATGAGAGAGGAAACTGTAGGGGTGATTTTTAGTTTGCATTCACTGTATGAGTGACGCGGGCTGAAAGTCCGGAGAGAATTGGGAAATCAGATTCTCTCTGGAGAGGTTGCATTCTGTGATTTTTCTCTACCACTTGCCAGTGATTTTGCAAGGTTCATGCCCACAAAGAATGAAAACTTCATTTTAATGTATCTGAATAAGCTTCTCCAAGCCCCTGTCATATTTTATCCCCTTGCTATATTTTCAAACCTCACCAATGTAACATGATGTCAGTGAAGTTTACAACAATTTCACCCAGATGTGAACTTGTTGAGGGGATTGCTCCAGGGGCATCTCCCCTCCTGGGCATGTCCCCTCCCCAGCACAGATTGCGCTTGCAGAATTGAGGTGTCTCATGGGGTGAGGCGGGGGGGGGAGCTCATATCTGTGTGGTGAGAAGGAGGAAAGGGAGGATGTACTGAAGGGGAGAGGAATGCCAATGACATCCATGATGGGGAGGGGGAGAGGAGAGAGGGAGATGCATGCATCGATTGTGTTGAAGGTGGCGGGGGGTGATGTTGGCAAGAGAATGCCAGCAACGATGGGAGGGTGGAGAGAGGAAGAGGGAGATGACACTGATCATCAGGGGTGTGGATGGAGGGGTGATGTTGGTGATGATCTTGGGGAGTGGGGGACGGCAAAAGGGAGCTGCCGGCAAAGATTAGGTTGGGGGTTGGGGTGGCATAAAGAAGGAGGTCCAGCAATGACTGCTTTGTTGGGGGGATGGGGGGTGGGGGGGGGGGGGGGAACTGTCTGATATCTTCATGAGGGGGTGAGGGGAAGGCTTTTTTTTGTCCTGATTTCTGCGGGACCAGGCTTTGCTGGTGTCTTTAGGCCCTGTCCCTATAAATGATGGCGTGAAACATGCCTCCTGTTCTTTTTGAACCTAGTATCATAAGAATTGGAGAAAAAACCTGCCTGTCCAATGGTTTTCAGTCAGATCCAGACATTTTGGCATTTTTGGTAAGATTTTGTGTCAGTGAGTGTGGTGCAGTGTGTTTGGGAGATATGCCTGTTTCAATTGAATAACTGGCTGTGTACGTGATGTTTGTGAAATGAGGTTTTCATTGGAGCAATGAGAAGGATGTGGTTTAGTTGTAATGCAGATTGGGGTTTGAAGATACCCTGACCACCCATGTGAGATTATTGAATTTCTTTGGTAACACATCCAGATCTTTGGGGATAGCTTGCTAGTCCTGACTGCTGCGACCATCTGCTTTCACTGTCTCCACAACTTGTTCCAGCGGCTGCTCAAACTTAGAATGCACCTCGTTTAAGAGGAGCAGGCTAACTTTAATTGGTGCTAGCCCCTAGTGAGGCATGCAGCCACAGCCACTCAAATGTATGTTTAGCACTGGATTGCACACTATAGAATCATAGAATAAATCAAATAATTCCCTACAGTGCAGAAGGAAGTCATTTGGCATTGACAACAATCCCATTCAGGCCCTGTCTCTGTAATCCCACGCATTTACCCTGCTATTCCTCCTGAAACTAAGGGGCAATTTAGCATGGCCAATCAAATTAACCCACACATCTTTAGATTGCAGAGGAAACCGGAGCACCCAGAAGAAATCTATGCAGATGCAGTGAGAATGTGCAAACTCCACACGGTCACTTGAGGCCAGAATTGAACCACGAAGTGTGTACTACCTGCATTGGAAGGGACGTGCATGGGTTAATCCCACATTATGATTCCCATATTTGGTTTAATCTCTTATTTAAGTTTCCCCCTGATGATTTACAAGCATTAACTTGTTTATTCTCACCATGGATGTTTACTGACCTGCTGCATGTTTTTCCCATTTTCAGTTGTGACTTGGCGAGGATGCTGTTTGTGCTATATTGACAAATTTTTCATTAATTCAAAACTTGATTATGTAAATACAAAAACTAATTTCCAATTTTTTTTGTATATAAACAAAACTCCAATCCACTGCACCTCTCTTTCCCAACAGTCTTGTATCAACATTGCTTTCAGCAATTTTAAAGCACTGACATTAGAACTAAGGGTCACCTTTTAATAATTGGAGATTACCCATTTAAGACAGATGACAAGAAATGCTTTCCCTCACACGGTTGTGCATGCCATGGTATAAAGGGATCAGGATGACTTTGTACATGAATCATGAAAAGTTGACATGCAGGTGCAGCCAAGCAATTAGGATGACAAATGGAATGGTCGCCTTTATTGCAAAAGAGTAAAAAGTAGGGAAGTCTTCCTAATTCTGTGCGGGATATTGGTGAGACCACACCTTCTGTGTACAGTTTTGGTCACTTTATTTAAGGAGCAACATCTTGCATTGGCCTCTTTTAAGGTCAAACCAAATAAACAAACTCAAGTTAAAACTTACAAAACAATTACCTTGACACATACAGTTACTTCCTATTCCTTTTCCAGTATTTACACGAGGCTACAGACTGACATAAATATCACAAGCTGCATTGAAAACAATTTTGTGGTTACCATCCATTGACACATTCTTCCGGTGGAGTTTGAACTGGTTGTGAAAGAAACGGTTTTCATAAATGAAAATACAGTACATGTTAGCAATCCAAACAAAAAGATTCAGAGATTCAGGAAGTAAGATAGAACATGTTCCAAGTCAGTATGAATTATAACTTTGGCATGAACAGTGTAATTTTGTTGATGTTATGGTCTGCTATCTTTGTCCAATGCAACAATGTCAACAAGAAACAGTAACAACTAATTTAACATAACTCTCTTGCTGTTCCCTGAACTAAAAGTTCAATAGTAAAATGTACTATGCTAGTGCATTAATCCAACTACTCTAATTCAAGTAAAAGATCAAATGTCACGCATATATGTTAACTGTTTGTCCACTAATATTACCAATAGTCATTTCTAACCAGTACTTCAAGTTATCATCTAAACTGATCCCACCATTGCTTCCCATTCAACGTGCCAGTGGCGAGGGTTTGTTGTTGGTGGGATTGGAAGATTCTGCCAATGAGAACAACCAGAAAATTCCAGCCATTGTATCCGTGCTGGCTCTTTGTAAGATCTACTTAGTTATTCCCATTCCCCTGACTTTTCCCCATTGTCCTGAAGATATTTTCAGATAATTATACTTCAATTTCCTTTTTAAAGCCAGAATTGAATCTGCCTTTATCACACTCACAGGCAGTGTATTCTCATCCTCACTGCATGGACATGTTTTTCCTCATGTTGTCTTTGGTGATTTACTTCAAATCACTGTTGTCTGGTACTTGATGCTTCTAGCAACGGAAACAGTTTCTTCTTATCTACTCTGTTCAGATAGGCAGCAAAATAACTTCTGAGGATGGAAAGAGATATAGATAGGTTAAGTTAGTAAGCAGAAATTTGGCAGGAGTAAAACATAGGAAAATGCAAGTCTGTGCACTTTGATAGAAAGAACAGAAGAGCAGAATACAGAATGCCATGGTATAAAGGGATCAGGATGACTTTGTACATGAATCATGAAAAGTTGACAGGCAGGTGCAGCCAAGCAATTAGGAAGACAAATGGAATGTTCGCCTTTATTGCAAAGGAGTAAGAAGTAGGGAAGTCTTCCTAATTCTGTACAGGATACTGATGAGACCACACCTTCTGTGTACAGTTTTGGCCACTTTATTTAAGGAGTAACATCTTGCATTGGCCTCTTTTAAGATCAAACCAAATAAACAAACTCAAGTTAAATCAAGACAAAGTAAAAAGGTCAGCACCTCAAAAGGATAGGGAACAGCCCAAACAAAATCAAAGTACAAAGGAAACTTAAAAAGACCCATAAAATTAAAATGTGATTATTAGGGTCAGTAATGCACCCCAGCCCCTGCTGTGCCCAACGGGTGCAGAAGGCATCAACTGCCCCCATGGACACTGCATGCTCCCTCTCCAGGGACACCTGGCCGCGAACATAGCCGTAGTAGAGGGGCAGACAGTCAGGATGGACAGCCCCCTCGATTGCCCAGTGCCTAGACCTATAAATGGCATGTTTCACCAGGCCCAGGAGTAGGTTCACGAGAAGGTCACCATCCTAATCTGTCCCTCTCTGCACCAGGTGTCCGTAGATCAGGAGCGTGGGTCTGAAGTGCAAATAAAACATTAATGGAAGGTTCTTCAAGAAAACAAAAAGGGAGTGCAACCTAAGACACGAAACATAGACATGGTCCACAGACTCCACAAGGCCACAGAACGGGCAAGCTTTGGAGCCCGTGGACCAGTGAATCCTACGGTTGTGCGGAACTGCTGCATGCATCACCCTCCACCCCAGGTCCCTGATGTAACTGGGGGAGATCCCTCCGTAGAGGGACCTCCACTGGGGACCTCCGCTGCCCGACGGCAACAAGGCCCGCCAAGGTGTATCTGGGTGACAGGTGAGGATGCAATAGTGGAAGGTGTGCAGCAGCAGCCTGTACAGGAAACGCCTCCGTGCGTTGGGAAAAAGGTGGCTCATGCTGTGGGGCATCTGACCCGAGGAGGGGGGCTGAGGCTTTGGGCCAATGTGGAGTTCCGTCCGAGCAGGGGAATGCTTGGGTGGGATTCTACCTCATGCCTGCGCTGCCTTGAACCACGTGCACTTTTGGGGCCAAGCACGACCATCCTAAGGTCTTGGATGGCTTTGGCCGTGTGCCGGACGGACACCCCCGTGTGCTCAGCCAGCATGCAGGGGCTCATCCAACCCCCCCCCCCCCCCCGCCATCCAGCACGTCCCCGATCCTGGTCACCCCGGCATCCACAGCCTCCCTCTCCATCAGCCACCTGAAGTTATACGGCTGGAGGAGCGGATTCCTGAGCAGCAACTCTCACACGAGAGCCACTACTCCTGACGGAGGAGAGCTGCGTCGCAAGGTGACCAAGCAGCTCAGAGAAGGTTCACTAGGCTGTACTTGAACAGTTTGGCTAGGGGCACAAGTTCTGGAGCACAATCTTCAGTCTGTTGCCGGAATATTGTCAGGGCCCATAGCCCCAGTTGTATCCAATATCTTCAGCTGTTTCTTGACATCACATGGATTGAATCAGATTGGTTGAAGATTGGCATCTGTGAGACTGGGGACCTCTGGAGGAGGCGAAGATGGATCATCCACTCACTCAATACAGGACAGTCACTTTGTTTAAACTAGCAGGTTAATATGCTATAATTGTTCTCTGCAGAACATCTTCAACTTTTGAAGTACCTTTGTTTAATTAGTTTTTCAAATGGCGAAACACATCATGAATTCATCTGGTCCACAACATTATCAGATCTCTTCATTGACATCTTACAAGTACCCCTTTTTCTTGTCTGGTTGAAGATATTCTACTACGTGAGAAGCATCTGCTTCTTGCAACAATCAACTTTCCCTTTAAAATCTCCTTCAGCTTTTTAGAACTGGTGCGCTCCATTTTGGATTCTCTGCCACATTTTGACAATTTCAGCATTGAAAATCCTTTCATCATGAGTTATTGATTTTGTTTGGATCTTTCTGTATTGTGTTCATCATAGCTTGATGAGCAAACATTGGGCTTTCCTGACACTTTCAGGATCTTTCAAGTGATTTCAGAATCAAGACAGTTTACACCAAAACACCACTTTGGTAGCTTCAGGGTGACAAAATAAACATCATAATAGAGTGTATATGCAGTCATCGAAATGCTTTTAGGAAGAGATGGAAATCATAAATACACGAAGAACGTAGTTATTCTCTTCGGTCACTGAAAAGCAGTACAATTTGAAAGTGAAGCCTAGGACTTCCTTTCCTCCCTTGTTCATGACATAGCTTCTGCTAATACATGTTTAAGCCCATCATATGTGCTTGCTTTGCTGCATGAATCTGCATTTAATATTGCCATATTCCAATTATCTTTTAGAAAGGTTTACCAAAACTTCCTTCATACTTTATGGGGACGATTTTCTGACCTCATCGCACCTGGAGCAAATCATGCTGATCATGGAAAGTAGCATGTGTGCCTAAATATCAGTTTTGCACCTACCACTAAACGGTTTGCGATCGTCCAATCCCTTTCTGATGGTGCAAACTAGATTGCTGCCTTATGGATGGTGGTGGCCTAAGGGCAATCAAGGAAGTCACTTACTCACAATAGAATTCTAAGACTTTGACCTGCACTTATACCCACAACACTTATATGACTGGCCTAGAAAGGTTTATGGTCAATGATAACCTTTAGGATGTTGATAGTGTGGGAGTGGTGGTAATGCCATTGATGTCAGAAGGGGATGGTTTGACTTTCTCTTATGCAGAAGATCATTGCCTGGCATTTGTGTGGCACAATTGGCTTGATGCTAGAAGACAGAGAGTGGTTGTAGAGGGTTGTTTTTCAAACTGGAGACCTGTGACCAGCGGTGTGTCTCAGGGACCAGTGTTGGATCCATTGTTATTTGTCATTTATATTAATGATTTTGATGAGAATTTAGGAGGACTGGTTAGTAAGTTTGCAGATGTCACCAAGATTGATGGTATAGTGGACAGTGAAGAAGGTTACCTCGGATTGCAATGGAACCTTGATCAATTGGGCCAGTGGGCTGACGAATGGCATCTGGAGTTTAATTTAGATAAATGCGAAGTGATGCATTTTGGTACAGGGCAGGAATCAGTCAGTTAATAGTAGGGCATTGCAGAGAGTTATAGAGCAAAGAGATCAAGGAACATGTTCATAGCTGAAAGTGAAGTCACAGGTGGACATGATGAAGAAGACATTTGGCATGCTTGGTTTCATTGGTCAGAACATTGAATGCAGGAGTTGGAATATCTTGTTGAAGTTTACAAGACATTGGTAAGGCCACACTTGGAATACTGTGTACAGTTCTGGTCACCCAATTATAGAAAGGATATTATTAAACTAGAAAGAGTAAAAAAAAAATTTACTAGAATGCCACCAGGATTTGATGGATTGAGTTATAAGGAGAGGCTGGATAGACTGGGACATTATTTGCAGAAACATAGGAGACTTAGGGGTGATCTCATAGAGATCTATAAAATAATGAGGGGCATAGATCAGCAAGACAGTCAATATGTTTTCCCAAAGATAGGGAAGTCCAAAACTAGAGGGCATAGGTTTAAGGTGAGAGGGGAGAGATACAAAAGGGTCCAGAGGGGCAATTTTTTCACACAGAAGGTGGTGAGTGGTTGGAACAAGTTGTCAGAGGTAGTAATAGAATCGGGTGCAATTTTGTCTTTTAAAAAGCATTTAGACAGTTACATGAGTAAGATGGCTATTGAGGATATGGGCCAAGCGTAGGCAATTGGGACTAGCTTTGTTGTTTAAAAAAAAGGCGACATGGACAAGTTGAGCCAGAGAGCCTGTTTCCATGCTGTAAACTTCTGTGACTCCATGAATTGCTACTTGCCGTTTATTAATTCAAGCCTGAATATTGTCCAAGTCTTGCTGCACATGGGCACAGACTGCTCCAGATTTACAAAAACTGCTGAATACCATGCAAACAGTAGCAAATATCTGTACCTAGAACAAAGAACAGTCAGCACAGGAACAAGCCCTTCGGCCCACCAAGCCTGTGCTGAGACAGAATGTTTCTCAAAACCTCCAACAACTTCTCCCTTTTTATCTCAACATGTCCTAGAATGTCAATATCCTCCTTTTTACACTCACCATCCATCACATCCTTCTCCTTTGTGAATATTGATGCAAAGTACTCGTTAAGGACCTCACCTACCTCATCTGACTCTACACAAAACCCCTCCACTGTCCTTGAGTGGACCTATACTTTCCTTAATCTCTTTCTCCTTATATATACATAAAAAGCCAAGGGATTCTCCTTAATCCTGCCTGCCAAGGACATTTTATGGTCCCTTTTTGCCCTTTTAAGTCCCTGTCTAAGCTCTTTCCTCCTAGCTTTATATTCCTTAAGAGTCTTATCCGTTCTCAGTTTCCTGAAATTTATATATGCCGCCTCCTTTTTCACTCAGCTCACAATCTCTCTTGTCGTTCAGGGTTCCTGAATCTTGCCATCTTTATCCTTCATTTTTACAGGGACGTACTTGTCCTGAGTTGTTAACAACTGACTTTTAAACAACTCCCACTTATAAGTTGCGGATTTGCCCTCAAACATCCGTCCCCAGTCTACATTCCCTAGCTCCTGCCTAATACTGTCATAGTTACCTTCCCCCAGTTTAGTACTTTCACTCTGGGACAATTTCTATCTTGAAACTTATAGAGTTGTGATCACTGAACCCGAAATGATCCCCCATTGAGACAATCAATTGTCCAGGTTCGTTTCCCAAAAGCAGGTCTAAGATACCCCCTTCTTGAGTTGGACTACCTACATATTATATCTAGAAGCACTCTTGGACACACTTAACAAACTCTGCCCCATCCAAGCCTCTGTCCTTACCATGAATGTAAAGCCATTGATGACACACATCCGCAGGAGTCCAACTGAGGCAATCATCCAGAGTAGCGTACACAACATTACAATTGACAATGTTCTTGTGAAGATTAGATTTCCACTATTGCATTCTTGTTGCTAGCAAGTGGATCAGTTTGAAGGAACAGCATCCACGTTTAATTATTTATTTAATGATTAATTGTGCTTGAAGTAGATTGCTCAAGGTAAGCGGTTTTTAAATTTGAAACCAACAATGCCAAAATATATTTAAGTATTGATTCAACAGTATTAGTGCACCATTAGACTACATGCAATTACAGTTTTGCTAACAGCATGCTATTAGACTTAGTAAAACCTGTTCTGAATAATTAAAAAACTGTAAGTTCTAAGAATTGTTACTGACCATATTACTGATCCCAGTTTGCACAAAATAAACATGGTTCAAAATGCATTAGTTTAAAGTTTCCACTAATAATTAACCACTATGGAAAACTTGTTCTCCTGAATTCTCGAGCTGCTGATTTGAAACCTTTCCGTCTTTGCAGGAGGGTAAATGTTATAGTTATTACCTTTGAGTTATTTGGTTTTCATTTGGAGGGTCACATGCTTATCTCTTCTTCTGAGCTATCTTTGGACCTCTGGCCTTGACGATTTATGCTTCTCCAGTTTTTGTGCGGCTGCCTTGTTCTTATTAGCATTTATTGTCATTTAGTTTCCCATAGTTCAATCTAGCTGCTGCCTCCATTTTAAAGATACATTCATATCAAATTCCTGTGGATTTTGCCTCCACCAGTTGAGACCTTGGAAGTTGGCTGCTTTATCTGTCGCCTCAATGAAAAATTTGATGTGGGCTCTTTATGAACAGCTCTCCAAGCCTATCAGTAGCCCACCAAGTTGTTGGCTTCTTTCTTGTATTCATGCTCAATGTTTCAGTACAAAAACTATCGTACATTGATCAAGGGGTGATTTAAATTGGTGAACTGGTGATATACTCTATACGAGTATAGGGAACAGAAACACTATCAATTCACCATAGTTAGTACTTATGAAACTGTATTTATATATAGCTGTTAGATGTACCAGCACATTTTGCATGTCAGGTCAAGTGTCAGAGTGCTCACTATAATCTTGAAATGTTGAAACATGATTGCTTGTTTTCCTTCAGGATGATTTACCCAGCCATCTTAGAACTTCATTAACCGTAGAAGATTCCACAATGCCCAGCTGTGGTGAACATCTTGTAAGTATTGCAATTTGTAGTTACATTCCTGTAACTAGGTGTGACCTAATATCTGACTTCATCATGGAGTTGTTAATCTTTCTGTTGATGATTTGTTTTGCTTGTGTAAAGTTTGTTTGTTAATTTGTTATGATTACAAACTTCTTATGTAGTGCGTAATTCAGTTCTTCTATCTGACTTTACTTATTTGCTAGGGCAGTAGCATCAAATAAAGTTAAGAGGAAATTAGCTGTCCAATTGCCCCAAGAGGTACTGTGTGCAAATTAGGAAGAGAACAAGTTCAATCTGCAGTGTGTGCTGAGCTAGCTCCTTTTAACTGGGAACAATCTCTGCGCTCCTGACTAGAGAGGGGAATAAAAGGTAGAACTCTTGCAATTGAATATAATCCAATAACCAATGTTGGAAAGTGAGGCCTAAAGGACAACATATGGTAACAAAATTAGACTCAGCTCTGAAATCTTCCATGGGAAAACATTTTACAATATTTTATCTTGATTCACACTTGAAGAAAACCAGGTGGGAAACCCAGAAGCCACAACAAGAATTTATAATTGAGGAGAAAAGCAAAGGAAATTGGAGGTTTGAGCAGGGTTACCTTTCATCTGCATACTGTGGATCAGTGTCTTCCTTTCTGTAAATCTCAGGAACAGAGGACATTGCCTCTGGCAATGGGTAGATTATTGGTCATGATGTGGATATGGCTGGTGTTGTCAGACTTCTTACTAGATTATTGGTGCCAACAGCACCAGGGTCACAAATGAAAAAAATGAAACTGTTCAATGATTATGTGATATTGAAAAGAATGGTTCTGTTTTTTTCAACCCAGGAGAGTTAGGGCTTCTTGTTATGACCCACCCATTTCTATGAGTTAGTTGTCATTATAGTGAATTTATAATTTTATTGCTAGGTGTAAAATTTACCGTAATGGTTGCCCATCTTACATCCTGCAATATTTTTGTTTCCAAGACCATTTGATTTTCCCCACTATTTCCAGCACCATCGCATACAATTTAGAGAAGAATAACAAATGAAAATCCATCACAGTTTTGTGGGGAAACACAAACAGCTTTAAGAAATAAAGCTCAGTAAGATCAGTAGCACTCTAGTTAGTATGTCAGTGCTTTATCAGAGTTGATTTTACAGTTTTATCTGTGAGACATTTAAGTGATTGATTTCATTTTCGGTCTCACAGGAACCTTTTGAAAACAGTTTTCGTTGTGAGACAATAGAACATAAAGCTAGCAAATCAGTCATCCATCTACACAAAGTTACAGATACCTCTCCATGGCAGGAATTTTTGGGGTTTCCTAGCCCTCAGCTAAAAACTCAGCAGTCCTTGGCCCACTGATTCAGAATGTGCCATTGTTGATTACAGCAGTCCTGCAAAATTAATTATTTTTCAGAAATTATTTTATCAGCCAGTCTTTTAATTCTAAACAAGTTGCAGTCTCAGCCAGGTTATTACTGGTGGCTGTTTCTTACTGATATCAATGTGCTTTATTTTTCAATGCCATTTTTCATCCATATCTGTTAGCTGATGTTCAGCTATGGTTGGATACTCATCTTATGCTTACTCTAAACAAATGGAGGCAAAATAGGAACATGGTATTGAGGAATGTGAGGTCATATTTTAAGTGTTCTTTGTGGTGAGTGAAGATGAATTGAATACCTTAACATTGCCACATTGGAAAGTACAGAAGTAATTAGAAACTGTCTCACCTTGATTAAAACTAAACTTCATGCCTTGTTCTGACACTTCTGGATGATCTTCTCATAAACTGGATAATTCAGCACACAAGTGGAAACTTATTTCAGCTTACATATACATGAACCTATGGTAAAACAGATTTTTTTCTATAATCTTTAGCTGTCTTTTCTCTTGCATTCAAATACGCACTTAGCATTTTTTGTATAACTTTTAAATGTTCAGGCTTGTGCATTGTGCACAGAACAACTTTTAAACATCAGTCTCCAGTGGCTTGTTGGTTTATCTCTATGGCTTGGCAAGTTTTGCAAATTCTACAAGAGTGTTCATCAATTAAAACCCCCATATGTCACCATATATGTGAAACTGCTCATCAGAGGAAAATACTTACTGCTGGCAGTACAAAAATGTTAAATTTCAAGCATAGAGGGGGCAATTTTACCATTGCGTTGCACCCATTTTTGGCTGCAAAAACTTGGTAAAGTCGGGCATGAGGCAAATAGCGTGATCTGCGCCAATTCCCCATTTACCAAGGTTTGAAAATGGCCGTGATCAGCACCATGCCCAAAACAGCTACCTGCCCAACTTTACCAGCACTCCCCCCTTTACCACTCTGTTTGCCAATCCCAAATTGGCACAAAATAGACATGCTCAAAATAACTCTGATTTGGGTGCTTCATTATGAGGGTTAGTGAGAAGGTAAGTGCAAAAGCAATCTTGTGGGATTCAAACGCTACTCATGGGTGTCTTGTTGTTGTAGCCACTTTCTGTCGCAAGTCAGTGGTGGCTGTGTGAGGGGTTGGGGGGCTGTTGCTCTGCAGGGTCTCCGATGTTTGCCTTGCAGCACGAATCCAGGTCTCAGCACTGACCTCGGGTCTGCAGTGCTGCTGGGTAAAACAGAAAGAAATCCCACAACACCAGCTCAAAGTCCAACAAGTTTATTTGTAGCAAACGCCCCAAGCTTTCGGAACACGTTGTTCCTTCATCAGATGGCTGGGAGTTCTGATCACAAACAGGGCACAAAGACACAAACTCAATTTACATGCATAATGATTGGAATGTGAGTATTTACAGCTATTCAATTCTTAAAGGTACAGACAATGTAAGTGGAGAGAGCTTTAAGCACAGGGTAAAGAGATGTGTATTGTTTCTAAACAGGAAAGTTAGCGAGATTTTGCAAGTCCAGACAAGTTGTGGGGGTTACAGATAGTGTGACACAACTTGCCTGGACTTGCAAAATCTCACTAACTTTCCTGTCTGGAAACAATACACATCTCTTTAACCTGTGCTTAGAGCTCTCTCTACTCACATTGTCTGTACCTTTAAGAACTGTTTAGCTGTAAAGACTCACATTCCAATCATTATGTATGTAAATTGAATTTGTGTCTTTGTGCCCTGTTCCCAGCCACCTGATGAAGGAACAATGTGTTCTGAAAGCTTGGGGCGTTTGCTACAAATAAACTTGTTGGACTTTAAGCTTTCGTTGTGGGATTTCTTTCTGTTTTACCTCAGTCCAACACCGGCATCTCCACATCGTGCTGCTGGGTCCCAGTGCACTCAGCTTACTCCCAGCTAAAGGATGTGCTCAAAACCTTTGCAAATAGCACTGCTGCAGACTCTCAACTTTGCAAGGAGTTGTGATTGTGGGGAGCTTGTGAACATTAGGAGTAGGAGTAGGTATCTGGCCCCTTGAGTCTGCTCCGCCCTTCAATAAGATCATGGTTGATCTTTTTGTGAACTCAGCTCCTCTTATCCACCTGCTCACCGTAACCCTTAATTCCTCTACTGTTCAAAAATTTATTTATTCTTGCCTTAAAAACATTCAATGAGGTAGCCTCAACTGCTTCACTGGGCAGGGAATTCCACAGATTCACAACCCTTTGTATGAAGAAATTCCTCCTCAACTCAGTCCTAAATCTGCTTCCCCTTATTTTGAGGCTATGCCCCCTCCCACCAGTGGAAATAACTTCCCTGCTTCTATCTTATTTCTTCCCTTCATCATCTTATATGTTTTCATAAGAACTCCCTTCATTCTTCTGAATTCCAATGAGTATAGCCCCAGTCTACTCAATCTCTCCTCATAAGCCAACCCTCTCAACTCCAGAATCAACCTAATGAATCTCCTCTGCACCCCATCCAGTATATCTTTTCTCAAGTAAGGAGACCAAAACTGTACGCAGACCCCAATGTGGCTGGGAGTATTGGGGGAAATTTGGGAGGCTGTGATTGTGGGGAGCATGGGGCTGGGGGAATTGGGGTGGCTGGGGAAATGGGGGGGCTATGATTGTGGATGTGCTAGGGGTAAGCAGCATTGCATAATCTCCACATTTATATGTTTCCATCTCCCCCTCCCCATCCCCTGCCCTCTTCAGAGTGATGTGATGGCTTTTGCAATGCAACCAATTGATCTTGCTGTTCTTTTGTTTGTTGCTGGAGTTGAAGAGAGGGGTCTGGAGGACGAATTGCAGGCACAGGAGGTCCAGGTCTTATGACTTGTAGGACCAGAGGGAGATGACTATCAGAGGCAGGATGTGTCCGCCGTTCACTCAGAGGGTGGGGGGGGCGGTGGTGGAGCATAGGAGAAGGAGGGAGAAGAGACCCTGGCAATTCCGTGCATGAGTGTCCTTCGAGCAGATGTCAGACATTGTGTGCCGCCGACGTTGCCAACTTTGAAAAGAGACCGTGTAACATCTGTGCAACCCATTCCAGGACCTGGCACCTAGAGGTGGTGGGGGTGCGGGGGGTGGTGGGGGGGGGGAGGGGGCACCCACTCCCAGTGGCTGTCAAATTGATGGCTGCTCTTCTGTGCGACTGGTTCTTTCCAGGCCTCCAGTGGAGATGTCTGTGACATGTCCCAATCTTCCGTGCACACCTGTGTGAGGCAGGTCACTGAAGCCCTGTATGCCAGGCTGGGCAGTTCATCAAATTTAAGCTGGACGAGGCCCCTTAGGAAGCCCAGGCTTCAGGGTTCGCTGCCATGGGGGGGGGGATGCCGAATGTGCAAGGGGTGATTGACTGCACACACGTTGTCCTCAAGGCCCCTCTACAGAATCCACGAAGTTTTGTTAATAGGTTCCATTCCCTGATTGTTCAACTAGTGTGTGACCACAATATAGAACAAAGAACAAAGAACAACCCAGCACGGGAAACAGGCCCTTCAGCCCAATGAGCCCGCGCCGCCGCATTTTCCTACACCTACCCTGCCCTGTGTGTATATGACCATCGTGCACCAGACATCCAGGCAGCATGCTTGGCAGCTTCATTGTTGGGACCTCGGCCATCCCGGAGGCATTTGAGGAGGAGTTCTGGCTGCGGGGCTGGCTCCTGGGTGATATGGGTTACCCACTTTGGACATGACTGATGATGACTGTGTGGTGGCCTGCGTCTGAGGTGGAGATCTGTTATAATGAGGCCCATATAGCCACCTCAGTGGAGAGATGCATTAGTGTCCTCCAGATGCCTGGATTGATCTAGGGAGGCCCTCCAGTGCAGCCCCTGATCTCCTACCACATTATGGTGATGTGCTGTGCCTGGCACAATCTGGCTCTGCAGCGGTGACTTCTTGGAAGAAGAAGAGGACGTGGAGCATGACCAGCAGCAGGAGGATGAAGAGGTGGAAGACTGCGCCTTGAAACACCAGCCAGGTGGTGGAGGGTTGTGGTGGGCCTGGGTACTCTGTGTTAGTGAGTTTTTGGCAGGCAGGAGGATGATGACGATTCACTAAGCACCATTCTGATGATGCCCTGGTGCAAACTAGTCTGACTCCTACCTGAGCTCCGCATGCACGCTGGCACCTGGGCCCACGTCCGTGTAGTGGATAAGGGATCTGAAACCCCCATACAGGGTCCTGGGGCGGGTGGGGATCACTCGTGGGGTCTGCAAAACCAATGGCTTCCTTTTCTCAGCATTGAGGGGCCTCCCCAACTGACATCAGCATGAGGCATCCATCGGGTGATCGTCAATGGAACAGGAATAATAATCGAGACAAATTAGTCGCAGGTGGGTGTTGAAAAAACATTTATTTACAATAAAGGTGTTTAGATAAGTTATTGTAACATAAAAGCTTATGAACAGAAATGTTAAGGTGCTTACGTTTCTTTCTAACTGGTGCAGCCCTTCACCCACAACTTCCTAACCTTACATGGCCTATTATTATGTCTCACTGACTCCCCAGACTGTATATCGAAAGTGGAGGGGGCCAGCTGCTGACCTCGCCCCATGTAGCAGGTGTCCTCTGGAGGCCCTGGACCTTGAGGCCCCTGGCCTGCTTCCAGGTGTCTGGGATGTTTCCATGACACCTTCTTCATCCCGCTGTCCCTGAGATGCCCCAGTGTCAGAAAGGGGGGGGTCAGAACGTGTTGCCACAGTCACAGGCTCCTGGCTGGAAGGCCCCGGCGTGGGCTTGAGCCCTTCCTCCTCCCTTGGGGTACCTGTTGGCCCCTTGGTCATTCCATGGGACAGTGGTACTTCTGCAGGAGGTCCAGAAACTCCGGCATCACCTGGCACTGCCAGTCTTGGAGGGCGATTTGCGTTCTACACATGGTGGTTGACCCTACTGCGCTGGCCACTTGAGTAGGAGGACAGCTTTCAATGGCCACAGCAAATGCCCTCTGAGAATGGGCCATGCTCTGCAAGCCCTCAGCTATGGCCCTCTGAGACTGGGCCATGTTCTCAAGGGTTGCTGCCATCGTCTGCTGTGTCTCAGTGTAGCCCCACTGGGTCTCCTGCAAGCTCCAGAACCTCTCAGCCATGGGCTGCAGAATCTCAAGAAATCTGTTCAGTTTCTTAGATGTGGTCTGTTGTGACTCAGCCATCACTTGGAGCCTGCCAGTCATGTTGAGGGATGCCTGTCCCAGGCTTGTAGCCTGGGTCCAGCTGAGTCCTCACCTCCGGCAGGCCCCTGTTTGCCAGAGGACTCAGATATTCCCTCCTCCACCCGATGTGCATCAGCAGATATGTTGTGCTCATCAGAGAGTGGCCCAGAAACCTCACCACTAACTGGACCCACTGACATGTCACTATCTGGGATGGTGAGGTGGAAACTAATGGATAAACGGTGCCACCCTCTGAGGTTCCTTGACCCATATCCTCCAAGGACTTGTCTGAGCTGTCATGATCAGAATGGGAGGGAACTGTAGCTGGGGCCTGCGATTCATCCACCCTCCCCCACCCGTCCCACTCCACACCAAGGTAGCAGCTGACATGCTATCATGCACCTTGGAGGTTGTTGCTAAGTAGCAGTTGCCTCCTTGATAATCCTCGCAACCGTGGCACCTGAACCACACTTGAACTCAATGTTCAGTTCAGAAGGATGTAACATGCCTAATCAGAAGATGCAGTGTTGGGCTTCACTTCATGGTGGCATCTTGCTGGAGTTGATAGAAATGGCAGTAGATGATTGTAGAGGCTGGTGGGGTATAAAGTGAGGACAAGAAGGATACAGTCATGATTCTGGAAGCGAGAGGAAGGAATGAGGGCAGAGGTGCAGGAAATGGGTTAGACATGTTTGAGTGCCCAGTGAAGCACAATTGAGAGGAAACCTCAATTGAGGAAAAAGATAGGTATGTCAGAAGCACTGCTTTTGAAGGTGGCATCTACAGAACAGATGTGGCAGAGGTGAAGAAACTGGGAAAATGGGATGGAGACCCACACAGAGCAGAGTGTGCAGAGTAGAAGTTGAGGTAGCTGGCTTTGTAAATATGGTAAATGGAAATCCTGCTGGATATTGTCTTTATTGTTATATTATTCAAAAAGAGTTAGGAATTATATTGTTATGCATATATCTAAGTACCCAGACTGCCACAATTCACATTAATTGCACTCTGGTCAGTACCAAACTAACAAAATAAAATTTCCAGCACAAGGTGAGATCTGCGAAACACACCTGAAAAGACAATGTTCACCAGATGTTTTGGAATTGCCGTTACCCTCCAAATCACACACCAATCTGATTTGGAAATATATCACTGCTGTTCCTTCATTATTGCTGGGTTAGAATCCTAGAATTCCTTAACAGCAATGTAGCTGTACCCACACCAGATGGACTGCAGCAGTTCAAGAAGGCATTCACCACTTACTTCTCAAGGGCAATGAGGGATGGGCAATAAATGCTATCCTTGCCAACAATGTCCATTTCCTAATAATGAATAAAAATAATGTGAAGCCTTTAAAGGTTTTTGCATATGCATGCACAATATTATGGATAACTTGTGGGTGACCTGAGAGGTAACCTCAGGGTTGGTGCAGAGCTGCACAGAGGCACACTTTAGAGAGAAAATTGCTGGTGATTCTAAAGCAAAATATTTGTTGCCTGAAAGTATTAATTGTCAAATGTATGAATGTTCACATGCAGGACAATTCCACCCCAACTGTCCCTTGCTGCTTACATTGATGGTGTCATGCTGCACACTGTTTGAACACCTGCTCTCACCAGATGGCTCTATTTCTAATTCTGTTTTTTTGAACCATTTAGTGCAGGAATTAAAATACCCAAGATGACTTACTTAAGGAGTGAGCACCACTGCCTGTGCTCTTGGAAGGCTCAAAGAATTACATAAAATCATGCTAACACTTCATCCTCAGATAATCCCTTGGGATCGAGGGTAACTTGCTTCCACTTCAATTGGTTGTGTTCTGAATGGCTGACAAGTCCAAATTGTGACTGACAGTCCCTGCCATATGTGAAGCAAGTGATGCTTGAAGATTTGGGGGTTTATATGCTTTCTCTGACACTTGAATTTCTCCTCTGTACATTTCCAACAAATTCTCTCGATGTGTTTAGTGCCATCCCAGGTAAACCTTCTCCATTTTGGTTGGTCTCAAGCCAAGGACTCTCATGAGTTGGTGAGTGTGCCTTGTGAAGAAATAAGGGCTAAAATCTAGATACAAGAAGTAAATTTAAAAATGATTTTTTTTCAGTAAAACCTACAGCAACTGTGTTTTTCAAGAGCAAAAGTGACCAAGCATAAACAGAGTGAACACCCTTCATGTCACTGTGACATTACTGATATGTCACAGTAGCATAGTGGTTAGCCCTATTGCTTCACAGCTCCAGAGGACTGCCAATATTGTCCCATTATTAAAAAAAGAGAGGTAAAGGTAGATCAGAAAATTAAGGCTACTCTAAATTCATGGTAGGGAAGTTACTAGAAAGAACTCTGAGGGACTTGGATAGACACGGATCAATCAGGTATAGTCAGCATTGATTTGTTAAGGGAAAACATGTTTGAGAAATTTCAGTGATTTTTTTTGAGGAAATAACTTGGACTTTAGCAAGGTTTTTGACAAGGTCCCTCATGATTTGGATGAGGGAACAAAATGTAACATCTCAAAGTTTGCAGATCATACCCAAGTTGGGTGGGGCGGTGAACTGTGACAAGGATGCAGAGATCCTTCAGAATGATCTGGACTGGTTAGGTGAATGGGCAAAACAATGGCAAATGCAGTATAATTTGGATATTGGACCCAGTGCCCAATGCATTTGCACCTTACTATGCAGTACAAACCCAGCCGACAGATGCTATGTGGGCCTTAATTGACCGCCAAGCATTATGTCACGTTAACAATGTCATCTTGGTTGGATACGGGTTTTACATCCATGTTCATTTATGCTGACTTTTTGAGCACCCGAAGGGTGAAATTCCGGCAGTGAAGTTTCTGGAAATGGTCAAATACAATGGCTTTGGTCTTCCCAATGTTTATTTGGTGGAAATTTGGTTCATTCATACAAATAGGTTATTATAGAAAGGCATGTTTCATCAGAAGTTGCTCTTCAAATACAGACAATAAAAATAGAACAAAACTTACTCCAACTTATAAATCAAAGAAAGGGTTTAATAAAGAAACATCATTACTCCAAACTGGGGCCTTCCCTGGGCCAATGCAAGGTCTCACAATTCTACACAAGTTCTTATTTATAGTGAATCAGCTGGTCAGCTGATTATTACATCATTTTGTAATTAGTTCCATGGTTTACTAGATCAATCGACCCTTACATCTTGTTGCCTTTGGTCATATTACATTCAATACAAAGTTGTCACTAGTTCCATTCTAACAAGACAGAGGATGAATCAAGGGAAATAATATGGAGATAGAGTTGTGTGTCTTTGGCATACATGTGTCACCTTATCATGTCTTTGGTTAATGATGCTGAGGAGCACCAGGTAAAGAAGAACTAGGAAGGCCCAAGATTATACAAGATATCAACATTTCAAGATGCATTCTACAAATATACAACTTAAGAGCAGAAAAAGGCCACTTGGCCCCTCAAGCTTTTTCTGCCATTCAATAAAATCATGTTGATATAATCTGTACCTCAACTCCACATTCCCACCATCTGAAACTTATCCCTCCCTCTGTTGACCTTAGGAGTTCTGACATCTCCCCAACGACCACTACTTCTGTTCCTTCAAAAAGTGTGACATCCTCAATAATTGCAAGATGAAATAATTTTAAATTCTGCTGAGTATCTTGCTGGTATCTCCATTTTCCAGTTCTGATTGTCTGGAACTTTTTTCAAATGGATAGAATGAAATCAGTTTGTGCTATGAGTTAATTGTTTGACACTCTGTTGGTTATGTCACGGCACATTTGTCAGTTTGCTCTTTTTCATTTTGAAAGTGTCAAAGTGAACTGTTCCTTGGCAGACCAGGTTGCAGTCACCTGCTTGATGCATCAGTGTACAGAACAGTAATTAAAGTTGCAGGGCAAAAATAACAGCAAGACTGAAGGAGGACTAATCTGCATAAATTAACAGTGCCAGCACATACCCAAATCATTGTCTCTAGAACATCAGAAACCACTGCTTTTGTGGAGTCAGGAGGTTAGCAGTAAATGGACTGAAGCCTACCCTTTCAATTCTGCAAGCTGTGGATACTGCTGATGAACATAATCGAACCATCAGACCTCAGGGCTGTTTCTGATAATGCACCAAATGTGGCTCTGATGGGACATCTCACATCTCCCCTGCTAGATGTTTCCTTGTGGTTTCAACCTTTCTTCCAGCATAACTTGCTGGAAGTGCAAGCTTAATTGCATGGTGAGGGCCTCTGCATGGGTCTCAGTGAATGCCAGCACCGTATCTCCTTAAACTTGAAATCAACCATTGAGTTGTATGGAAGAAACCAGGAATTGAAGGGTGAATGGAAAAACTGACTATAACAGTATGGTGCAAGAGGGCATACAAGGCGGGGGTGGGGGGGGGGGGGGGGGAGCGGTAGTGTAAAGAATTGTGATAGTGACAGGAGACCATATGTTTGAGAGACAAAATTCTGATTTCTACAACTGTGACCGAAAGTATTGGTTGGTGTGATGCCTCTCCACTGCCAACATTTAGAACACCTCCTCGTCCCTGGAGAAGAATTTGGGGTGGGAGGATCAAGTTGTGTTGGTATAGGTAGGAAGCAAGGACATAAGGATAATGAAGAATGAGGGTGGATGGAGGGGGTTTGAGGAACTGGGTTCTGAATTAATAAGAACTTCAAGGGTAATAATCAGCCACACACAAATTAATACTAGACTTGGCAAGTTAGTGAATAAATGCATGGCTAAAACAATGTTGTGGGCAGAAATGATTTCAATTCATGGGAAATGTCACCATTATTAGGGAAAAAGGGAGCTATTCCATTGAGATGGGCTCCACTTAAACCAGATTGGGATCTGTGTCCTGGCAAATGGATAGGCTTTGGGGAGTCAGAAGGTGAGTTGTTCATCGCAGGATTTCTAGCTTTTAACTTGCTCTTGTTGCCATAGTATTTATATGGCTAGTCCAGTTCAGTTTCTGGTCAATGGTAATCCCCAGGATGTTGATAGTGTGGGGTCTAGCAATGGTCAAGGGGCAATAGTTAGATTCTCTCTTGTTGAAAATTGCCTGGCACTTGTATGGTGAGAATGTTAATTATCACTTATCAACCCAAACCTGACTATTGTCCAATTCCTGTTGCATATATACATGGAGTGCTTCAGTATTTGAGGGGTGGCACGATGGCACAGCGGTTAGCAGTGCTGCGCCAGAGACCCAGATTCAAATCCGGCCTTGGGTAACTGTCTATGTGGAGGTTGCGCATTGTCCCCATGTTTGCATGGGTTTTCTCTGTGTGCTCCAGTTTCCTCCCATGGTCCAATGATGTGCAGATTAGGTGGTTTAGCCAGGATAAATTATCCCTTAGTTTCCCAAAATGTGTGGGTTAGATGGATTAGCCATGGGATAGGATGGGGTGGTGAACTTGGGTAGAATATTCTGTCAGAGAGTTGGCACTTCTTTGATGGGCTGAATGGCCTCCTCCTGCACTATAGGGATTCTATGAACATTGCTGAACATTATGCAATCATCAGCAAGCATTCCCATTTCTAATGTTATGATGGAACATCTGGTGAAGAGTTTTGGGCTAAGGGCATTGTCTTGAAAACCTCTGTAACAGTGTCCTGTGTCTGAGATAATTGTAATTCAACAACCACAACCTTCTTCTCTAGTACTAGAATAGACCCCAACCAGTGGAAAATGTGTCCCCTCATTCCACATCCCAATTCTAGAACTGGATACTGTTTCAAAGTAAGGGGTTTCTCATGTAAGGTGGAGCTGAGACGATATTTCCACTCAGAGGGTTATTTGGAAATCTTTGGAATTTTCTCCTCCAGAGAGCAATGGAGGCTGGCTCATTTGACAATGTACAACACAAGAGTTGAATCTATAAGATAAGGTCTCAGAGTTGGATGTAACGCATTCACATAGATGGAGGAATGACTAATTTTCAAAAAGCGATCAACAGGGCAATTTTAAATGGCAGATGGTAACTAGTAGACTACTGCAAAGGTCAGAACTGGGACTTCAGTTATTTATAGACTATGTTAATAATTTAGATGCAGACACTAAAAAAATGCATTCAAGTTTGTTGATTATAAAAAGCTAGGTAGGAATGCAAATTGTTAGGAGGACACAAAGAAGTCGCAAAATTACATACAAGTGAGTCTTGTGACTGAAATGTGTTGTGACTGATCTGAGTGGATAATAAAATGGCAGATGGAGTATGATGTGGAACAGTGTGAGATTATTCTTGTTTGTCCTTCATAACTAAAGATGTTCGTGACATCATCTAGAATTAATTGAATTAAGTTTCAGGCGCGTTGTGTTTGAAGATGATTGAAACAATGATGTGGGTTTCAATGTGAGCATGAAATGATCTGTAGCATGTTGAACACCTATGTGTTGTTGGTGTGGAAGAAGGGCATGTGGTTCTGGGGTCCTGAAGCTCATGTTTCCTGGTTGCCTGTGTGGTACAGTTCTGTTCATAGAAGGTGATGTCTTTGCTAATGGGGCTGTCTCATATAGAACAATCTTGTGAGATGCTCTCCTTTATCTCAGCAACAATGTAGAAATTCTTCATTGAGGCCTTCAGGAAGACAAAAACAAAGAAACAAAGAACATCCCAGCACGGGAAACAGGCCCGTCAGCCCAACGAGCCCGCGCCACCGCATCTTCCCACACCTACCCCGCCCTGTGTGTATGTGAGTGGAACCCCTAATGTAGCCAGATTCAGGGGAGAATAGTGTCAATTTGGTACACCTATCAGCCTAAGAGCACATCTTTGGGGTGTGGGAGGAAACCGGAGCGCCCGGAGGAAACCCACGCAACCACAGGGAGAATGCGCAAACTCCCACAGATACAGGCCCAAATCCATGTATCTGCACAGCTAGCAGTGATAGTCACTGAGCTGTTGTGGTGCCCGTCTGCTGGTCCAGGATTAGGCGCACACAACGGCACAAAGTACTAGGCCACTCCCGGAACCTCCAAGAGCAGCCCACGCACGACCCATCATGTGCATGCCCCTCGTTTGACAACAAGATGGACTGACCCTGTGGAATAAAAAGACAATACGTTAACATATAAAACTACATTTCCGGTGTCGTCCTGAGGCTCTGACCCTATTTAATACCCTCTACTATAACCCTCCATCCTTGCTTCGCTCATGTGTCTGTCCAGGTAAACCTTAAACAAGTCCAATGTGCCTGCCTCCACCACCCTACTCGGTAGCGCGTTCCATACCCCCACGACCCTCTGCGTGAAAAACCTTCCTCTCATATCCAAATTATACTTCTCCCCCCTCACCCTTAGATCGTGACCTCTCGTAATTGTCCCCAATCTAGGGAAAAGCCTACCACTGTTTATCTATTCCCTTCAGTATTTTATATACCTCTATCATATCACCCCTTAATCTCCGTCTTTCTAAGGAGAAGATCCCCAGTTTCTCCAACCTTTCCTCGTAACTCAGTCCTTCCATGCCAGGCAACATCCTGGTAAACCTCCTCTGCACCCTCTCCAGGGTCTCCACGTCCTTCCGGTAGTAAGGTGACCAGAACTGGACGCAGTACTCCAAATGCGGTCTAACCAACGTTCTGTACAACTGAAGCATTAGACGGCAGCTCTTATACTCTATACCCCTTCCTATAAAGGCTAGCATTCCATTAGCTTTCTTCACAACCTTCTCTACCTGCGTTGACACCTTCAGAGAGTTGTGCACCTGCACTCCCAGGTCCCTCTGTATCTCTATACTCTTAATCCGTCTACCTTTTATCACATAACTCCTCCCTGCATTATTCCTTCCAAAATGCATCACCTCGCATTTGTCAGGATTAAATTCCATCTGCCATCTATCTGCCCAATATACCAACCTATCTATATCCTGCTGTGTCACCTGACAGTCCTCCTCAGTATCTGCCAATCCTACCATCTTGGTGTCATCCGCAAATTTGCTGATCACACCATGTACACCCTCTTCCAAGTCGTTTATATATACTACAAAGAGGAGAGGTCCCAGTGCTGAGCCCTGCGGCACACCACTGGTGACTGGCCTCCAGCCAGAAAAGGTCCCCTCGACAACTACTCTCTGTCTCCTATTGCCCAGCCAGTTTTCGATCCACCTAGCTACCTGTCCTTGTATCCCATGCGCCTTAACCTTTTCTACCAGCCTACCGTGAGGGACTTTGTCAAACGCCTTACTGAAATCCATATAGATGACATCAACGGCTCGCCCATCGTCAACCGTTTTTGTCACCTCCTCGAAGAATTCCACCAGATTCATAAGGCAAGACCTCCCCCGAACAAAGTTATGTTGCGTATCCCTAATCAGATCGCAACGCTCCAAATGCTCATACATCCTATTCCTAAGAATTTTTTCCAATAATTTTCCTACCACCGATGTCAAACTCACTGGTCTATAATTACCAGGGTTATCCCTACTACCCTTTTTAAACAGCGGTACCACATTAGCTACCCTCCAGTCTTCTGGGACCTCACCTGTGTCCAAAGAAGAGACAAAGATTTGCGTCAGAGGCCCAGCAATTTCATCTTTCACCTCCCTAAGCAGCCTGGGATAAATACCATCAGGCCCCGGAGCTTTATCCGTTTTTATGCTACCTAAAAACCTTAGCACTTCCTCCCTCGTAATGGATATTTCCTTCCACTGATCTACAGCTCCCTCCAAGACATTACACGACACCAATCCCCTCTCCTTCGTGAATACCGACGCAAAGTATTCATACAGGATCTCACCCATTCCCTCAGTCTCGATACATAGCTCCCCTCCCTTGTCCCTAAGAGGACCAATTTTCCCTCTAACCTCTCTTGCTCCTAATATAAGAGTAAAATGCTTTTGGATTTTCGTTAATCCTATTGGCCAAGGCCATTTCATGCCCCCTTTTCGCCCTTCTAACTCCCCTTTTTAGCTCCCTCCTACTCTCTCTATATTCCTCCAGCGCACTTTCCGTTCCCAGTTATTTCGACCTAACATATGCCTCCCTCTTCTTCCTGGCCAAGTCTTCTATACCCCCTGTAATCCATGGCTCTCTAATCCTACCTTTCCCATCCTTCCTCTTTACCGGCACATGCCTTTCCTGCAACATTTTCAGTTTGCCCTTAAAAACCTCCCACTTACCAACCGTGGACTTGCCAGCGAACAACCTCTCCCAATCAGTGTCCTTCACCTCCCTCCTAATCCGACTATAGCTCGCCTTCCCCCAGTTCAGAACCCTCCCCTTCGGCCGGCACTCATCCCTTTCCATTTTTATCCTAAAGTAGACGGACTTGTGGTCACTGTTAGCCACATGTTCGCCTACCTCAACCTCAACCACCTGCCCCGGCTCATTTCCCAGCACTAAATCCAGTATAGCCCCCTCCCTAGTCGGGCTAGTTACGTACTGCTCTAGGGACCCTTCCAACACACACTTTACAAACTCCTCTCCCTCCGTACCCCCAGCTCTAGGCACCTTCCAATCCACTCCAGGAAGGTTAAAGTCACCCACTACAACCACCTTATTCTTTCTGCACCTATCTAAAATGCCTCTGCAAATACCTTCTTCCACTGACCTCGGGCTGTTGGGTGGCCTATAGTATGCCCCTAGCATCGTAATCTCTCCCTTTTTATTCCTCAACTCCACCCACAGCGACTCAATCCCTAACTCCTCCTTATTGTCCTCTCTCTGCACTGCTGTGATGTGCTCCTTTACTAACAACACCACCCCACCACCTCTCTTCAACCCTCCTCTGTCGCACCTAAAACACTTATACCCAGGAACATTCAGCTGCCAATCCTGCCCTTCACGTAACCACGTCTCCGTTACTGCCACCACATCTAACTTCCTCACAAACATCAAGGCCCTAAGCTCATCTGTCTTACCCGTCACACTCCTCGCATTGAAACAGACGCAGTCCAACCCACCAGTGCCTCTCAGAACCTCCTTCTCCCTGATAATTTTCCTTTCACCCAAACCTACCCTATCACCCAACTCCCTCCCGGCCCCAGTGTCTACTGAGCTATCAGTCACATCCCCACCCCCCTTCCCTATTAGTTTAAACCCTGGCTAAACACTCCAGCTAACCTCCCTGCTAAGACATTTGTCCCTCTCCCATTCAAATTTTCCCCATCCCTCCTGTACAGTTGCCCTTCTCTCACAAATATCTCCCAGTGGTCTACAAAAGTGAAGCCCTCTACCTTGCACCAATCCCTCAGCCATGCATTCAACTGCATGATCTCGTTATTCCTAACCCTGCTGGTACTAGGCAGCAGCCCAGAGAATGCCACCTTGGAGGTCCTGCTCTTCGGTTTGGACCCCAACTCCCTAAATTGCCTACGTACATCTACCCTATTCCGCCTTCCTACGTCCCTCTCCCCTGCGTGTATTATTACCTCTGCCTGGGTCCCCTCCCCTTTCAAAATTCCCTCTACCCTTTCCGTTATGTCCTGTACCCCTGCTCCAGGGAGGCAGACCACCATCCTGGAGTCACGCCTCTGCCCACAGAACCTCCTGTCGATTCCTTTGACCTTCCCATCCCCTACCACTATCACATTGCCAGCCCCCTTCTGTCCCTCTAAGTCATTCTGGCCCTCCTGTCTATCCTTTTGTGCCCCTGTTGATGAACCTTGGGGAGCCACTGGGGAGGTCTGAGGACCAGGACTATTCTTCTTCTTCCTCTTCTTCCTCTTGACAGTTGTCCACCCATCCTGCTCCTCAGCCCCTGGGACCTCCTCTTGCTCATGGTTCCTAGCCATTAACTCTTCATTTTCCCTAACCAGAAACGCATCCTCTAAACGCCCCTCTAGTTGCCTGACCCGGGCCCTTAACCGCTGCAACTCTAAACACTTAACACAGATGTGGACCCTCGGGAGACGTGATACCTCCAAGAACTCCCACATGTGGCACCTAACACCTTGAAGTGCTTTTTCCAGCTTCCATGTGAACAATTACCTTCGACTAGTTCACTGTGGAAGAGTTTTTTTGGGGTAAATGTTCATCAGGCATTCTGTCCTATTCATCTTACCTGCCCCTCTTCAACAGAATGTGGATGCTGGGCATGCAGTCTGGAAAAGAAACTCGGTATTAGCAAGTTTATCTTGCCGGCTGATCTTGTAGCCTCTGTAAGCAGGTCATGGAGAGATGGTGTAGCTTGGTTGCTTGCTTGGAGTAAACTGGCCACATCTTTCACAAGCAGACAAAGTGAGGAGGACACAGTTCTGTATACTTTCACTTTTGTTGAAAGACTAATTTCCTTTGTTCCAAGACAGTTTTCATAGCTTGCAAAAGGCACGGGTGGCCTTAGCTAGTCTGGCATTGACTCCATCATCAATGTGAACTGTTCTGGAGAGGGTGCCTCCAAGGTAGGTAAATTTGAGGATTGCTCCAAGCCTTTGAATATTGACTATAATAGCTAGACATTCACTTTGATAGTGGATGGAAAAGCAGAGAACTTTACAAAGATGTGAAAATTCTAGATGTTGATGTTTAGAGAGATTTGGGTGGATTCATACAAGAGACACAGAAAGTTAGAATGCAGGTATTGCTACAAATTAGGGTGCAATGGCATGTTTCCCATTACTGCCTGGGGTTGGAATACATGAATAAAGAAATCTCACTATGTAGACAAATACTAAACTACTTGGGGACATCCTAGATCAAAGTATTGGCACTTCCTGAACTATGTCATTGTTTGGTTCAAAGATCCAAGTGATGTCTATATCACTCAATCCATTAAGGATGCCTCTTGGACAGGTCGTAGACTTATTCAATCAGTGATGAATATCTACCTAGGATCAAAACATTGAAAAGGCCAAACATTCAAGAGAAAGAAGATCCATGTCTCAGCCCAATGTAGCCCCACTGAAGAGAGAAATTCGAAGTGCAACTCACAGCGGGTGATTTTATCATTTTCATCGAAAGTACTGGGTGGACTGGAAACAGTGAGTGTTTCAGATCTGACTTTTAGGCCGCATACACACTCTGCCTGCAAAAGTTTGAGCGTGTCAGATTGGTGCTGCAGAATCAGTGGGCAGGGCTTAATGCGCCTGAAAGACTGCAGATGGATGCTGCACATGTGCATTAGCAGTAGCAGGGGTCTGACAGAAAAGAGAGAGCTGTTACTGCAGGCTGCCTGAAGCAGCACCCCCCCACCCCGCCCCCCCCCCCCCCCCCCACCCCCCACCACCAACTTCCCTGCAATCACGGGGGCCCACAGCCTGAGATACTGCCCCTGCCTTCCCCCCGCCCCCTCTGCCATCCAAATCGATCGCCGGACCTGTACTCCCCCACTGATCATGGACCGAAAATGGGCACAGTGCAATGGTAAAATCACTCCCACAGTCGATATGGAAAATCTTCGTACGCTCAACTCAATCACAGAAACACGGGATCAAATAAAATCAGCTGGGTGCCTATGGATTAACCATTGTGTTCAAGCATTGGCATCACCAGGATTGTTTTAATGGAAATAATGTGATCTCTGAGAACAAAATCAAACAGTACTCGTCAGATTAACCCAAGGTTGCAAGACAAGAAGGCAGCATTCTAGCAGCTCAAAACTAACATCCAAAAATAAATCTAAATGATGGAAGACGTGTAGTGGGAAGAGAAAGCACTCAAAGACCCAACAATATTCTGACCATCATGCCATACAGAGCTTTTTAAAACCACTAGTACCATTTGTAAGGTCAAATGGACAAAAGCCCCTTTGCTTTCAGGATTCTGATTCTTTTCTCATGCAATGACAATGCCATCCGTCAATGCTGAAAATACCATTTTTCACTGTGAAACCTCAGCTGATACTCTGGGCTTTTGCACAGTAGCTTGTGTTAGAATCCAGTGATGGACCATCGTCAATGGCAAAGTTGAAAAAGGCAATTGAATGGATGAAAAACAACAAAGCATGCAGCCCTGATAATATTACAGCTGCGTTCTTCAAAGCTGTTGGGTACTTACATCAAGACTCCATGTGGATTTGGAAGGAAACAAAATTCCTCTTTCCATGCTGCTCTCTGCTTCAGAAATGCAACTATCTTCGAGGAGGGTGATAAATCACACTGGGAAAACTACTGAGATATTACCCTCTTGTCCATAGCAGGGAAAATCCTGACACACATTTTCCTTAATCACCTACTTCCTGTGGCTTAGAAAATCCTGCCAGAAGCACAGTTTGACTTGAGACCTTCCAAAGGAACCTGCCACATGGTCTTTGTTGCTGGACAAATCCAAGAAAAATATTGAAAACAGCATACTACTCTTCCAATGCATTTATTGATCTGCCAACAGAATTGACTCAGTAAATCATGAGACTTGAGGATTGAGCTCCAAATATTTGGGTATCCAAGAAATTTCATCACAATCCTGCAATTGCTTCCTGATGATATGACCAGCATGAGGATTGAAACAGATGTCTTCAAAATCCAGACCAGAGTCAAGTAAGGATGTGTGATAGCCCCCATACTATTCACAAGCACATGACAATGGCTAGTCACCCTCTGTTTTCAGTATTAAATACCACTTTGATGGAAAACTCTTCAACCTCAGTCACCTCTGTGCCAAAATTAAAGACTGATCTACATATAAATACAGGGGCAGCATGGTGGCATAATGGTTAGCACTGCTGCCTCACAGCATCAGGGACTCAGGTTCAATTCCCAGCTTGGATGACTGTGTGGAATCTACACATTGTCTCCATGTCTGCATGGGTTTCCTCCCACAGTCTGAAAGACATGCTGGCTAGATGCATTGGCCATGCCAAATTCTCCCCCAGTGTACCTGAACAGGCACCAGAGTGTGGTGACTAGGGGATTTTCACAGGAACTTCATTGCAGTGTGAATGTAGGCCTACTTGTGACACTAATAAATAAACTTTAAACATAATTTACAATTTGCGGATGACTGCCATGTCATTGCCCACTCTGCATCAAATTTGCAAGCCAGTCTCAATCTCTTCAATTGTGCATACTTGAAACTGGGCTTTTCCCTGAATGTTGGCAAAACAGAACTCATTGATCAACCCATACCTGGTCAGCCGAATATTCCACTTCCCCTGTATATTCAAGAGACTCTGTAATATATTGAACACTTCCCATAACTTGGCAACCATCTCTCTCAAAAATCAGCAGGCCCAGAGACCAGTCTTCTACAAACTATGGCAATGACAACAAAGACCTAAAAAAGTCAGCCATAGTCCCAGTCCACAGAGAAGTTGTCATTGCCACACTGCTGTACTGCAATGAGAAGCAAACTGTGTATCAGTGACACCTGACAGTGCTGGAGAAATGCTGCCAACACTGCCTCCAATGATTCCTTCGGATTCAGTGGGAGAACTGCCAAGGGAACACTAATGTCTTCCTTTCAGCTCATTCATTTGGGCAAAACTCCTGCAAAATGAATTTTGATAAAGTTGACACTATGTCCACTTTAACAAAAAGTGTCTCTCCCACCAGATCCAGTGCTCTCAACTCTCAAATGGCCAGTGTTCCAAAGGAGACTGAAGGAAAAGTTTTAAAAATACTGTGAAGCTCCCCTTGAGGCATGGGAGTATTGACATTAATGAGTGGGAGGAGCTTGCTACCAAGTAATTTTTATGCCATACAAATGCCAGGCAATTATCATCTCCAACAAGAGAGAATCCAGTCTTCTCATAGGGAATGTTTGTATACCCGACTGGTAGGAGCCTCTCCCGGCACAGGGGGAGAAACCAGTGGGCCTGGAGAAGATTGTCCCACGCTCACTAATCAGATGGAAATTCAGATTTCTGTGTGATAATCAGCCCCGTGCTGATTTCTGGTGCGGGGCTGATTGTGTGGGAAAAAGGGCATGGGTGACTTGCGATTGGCCGGATGCCAGTCACTTGTCCCGCTACAGGCTCCCTGCTGATGTCTCCCACCCTGCTGCACTACTTGAGCAACACAGCAGGCTGGGAGAATCCCGGCCGTTGTGTATATTTAAGGCAGAGACTGATAGATATTTGGGAGTTAGGGAATCGAAGGTTATGGGGAGAAGGCAGGAAAATGGATGTGAGAAATGTCAGATTAGATATGATCCCACTGAATGGTAGAGCAGGCTTGAGGGGCTGAATGGCTGCTGTTTCTATTTCTTATGGTCTTAGTTCACCTCCTACCATTTTGCTAGTTGCATATTCCTGCCCTAAATAGCTGCAGGAGGTATAACTTGTAATGAGATTGTAAATACACTAATTTAACCATCACTATTAAGTCTCATGGGGAACTTCATGGCAAAGCTAAGTGCAGAGGAATGCAAATCATCTCACAATTCGTAGAGAATTGGAACTCGTGATGCATGTCTTCCACTTGACAGGTTTTTCACAAATTAATTTGTTAATGTGTCGTTTTAATAGCGTTGCTTCCTAGTAAGTTCTGGTCATGTTTGAATTCAAAATGCAGGTTTCAAATTCAAATGTTGCAAATACAAGACTGGCATCTACCCAACATTGTAATTACTGCTCTGCTTTTATCTGTCAACTGGGAATAGAGGTGTGTCATGTCACTTTTTGTTTTGTTTTATTTCTTTGAGCACTGAAGCTTATTTTCCATCAAATAAACCACAAGAGTGTAAGAAATGCATGGATCAAGCAAAGACTATTTGATGAATTCATCATTCTGCTGTTTCTGCCATTTGCAAATTTATATTCCATAGAACTAAGGAAATGTTTTGCCACATTTCCTTCTCCTTCCCTGTAGATAATCAAGGAAATTTCGAGAATAATTTAATCAACTGCATAATTTCTAGTTATTTTTTGAGCAGTTGCTTTCTATTGCATATCTCCAGGACCCCAGCTGCTGAGAAATCAATCTATTTCAAATATTTGTTTACTTTTTTTAAAAACTAATTTAATTTTGTGAACTAACCCTGCCTGAACTACATGTGTAACCAGGTCTTCATATGCATACTTGGCATAACTTAAAATGCTTTAGTTGGGAGACTTTCACGTTTTTCTTTATTTTGTCATGGGATATGGGTATTACTGGTAAGGTCAGCATTTGGCCCATCCCTACTTGCCTTTGAACTGAATGGCTTGCTTGGTCATTTCAGAGGACAGTTAATATTCAACCACTTTGCTGCGGGTTTGGGCTCACATTTAATCTAGACTGGATAAGGACAACAGTGTTCCTTTCCTAAAGGATAGTAATGAATCATATGGGATTTTACGACAATCATTGTTAGTTTCATGGTCCCCATTACTGAAACTAACTGTATATTCCAGATTGTTATGAATTGAATTTAAGTTCCACCAGCTGCCATGGTAGGACCTGATCCCATGTTCCGGACATTAGTCTAGGCCTTTGGATTACATTGACACCAGTGAAAAACTGTTCAGTACGCTTCTAAATTGGGTCTCAATTGAAGCTTGTTACATTTATTCGGAATTCCATTAACACTGTTCTCGCACTACACACTAAATACTCTGCTTACATACACAACTGCTCAACTGCTAAAAACCTTTATGGTGAAAATAAATGATACATCAGGGAATTCAATGCTGAAATTTGATCTATTTTCATAATTGCATATTTTGAATGTCACTGTCCCCAAACGTATGTTTCTCTGAGCAACATTTTTATTTGCCTACCTGTAAATTAGTTAGTCTTGATACTCAGAATTACAGCATAACAGGTGGGTCTGGGGGAATAGAAATACTTCAACCACCCCTCTCCCTTGACTTGGCTCCCTAGGCATTCCTGTTATACTGCCTGGGTAATTCTGGACATTTCTTTTAAAAACAAATACTCTCTTTTTGCTCAGGCAAAAGTTGCCAAGGTTAAAGAAATGGAACAATTTAGCACCTCATGCATGAACCGTTCTCAGTAGCCATTCCTGGATCATTTGCAGCATCACCAGACACATTGGTCTAGATTTTCATCCTCAAGGTGGGTATTGGGAGTTGAGAAAATTTAAAAGCCAGTTAAAATAACAACATAAAAGCTCTACAATCTTCCTTCCACCTCCCCGCCCCCCACCATCCCCCACACACACAACACATTCCCGGTGCTGCTATTACTCGCAACAAGTGGCAGTGGTTGATCCAGACTGGTCATTTAGGTTCAAGCCAGTTTATTTATTCAAACCGATTTATTGTAAAGCGCTTCTTCAGTCCTACTGTACTACAAGAAGCTCACCCCTCAAAATGTTCCAGCTGTCTTTATTTATAGTGCAATCAGTATCACATGTTTAATAGTAATTCTCTTAACAAGTTTAAAGTTTATTTATTAGCCACAGGTAGGCTTACATTAACACTGCAATAAAGTTACTGTGAAAATCCCTTGGTCGCCACAATCTGGCGCTTGTTCGGGTAGCATGACAAATTCACCTAACCTGCACATCTTTGGACGGTGGGAGGAAAATGGAGCACCCAGAGGAAACCCATGCAGACATGGGGAGAACATGCAAACTCCACACAGACAATGACTCAAGCCGGGAATCGAATCTGGATCCCTGGCGCTGCGAGGCAGCAGTGCTAACCACTGTGCCACCGTGCCATTCTAAGTTAATTGCCATATAGTGTGATTAATAGTACATTGACAGCCCCACGCATGCCATGTCATGTCTCAATGTCAACCTCTTCCATTCATCCTCCCCCAAAGTTCCCATGCCCCCTATGCCAAGCTCTGTTCTTCCACCCATTCCATCATTCTCAAGTTCCCAATGCCAAACTTGGGCATTGCCATGCCAATTGACGTGCTGTCTTTAATGAACAAATCCTGTGATGACCGCGAGATGTGTAAACAAAAGTTTTTAAAGGGATAATTCATTCTTTACTTTCTATTTGAAAAATGTCAGTTCACCACAAAGTTAATAGAAGTGTCAATCATCTAGACCTTTTAACATATCCATGATAAACACCATGACAAATCCTTGAAATTACTTAGTATCGTGTAAACAAACTTTGTGAAATTGACAACAGAAGTCAGTGAGCTGAGCTGTCACTCAAGCAATGTTTTCTTTGGAGTGCAAGTGTTTCAACAGAGTAAATAGTTGTCCAGGCTCTCAGTGAAGCGTAATAATAAGCCTTGGCTGAGAGTCTAGACATCTATTGCTTATTGCTAGACATCTATTGCTTGATGTGTCTAGGGCGGTGGATAGAGGAAAGCTGGTGGATGTGGTGTTTCTTGATTTTCAGAAGGCGTTTGACAAGGTGCCTCACAAGAGGTTATTATAGAAGGTCAGGGGGCATGGAGTTGGGGGTAGGGTGTTAGTGTGGATAGAAGATTGGCTGTCAAATAGGAGACAGAGAGTGGGGGTCAATGGGTGCTATTCGGATTGGCGGTTGGTGACTAGTGGAGTGCCCCAGGGGTCGGTGCTGGGGCCTCAGCTATTTACCATTTATGTAGATGATCTGGAGGAGGGAACCGAGTGTATGATGTCAAAATTTGCTGATGACACCAAGATTGGTGGAACGGCAAATTGTGCGGAGGGTGTGGAGAGTCTGCAGAAGGATCTAGATAGGCTGGGCGAATGGGCCAGGAACCGGCAAATGGAATTTAATGTTGGCAAATGTGAGGTTGTCCACTTTGGTAGGAATAATGGTAGGAAGGACTATTACTTACGTGGCGAAAAACTGCAGCATGCGACGGTGCAGAGGGACCTTGGGGTCCTTGTGCATGAGTCGCAAAAACCCAGCCTGCAGGTGCAGCAGGTAGTCAGGAAGGCGAATGGGATGCTGGCCTTCATAGCGAGGGAGATTGAATATAAAAGTAGGGAGGTCTTGCTGCAGCTGTATAGGGCACTGGTGAGGCTGCAGCTGGAGTACTGTGTGCAGTTTTGGTCACCGCACTTACGCAAGGATATTTTGGCCTTGGAGGGAGTGCAGAACATAGAACATAGAACATAGAACATTACAGCGCGGAACAGGCCCTTCGGCCCACAATGTTGCGCCGACCAGTCTTATTTTTAAAAAAAAACATTGACCCACTAATCTAAACCACTCCTTTTTCGTCCATAAACCTATCCACCAATCTCTTAAACGCCCCCAAACTAGGCGCATTTACAACTGCAGCAGGCAGGGCATTCCAGTCCCTCACCACCCTCTGGGTAAAGAACCTGCCCCTGACATCCGTCCTATAACTACCCCCCCTTAATTTAAAGCCATGCCCCCTCGTGCTAGATTTCTCCATCCGAGGAAACAGGCTATCACCATCCACCCTATCTAAACCTCTAATCATCTTATATGTTTCTATAAGATCCCCTCTTAGCCGCCTTCTTTCCAGTGAAAACAACCCCAAATCCCTCAGTCTCTCCTCATAGGACCTCCCCCGCATACCAGGCAACATCCTGGTAAACCTCCTCTGCACCCTCTCCAAAGCCTCCACATCCTTCCTGTAATGTGGGGACCAGAACTGCACACAGTACTCCAAGTGCGGCCGCACCAGAGTTGTGTACAGTTGCAACATGACGCTGCGACTCCTAAATTCAATCCCCCTACCAATAAACGCCAAGACACCGTATGCCTTCTTAACAACCTTATCTACTTGATTCCCAACTTTCAGGGATCTATGTACACATACACCTAGATCCCTCTGCTCCTCCACTCTATTCAAAGTCCTCCCGTTAGCCCTATACTCAACACATCTGTTATTCCTACCGAAATGGATTACCTCACACTTCTCCGCATTAAACTCCATCCGCCACCTCGCAGCCCAGCTCTGCAACCTGTCCAAGTCACCCTGCAAACTTCGACACCCTTCCTCACAATCTACCACACCTCCGACTTTGGTGTCATCAGCAAACTTACTAATCCACCCAACTATACCCTCATCCAGATCATTAATAAAGATTACGAACAGCAGTGGCCCCAAAACAGATCCCTGAGGCACACCACTCGTAACCGAACTCCATGATGAATAATTACCATCAACCACCACCCTCTGTCTCCTATCTGCTAACCAATTCCTGATCCAAGTACCTAAATTACCACCAATCCCATACATCTGCATTTTCTGCAGAAGCATACCATGGTGAACCTTATCAAACGCTTTACTAAAATCCATATATACCACATCTACTGCCTTACCCCTATCCACCTCTTTGGTCACCTTCTCAAAGAACTCAATAAGGTTAGTAAGGCACGACCTTCCCGCTACAAAACCATGCTGACTATCTCTAATCAATTCATTACTCTCCAAATAACTATAAATCCTATCCCTAATAATTCTTTCTAAAACCTTGCCCACTACAGAAGTAAGACTCACTGGTCTATAATTCCCAGGGAAGTCTCTGCTCCCCTTCTTAAACAATGGGACAACATTCGCTGTCCTCCAATCATCCGGTACTATACCAGAGACCAACGACGACCTGAAGATCAGAGCCAGTGGCTCTGCAATCACCTCTCTTGCCTCCCATAGAATCCTAGGGTAAATCCCGTCAGGACCAGGGGACTTATCTATTTTCAACCCTTCTAGAATATCCAACACATCCTCTGTATCAACTACAATACTTTCTATTTTACACCCCTTCACCCCAGTGACCTCCTCAGCTACATTCATATCGTCCTGTGTGAACACCGAAGAGAAATAATGGTTCAATGCCTCTCCAATCTCTTCCGGTTCCACACACAACTTCCCCCTACTGTCTGTAACTGGCCCTAATCTTGCCCTGACCAACCTTCTATTCTTGACATACCTATAGAACGCCTTAGGATTCTCCTTAATCCTATCAGCCAAAGTCATCTCATGCCCTCTTCTAGCCCTTCTTAACTCCCTCTTCAACTCCCTCCTAGCCAATCTAAAGCTTTCTACTGCACTACCCGAGCCCTCAAGCCTCATCCGAACATAAGCCTCCTTCTTCTTCCTAACCAACAAATCAACTTTTTTCGTGCACCACGGTTCCCTAGCCCTACCAATTCCTCCTTGCCTGACAGGGACATACCTATCACAGACCCACAGTAGCTGCTCCTTGAACAAACTCCACATTTCAGACGTTCCTAGTCCCTGTAATCTCCTAGTCCAACCAATGCTTCCTAATTCTCTCCTAATGGCCTCATAGTTACCCTTCCCCCAGCTAAAACTACTGACCCGAGGTTCATGCCTATCCCTTTCCATCACTAAGGTGAACGTAACCGAATTGTGGTCACTATCACCAAAAAGCACACCAACTTCCAAGTCTAGCACCTGGTCTGGCTCATTTCCCAGCACCAAGTCCAATATAGCCTCACCTCTAGTTGGCCTATCTACATATTGAGTTAAAAAACCTTCCTGCACACTTTGAACAAAAACTGACCCCTCTAACGAGCTAGAGCTATAGCTATTCCAATCAATGTTAGTAAAGTTAAAATCCCCCATAACAATCACCCTATTACTTTCACTCCTAACCAGGATCGTCTCTGCAATCCTTTCCTCAACCTCTCTAGAACTTTTTGGAGGTCTATAAAAGACTCCCAACAGGGTGACCTCTCCTCTCCTATTTCTAATTTCTGCCCATACTACCTCAACAGACAAATCCTCATTAAACTTCCTCTCTGACACTGTGATATAGTCCTTGACCAATAATGCTACTCCACCCCCCCTTACTAGACTGATTCCGGAGTTGAGGGGGTTGAATTATGAGGAGAGGCTGAATAAACTAGGCTTGTACTCGTTAGAGTTTAGAAGAATGAGGGGAGATCTCATTGAGACGTATAAGATGTTGAATGGGATGGATAGGATAGAGGTGGAGAGGCTCTTCCCGCTCAGAAAGGACAGTAGGACTAGAGGGCACAGCCTCAAGATAAAGCGGGGGGGCAGTTTAGAATGGAGTTGAGGAGGAACTTCTTCACTCAAAGGGTGGTGAATCTCTGGAATTCTCTGCCCGTTGAAGAGGTGGAGGCTGCCTCGCTCAATATTTTTAAGACGCGGATTGATAGGTTTTTGATAGGCAAGGGGATTAAGGGTTATGGGGAGAGGGCGGGAATGTGGAACTGAGCCACGACAGCTCAGCCATGATCTTATTGAATGGCGGGGCAGGCTCGAGGGGCTAGATGGCCTACTCCTGCTCCTATTTCTTATGTTCTTATGTTCTTATTGAAACACCCATGCTCCGAGAAAACATTGTTTGATTGACAGCTTAGACTCTCTGATCTCTACTATCAATTTTACTGTATTTGTTGTTAAATGTTTCAAGTTTCTGGTTTTTGATGTTGATACTTTTAAGGGTCTGGATGATTCATGCCTTTATTAATTAGCTTATAGCAAAATTATATTTTTCAACATAGGAGAAAATAATGAATTAATTAACTTTTTTTCAAAAACATATCCTATTGTCACTATTAATTCACAGAGTCTAGTGAGTCAATGGGAAGGAAAGCGCCATGGTTTGGTACGGAGTGTGTGAGTAGAAGAGAAGAACTCAGCGTAGAGGGCATAAGCGACTACAGGGCTGGCTGGAAGAGCAGAACATGGCATAGGGAGCATGAGGAGCACCTTTTGAACTTACATTTCAAAAGGTCCTCTCATGCAGACTATGTCACATGACTGCTCTGGGCTGAGAACTATGACTCTTTTCAAACCTGGCCCAACTCCATGAATATTATGGTGGAGTGGAGCATGCTTATCTTTACAGCAGAGTCAGCAGGTTGCTAGTGACAAATGCAGGCTTTTGACAGGAACCAGCTTGTGCCGTTTAAAGGCACTCCCCAAAATCAGATGGCCTGGGAACGGAGTCAGGAATCCCAGAATCCCATCCGCCATTTTAAAGTGCTTCAGAATAACCCTGACTTAGTGAAAATCCAGACCATTATTCCCAAATTCACCAATGTGAGGTAGAAACATAAGTGTGAATTTTGCAGTTGCACTCCCTAATGGAATCATTGCCAGTGGAGCAGAAAGTTTGATAGACCATTTAAAGGTCCATTGACCTTGGGTGGGAATTTCAGGCCTTGGCGTGTACTTGACTGGAAAAGTTCACCTGTAGGAAATGGAGCGAGATGCTCAGTCTCTGCAATCCTTTTCATTGTTCAGTAAGATCATGGCTGGTCAGTGTCCTAACTTCATCCAACCATTCGGTTCAATATCCCTTCGTACACTTGTCTAGCAAAAACCTATTAATCCCTTACTAATTGAGTTAACATCTACTATGTTTTTGTCAGAGAGATTTCTATAGTTCTCCCACCCTGTGCATGAAGAAGTGTTTCCTAATTTTTCTGCTGAATGACCTGGCTCTGTTTGAAGGTTCCAGGTCTCTGTCCTAGGCTCTCCCATTTGTAGACACTGTTTTTCTTTACATCCACAATTAATTCATTTCAAAATCCTAATAGACTCACCTCTTACTTAGCCTTTGCATTCCAGACAATAGATGCTGATAAATATAGAAGTTTTTCAGCATAGAAGTAGATTATTTAGCGCATTCTGTCTGAGCCAATATAGAGTTTTCCAGCCTAATCTCACTTTCCACCTCCTAGCCCATTGTTCCATAGATCATGGTATTTCAAATGATTATCTTTTAAATACAATGAAGGTTCTGCCTCTACCAACTTGTGGGTGAAAACCTTTCTCTTCAAATCCCCTGTCATTCTTCCACCAAAGACTTGAAAACAAATACCACCACAAGCCTAATTAAAGAAATCTATTCTTATCTCTTCTGTCAGCCATCCTCCTGGCCATTATGAGTGAGATTGCCAATTATAACTCCGATTAGAACCTTTTCATTTGCTGCTGAATTATTGAAAAGATTTACAAAAGCGACAGCAGCATCAAATTTAAACATAAACTAGATTAACAGCCAACCATCCTGTGTATCAATGGATTTAGCATTGGCATGAGTGAGTAAGGTTTGTTCATTTAAATCTGAGCACAGTAAGAAGTCTCATAACACCAGGTTAAAGTCCAACAGGTTTATTTGGAATCATGAGCTTTCCTCTGTTGAGGAAGGCTGGAGACTTGGATGGAGAAATGGCAGATGAAACTTAATCAGGACAAATGCAGGGTGATGGATTATGAAAAGTCTAATGCAGCAGGGAAGTATACGATAAATGGCAAAACCCTTAGAAACATTAACATACAGAGGGATCTAAACGTACAGGGTGCATAGTCCCCTGAAAGTGGCAACATAAATGGATAGGTGGTCAAGAAGGCATATGGCATGCTTGCCTTCAGTGAGGCATGGAGAATAAAAATTGGCAAGTCTTGTTGCAACTGCATAAAACTTTCATTAGGCCACATTTGGGATATTGTGTACAGTTATGTTTGCCACACTACCAGAAGGCTGTGGAGGCTTTGGAGAGGGTACAGAAAAGGTTTATCAAGAGTTTTGCTAGTTTGGAGAGTATTAGCTATGAGGAGAGATTGGAGAAATTTGGTTTGTTTTCACTTGAACATCGGACGCTGAGAGGCGACCCGATAGAAGTTTACAAAATTATGAGAGGCATGGATAGAATGGATAGTCAGAGTCTTTCTCCCAGGGTAGAAATGACAATTACTAGGGGACATAGATTTAAGGTAAAAGGGGGGAAGATTAAAGAAGATGTGAGAGGCAAGTTTTTTACACAGAGGGAGGTTAAGTGCCTGGATGTGCTGCCAGAGGAGGTGGTAGAAGCAGATACAATGGCAATGTTTAAGATGCATCTTGCCAGATACATGAATGGGCAGGGAATAGAGGGATAATGACTGCACAGAGACAAAAGGTCTTTAGTTTAGAAAGGCATCATGTGTCGCCGCGTGCAGGCTTGGTGAGCCCAAGGGCCTGTTCCTGTGCTGCACTATTCTTTGTCACATCCTTTCTGGCATAGGTGCTTCAGATAGGGAATTCAGTATTTTGTTCCTGTGACCCTGCAACAGGATTTAATTATATTAATAATTTATATTTATTTCAATACAATTTAGGAAAAACAACATCACTATAGTATATACTTTGTCATGAATAATTTTGAATTCCTGTTTAACTTCTGCTTTCCTTTGCTTATATTATGTGTGTTGTCATGACTGCACTTGAATTTCTTCACTGTCATTTTCAGCATCCTGTTATAAACAATGGCTAGATCATCGATCACAGTAATTTACATGGTCAAATAAAATTTGTGGCCTACATATTTGTGTGAGCATGATTGGGGGGTCAGATCAGGGTGCAAAGCACATTTCCTGCCCTTGAATGCTGGAAGGCAATAATGAACAGTGGCATCAGGACTATGGACTGGCATTAAGGATTGTGGAGGAGTTTTGCAGAGCGAGTTTTGCAGAGTGAATGGTGCTCTTTAAATATCGTGTCAGGACCTTTAACACCATTAGGTAATGGGGTGGGGTAGGGGGGTGACTTTCTCCCACCTACCATGAGGTAGTATGATGCCTAATTAATTTGCAGAACAGCAGAAAATCATGCATGGGAATCACACTGACTTTCTTGCTGCCATCCAGAATATAAAATTCCAACTGGAAGACAATGTTCTCCTTCTGCCACCCCCAGGAAGAGAACTATCTTCCTGTCCCTCAATGTCTCCAACATTACATCAAGGTAGGCATTGATGAAGCAATAGTCTGTCTGCCTCAAGTGCCAGGGTGCCTGTGACATTTGTTTCCCTTTGATTCTGTGGGTAGTTTTGGCACAAATCTTACAGAATTTCCTTCAGATGATCAGCAATCTCAGTGATGGTTGCTATGGATGTCTTTATCAGTCCCTTAATTAATCTGATATACCTTGTCAAAATCTTCACTCTAAAACGGTTTCCCATATTTGAATTGCTGAGCCGAAAACTCCAGGGTTAAAATTCAGCCCTGAGGATTAACTGTGATTATATAACTGTATGTTGTCAGAACCTCTAGTCTTACATCTGATTTTTTTGTTGATTAGCTTTCCCTTATTTTATCATTTGTTAACAAATGGGCAGTTAATAGATTTCTTCAGAGTTAATGGTTCTAAAGAAAATATGTTGATGCCAAGGAAAGGCTCCATAAATTGCTTCTCATTCACATCCTTGCAGTTACCTCCAAGAAACATTCTCAGGAAAAATTCACACAGATGTTACTTATCACTAATTCTACCTGATTGCAGTGTGTATTCACAAAATCCTCTAGCACATAAATTATTCACATAAAGAGGATGAAGCAGTGATATGATTTCATGCTCACACCATGTGGTGAGGGCAAAATCAAATCTTCATGTAGCAAATAATTAAAATCTATATGTATCTTTTGTTACAATTCACTTGCCCAAATCTGTTTTACTTGCAAAGTGACATTGATAACTAAGGTGGTGGCCATCAATCAAAATGGACTATCGTGAATCGGCAGCTATCCTATTTACACTCTGCTCAGCTATCTTTCCATTAGTCAATTCAATAACGTCCATTTTACATTACCACAGAAAATAGATTTAATCCACTTAGCGATAAGAAATATTCTGCAAATTTTGAGTTAGTTTGGTTTTTCAGAATCCACTTTTAAAAAAAATGATGGGAAAAGTATGTTATAAATCCTTAGCCGTTAATAAAGGCCTAAAGAGAGGTTAAAAAAGATCTGATGACCCATTACTTCTAATGCAGGCAGCATGCCAACTTCACGCTGCATGTTAATTTGAAGAATTACTCCATGCAGCCAACACTAAAAGGGTTGTTTCAGCACACCAATTGTCTTCTGTCATATTTTGTAATGGCATCTTGGCTTTAGTTATATGTAGACTGTCAGTGTTGCACATTGATATCATGATCCATGTTATAAATGGATAAATCTTGCTCTCAAAAACCACTCTTTGGTTTGCCACAAACTGCCATAGAATTAAACATCATGGCCGCGATTCTCTCATCCCACTGTGCTAAAATTTTAGCACAGTGGCTCAGAAGATTCTCGTGTTAACCGATTTGCGGGCTGCATGTGTGTTTATGCCTTGCCAGCGTCTTCCAGTGCCAGATTTCGGGTGGCATCAGATCCACACCGGAAACTGGCAGAGAGGCACAAAGACCATTTAAGTTTATTATTTACATATAATTCAAATGTGATTAGCAGGCCTGGGACTGAAGTCTCTAGATCGGCTAGCATCTCGCATCTCGCATCTCCCCTCCTCCTCCAGAGTGGTTCAGTCCAGCGAGGTTTACAGCAGCTCCCCACTAACAGGTAACTGCTGGCCTGATCCTGCTGGAGAGAAGAGGGCAGAAAGTTGGGCAGTGGGAGATGCCCTTGGGACATTGGGATCCTGGTAGTGCCAGCTGTGCCCCAGAATTGCTCAAGGGACACAGTATCAATGCCCAGGTGACACCTTGGCACTGACCATCAGGCATGGAGCAGTGTCAAGGGGGCAGCACGTATGGAGCAGGGCCGGGGGGATAATCGATGGGGTAGGGGAAGGAGGGAGGCAGTAATCAGGGCAGGCTGGGGGGCAGTCAGCTGGGGGTGGGGGATGGTCAGGACTGTGGGGGTGGGCTGGAGGTCAGCATGGGCTGGGAGGGGGGAGGGTTTGTGCTTGGCCCAGAAGTGCTGGGGGCCAAGTGAAGGGCTGTGGGGCTGGCCAGCAATCGGGAGGTCATCAGTGTGGGTCACTCCACATGCACGATCTCAACACTGACAGATCAGCACATGCGCAGTAGCATGCTTAGCGTGCTGGTTTTAGCCTCTCCAGTGGGGATAAGCCTCGCCTCCTAGTTTTTAATGATATTCCCGCTGGTGGTCTCTGCACTGCACAAAGTGTGGGGGAGATTCTTCTCTGAACTCCACTGAAGAAAACCAATGTGAATAATGAATTTGACACTTAGAATTTTTTTGGAAGAACTCCACCCTATGACTGCCACAAGGATACTGATACCTGTATGTTATGCTGTGTATATTTGCACGTCACCTGGGCATTGAAGGAATGGGGCCCCTCTTAGTTGTAAATCTGAGTTGGCATGTGTTACCCACAAACCATCATGTGTGCAGGCAATGCCAACCTGCACCTTGGGAAATCTGAAATACTTGCAAAGTCATGTATTTGTATGCCTGGTTCTTTCTGATAAGGATGCGGAACTCACAACCTCAGTGATTGTATCACCAAAATGCAAAGCACTTTGAGACATCCTGTGGTCATGAAAAATACTTTATGAATGCAAATCTATTCTTATGCATCAGTGAATGGAAATGTGAGTGCTATTGCTAGTATTGCCTGCTGCAGCCTGAAAGGAGCCAGATATTTGATTTGATTTGATTTATGATTGTCACATGTATTGGGATACAGTGAAAAGTATTGTTTCTTGCACACTATACAGGCAAAGCGTACTGTTCATAGAGTATATAGGGGAAAGGATGCAGAATATAGTGTCACAGTCATAGCTAGGGTGTAGAAAAACAACTTGATAGGTCCATTCAAAAGTCTGATGGCAGCAGGGAAGGAGATTTTCTCAAGTCAGTTGGTACATGATTCAGACTTTTGTACATTTTTCCTGACAGAAGACAGTGGAAGAGAGTATGTCCAGGGTATGTGAGTTCATCGATTATGCTGGCTGCTTTTCTGAGGCAGCAGGAAGTGTAGACAGAATCAGTGGATGGGAGGCTGATTTGCTTGATGGACTGGGCTACATTCCCAGTCCTTTGTGGTTTCGTGTGGTCTTGGTTAGAGCAGAAACTGTGCCGAGCTGTGATCCAGCCAGAAAGGATGCTTTCTATGGAGCATTTGTACAAATTGTTGAGAGTCGTAGCGGATATGTTGAATTTCATTAGCCTTCTGAGAAAGTAGAAGTGTTGTTGGGCTTTATTAATGATAGTGTTAGCGTGGAGGGACCAGGACAGATTGTTGATGATCTGGACACCTAGAAACTTGAAGCTCTCACCCAATTCCAGTTCATGCCCGTTGATATAGAGAGGGGCATGTCCTCCACTACGCTTCCTGAAGTTGATGGCCATCCTTTTGTTTTATTGACATTGAGGCAGAGATTATTATTGTCACATCATTTCACCAGATTCTCTATCTCTTTCCTGTACTCCGTCTCATCTTTATTTGAGATATATTAAAGATCATAACATTGGTCATCGTTACAGCCACTGGCAAAACTGTCCTCTCTCTGATCTGAGACTACAGTTGTGGCTGCAACAGGTGGAAGGGAGATAGATCATAGAATGGCTACAGCACAGAAAGAGGCCTTTGATGAATCATGCCAGTATCAATTCTCTGTAAGAGCAACTCACTCAGTCCCATTCTCCTGACTTTTCCATGGAGGCCTGCTAAATTTTTCTCATCAGATAATTATCCAATTCTCTTCTGAAAGTCTCAGTTGAATCTGCCTTCAACTAATAGGCAGTGCATTCCACATTGTAACCACTCACTGTGTTAAAAAGATTTTCCTCATTTCACTGTTGCCAATCACCTTATGTCGGGAAATGGCGACCTATTGGTAACATCACTGGACCTAATAGTCCAGAGACGAAGACTCTGGGGGTATGGGTTCAACCCTTACCATGGCAGCCAGAGCAATTTGAATTTAGTTAAGAAAACTGGAATATAAAGCTGGTTTCAGTAATGACAAGTTGTCATATAAATTCACATGGTCCACTAATGTCCTTTAGGGAAGGAAATCTCTTGTCCTTACCTAGTCTGGCTAACATGTGACTCCAGAGACACAGTAATGTGATTGACTCTTAATTGTCCCTTAAAATGGCCAAGCAAGCCATTCAGTTCAAGGGCAATTAGAGGTGGACAAACAAACACATTTGTGAAAGAATAAAGAAAAATAAACTTATTGTCCTCTGGTTCTTGACTCTTTCACTAATGGAAACAATTTCTCCCAATCTACTTCGTCCTGACCTCACATGATTTTGAATATCTCTATCAAATTATCCTTTCAACCTCTCTGCTCAAGGAGAGCAGTCCCAATTTTTCCAATCTATCCACGTACCATACATGTATCATGGGGTAAAAGTCAACATAGAGTATAAGACAACATCAATTCTTCCATCCCAAAAATCAAGTTTTTGTATATGTAAGCATGTAAGACAACATCCCCCCAACCCCCGCTTTCAATGACAACATGCCTTATTAGCCAACCTCAATTTCCAGTCCACAAATGGATGCTTATCCATGCACCCATCCTTAAACAAAGGTGTAACATTTGCAATTCTCCAGTCCTCTGGAGGATTGGAAAATTATGGGCAATGCCTCCACATTTTCCACCCCTATTTCCCTCAGCATCCTCAGATGCATATCATCCCATCTTGGTGACTTATCAATTTTATTATGGAGAGCCTTTCCAATGCATCATTTATTACTTTTTTAACATATGCCCCGTCTCAGCTATTCCTCTTTCACTGCTAATTTGGTAACGTTTTCATCTTTGCGAAAGTTAGTTGCAAAGTACTCATTTAGTACCTCAACCATGCCCTGCCTCCATGCATAAATCTCCTTTTGTCCCATACTCACTACTCCTTTTACCAGCCTTTTACTATCCATATGTTTGTAGACTATTTTTAGATTATTCCCTTTAATATTAACTGCCACATTCTCTGTCATATTTTTTATTTGCTTCTCTTATTTCATGTTTTATTCCCCTATGGATTTTCAGCTTAGTTCTTAATTGCATTATCCATCTGATATCCACCATGCACACTCCTTTTCTTACCTAATGAAGGAGCAGCGCTCTGAAAGCTCGTGCTACCAAATAAACCTGTTGGACTTAGCCTGGTGTTGTGAGACTTCTTACTACTCCTTTTTTGCTTCATTTTGTTCTTTATTGCTTTGATCAGCTGGAGAGCTCTGGCTTTGTTTGCCTTAACATTCTCCCTCATGTTTTGCTTCACTGTGTTTCTGATCTACTTCACACTTCTCCCCTCAGCTCCTGGTCTACTTCATACTGCCCTGCTCCCAGCCTATGTCACCAGATTTCAGTGAGGACCTTCTTAGCGAAGCATACTGACACATCATCCCTCGTCCAACAGTTTACCCTGCTTTCTGTCATCTTTGCTGATTCTCCCTGTCATTCTGGAGACCAAAGGGGATGCAAATTATTGCACTTATGTTGGGGAAGAAGTGGTTTGTTCTTCCCCAATCCTTGAAGACAAGACAAAGTATTTCAGCAAGTTCCACACCTCTCCCATATAATTTTTCACAAGTTTGAAGAATGTCTTTAACTAATTGTAAACATTTCTAAAATTGTAACAAGAGTGGCTAGCAGTCAATGATAGATGAACCTTTAAATTGGGGATCTTTCCTGCTGTTGAACATATGGTCAGCTGTGTGTGTTTAAGAGTTAGCTGGAGATTTGAGCTCCAAAATGACAGCCCTGGCATCAAATTGGCATATATTGCTGATTAATGTCACAATCCACTTTCTCTGTCCCTTATTCAAAGGCACTCTGTGTCTGATTGAAGGATCTGGTATCAGAAGGGAAAGGGACCAGAGGAAGCTCAACCCCCCTCCCCCCACAAGCTCCTGCTACCAACCCCGCAAGCGCCAATTTATAAAAGACCAGGTCATTTGTTTTTTCATTTGTGATGTCGATTGAGGAATAAATATTGACCAGGATAGTGGAGATATCTCCTCTGTTCTTCTTCAAATTATTGCCATGGGATCTTACGCATGCGTTTCCTCCAGGTGCTCTGGTTTCCTCCCACCATCCAAAGATGTACAAGTTAGATTGATTAGCATGCTAAATTGCCCCTTAGTGTCAGGGGGATTAGGAGGGTAAATATGTGAGGTCACGGGGATAGGATTTGGGTGGGATTGTTGTTAGTGCAGGCTCGATGGGCCAAATGGCCTCCTTCTACACTGTAGGTTCTATAAGTCAATCATTCTACATTCAGCCAAGTAGGTGCATGGGGTCTTGGTTTAATGACTCATCTGAAAGATAACTCTGCTCTCCCTCAGTACTATGGAGTGATTTTTGTATTCAAGCCCTGGAGGATGCCTGGAAACCCGAAATCTTATGACTCAGAAGGCGAGGGAGCAATCAACTGAGCACTCAAGTGGCCTAATTTTACCTTCAAGTTGCACCTGTTTTTGGGCGTGAAAACTTGGTACAGTTGGGTGTGAGGTGGGTAGCGCGATCCGCACCCACTTTCTTGCTGGCTCCCCCTTTACCAAGGCCTGAAAATGCATGCATTTAAATTGGCTTAATGGGCTACATGCCCAACCTTACTGGCACTTCCCCCTTTACCATCGCTTTCACCATCCAGAATCGGCACAAAATAGACATGCTCCACGAAAATCCGATTCGGGCGCTCCAGTTAGTGAGGAGGTAAATGCCGAGTGTCCGATGGTTCTCTGCTTGAGATCAGTGGGGAGGGGGAAAAGGGATCCGCTGCCACTCTGCCTGTGATCAGTAAGGGAGAGGGGGGGTTCCGCTGCTACTCTGCCTTACTCTGCCTGAGATCCGGTGGGGGGAGGGTAAGAGGGGGAGCCGCGATTGGTCTGAGGTGCCGAGAGGATGGGGGGATAAGGAGGTCAGTAATGTTGTGGGGGTGGGGCAATGTCTGTGGGGGCAAGGGGTGGGCATTATCTGGCCCGGGAGTGATGTGGCAGGGGAGCTGTATTCTATCACTTTTTTTCTGTGCATGCGCAGTTGGAGGCACTAATCAGAGCTGCAGAGTTCCTGGCGCATTAAGGCCCGCCCACGGGCTTGTGCAGCACGATTCGAAATCACTGATATTTTTTCAGGCAAATTGCATGTGGGAGCACCTGAGAATGCGCCTAAAAGTCGGATCCAGAACACTCCCATTTTCAGGTCCATTCAGCACTTAGAATCAAAATGATAAAATAGGGCCTAGGATGTCATGTTTTGACTAACAACCTGTGAAGTTTAACATTTTATTATATGTTAACGAGGCTATATAAACGCCAGGGGATATGGGTGTTTTGAAAACTTTCTTGTGTCAAAAAAAACTCAGTTTCTTTTGAAATGTTTCATTATGTTATTTAAACGTTGTAGTAGACAGTACCCGTGATAAATTCTAATGTGCTTACTTGTGAGACTAATAAATAAACTTTAAACATATGGAACCCTAGAAACTCCCAACCTGTGGAGTTCACTCTCTCTCAGACCTTCCTCTCTTACACAAGTATCCATATTTCACTTTGGATCTCCTACAATCTAAATGGCCCATCTTAGAAGCCAGGTTTTTAGCAGATAGGTGTGAACTGCATTAAATAAAATGACTCCTGGCTCATTTTTAGCAGAGCAATTAGCAAATTTCCTTCCATCTGTTTCTATGTGTTGGCAGTAACACTTTTCAGTTTTGCCATTTTTTCAGATGATTAGTCTTTTAGTGTGACTGAAATAATATTCCATTAGTTGCTTCGCAGGATCCATACCAAATGGGTACCTGTAAAGTAAGCACAGAGGTAAATATGTATCTTGAGCAATTTTTTTTGCTGTAGGTGGTGCTAAAATTTCCCATTGATTGGCACCCTTTGTGACGGATGTCGGTGGTATTGCATTATTTAGAATTCTAGAATCTTGCAGCACAGTAGGCCATTTGTGCAATGCAGTTTTTGCCATTGCAATTCATCACTCCTTGAACTGTACTCGAGAGAATAGACTGCATTTTATAGATTCGTAATTTCTTTTTTATTAGTTATTACTTTTGAGTGAGCATAATCTGAAAACCCTGAAAATTTGCAGGAGTAGATGTGTTAAGAATCTTGCTGATGTTAGATGTGAGGATATCCCAAAAACTAGAAGGAGAACTTAGAGCGCTGGTTCTTAGGGGTATTTTTTTTTCAGTTTGGTATATTGTGAGGAAAGATATGCAAACCAATGAGGAAATGGCCCATTCTCATTGTAACCATTCAAATAAAGCAAATTTATTAACATGTAAAAAAAAGCAAGAAGCAAGGCAATCTTTGTATCACAAGTAAGCACATTAGAATTTATCATGGGTACTGTCTACTACAACGTTTAAATAACATAATTAAACATTCCAAAAGAAACAGTTTTTTTTGACACAAGAAAGCTTTCAAAACACCCATATCCCCTGGCATTTATATAGCCTCTTTAACATATAATAAAACATTAAACTTCACAGGTTATTAGTCAAAACATGACATCCTAGGCCCTATTTTATCATTTTGATTCTAAGTGCTGAATGTGGATTTCCTCCAGCTGCTCTGGTTTCCTCCCACAGTCCAAAAGATGTGCTGGTTAGATGCATTGGCCATGCTAAATTCTCCCTCTGTGTACCTAAACAGGCGCCGGAGTACGGCGACTGGGGGATTTTCACAATAATGTCATATAATCCTACTTGTGACACTAATAAATATACTTCAAACATATGGAACCCTAGAAACTCCCAACCTATGGAATTCGCTCCCTCTCAGGCCTTTCTCTCTAAAAAAATTTAACCTTATGGAAGCAGGTCAGGCTTTTCCCCAACAAGGTCACAGGAAATATTGACCCTAAATTACATTTCACCCTATCTGCATCCCAGCTGAATTTGAAGCCATCTGATGAAATTACAGCTGAAGTCCATAAGAAAATCTGCAAATTTTCAGTGCCAAATGGGAAGATCAAGGCTCTTCCATAATTTTTTCAAATGCTTAGCTGGGCACTTAGGCAAGCTCAAGGCAATTGGGAAGAGTCAGCATGGTTTTACAAAAGGGAAATCATGTTTAACCAATTTACTAGAGTTCTTTGAAGGAGTAATGTGCTGTGGATAAAGGAGAGCCTATAGATATACTGTACTTGGATTTCCAGAAAGCATTTGATAAGGTACTACATCAAAGGTTATTACAAAAATAAAGGTCATGGTGGAGGATTAACATATAAACCCGGATTGAAGATCCAGGGGATGGCATGGTAGCACAGTGGTTAGCACTGCTGCCTCACAGTGCCAGGGACCGGGGTTTGATTCCCAGCTTGGGCCACTGTCTGTGTGGAGTTTGCATGTTCTCCCCACGTCTGCATGGATTTCCTCTAGGTGCTCTGGTTTTCTCCCACGTTCTGAAAGATGAGCTGGTTAGGTGCATTGACCCAAACAGGCGTTGGACTGTAGTGACAAGGGGAATTTCACAGTAACTTCATTGCAGTGTTAATGCAAGCCTTACTTGTGACTAATAAATAAACTTTAACTTTTAAGATCGGCTAGCTGGTAGAAAACAGAGAGTATGCATAAATGTGTCTTTGTCTGCTTGACAGAATGTGATGAGTGGATTCCCAAAGAAGTCTGTGATGGGGCCTCAATTTTTTATGATCTGCATCAATTAGGAGAGCAAAAGCATGGTAGCTAATTTTACAGACAACATGAAGATAAGTAGGAAAGCATGTCGTGAAGAAGACGTACATAGTTTGCAGACGGATGTAGATAGGTTGGATGAATGGACAAAAATCTGGCAGATGGAGTATAACATGGGAAAGTGTGAAGTTGTTCATTTTGGCAGGAAGAATAAAAAGCAGAATCTTACTTAACTAGAGAACAGCTGCAGAATGCCGTGGTGCAGAGGGAGTTAGGTATTATCGTGCATGACTCACAAAAGGTTAGTATGCAAGTGCAGCGTACAATCAAGAAGGCTAATGGAATGCTATCCTTTATTATGAGAGGAACTATCTTAAAAGAAAGGATGTTATCCTTCAGTAAGACAGGACATTAGTGAGACTGAATCTTGAATACTATGTATCTCCTTATTAAAGGAAGAATTTAAATTCAGTGAAGGAGATTCAGAGGATATTTAATAGATTGATACCTGGACTCAGCTGTCTGATGAAGAAAGGTTGGAAAGGCTGGGCTTTTTTCTACTAGACTTTAGATGAGTGAAGAATGACTTGATAGAAATATATAAGATTTTGAACGGTATTGACAAAATGAATGTTGAAAGGAGCTGCAACATCAGACAGATGTCTGCAGCATGACTGATGAGACACTAGTGATGTTACAGTGTCTGTGAGACAGTCACTGCAGATGTTTCCCCCTTGTGTCAAATCCCTGGGCAGTGTAACTCCTTGGATGCATGATGCCATAATGAGAGTTTGAGATTGGAGTGAGACTTAAGTTCATCCTCTTTCTGCAGTGAATGGCGTTTCTCAGGCTGATCTCCCTTGCAACTGCTTCGCAGGCCAGTGAGATAAAGCTGATGGGTTTGCAGGTGCCTTTGGGTAGAGAACATCCCAATGCATTTCACAGCTGAGGCCTTCAAGGGAATCATGGCTGAATCTGGGGGCAGCTTTTTTCTTTGGTAGAACCATTCCAAAATGTTTCCTGCACACAGCTGAGCTGCTGAGAGCAATGTGTATGTTCACTTTGTGTTAAAAATGGTTTCCTATCTTTACAACCCCCAACTAGATAACCAAGGGACAGAAGAATCAGTGCTCATCCTGTCATGTGCTTTGAATAGCTATTCACTGATGCATAATTAACGAGCTTCTGAGTGTGAAATTGGATACAATATCCCACTGCGTTGAGAAGAACTTTATGCCACAATTCCCAGTCTTTCCTAAGATCAATAAAAACACATGATATTATCCTGGTTGGTTATTTAGGTGGCAACCAATGCAATTTGTTGGCTGCATTGGGTCAGCAAGGTGGGTACACAGGCACTGTGCCCAATGGCGGTGGCCTGATGCCAAATTTAAAAGCTGCTGAGGCATCTGTGGATGCAGAATGGCCAATTTGGGCAGATACAGCAGACAGGAGGGGAGCTGTGAAGGCCAGCAAGCCCCTCATTTTCCAGATGACTTTTGAGCCACGGTGGAGGTTATTACAGGCAGGAGCGGCACTCTGATGCCAAGGAGGAGGAAGAAGAAGAGCCCATCCCACCCCACCAAGAAGGCATGGACAGAGATGGCTGCTGAGGTCAGTGTCATGACATGGTCCAGCACACCCAGATTTTGATAAGGTCAGACACTGGAGGTTAGTAATTAAAATTAGAGTTTTAAGATTTTGGATAGAATGGGAGGGGAAATCACATACCTAATATCTTGACAGTTGATTATTTGTAAGAAATTTTGAAATAATTTATTGAGTTTGTTACAAAGCAATAGTTTGGGAATGATGGATTATTTACTTAAACAAAAGTATATGATTTATGACAGTTGAGAATGGCTTAGCAATCCCAGAAGACAAATGAACTAATGGTACAGTTTGTGGTGATCACAGAAACTTGTGAAAGCAGAATTCTGGTCTCTAGTCAAAGTGTTGGGGAAAACTTTTTCCTCAGCCCCTCTTACAAAGGGCATCCAGACTCAAAACAATAGCTCTGTTCTCTCTCCACAGGTGCTGTCAGATCTGCTGAGATTTTCCACCATTTTCTGTTTTTGTTTCAGATTCCAGCGTCCACAGTAATTTGCTTTTATCTTTTCCGTTGGTTTTCCTCCTCCTTCTCTGGCTCCTTTTCCATCTGAACAAAGTGGCTGCTAGACAAGCACTGCCACTTCTCAGCCCTACCCCTTGAGAAACACTTCTTAATTTACCCTTTTGCTGGAGAATGGTAGATTAGCCAGTGTCAATCACCTGTTCAACCCCTTCTGATCAATAGATACATTACAACTACCCAAGATGTCAGGATTGTTACCTCCCCCTGCCCCCCCCCCCACCCCAATCCCTTTTGTCACTCTGGCTAAAAGTCAGATTTTTAGTTTATGTCATGCTGAGATTCATATCCTGGCCATTTGTGAACACTTGCATAGATGAAGGATACACAAGAAACTATCTCACTAACTTTGAAATACTAGCATGGAAGACTGAACCAAATGACCGTGATGTTTCCAAGGAATGTTTGGAAATTGCCTTCCTAGAGGAAGAATCAATGTGGTGTTAGATAAGTTTCTTAAAGTCCTACTCTCTTACAACTCCCCTCCTTGAGAAGGAAATACCCTTTTTAAGTTTGTTTATTTATTAGTTTCACAAGTAGGCTTACATTACCACTGCCATGAAGTTACTGTGAAAATCCCTGGTCACCACACTCTGGCACCTGTTCAGGTACACTGAGGGAGAACTTAGCATGGCCAATATACCTAACCAGCATGTCTTTTGGACTGCGGGAGGAAAGCGGAGCTGCGGGGGAAACCTATACAGACACTGGGAGAATGTGCAGACTCTGCACAGACAGTGACCCAAGCCGGGAATTGGACCCAGGTCCCTGGCGCTGTGAGGCAGCAATGCTAATCATTGTGCCACTGTACCACATTATCTGTTTACAAGTGACTTGATGTGGCACTTCTCACCTGCATTTCTTACAGTTCCTCCTTTTGAGAAGGAAATATCCTTATTCTTTTGCAGGAGTGCTGGGCTATTAGCATATGTATACATATAATTAAAACAATAGATTACGCATGGATTTAAAAGATTCACCAGGTCTCCCTTTACCTATATTCGTCTTGCGGACAGTTCTTTTGAAGGATACCTTAGCCTTCAATTGTTCCAACCAAAAATTCCTTTTACTTTTACTTTAATTTTACTATTACCATCTTGATTGTCTTAAAGGCACTTTCTCCATGGTATATATGTCAGTGCCTTGATCATTTAAAAATGTCTTCTTACTCTTCAGGCCATATTAACCATTTCATGTCATGCTGAGCATATCTGGGATCTATTCTTCAGTGCAATGACATTATGCATTCTTGCATGTCATTTATTTCACACATAATAAATCGTGGTGTCCAAGTTCTTTCTTGAATCCTCTCTTGGAATTCCACATTTGGAAGTCATTTTCACATGTTTCCCTATCTGTTGGACATGGACTTTAGCCTATTTTTTCTGAAATTTTCAATTCAAGCAGTGTTCCTTCTGTTACACGTCACTTTATCATGTTTGGTAGTACCTCACTGGCCTTTTCCACAAATCCTTATTTTGCATTTGTTGAAGATTTATCAGTTTCAAAGGGATTGTGCCATGTATTCTGCCAACCAATTTCATTATCTGTCTTTAAGAGAATGCATCATTCAATAATTCTTCCTGACTTTCAGATGCCATTCTCAAGGTGGGGTCTGACTTCAAGATCTTTGCTTCTCTCCCCCTCTATGGTCCCAATGTCTCAGGTGATGACCAGGTTATCAAATTCAGTTCTCTTAAAAAATCCATCGGCAAAGACAAATAATTCCAAGAGAAAGCTGCCATCTTATTTGTCTCATCTACACCTTCTTTTCACTAGGATGTACATCAATACCAAATCAAAATATCCTCTTGAACTACACCCAAAGTGAATCATTCCAAACCCTATTTGGTATTATGCTCCTTTTCTCTAATTATATCCTATCCTCAGTCACTTCCTCATACTATTTTACACAAGCAATAATTACCATTTTATCTTGTTCATGAACCCTAGAGAAACTTCACAGTCCAATAAAGCACTTTGAAATTATAAAACTAAAATTTAATTTGCCATTTCTACATGTTTCCAGACTTTAACATATTTTGTTCGTTTGTTCTTCCCTTAAGCAACATTTTATTTTCTTAAAAGCAATCCACTAGATTGCGCTATTTTAAAACTAGACTAAAGTCAAATAGCAGCGTTGTTCAGCTGACAGGTTTTGTTAGTATTCAATTTATTTCTGCCCAAATTAAACCTTTTTTTGATACCAAGAAACCACGTAGACTGTGTTACGATGAGTTTTTTTGTTAAAAGTCAGCATTCATTTAGCTCCTTAAAGGTTACATAAATTTTGCTTTGAATGCTTGAAATAGCAACACATGTCAAGTTATTTTATCCTTCCAATTTCAGAAACAATAATGCCTAGGCTTGGTTGTTTTAAATGTTGGTTTTACATCAGAGACAGGAGAGAATGCAATCAGTTTAAGGTGATTTTCCAAATCTCCTATACTCAAACACTCAAAGATTGGAAATGGAAACAAATGGCCTGACTGGCTTAGAATAATTCTCCAAGACATTATGCAATGCTTTAATTCTCAAAAATATTGGGTTCACTTGGAGCTGGTAACCATACCTTTTAGAAAAAACACAACAATCCACTGTGGCTCTGGCCAAGATGCTTCCAATATGTTAAATCATAGCTTCAAATTTAGAGACTCAAAATCTAATAACATCCAACGTACATTTAATGTAGAATATTTGGGGGGTGGGGGGGTGGTGGCAAGGAAAGCTTTGCATATGATTGCATCACATGACCCGATTGTCAGAAAACTTCCCAGACCAAAACCAAACTCATGATGTTTAAATTCTTCTGTGATATTTTTCTTCAACTTCCTCAAATTTTGCATTAAGTGTCAATTATTTCAAAATCATTTAGCATTTTGTCAGACTTTTCTAATCCAATTTGTTTTGGTGCAACCAAGATTTAACAACTAAGAGAATTAAAGAGAGGCATCAGCTTCTTAAAAAAGATAACACTACATCCTCATGGACTAACAGAAGAAAAGAAATGAAGTCTTTCCCAACTCTTTTGCTTATCCTTTCATTCCATGGAAACATTTTCAAGTTCCAATATTCATTATTTAACCAATTTGAAAGAAATAGTCAGTAAAATATGTGTTTCATTTAAACTTTACAGTTCTTTAACTCTGGTACAAATTGTCAAACAGGGTGCCATGGTGGCACAGTGGTTAGCACTGCTGCCTCACAGCACCAGGGTTCGATTCCTGACATGGATCACTGTCTGTGTGGAGTTTGCACATTCTCCCTGTGTTTGCAGGGATTTGCTCCAGTTTCCTTCCACAGTCCAAAGGTGTATAGGTTAGGTTGTTTGGCAATGCTAAATTGACCTAGTTTCTGGGGGATTAGTAGGGTAAATATGTGGGGCTACAGGTATAGGGTGGGATTGTTATTGGTGCAGATGCGATGGGCCAAATGGCCTCCTTCTGTACTATAGGAATCCTATGATCTTCAAGACTTCTTTATCTTTATATTTTGGGATCAAGCAATAACCTTCTCAGCACAAAAACTCGCAGAATTTTAAATTAATGTCATTTGTTTCCAAAATTTAAACTTCCTCAAACTGATTTTTTTAAATCCTTGACCTTTGCGAATAACGGCCAGCTTTAACAATGATTTGACCCAAATACAAGATGTACTTAGAGCTGGGTAAAGGTACTGCTTCATGTGGCTATAGTAGGGCTCGTGGATGATAATGGTGGAGGGGTCAGATCTCTCTGTGGATCCATTCAGGCTTTGGTGGGGACCTGTTTGATGCTAACTAGGACCTGGCGAGTGTCCTGGTCTGCTTCTTGTTTTAATTTTAAGGAGTATACAGCTGGGAGGATCTGGTTAAATCATTGCGCGCTAATTCTGAATGTGCAGTCTTAAAAATCTCCCTCACTGCTCGTGGTCTGCTTTGGAATATTCCTGGCCACTGTTTAGTGCTGAACAAGGAGACTCAGGTTGCTTTTCTTGAGCCAGTTCAGCCCTCACAAGTTCCAGTATTTAGTCTAGGTTTTTTTTACTTTGTATAACATGCCTCCTGTTCTGAATAACTGATTGAACAAGTTAAAACGTTTGCAACTTCGTGACCTGTTCCCTTAACTTCCTATGTTTTATATTCGGCTATAAGCACGCACACTGTAGATCAATTTACTTCCCACTACTTTTTAACTGAATCGTTCCCTTCTGAACCATTCTAGAAAGCCTATCAAAGATACCCTTGTAATCTCTTTCGCAAACTTCTTCACTCCCAGTATATCCCTTGCTCCAGGCGTGCATGTTTTCTCAGTCAAACTCTCTTGTCAGTCATTCCCCAGCATGACATTGTGACTCCTAGCTTCACTTAATAGCTACTCCATGTGTTTGTACCACAACATGTAGTTTTCATTGCTTCACAAGTTTCAATCCAATGTGAGATGTGGGAGATCCATTACTCTTCCAGTGTCTCAGTTGACTACATCTGCAGGAAGTGCACCTAACTGCAGCCACCTAATTGCAGCTCCTCAAAGACTGCATGGATGGATTGGAGCAGCAGTTGGATGCACTTAGGACCATGACGTTGGTGGAAAGCATCATTAACAGGAGTTTTAGAGACGTGATGACACCTAAGGTGCAGGCAGATATGGGTGATCACTAGAAGGGGCAGGCAGTCAGTGCAGGAATCCCCTGTGGTCATCTCCCTCTCTAACAAGTATATCATTTTGGATATTGTTGGAGAGGATGATGGTATATCTAGGAATAACAGCAGCAGCAGCCAGAGCAGTGGCACCACAGCTGGCTCAGTTGTTAAGCAGGGAGGGACAAAGCGCAATAGTTATAGGAGATTCTATAGTTAGGGGTACAGTTAGGCACCTCTGTGGATATGAAAGAGGCTCCAAGATGATATGTTGCCTCCCTGGTGCCAGGGTTCAGGATGTCTCTGAACGGGTAGAAGGGATTCTGAAGGGAGAGGGTGAACAGCCAGAGATTGTGGTGCATATTGGTACTAATGACAAAGATAGGAAGAGTGACAAAGTCCTGCGGCAGCAGTTTAGGGAGATAGGTAGAAAGTTTTAAAAGCAGGACCTTTAGGGATGTAACCTCAGGATTGCTCAGTGTCACATGCCACTGAGATTAGGAATAGAAAGATAATACAAATCAACACGTGGCTAAACAGCTGGTGTAGGAGGGAGGGTTTCAGATATCTGGACCATTGGGATCTCTTCCAGGCAGGTGGGGCCTGTACAAGAAGGATGGGTTGCAGCTAAATTGGAGGGACATTAATATTCTGGCCGGGAGGTTTGCTAGTGTCTCACAGGAGGATTTAAACTAGTTTGGCAGGGGGGTGGGAACCAAAGCAATGGTGATTTAACTGAAGGGGAACTAGGGAATAGGGCCAGTAAGACTCAGAGGAAGAGCATAAAGGGTGTGGTTGCTGATAAAAGAGGGTCTGGTGAATTGAAGTGAATTTGTTTTAATGCAAGATGTGTAACAGGTAAGGCAGATGAACTTAGAGCTTGGATTAGTACTTGGAACTATGATGTTGTTGCATTACAGAGACTTAGTTAAGGGAAGGATAGGATTGGCAGCTTAACGTTCTAGGATACAGATGTTTCACGCAGGATTCACGTAGGAATGTAAAAGGGGTGGGGGAGTTGCACTCCTGGTTAAGGAGCTGCACTGCGGGAGGATACCTTAGAGAGCTAATACAGCAAGGCAATATGGCTAGAGCTCAGGAGTAAGAAGGGCGTAGCCACAATGTTGGGGGTTTACTATCAGCTTTCCAACATCCACTGGAAATAGAGGAACAGATATGTGGGCCAATTTTGGAGAGGTGTAAAATAATAGCGTTGTTGCGATGGATGATTTTAACTTCCCCTACATTGACGAAGACTCACTTAGTGCTACGGGTGTGTATGGGGCTGAGTTTGTAAGGCACTTCCAGGAGGACTTCTTGAAACAGTGTGTAGATAGTCCAACTAGGGAAGGGGCCTTGCTGGACCTGGTATTGGGGATTGATCCTGGCCAGATGGTTGACGTTTCAGGAGGGGAGCAGTTCGGGAACAGTGACCACAATTCAGTAAGCTTTAAGGTACTGATGGATAAAGATAAGTGTAGGCCTCAAATGATGATGCTAAATTGGGGGAAGGCTAATTACAACACTATTTGGCAGGAATTGAAGAGTGTTGATTAGGAACAGATGTTTCAGGGTAAATCAACATCTGGCATGTGGGAGGCTTTCAGGTGTAAGTTGATAGGGATTCAGGACCAGCAGATTCCTGTAAGGATGAAGGATAAGAATGGCAAGTTTGGTGAACCTTGGATGAAGAGAGATATTGTGAGCCTAGTCAAAAAGAAAAAGGAAACATTTGTCAAGGTTAGGAGGTTGGGAACATATGAGCAAATGTGGAATACAAAGAAAGTAAAAAGAACTTAAGCAAGGAGTCAGGAGAGCTAAAAGTGGTCTTGAAAAGTCATTGGCCAGCAGGATTAAGGAAAATCCCAACGCTTTATACGGAGCTGTTCTCTCTTCATGCTCGCTCTTAGCTTTCCCGATCTTTCTTTCTTCTTCTCCTCTCTATTTTTAGTATTCTGTTTGATTTCCTTTTGTGTTTTTAAGTTTAGATTTCTAATTTGCCTCTTTTTTAAAAGGAAAGAACTAGTATTTTAAAAGGTGCCCTTTTTAAAATGGTGAATTTGTGGAACTCACTGCCCCTTAGCGTGGTGGAGTTTGAATCATTGAATGGTTTCAAGAAGGAGATAGATCTATTTCTAATAAAAAAGGGGAAAAGGAAATGTGGGGAACAGGTAAGGAGGTGGATTTGAGATCAGGGAGAGATCAGCCATGATCTGGTTGAATGGCTGTTGTTCGTCTATCGTCATCGATGAGAACCTCGACACCATTAGTCATTTTGAGGCTGGTTGCGGTTTGTCCGAAGATGACTGATCAAGCCAATTCGGGCACAGAATGTCCTGGCACATATTGGACAGACTTGTGTAGACACTGTAGTTGTTGCACTGGTGGCTCTGGGCTTGCACAGCTCATGCTTAAGTTGTGCTTCAGCAATGCACCTTGCTTTGTGAGCTTGACAGCCTTTGTGGATGAGGCAGCGCCAGGTAGGGCAGTTTTGTGCCAGCGTTTCCCAGGTGGTCATGTCAATGTCAAGCAACTTCAGGGAGGCTTTGAGTGTGTCTCTGAAATGTTTCTTCTGCCCTCCATGTAAGCATTTTCCAGCAGAGAGTTCCCCAAAAAGGAACTGCTTGGGTATGCGCTCATCTGACGTACGGATGACATGACTTGCCCACCGGGTCTGTGCTCTCATCAGCAGTGTGTGGACTGATGGTAGACTTGCTCTCGAGAGAACTTCAGTGTCTGGTACTTTGTCTTGCCATCAGATGCGTAATATTCTGCGAAGACAAGTCATGTGGAAATGATTGAGCTGTCTTGCATGCCTTCGATACACAGTCCATGTTTCACAGGCGTACAGGAGGGTAGTGAGTACCACGGCGCAGTTTTGTTGCTGGGCTGATTCCTCGCCGTTCCCATACAGTGGAGCACAGTCTAACGAAAGCAGAACTTGCCTTTGCTATTCTGCAGTTAACTTCTGCATCAATAGTCACTGCTTGGGAGAGGATGCTGCCAAAATAAGTGAACTGGTCCACTGCCTGTAGTTTCTGCCCTTTGATTGTGATTATGGGTTCTGTGTACGATGCATGAAGAGCAGGCTGGTGCATGACTTCAGTCTTTTTAATGTTGATGGTGAGTCCAAAGTTGTCACAAGCCGTGGAAAATTTGTCCATACTGACTTGCATCTCTGGCTTTGAGTCAGCACAGTAAGAAGTCTGACAACACCAGGTTTAAGTCCAAATCGGTTGGACTTAAACCTGGTGTTGTCAGACTTCTTACTGTGTTTACCCCAGTCCAACGCTAGCATCTCCACATTTCGAGTCAGTATACAGGGCGCAGTCATCGGCAAAGAGGAAATCTCTCAGAACAGTCTCCTTCACTTTGGTAATAGCTTGAAGTCTCCTCAGGTTGAAAAGCTTCCCATCCACTCTGTACTTGAGGCTGATTCCAGCAACACTGTCCTGGAAGGCATCATTCAGCATGGCAGTAAACATCATGCTTAACATTATGGGTGTGAGCACACAGCCCTGTTTGATGCCATTGGTGACTGGGAATGCCTCAGAGGATTCTCCGCCATCCAGTACTCTGGCCATCATGCCATCATGGAACTGGCGTACCATCTGAATGAATTTGGGGGGCCAGCCGAACTTTGACATGATCCTCCAGAGGCCTTGTCGGCTTACAGTATCGAAGGCTTTCGCGAGGTCAACAAAGATTGTGTAGAGCTCACGATTCTGCTCCTGACCCTTCTCCTGAAGTTAGCGTGCAGCCAAAATCATGTCAATAGTCCCTCAACCTTTGCGGAAGCCACACTGTGACTCTGAAAGCATGCCCAGCTCCAGGTGAGTGACCAGACAATTTAGCAGGACTCTTGCGAGGGTTCTTCCTGTGATGGAGAGCAGCGAGAGTCCTCGGTGGTTGTCGCATACTTGCCGATTGCCCTTCCTTCTGGTTGAATGGCAGAGCAGGCTCAAAGGGCTGAATTTACCTACTTCTGCTCCTAATTCCTTTGTTTCTATGTTCCTATAACCTCAGGTCACCCCCAAAGTACTTCACAGTAAATGAAATGCTTATGAAATGTATTCACTGTTGTATTGTAAGAGCTGCACTTTAGTTTTACACTTTCTACTCATGTAAGAGACACCAACTTTTGTTGCATCTTTTTTATTGCTTGCAAATATATGTCCAGTTTACATTCAAATCATAGAACCAGAAAGAAACCATTCAGCCCATCATGTCTGTGCTGGCCAAAAAAGAGATAAAAGAAGCTAGCTGCTTATTTTAACCCCATTTTCCAGCACCTGGTCCGTAGCCTTGCAGGTGACAGCACTTTTAGATGCAGATCCAGATATCTTTCAAATGAATTGAATGTTTCAGCCTCAACAATAAACTTAGGCAGTGAATTAAAATGCTTACCACTCTCTGGGTGAAAAAGTTTTTTTCTCATGTCCCCTCTAATTCCTCTACCAATCATCTTAATTCTATGCCCCTAGTAATTAACCCCTCAGTTAGGGAAAGTATCTATGTCCTGTCTACCTTGTTTAGGCCCCTCATAATTTTGGAAACATCAATTAGGTCACCCCTGAGCTTCCTTTGTTGTAAGCAAAACAACTCTAGGCTAACCAATCTCTTTCCGTAGCTGCAATTTTCAGCCCTGACAACATCCTTGCAAATCTCCTCTGCCTTCTTTCTAAAGCAATCATATACTTCCTGCAGTATGGTGACCAGAACTGCACACAAAATTCCAGCTGTAGTCTTTTATACAGTTTCATCATTACATCCCTGCTTTTGTATTAAATGCCTTGTCCAATAAAAAAAGGCATTCTCTGTTTTCTTTACCACCTTATCCACTTGTCTTGCCACCTTCAGAGACTGGTGCACGTGCACTCCAAGATCTCTCACTTCATTATCCCCTCTCAATATTTTCCCATTTATTAAGAATTCTCTTGCTCCATTTGCTGTCTCCAAATGCACTACCTCACACTTTTCCAGGTTGAATTCCATTTGCCACTTCGCTGCCTACTCAACCAAACATTAATATCATTCTGGATTTGACAGTTTGATATTTTTATTTTGCAATTTCTTTTAGCTAGTTTCCTTCATTTTTGTTTCAGTGAAGTTTTATTTTTCTTCTCCAGTTAGGTGCATTTACCTGTAATTGAAATTTGGTAAGTTATTTGGTTTTCTGGAAAATCTTCAACTGGTGCAGAAAACCAGCCTATCTTGCAACAAGGGCAGTTGGTTATTTTCCTCTCCAACACAGCAATACAGCAGCTTCATAAGCCCAAATGCCTGCTTGAAATGTTCTTGGCTCCTGGAATTGAGCCAGAGCACATACAAGGGAAGGGCAGAAATCCTGTCCATCTCATTTGTGGAGCTGAATTAGGAGAACATTTGTGTTATGAGGGGTCTTTTACCTGAAAGATTCACTTATACTTTTTCCTTTCAAAAGCCATGGGATCTGTTATACATTTTTAGCACTACCTGTTTTTATTGAATTTTTTTTCTTAAATGCAATGAATTAATTAAGAACCGGTACAAAAAGAACTAGTGTGCATAATAATGATCATCAAACTACTGGATTATCATTTTAAAAAAGACATTTGGTCTACTAATGTCCTTTAGGGAGGGAAATTTGCTGTCCTGACCCAATCTGGCCTACATGTAATTCCACACCTACAGTAATGTGATTCAGTCTCAACTGCCCTCTGAAATACTCTGTGGTATTGAAGGTAGAAGCTTGCCACACCTTTCTCAAGTACAATTAGAAATCAGTGATAACTTATGGCAATGACTTATGGAATTGAGCCAGAGTTGGGGCACATACAAGGGGAGGGCAAAAATCCTGTCCATCTGCATTTGTGGTGCTGAATTAGGGGAAAATTTGTGTTATGAGGGGATCTTTATCTGAAACATTCATTTATACTTTCTCCTTTCAGAGGCCATGAGATCTGTGATGCCTATATCCCCCGAATTAATTAATTTAGATTTTCGGCGTTTGCACTTTTCTCTTTTATCAGTATTAAATAATTGACAGTTTCTGTTTCCATGGTGATTCCTTGCTTTCGTCATGTAATCACCATTTGAAGAACTAAAAAATTAGTTCTTTATTTTAGCTGTCACAGGGTCTTATTTTTCAGAATCAGAGCCATGTGGCAATAAGAAGGATGTAGAATATTTTTAGAGCCCTTCTTGCTGAGAGTCCTACGCAGCATTTGAGCCATTTTAACATTTAGGTCTCCAAGGTCACTGTCATGTTCATTTCCCCCCTCCCTCACCCCAGCATGCTAAGATCTCATCCCTAGAACTTGAAAAAGGGTTGTACCTTCAAGTGGCCAGGATCTCCTGCAGATCCATCTCCCGGATGTAAGGAGGACAGGCCAAAGGGTTGCTTCCCACATTTTGCTAGCCTCCTCTCTAAGGGCTGGAAATCTGTCAACAATAGTCAGATGGAGGGGGTGGTAGGATGACTATCTCTCTTTTTCCTCACCCCTCAGTTGCTTGCAAAAAGATATTTTAAGGTATGTTTTATACCTTTTGGGTGTTACATCTTTAAAGAATAGACATGAAACCAGATTTCTAAGAAAGAATAAAAGTTTATTTACACAATATTGGAAAAGTAAATACAATGAAAACACACACTCCCACACACGCAGACATACAACACAGAAGAAAAGGTCCCTGGAAGGGTAGGGGGTTTTAGTTAAGTCGGGCAGCATGGTCGGTGCAGGCTTGGAGGTCCAAAGTGCCTGTTCCTGTGTTGTAATTTTCCTTGTTCTTTGTTCTTAAAGTAGAAAGGATACAAAAAAGATTTACTAGGATGTTAATGGAACTTGACGGTTTGAGTTATAAGGAGAGGCTGGATAGACTGGGACTTTTTTCCCCGGAGCGTAAGAGGCTTAGGGGTGATCTTATAGAGCTCTACAAAATAATGAGGGGCATAGATAAGGTAGTCAATATTTTTTCTCAAACATAGGGGAGTCTAAAGCTAGAGGGCATAGGTTTAAGTTGAGAGGGGAGAGATACAAAAGGGTACTGAGGGGCAATTGTTTCACACACAGAGTAGTGAGTGTCTGGAATGAGCTGTCAGAGGTAGTAGTAGTAGAGGTGGGTACAATTTTATCTTTTAAAAAGCTTTCAGACGGTTACATGGATAAGATGGGTTTAAAAGCATATGGGCCAAACACAGGCAATTGGGACCAGCTTAGTGACTAAAAAAAGGGTGGCATGGACAAGTTGGGCCAAAGGGCCTATTTCAATGCTGTAAACCTCTCTGACTCAATGACTGTATCACTGAACGGAGGAGGCTATTCGCAGTTGCTCGTGTTAGAAATAGCTCTTTCATACCCCTTTGTTAAACTTCAGGTTTGTAGATATTTTATCTGAGGTGACAATTGCATTTAAGTTCTTGCAAATTTCCAGACAATATGAACAGTAAATTCCATTGGAGATCTTGCATCCTGAATGTATTTTCAAAGGAGGGTCCTCCACCTGGATATTTACATTCTAATGACTTTTCACAGAAATTAGCTAGTATAGTCTTTGCAGAAATCACAAAAGGCATCTGATCCCCCAGACTCCATCTTGGTTCAAGATAAATTGTCCATATTTCATGTTTTTTTTTAAGTAAAACTGTTCATTGTTTTCATATGTTCATAGGCATATGACACAAAAATAACATGGAGTCTACCTAATTTTTCAGTCTCTCCCCTGGCTGTTACACTTGAGATAACATTCAGAGCCAGCATGGAATACTGGGCATCACATTTTATTCGCATATGAACTTGAATATTGCACAAAAGCACTCAAAGTCAGACCTTCTCCTGAAAAGATTCTGAAGTTTAAATTCAACAATATTTTTGTAGCAACGATCGATGAGAATTCAAAGGGTTTTCCAAGTACAGGAGAAGCAAGATATTGTTACAAGATAATAACTTGCATAACAACATAAAAAATAGGAAAATTAGTGGACTGTAATGTTCTTCAAACTATTCCTGCCATTCTTCATGATGATGGCTGATCTGCAGCTTCAACTCCACTTTCCTGCTGCATTTCCATGTTCCTTGATTTCCTGAGAGTCCAAAAACATGTCTGCCTCAGTAACAAATTGACCCAATACTGGAACAGGCACAGCTCTATAATGTAAAGAATCAACAACTCTGATTGAAGAAATCTTTCCTCGTCTCAGTCTTAATGATCAACCTCTTTTGCTGAGACAGCACCCCGTGTTTTAGATTCCCCAGCCAAGGAAACAACCTCTCATTGGTCTCCCTTGTCAAGCCCTTTCAGAATCCTGTATATTTCAATGAAATCATCTCTCAATCTCCTCAAATCCTGAGAGTATAGGCACAGTTTATTCAGTTTCTCATCATATGACAACCTTTTCATCCCAGGGAACAATCTAGTAAACCTTTGCTGTATTGCCTCCAATGCAAGTATATCCTTCCTTCAATATAGAGACTGTTGTGGTTCTGGTCAGAAACTCCAAAGTGTTTTATGGAGCTCGCCTGGATCATACTTTTTGCCTCTGAACTTGACTAGGATAAGCGCGAGATGTTTCACTTCAGATATGATTCAAATGACCTACTAAGGAGCTTTTATCAAACAATGTTTATTTGAGAATACAGTTCATACGAATAGTGAGAAAATTAGCAAAAACTTTTATCAATGACAAACAAGAAGTAGAAAAACCACTATAATATATAACCCTTAAAAATATATATCTACTATGACTTAGAACATAGAACATTACAGTGCAGTACAGGCCCTTCGGCCCTCGATGTTGCGCAGACCAGTAGAACCAATCTAATGACACTCTAACCTAAACTATTCCAATATTATCCATATGTCTATCCAATGACCATTTGAATGCCCTTAAAGTTGGCGAGTCCACTACTGCTGAAGGCAGGGCATTCCACGCGCTTACTTCTCTGAGTAAAGAACCTACCTCTGACATCTGTCCTATATTTATCACCCCTCAATTTAAAGCTATGTCCCCTTGTGTTAGCCTTCACTGTCCGAGGAAAAAGGTTCTCACTGTCCACCTTTCCAATCAAACCAATCTCATAGACAATAGATCCTTTTCATATGTTTATCACAGCAAAGACTGATGCTCATGTGAACCTGAACTTGAGACCTTAGGATCTGTGCCATCAGACTTTTGAATGGACCTACCCCAACTTGATCTTTCTCTGCACCCTGTAACATTACATTTTGCACTCTCTCCTTTCCATCCCTATGTATGATATGCATTGTCTGCATAGCACGCAAGAAACAATACTTTTCGCTGTATACTAATACATGTAACAATAATAAATCAAATCAAATCAAATGAAGTCTGCAATTCTCTGGATAGACTCAGAACAGTTTGATATCAGAACAGCTTCCCAAAATGCCAGGGACTCTAGGCAAGCCACCAATAGCCAATTCCCTCCTTCAGAAAGAAAAGACTTTGCTCTCAGCTAACCCGCAGAATTTCCAAAACCATGGAGAAAGAGAAATTTCTTTTCAGCTTGATGCCCCTACTAATACTAAAACTCAAACTGTAGTTCCAAACTGAAAATGAAATAAACTCCTACCACCTGACCTGCCGACCAGTTTTTTTTCCAACAATGCAGAATCAAAAAACATCCCAGTAAAAATAAACAAACTCCCACCTAAGCAGCAATAAAAAGACTCTTGTAGTCAACCTGGCAACAATGGGAAAAACAAACTGTGGCTGTGAGCTGAGAAACACTGAAGCTGTGAGAGCTGCAGTGATCATGATTTTAAAAAAAAACTTTCTTTAAGGTACACTAGTATCACAAAATCAAAACTTCAGTCTTAAGGAATCCATAATGAAACTACACAAGGATTCATTGTCACATGCAATATATACAACAGAAGAATCGGCAAACTGTAATAACTAAACACAGTGATGCAACAGGCTATTGCCATCTGCAGTCTTTTACATTAGGTGATTTTTGTAATAAAATGTTGTGGGATAACATATCAGTAAAGGATTGATAGGCTGTGTCTCTACTCTCTTAAATGAAGCTCTTTAGTAGGTCATTTGAATCGTATCTGAAGTGAAATAATATATTGAGAGGATGTTTCCTTTTGTGGCGAAGAGCATAAAGAGAAATCATCAATATAAAAATTTGCTGATGACACCAAGATTGGTGGAACGGCAAATTGCGCGGAGGGTGTGGAGAGTCTGCAGAAGGATCTAGATAGGCTGGGCAAATGGGCCAGGAAATGGCAAATGGAATTTAATGTTGGCAAGTGCGAGGTGGTCCACTTTGGTAGGAATAATGGTAGGAAGGACTATTACTTACGTGGCGAAAAACTGCAGCATGCGACGGTGCAGAGGGACCTCGGGGTCCTTGTGCATGAGTTGCAAAAACCCAGCCTGCAGGTGCAACAGGTGGTCAGGAAGGCGAATGGGATGCTGGCCTTCATAGCGAGGGGGATTGAATATAAAAGTAGGGAGGTCTTGCTGCGGCTGTATAGGGCATTGGTGAGGCCGCAGCTGGAGTACTGTGTGCAGTATTGGTCGCCGTACTTACGCAAGGATATTTTGGCCTTGGAGGGAGTGCAGAGGAGGTTTACTAGGCTGATGCTGGAGTTGAGGGGGTTGAGCTATGAGGAGAGGCTGAATAAACTAGGCTTGTACTCGTTAGAGTTTAGAAGAATGAGGAGAGATCTCATTGAGACGTATAAGATGATGAATGGGATGGATAGGATAGAGGTGGAGAGACTCTTCCCACTCAGAAAGGACAGTAGGACTAGGGGGCACAGCCTCAAGATAAAGGGGGGGCGGTTTAGAACGGAGTTGAGGAGGAACTTCTTCACTCAAAGGGTGGTGAATCTCTGGAATTCTCTGCCCGTTGAGGTGGTGGAGGCTGCCTCGCTAAATATTTTTAAGACGCGGGTTGATGGGTTTTTGATAAGCGAGGGGATTAAGGGTTATGGGGAGAGGGTGAGAGTGTGGAACTGAGCCACAACAGATCAGCCATGATCTTATTGAATGGCGGGGCAGGCTCGAAGGGCTAGATGGCCTACTCCTGCTCCTATTTCTTATGTTCTTATGTTCTTAAAGGAGTAACAAAAAAAAGGAAATTCAGGAAAAACTTATTTCTCCAGATGGCACTTGCTACTACAGTATATGCTATTATACATAGTATACATGCAATACACTATATGCACGAAACATGTAGTATGGATAGATTTAAGGGGAAACTAGATAAGCCAACGAGAGAGAAAGGAACAGGTGGTCATGATGGTAGATTTAGATGAGAAGATGCTCAAACGGAGCATAAAAACTGGCTGGGCTGAACAGGCTGTTTCTGTGCCAAAAATCCAGTGTGATCCAATGCAAAACTATGTAAATCTCTCCAAAACAAGTTCTCGTACTGATAAATGGCCGATGCCTGGTCATTGTTTTTCAAATGTGTTCTTACACAAACATTGATTTCACTGTTGATGAAATAATTACATTAATGAGATCTGTAGTAGCAGCAGATTAAATATTTGAGCCTGGACTTTCAATGAAAAGCACAATCAAGATAATGTGGTCAAATTGTACCGGATACTCTGCCATTTTTGCTGAGGTGGATTTGCACTTAAGTTCCATACAGACTTATTTGCAAATGTCCAAATGCAAAAAATCTCCCATGCAACAGCAGTACAGATTAAATATAATTGATTATTGACTGGTAACATGGCCAGTAGTGCCTCAAGACATCGGAATTCAACTAATTAAATGGGATTTTTTTCAATTAGTTGATGCAGCCAAAGTTGGTTTCAATTGATTGCTGGGCGCAAGTCAATTGACTGTATTCCATTTCTATTTATTTTGGGCAAATTCAGGAGGAGCAGAACATCTTGGATAGAAACCCCCTGATGTACCAAACTTGATTTACTCATTAATAGTGATGAGCACTGACAGCCTTGCTGTTGTTTTTCCTGCAAAATCCAAGCCAATGTAACAGCAGATGCCAGTGTGTTGGACATTCTGTGATGAACTCCTGTGAAATAGGCAAATTGATAGAAACTTGCCTTGCTCACCTGGGACCTTGGCAGTTTTGTGACCAAGCGCTGCTTTGGTTGAATTGACATTGAACCAGTGTAAAAGATTGTGGATATTTTAATATAAGTAATGGGGCATTGATCAGCTAAATAGTCAATATCTTTTCCCAAAGGTAAGGGAGTCTGAAACTAGAGGGCATAGGTTTAAGGTGAGAGAGGAGAGATACAAAAGGGTCCAGGGAGGCAGTTTTTTTTGCACAGAGGGTGGTGAATGCCTGGAACAAGCTGTCAGAGTTAGTAGTAGAGGTGGGTACAATTTTGTCTTTTAAAATGCGTTTAGCCAGTTACATGGGTAAGGTGGGTATAGAGAGATATAGGCCAAATGCAGGTAATTGGGACCAACTTAGGGTTTTTTTTAAAAAAAGGCAGCATGGACAGGTTGGGCTGAAGGACCTGTTTCCATGCTGTAAACCTCTATGACTCTATGACCTCTATAAGTGGTTACGGGTATAACTCATTTACATTTCAAGTTCTGCTATCTTTTATGCCATTTCTGTTAATTTGCACTCAGATCACATCAATACATAGGTAGAACACATGGATTCCACAGGGTGTGGATTTTACAAAGATGATCTTCACTGTGACCTGGAGAGCTGGGAGATGTATGAGTTGCAACATATTTATAACCAGATTCTGCCTAAACAAAACCTAGTGTTACAAATTGTAGTTCACCAGAATGATGAATTTATGCATTTGTGACTTTAAAGGCAGAATCTTATATTGGATTTGTTAATCTTTGACACTTGCATACTATGGACTGGAGGTGATTATCCAATTTCAAGCATATTTTCATACAATAGCACGCAAACTATATCATGGATCCTAGTGTGCAATGAATTTGAATTTTTCCTCTCCATTATTCTAGTGAAGGAATCAACTTATTTCAAATAAAAAGATTTCTGTCTCCACAAAGAATGTATATACAGAAATGATGGACAAATGCATTGATCAGTCTAACATTAAAATCTCACAATATAATTTCAAAGCTGAGGTGTTCTCCTGATCTGTTCAAAAAGTTTATGTGGAATGAATTGTAAACCTTCTGTCCTGTTACTACCGTCCCTCTGCACAAAAGATGCCCTAATGCATACTGCTTTGTAGATTGAACACAAAGGGAGAGATTGAGCAAACATGTTTTCAAATAATATTTAGTTAGGTTATTAGAAACCTTTACACTCTATTCAAGGGTTAAATAATTTACTATCTTTCACAACAGAAATTTAAACATACAGAGGTTGAGGTACTGCAGGATTCTCATTGCTATGAAAACCCTAGGGAAATGACATAGAATGTACAGTTTGATCACATTTTCTTGATTGTGCTTCTCATTGAAAGTCCAGGCTCAAATATTTAATCTGCTGCTACTACAGCAGATTAAAGTAATTATTTCATCAACACTGAAATCACCTGATATTCTGGTGAGGTGAGATTAACTACCCTTGACATCAAGGCAACACTTGACCAAGTGTGGTATGAAGGAGCGCTCGTAAAACTGGAGTCAATGGATGTCAGGGGGAAAACTCTCTGCCAGTTGGAGTCATACCTAGTACAAAGGAAAAATGGTTGTGCGAGGACAATCGTCTCAGTCGCAAGACATAGCAGGAGTCCCTCAGGGTAATGTCCTAGGCCCAATCATCTTCAGTTGCATCATCATATGGTCAGAAATGAGGCTGCTCACTGTTGACTGCACAAGGTTCAGCACCATTCATGATTCCTCAGATACTGAAGCAGTCTGTCCCCATATGCAATAAGAGCTGGACAATATCAGGCTTAGGCTCATAAGTAGTAAGTACCATTTGTGCCATATAACTACCAGGCAATGACCATCTCTAACACAAGATAATCTAATAATCTTTCCTTGGCATTCAATGGGATTACCATCACTTGAATCTCCTGTGGGTTACCATTGACCAGAAACTGAACTGGACCAGCCATATAAATAAAAGTAAAAGGTAAAGTCGCCATAGTTCCATAGGTTCACCAAAGGCTGTTCTCTGCCTTTGAGGAGGAGAGCTGACTGGTGGTGAGGATCGCCACAGATGAGAGGTGGGCCTTCATGAATAACCTCAGCTGGTACAGGAATTGCACACATGCTGCTGGCATTGCTCCAGCCACTCCAGCTGTCTGAATTAACTGACCCTCACAACATATAAATACTGTGGCTACAAGAGCAGGTCAGAGGCTGAGCAAGTAACTCACTTCTTGACTTTACAAAGCCTGGCCATCATCTGCAAGATCCAGGTCATGAGTGTAATGGAGTGCTCTCCACTGGCTTGATTGAGAGCAGCTCCAGTTTAAGAAGCTCAACGCCATCCAGGAAAAAGCAGCTTGATCAGCATTCCATCCACTATCTTAAGCATTCACTGCCTCCACCACTGATGCACAGAGGCAGCAGTGTGCATTATGTACAAGATGCGTTGCAGCAGCTTACTAATGCCCATTCAACAGCACCTTCCAAACCTGCTATATCTACCACTCAGCAGGACAAAGCCAACAGATGAATGGAACACTATCACCTGCAAGCTCCCTTCCAAGCCACACACCATCCTGACTTCTGTTGCATTGCCACCCTTTCACTGTTGCTAGATCAAAAGCCTGGAACATTCTTCCTAACAGTACTTCCTAACAGAACTCTAGATGGACATCAGTAATTCAAGAAGTGGCTTACCACTAACATCTCAAGGGTTAGATTTTCTCTCATTGAAGATTGTTATTGTCTGATATTTGTGTAGTGTGAATGTGAATTTCTACTTAGCAGGCCAAGCCCAAATGATGTCCAGGTCTTGCTGCATCTGGACACGGACTGCTTCAGTAACTGAGGAGTTACAAATGTTGCTAAACATTGTGCAATCATCAGCAAATGTTTCCACTCAGAACTTATGATGGAAGGGAGTTCATTAATGAGGTAGCTGAAGGTGGATGTTTTAGATCTGAGGAATTCCTCTTTCAAATAGGGTTGGAAAACCACGAGCACTTCTCTAGCTCAGCCCCTTGTTCAAATTCCAGTTAGAATCTAAAAGAGTCATTGGTGCCCAATTTGCATGTTTAACGAAGGACTCTGTCAGTCTGTCACTTGTTACCTATTCAGAGGGGAAGCTTAAAATCGGAACCAGTAGGATCAATGTTGGCATCAGCACATACGTCCCACCGGCATTTTTAACTGCCCCTCCGTCTGATTTCCACTGAGCAAGAAGGTTAAAATCACCCTGTAATTTTATCATAAATTGAACAGAATTTAAAGCTTGCCTTGTTCTGTTTTCATCAGTGTTGCAAAACCAATTGTAGTTTACCCCAGGGCAAAACATGAAATTCAATGAAAAGATTTCCGGGGGAGAACTATATGTATTTTATGAAATCAGCTACAGCTGATCCAGCTAAAATAACTATGAAACTGACAGTGAAAGATGGCAAATGCTCTGGTACATGTTGTCTATAACCACTTTGTAATTACAACTCCGCATTGTAATTCATGTAATGTCTGAGACTGTAATCTCAGAAGCTATTACTTGTTGTAGAAGTCACAGTGCATTGGTATATGTAACAAACATTTAATGATAAGATTTTAATTTCTAAGTTCAATTTCACACCAGGTTTAAAACTTTAATAAATCAAAGAACAAATAACAATGCAGCACAGGAACAGGTCCTACAGCCCAACAAACCTGCGCTGAAACATGGGTTTCTATCCCTCTAGTCGTTTCCCATTCTGTCAAGATACACCTAACATTGCCTGATTCCACCACCTCCACTGACAGTGCATTTCAGTGTGAAAAACTTTCCCCACACGTCTCCCCTAAGTTTACCACCTCTCACCTCAAACCTGTGCCCTCTTATAGTTGGTCCCTGGGGAAAAAGCCTCTAACTATCCACTGTATCTATACGTCTCATAACTTTGTAGACTTCTGTCAGGTTGCCCCTCAGCATTCGCCTTTCCAGTGACAACAATCTGAATTTATCCAACCTCTCCTCATATCTAAACCTCCAGACCAGGCAACATCCTGGTAAACCTTTTTTGCACCACCACCCCCCCAAAGTATTCATGTCCTTCTGGTAGTGTGGCAACTAGAACTGCATGATCTAAGGTTCTTGAATCTTGCCATTCTGACAAAGAACAAAGAACAATACAGCACAGGAAACAGGCCCTTCGGCCCTCCAAGCCTATGCCGCTCATTGGTCCAACTAGACCATTCGTTTGTATCCCTCCATTCCCAGTCTGCTCATGTGACTATCCAGATAAGTTTTAAATGATCTCAGTGTGTCCCCCTCCACTACCCTACTTGGCAGTGCATTCCAGGCCCCCACCACACTCTGTGTAAAAAACATCTCTCTGATATCTGAGTTAAACCTCGCCCCTCTCACCTTGAATCTGTAACCCCTCATGATTATCACCTCCGACCTGGGAAAAAGCTTCCCACTGTTCACCCTATCTATACCCTTCATAATTTTATATACCTCTATTAGGTCTCCCCTCATTCTCTGTCTTTCCAGGGAGAACAACCCCAGTTTACCCAATCTCTCCTGTCCTTCATTTTCACAGGAACATGCCTGTCCTGCATTCTAATCAACTGGTCTTTAAAAGACTCCCACGTGTCAGATATGGATTTACCCTCAAACAGCCTCTCCCAATCCACATTCTCCAATTCTTGCCTAATTCAGATATTGTTGGCCTTCTGCAAGTTTAACACTTTCACCCGAGGACCACTCTTGTGTTTACCCATAAGTATTCAAAAACTTACAGAATTATGATCGCTTTTCCCAAAATGCACCCCCACTGAAATCTTGATCATTTGCTTGGGCTTATTCCTCAACACCATGTCCAATATGGCCCCCTCTCTTGTTGGACTGTCCACAAACTGTTTCAAAAACCCACCCTTGGACACACTTAACAAAGCTCTTCCCATCCAAGCCCTTGGTCTTAGAGGAGCCTCAGTCAATATAGGGGAGGTTAAAATCACCCAACATCAGAACCCTGTTATTTTCACACCTTTCCAGAATCTGACTACATATCTTTCTCCCACTGGCAACTAGGCAGTTTGTAGTACAATCCTGGCATTGTGATTTCAGCCTTCCTGTTCCTGAGTTCCAATTTGTTGTATTTGATTATGTTTTCTACTTTTCTTTCTGAGCCTAAACCTATTGATTCCCCAGTCAGTAAAGTGTCCAACACCCTTAACTATATTCAATTACACTGCCTCTACAGCTCCCTGGGAAGAGAATTCCAAAACTAACAATCCTCAAGTGTTTATTTTTCCCCCGGGAGATTCCTTATTTTTAAACTATTTTCCCTAGTTCTAGTCCCTCCCAAAAGGGAAACATCCTTTCAGTATCCACCTGAAACCGTCTTAGGATCTTATATGTTTCAGTAAGATCACCTCTCATTCTTCTAAACTCCACTAGTTACAGGTCCAATCTCATAAAATATCTCATAGAATCCCTACAGTGCAAAAACAGGCCATTTTGACCCATCGGGTCTGCACCAACCACAATCCCACCAAAGCCCTATCCCCGTATCCCTTCATATTTACCCCGTTAATCCCCCTGACACTAGAGTCAATTTAGCATAGCCAATTATCCTAACCTGCACAATTTTGGACTGTGGGAGGAAACAGAAGCATCCAGAGGAAACCCATGCAGACACAGGGAGAATGTGCAAACTCCATACAGATAGTGACCTGAGGCTGGCATTGAACCCTGGCAATGTGAGAGAGCAGTGCTAACCACTGTGCTGCCCAACACTTGTCTGCATCTGTCTCTTGATAATCTTGAGTGATTTTAACTTGCACATAGATTCAATAAATCAGATTTGCAAAAATTATCTCGATGGTGAATTCATAGTGTTTTCAGGACAGTTTTTTGGAGCAGCACATTCTAAAGCCAATTAGCGAGCATGTTATACAATCTAGTAAACCCAAGATTTGTTTCTGTCAAACATTTCCTCATAAGAAAACCCCTTCATCCCAGGAATCAGTTAAGTCAACCTTCTCTGTACTGCTTCTATTGCAATTATATCCTTTCTTAAATAAGGAGATCAAAATTGTACACAGTACTCCAGATGTGGTCTCATGAAGACACTGTATAGGTGTAGTCAAACTTCCCTACTTTTATATTATGTTCCCTTTGCAATAAAGGACAGCATTCCATTTGCCTTCCTAAATGCTTGTTGCACCGACATACTAACTTTTTGCAATTCATGAACTGGGATATCCAGATCCCTCTGTACCATGAGTTCTGAAATCTCTTACCATGTAAATAATATTCTGTTTTTCTATACTGTCGTGGTCAAGTTCAGACTCGATGTGCAGATGGCCTCTTTCTGCACTTTAAGGATTCAATAGATCTCTGGGATCTTAGATCCACACTTCTCTCCATTAAACTGACTGTGAAATTCAATCATATTATGATCACTGTTAGTTCAGAGTGCCTCCTGAGGTCATTAATTAATCGTATCTCATTGCATGTTACTAGACAGTATAGCATGCTCACTGATTGGCTCTAGAATGTGCTGCTCCAAAAACTGTCCTGAAAACACTCTATGAATTCACCATCAATGCAATCTTTGCAAATCTGATTCATTGAATCTATGTGCAAATTAAAATCACACTAGGTTATCACTTTTTCACAAACCCCCATTATTTCTTCCTGTATATGCTATCCTACAGTGTGATTACTGTTAATCAATTTGGGCAGAGATGAGAAATACTATGTCCTGATCCAGAATGAAGAGAACTGAGGTGAGGACTTCATCAATGTCAGAATAGAGCTTCTCTTTCATATCTTCAACCAAGCCTACCAACGAAAAATTATATTCTCAAATGGGATATACTTTCCTATCAAGATAGACAAGACGCCGGGACCGGATGGGATGTACCCCAGGTTACTGTGGGAGGTGAGGGAAGTGATTGCAGAGCCCCTGGCAATGATCTTTGTGTCATCGATGGAGACGGGAGAGGTTCCGGAGGATTGGAGGATTGCGGATGTGGTTCCTATTTTCAAGAAAGGGAACAGGGATAGCCCGGGAAATTACCGACCGGTGAGTCTGACCTTAGTGGTTGGTAAGTTGATGGAGAGGCTTCTGAGGGACAAGATTTATGAGCATTTGGAGAAGTTTAGAATGATCAGAAATAGTCAACATGGTTTTGTCAAGGGCAGATCGTGCCTTACGAGCCTAGTTGAGTTCTTTGAGAATGTGACTGAGCACATTGACGAAGGAAGAGCGGTAGATGTGGTTTACATGGACTTCAGCAAGGCGTTTGATAAGGTCCCCCGTGCAAGACTTCTTGAGAACGTGCGAGGGCATGGGATCCAGGGGGCTTTGGCCTTGCGGATCCAGAACTGGCTTGCCTGCAGAAGGCAGAGAGTGGTTGTGGATGGGTCTTTTTCTGCATGGAGGTCGGTCCCAGTGGAGTGCCCCAGGGATCTGTTCTAGGACCCTTGCTGTTTGTCATTGTCATAAATGACCTGGATGAGGAAGTGGAGGGATGGGTTAGTAAGTTTGCAGACGATACAAAGGTTGGTGGTGTTGTGGATGGTCTGGAGGGATGTCAGAAGTTGCAGCGGGACATAGATAGGATGCAAGACTGGGCGGAGAAGTGGCAGATGGACTTCAATGCAGATAAAATGTGTAGTGGTCCATTTTGACAGGACCAATGGGATGAAGGAATACAATATCAAGGGTAGCAGTCTTAGCTGTGTTGAAGAGCAGAGGGATCTTGGGGTCCGGGTCCATAGGACTCTTTAATCGGCCTCGCAGGTGGAGGATGTGGTCAAGAAGGCGTATGGTGTACTGGCCTTCATTAATCGAGGGATTGAGTTGAGGAGTCGGGAGGTAATGCTGCAACTTTATAAGACCCTTGTGAGACCCCACTTGGAGTACTGTGCGTAGTTCTGGTCACCTCACTATAGGAAGGACGTGGAAGCTACTGAAAGGGTGCAGAGGAGATTTACAAGGATGTTGCCTGGATTGGGAGGCATGCCTTATGAAGATAGGTTGAGGGAGCTGGGACTCTTCTCCCTGGAGAGTCGAAGGTTGAGGGGTGACCTGATAGAGGTTTATAAGATGTTGAGAGGAATAGATAGGGTGGATTCTCAGAGGCTATTTCCCAGGGCTGAAATGGTTGCTACGAGAGGACACAGGTTTAAGGTGCAGGGAAGCAAGTACAGAGAGATGTTAGGGATAAGTTTTTCACTCAGAGGGTGGTGAGTGAATGGAATCGGCTGCAGTCGGTGGTGGTTGAGGCGAACTCACTGGGGTCTTTTAAAAGACTTCTGGATGAGTATATGGGATCTAATGGGATTGGGGGTTATAGATAGGTCTATGGCTTAGTAGGTATAGAAGTGATCGGCGCAACTAGTGGGCCGAAGGGCCTGTTTGTGCTGTAGTGTTCTATGTTTTATACATAAAACCCTCTTACCCTCAACCTTCCTTGTCCTTGAAATAAACAAAGTAAAATTTTCTAGAATAGAAAAAAATCTGAAAGCAAAGCGAATGATGTTAATGAGCATGTGGGAACTGAATTTTCTGTATCCTATTTGCCAGAGGTAGAAAGATTAGTCAACTGAAACCCACCAAGGGTGGCAACACACTATAGTGCTGTAGCAAAATCCTGAATCTCTGCATATGAATGATTTTTACTTTCGCAAACTTGCCTCTGCTCATGCTTCACTTACAGAACACCTGTTACCCCTGACAACATATTTATAATAATTTCAGTTGAAGAAATTATGGCATTAGTGCATTTTCACCAGCTGCTGCAGGCTCTCTGTTTCCTGCTGTTTCCTCCTTCAGGTGCTTTAAATTACAATGAAACCCATTAAATTTTAAATGATTATAGTTTGAATTAGAGAAATCTAAAGCATGTTAAAACATTATACCTTTGTTTCTTTAATTGTGCTCCAAAATTCCCTTACATTTTGCAACAAGGATATTTGGAAATGAGAGTGATAATACAAATTCTTTATATTACATTTTCTTATTGATGATCTTTTGCATCACCTAATTTCTCTCTATTTAGGACTTTACAGATTATTTAACACATGCTAGTAATTAATGTGTCTGCTGTTATCCTTTCCCTTTCTATTTATTTTTTCAACTTTCCTAAAATGTCTGTGGTCTCCTTTCTGATGAGAGGATACACTATCAAAATGTTAAACTACCTTTACTGGATGAGCCTAATTTCTCATGAACTAAATATTGGGAAGACTGAAGCCTTTGTCTTTGCTTCCTGGCACAAATTCCATTCTCTCGCCACTATCTCCTTCCCTGTCTCTGGCCACTGACAGAGGATGAACCAGGTTATTTGCAGTGTTGACATACAATTTGACTCAGAGATGAGTTTCCAACCACACATCAGTTGCAGCACCAAGACTGACTATTTCCATTTCCATAAACATTGCTGCCCCTTCCTTAGCTCATCTGATGTTGAAATCCTTGTCCAACTGTTTGGTACCTTTAGGTTTGAATATTCCATTGTTCTCCTGACTGGTCTCTAATCTACCAGCCTCCATAAACTTGATGGATGCTGACTGACTTGTTCTATATTTCCTTTGAAGTTTGAAGTGGGAGGCTATGTGTGAAGCAACTAATTTTTTTAAATGGGTAATTCAAAACCAATTTGCTTCCAAAGCACCAGCTTTCAGTTCTAATGGTAGTGGACTAGGAGTTGGGTGACCATCAATCCACTTTCAGGAGGCTGATCAGTTTCCAAATATATCTTAAGGAGTTGTGCTGCAGATTCAATTTAACCTTTTTTCTTAATGTCTGCAGGCCAAGTTTCTCCGGGCCTTGCGAAACACAATAGCTAATGGAGCGCTACATATATCATGTGAGTGCATTTCCAGCACAGTTTTGAGCCCAGGAAGCTTCCCCTCAAATCCTAACACTGTGATGCCTGGCTCCTCCTCCCCATGTCTGTCTTATCCTTGCTCCTTCAATGTGTGCTATTACACAGCCAGATTGTCAATCTGAGTGACTAGCTGTAATGGGGAAACCTGTTGCAAACATTTTAAACAGGTCCCTGCCATGATAGTCAACATGACCTGTGGGAAACTTGCAAATCCTCCCCACACACTCACCCAACCATCAAAACCTCCCCACCTCTCACAATTATTATTGGAAATAATGTGTTAAACCACCGATGAAGTGTTAGATATAAAGCATTTAGGTGACACAGAGGTTCATTAGTGAGATAATGCAAAACTGAAAAGAGGCAAAGTAATATGCATTTCTTGGTGTGGGGACAATGTAAAAGGACAGCTTCGTGTACATCAAAAGCACAAAAGTTAAAAAAACGATAAATAAAAAGAAAAATAAACATTGTCAAGGTGAATTAAAGGGGAATCAGCAGAAACAACATGATGAATATTAACAAGCCCATACCAACGGTTCAAACTCCCCCAAGTGTTGTGCTCTATGAAAGGGTATATTTGGACTAACATGGGGCTGGATTTTATGGTGGGGGGAGGAGTGTACTGCACACTAAAAGAAACGGTGGTCAGAAACTGTGGCTAAGCAAACTGAGAGTTGGGCTCAGTTTCCACCTTCAGTGGAAAGTCCGGTTAGGTGTCAGCTAATCTAATTGGTCGGCAGTTCTTGCAGCAGTGCTAGAATTCAGTAGTTGTCACTCCTGGGACTACAGGCAGACTCACAAACAAGTGTCATGGATGCAGGAGACAGGTTCATCCTGGGCTATTTGGATGGGAAGGGAGCAGACACCCTAAGGAGGGGCAAAGGGATTGGGGATAGGTTTTGGAAACCAGGTGGGGAGACACCAAGGGGATACAATCTTAGTGAGGGTGCCCTCGATGTACACAGTGTACCCCCAGAGGGTGTATGCTTCCCTTTCTTCTTGCCTTTTCACCAACTTGACTGAGGGAATGGCTCTTCCCACTCTTGCTTGCCTTTCACTACCCAGCTTGTTGTGACACTGGTGGCAACAAATTGAGGGACTTAAGTGGGCAATAGTTAGTCACGTAAGGACTTCAATTGTCCAAAGATCAGGCAGGTTAGTGGGCACTCCTGTAATATGGGCACCAGGTCTGGGTGGGTGGGATGGCAACTTATTTTACCTGCTCCCCCTGGTGAAAACCCACTGGGTGCCATTAAAGCGAACCTCAATGTTCTTTTTCTGCATGATAGGCAAAAATCTTGGTTATGTTCATGAGGAAGAACCCAGTATATTCCAAAGGTCATGATTATAATCAATAAATCTATAACAGCCAAAATCTATGCTTTCAACTTTAAAAATTGCTTCTTACAAATTGCGAGCAATCTTTTAACTTTGCTTGTATTGCACTCACAATAAATCAAGAAATCATTCTACTCAAGATAAAGGGCAAAAAAGTATTTTGAAAGGAGCAGTGATCGATTGCATTTCACTATCTCACTAATTACAATAAAATCCTACTTTTTTAACTTCAATTAAATTAATCAGGAACATAGTCACTCAGCTAAGGCATGTTGGATGAGGTTATTTTTATTTGCCAATAAGCAACTGTAATTCACCACAAACAATGCCGATTTTCCAACTGGTGGTAACAAAACACAATGATTGTGCAATGGTTCCTTTGTTATTAATGTATTGATTAAAATGAGTGATATTGTCCTTTCCATCATTCATGCTGATTTCTATTTTAAGTTCTATCATTAAAATCATCATTATTAAATTCTGTATCTCTTGATAATCTTGCCTCTTAAAAACCTGACGATCTCCGTCTTGAAAATTTCAACTGACCCACTATCCATAGCCTTTGCAGAAGAGGGTTCAAGACTGTCACTACCCTTTCCTAATTTTACTCTTGAACAGCCTAGCTCTAATTTTAAGATTGTACATCCTTATTCTGGATTTCTTCACCAGCAGAAATAGTTCCATCCTGCCTATGAAGGGTGTCGAAGTTTGCAGGGTGACTTGGACAGGTTGCAGAGCTGGGCCGCGAGGTGGCGGATGGAGTTTAATGCGGAGAAGTGTGAGGTAATCCATTTCGGTAGGAATAACAGATGTGTTGAGTATAGGGCTAACGGGAGGACTTTGAATAGAGTGGAGGAGCAGAGGGATCTAGGTGTATGTGTACATAGATCCCTGAAAGTTGGGAATCAAGTAGATAAGGTTGTTAAGAAGGCGTACGGTGTCTTGGCGTTTATTGGTAGGGGGATTGAATTTAGGAGTCGCAGCGTCATGTTGCAACTGTACACAACTCTGGTGCGGCCGCACTTGGAGTACTGTGTGCAGTTCTGGTCCCCACATTACAGGAAGGATGTGGAGGCTTTGGAGAGGGTGCAGAGGAGGTTTACCAGGATGTTGCCTGGTATGCAGGGGAGGTCCTATGAGGAGAGACTGAGGGATTTGGGGTTGTTTTCACTGGAAAGAAGGCGGCTAAGAGGGGATCTTATAGAAACATATAAGATGATTAGAGGTTTAGATAGGGTGGATGGTGATAGCCTGTTTCCTCGGATGGAGAAATCTAGCACGAGGGGGCATGGCTTTAAATTAAGGGGGGGTAGTTATAGGACGGATGTCAGGGGCAGGTTCTTTACCCAGAGGGTGGTGAGGGACTGGAATGCCCTGCCTGCTGCAGTTGTAAATGCGCCTAGTTTGGGGGCGTTTAAGAGATTGGTGGATAGGTTTATGGACGAAAAGGGATTGGTTTAGATTAGTGGGTCAATGTTTTTTTTTAAGAATAAGACTGGTCGGCGCAACATTGTGGGCCGAAGGGCCTGTTCCGCGCTGTAATGTTCTATGTTCTATGTTCTATGTTCTATGCTATCAATTTTTATCATTCAAAATACCTCACAATTTTGGGGGGACTGTAGGACCACTACTATACATGCATGCAGCTGTCATTTGAGGGTTTTAGTTTGCAGGCCTTAAAATTGCATGGACCACAATCCTGGCAGTCATGCTAGATTTGTGTTTACATAAGAAATAGGAGCAGGAGTAGGCCATCTAGCCCTTCGAGCCTGCCCCGCCATTCAATAAGATCATGGCTGATCTGTTGTGGCTCAGTTCCACTTTCCCGCCCTCTCCCCATAACCCTTAATCCCCTCTCTTATCAAGAACCCATCAACCCGCTTCTTAAAAATATTTAGCGAGGCAGCCTCCACCACTTCAACAGGCAGAGAATTCCAGAGATTCATCACCCTTTGAGTGAAGAAGTTCCTCCTCAACTTCGTTCTAAACCGCCTCCCCTTTATCTTGAGGCTGTGCCCCCTAGTCCTACTGTCTTTTTTGAGCGGGAAGAGTCTCTCCACCTCTATCCTATCCATCCCATTCATCATCTTATACGTCTTAATGAGATCTCCCCTCATTCTTCTAAACTCTAACGAGTACAAGCCTAGTTTATTCAGCCTCTCCTCATAGCTCAATCCCCTCAACTCCGGTATCAGCCTAGTAAACCTCCTCTGCACTCCCTCCAGGGCCAAAATATCCTTGCGCAGGTGCGGCGCCCAAAACTGCACACAGTACTCCAGCTGTGGCCTCACCAATGCCCTATACAGCTGCAGCAAGACCTCCCTACTTTTATATTCAATCCCCCTCGCTATGAAGGCCAGCATCCCATTCACCTTCCTGACCACCTGCTGCACCTGCAAGCTGGGTTTTTGCGACTCATGCACAAGGACCCCGAGGTCCCTCTGCACCGTCGCCTGCTGCAGTTTACCAGCAATAGCCAGTGCTGAATGTAAGAGAGGGTTAGGGTGAGGTTATTGAGTATCCAATGCAGGGGTATCTCAGTTCCATGTAGGCAGAAACTCCAGAACTTGAGCTCTCTAAGCTTCTATTCCCATAGAAACCACACACATTCCCCTGTCAAAAAATTTTTCATCTGGGCTTTCTCAGTTTTGCAGCTTCCTTCCTGACTTGGCCAGCCATGTATGTTTCCATGATCTTCTGATTTGGACTCAGTGTATCTAGGTTCAGGCCCTTTCCATGAAATAATAGATACATAGGACATGAGAGTTGTTGGCAAAGCAAGGATTTGTTATCCATCCCTAATTGCCCTTCAGAATTTGGCACCTCAATTCTTAGTAATGCCGTATTAAATGGTAGTTCCGAAGAAATGGAATTGGGGATGGTATTGCCATTTACAAGATCTGATAGCAGTCAAAGTATATGATGCAGCTGCAGCTGGTTGGATGGTATTGCCATTGGATATTGGCTAATGTGGATTCAGTAGCACAGTACTTTATACTATTGGGCTAGTAACCAGAGAGACTTGGACAAATGATTTGGAGGCACAAACTGAATCCCACCATGACATTTTATGAATTGAATTCAGTTACATAAATAAACCTGGGACAAAGTTAGGCCTGGATTTTATGTGCCCCAACCAGCTGTGTTTTTAATAGGGGGCACATAAAATAGGGCAGCTGTTCTTTTTTGGGGGGTGGAGGGGGAGGCAGCCCCTTGTCTCAGTAATGGTGACCTCGAAAATATTAGATTGCTGTAAAAGCCAAATAACTTTACTAATTCCATTTAGAGATGGCAGTCTGCTGTCATTGCCCGGTTTGTTCTGGAGTTCGACCGGAGGCTCACATCGAAGTGATTGACTCTTTAACTGTCTTGCAAAATGATTTTCAGTTTACTAAGGCAGTTCATCCCCTTCCCACTTCTCAATACTAATTGTGGATAGATAAGGATAGGTGATCTTTCCAGGGGTATCCACATTCTGGACAGGATATAATTGGATAAAGAAAGGATTTAAAAAATATATATTTTAGTCTATTGTAATTTTATTAGAGTTAAGATCAACAGAAGGTAAAGCTGAAATTTATCCGAATATTACTTACTTTTTGAAGTGATCCTGTGTGTTTTCTATTGTCCTTCATCAAAGGTTTCAACGGGAGCGGCGTGGTGGGGCGGGGGGGGGGGTGCGGTGTGGTTGGTAGATTTTTTTCTGTGCTCTAACGTCTCCCCAACTCCTGGGTGTGGGGACCATTGGGACTGGTAAACCACAAACATTAGTTGTGACTGACTTTTAAGATAAATGGATTTCCCGCTGTCGTGACTGCGCAACAGGCAACTCTCAACATTGATAGAGTCCTGCAGTGGGTTTTGCCTAGGCTTCACTGCGCCGTGCTGGGATGCTGAAATCATTTCTCTCCCTCGTCCACAGGTAAGGTGGGCACTCTGCATATCACTAGTCCACTTTATGTTGACGAATGACTTCAAAAGGACCTTTTCTCAGGCAGTCGGTTAACCTGACTGCTTCAGCCACTGTCGTAGACGCGTTGGATTTGGATCGGGAGCGTGTAAATAATGCAACTATGAAAGAATTATATCTAGTGGGGCTGATATTAACCTCGCAGAATTAGTAAACCGTTAGAAAGCTGCAAACCGGCTTTGCAGCTTTGAGGGTGGGAGATAAGGAGGTTGATACAGGTGGAATATTATAAAGTAGCAGCCCTTAAGGAATGGCAGCAGATTGTTCCTGCGATCTACATTGCGTGAAACCTCATTCCTTTTATTATATTGGAGAAGGGGTGGAGGTGATTGCCGTCGGTTCGGCTGACGTATAGCATTCCCACAGCAAGTACAGTTTATCACAAGTTGATTTTTTTTTCTGGAAATATATAACGCGTGTGTAATTTTTTTTAACTAATTAATCTTTACACGCTTGAAGCGCCTTGGATATTAAACTTTCAAGTTACGTTAATATAGGGAAAATAAATTCCCCAGTTGGCTTATTGATTCACAGAGCACATAACTGCTTAATTAACTTAAAAGTAGGTTTTGTCAATTCACATAAAAGCCTATTTTTCTTTTCTATTGAGCACAGGACATGCCAACGAGCTACTGTGCCAGACTGATGAGGCGTGCTTTTTGTAATAGCATTGTTTTGAAGCTAATATCGAGGACTGCCGTTAAATTGACACGGTCGTTTATTGTAGGAGTGCTTTGATTCAAAAGTAGCAGCCGAGTTCTGCAGCCCAATCTGTCCGTAGAGCAAACTGAAGCAATTCCCCCTCGCCCACGTAAACATTGAAATACTGTATTGCCACTGTGTTAGGCGCTCCTCATGTGTTAATAATCTTAACGCCCTCTCCTGGTGAACAAAATGCTAAACTGTGAGATGCTTCACAACTGTAGGCTCCGGCTCGATATTTCAAAAATGACCTTAAAACTACCAAAAATAGTTCAGTTGTTTCATCAACGCGGTTGAAGCAAAAGGGTAGAATAATGGTTAAATCGATCAACGGGATGAGAGTGGTGAACATTTAGATTTTAATAATGGGCTCAATTTGGAGTTCAAACTCTGCTAGATTTACCAGTATTGCCGAAGGTTTCAATTGTGGCTAAAGTTCGCAAATGACTACATTCCTTTACAGCAACCTTAGCTATATCAAAAGATGTTGGCCATTTATTTACCCTCTAAACATATTCTTTCAGCTCTGTTTGCCAACTTAGTTTATACTGGGTTAAAGAAAATCCTGCAGCTGCTACAATAACACTGTAAAACAACTTATTTCAGATGAGTTTGATGTTGCATTTCTCCAAGCTTCAAACCACCGATGAGTGACATCTTGGATTTTTATAGTGTTTTTCAAGTGTGAGACAGTGTGATTTATTCTCAATGTAAAGCTCTTTACATTGAGAATAAATCAATGGAAGTTGAACAGGAGATGAAAAGAAAAGCTGGAGAAGGATAGGATGGATGTTGAAGGCAAGATTGAAGAGAAGGTTTAAATGGAGACTGTAGTAGAACTTCAATCACACACGGATTATTTAAACTGTAATAGAAGTTAATTAATGTGAGTAAATTTCAGCTATCAATATACCTCTGCAAGATGAAGTCATGGAAAGAGGGCCTGGTTTGTGAGAGAGACACACACACACTATATCTTATGGGGCACTACTGAGGAAAAGGATGATTAGAAGATTGTAGAAAATGAAGGGAGACTTGCTGTGGGGAATGGGAATATGGAACAATTTGGAATAGACTCTATTCCTTTCCACAGTTTTGAATGATTATCTATAGAAGGAGTAAACAACCTGAAGAGAAAACAACAATAAAGTGAGAATTATGCAATTGGGGTGACTAGAAACTTTGATGGAACAATAACATTGGATGGGATGTTGAGCAGGAAGGGTTATGGAAATGAATAGCAAGTAGAGAAAGATACGAAGGGAGGTTTACAGAGGTGGATAGGAAGTTGAAGGTGGTCCAATTATATGTGGAACAAGAATAGATTATAACATTGAGTTCAGATGGAAGATGATGACAAAGTCCAGTTGGCGGAGTCTAAATTTTATCTGACTTTCTTTGTCAACCTTCATGCAAAGCAATAAAGAGATTAGAGGACCATCTAGTAATTCTGCTTTTCAGCCTGGTGATATCAAATCAAGAATGTAAGATTATCAGAGAGCGTTTCTCTGGATGTTTGTCTCAATTTTGAGTCCTAATAGTGATAACCTTTTATTGCAATCACTTAGTGTCCTTTGGTTCACTTGAAGTTCTTTAACCAATGGCTGCCAAAGCATATTGGTGCCTTGTTGACAATGAGAGCTAAATTATCATTTAGCATTGCACACTTTCTTTTAGTTTGGCTGGTGAAATGACTCCTTAGAGACTATTACCCCTTCACCAGATTCCCTTTATTTAGCAACTCAATTTCACTCCCGAGAGTGTTTCAGGTACAAAGTCAGAACCTGAAGTGTCAGTAGCCCTGATGCTCCCATATTTATAAATAGGTGAGGGTCCCTGATTGGGCAGGCAATCATTACCTCAATCAGCGAGCTTGTTCTCCAAGATAAAGGGGGGACGGTTTAGAACGGAGTTGAGGAAGAACTTCTTCACTCAAAGGGTGGTGAATCTCTGGAATTCTCTGCCCGTTGAAGTGGTGGAGGCTACCTCGCTAAATATTTTTAAGAAGCAGGTTGATGGGTTTTTGATAAGAGAGGGGATTAAGGGTTATGGGGAGAGGGCGGGAATGTGGAACTGAGCCACGACAGATCAGCCATGATCTTATTGAATGGCGGGGCAGGCTCGAAGGGCCAGATGGCCTACTCCTGCTCCTATTTCTTATGTTCTTATGTTATGTTCTTAAGAGGCCAGCCTCATTGCGGTCATGACAACCGGGCTGCTTGTTATGTATTGCTTTCTTCCTAGACAGTTTAAGGTGGCACTGGTTAGCATTGCTGCTTCACAGTGCCTGGGACCCGGGTTTGATTCCTGGCTTGGGGTTACTGTCTGTGTGGAGTCTGCACTTTCTTCCTGTGCCTGCCTGGGTTTCCTCCAGGTGTTCCAGTTTTCTCCCACAGTCCAAAAGACATGTTGGTTTGGTGCATTGGCCATACTAAATTCTCCCTCAGTATACCTGAACAGGTGCTGGAGTGTGGTGACTGAGGGTTTTCACAGTAACTTCATTTCAGTGTTAATGTAAGCCTGCTTGTGACTAATAATTAAACTTCTTAGAAAGTTTAGGATAGGTGCTTGTTCATGCGTTTGGTCTCATGCTCAATATCACTCTTGGTACAGAATCACAATAGTGCCATCTCTAATTAACTGATACCATTTCTAAATTCATTTCAAGTGGAACTTTAATAACTCCCGAAGACAAAAGCACTTTAAGCTCATCAGACTGGGGCAAATCCACACCAGCGAGCAATGCAGCCTGATAGCTCAAATTCAGCTCCAAAATTATAGTATAATAAATTGCAAACTCTCCTCTGTCGAAAATGATTCTGAACAACAAAGCTCCACAGGTGGTGATCTGGTGTTCCATGGTTGGTTTGTCAAGCTGAAAATAGTTTATTGTGTGTGCATGTGGGCACAAATCTGTCATTTTGTCACATGGCAATTTGCATCAGTCAATAGGCTAATTGGCCCCATGTTTTAAAAATCGTATGAATTTATGAAATTGTGCGAAGATTTCTGTGATTTTTTGGGGGGAAGCAGAGGATACATGGTTTTACAAATATCAACTCAGACAAAAACATAAGCAACCATTGCCAAAAAACAATTAAAGGGGCACTTAATGCAAACCCAGTTACATAAATTATGCTAAAATACAGTCTTAAGCTGCATATATTTGATGAAAGTATTACACACAGCTTCTCAGTATTCTCCTTGGAAACGATATTTTGTTCTTCGGAATACTGTGCTCTTTTGAAATGAGAATTTTTTTAAACAAAGCTGGTTCAAACCCAGTTAGTCTTTAACTATCATTCTGTTGTATCTTTATTTAAATATAGAAAATATTTATAACACACTTAAGCTATTAAAACCCTGGGTTTGCACAGTGACCTGGAATAGTGTTGCATTACTTTGGACTCTTTTTGTAAGAAAAATAGGACATTAAAAAGTAGGAGCAGAAGTTAGCTATATGGCCCCTTGAACCTGCTCCATCATGCAATAAGATCATGGCTGATGTTTAGCCTAAATTTCACTCACTCCCAACTGATCCCCTTATTGCTTGATTCACTAGTGTGCCTTAAATATACTCAATGAGTAAGCATTCACCTTCTTCTGGGGTAGAGAATTCCAAAGATTTATAATGCTTTACGTAAAGAAATGACCCCTTGCCTCATCCTAGATTCCTTATCCTGAGACTATATGTTCTAGGTCTGTGTTGGAGTAACAGCTTCTTGGTTCCAGTTAATCCCTCTCAGAATCTTGCATGTTTGAATTAGCATACCTTTCCTCTGAAGAGTATGGCCCCATTCTACTCAGTCTCTCCTCATAGAACAACACTACCATATCAGGAATCAATCTAGAGTACCTCCTTGGCACCTCTGTAAGTCAACCATGCCCTTCCTTGTACATTAGTACATCAAATGTGGTCTTACAAAAGATCTATACGATTGCAGCAAGTCTTCCTTAATATTGCACTCCACTCCCCTTGCAATTTGCCTTGTGAATTGTTGACTGTATCTGCAATTTAATTTAATGTACAAGATCATCCAAATCCATCTGAACACCAACACTTAATAGTTTCTCATCATTTAAAATGTATTCTGTTTTCAATTCTTACTACTAAACTGAATAACCTCATGTTACCCTACATCATATTCCAATTACCACCTTCTTGCCCACTGACCTAATGAATGTAAAGGGGTGCAAGCAAATTCAGAAAAATATAATTGAGTGGTTTGCTGATGAGCTCCCTGCCTCTGCTTGCTTTTTGTCAGTTGGCTGATTGCCAGTTAAGACTGTTGAGTGAGTGATTCCTGCCAACAATCAAAATCAACAATTTTGATTAAGGTCACACAGATCCCCGATGTATCCATACCCTGGACTTACAAAGGGAGATCAAAGCTGGATGGGAACAAAAGGAATATTAATGCTTACTGGCAGATAATGGCAATGCTGCTGTTTTCCCATGCTCCTACTCTGTCATTGAATGAGGATTTTCTGGAGTCCAATATCACTGGCTATTATGGGACTGACAAGGTAAGTGGCTGCTTTCCTGATATTCATTTAGTCTCCATTACTTGCCTGCACCTTCTGCTGCTTAAGCCTTAGTGGCACCTTCACTAATGGTGATAAAATGAGGGCTGTTGGCTTCCTTTGCAGTGGGTTATGTTGTATCCACCTCCCACCTTCAAACCTGCCCACTGCCCCTAACTGGGTGACAAATGTCTGCTGATTGGTCATCTCCCATAAAGTTAAGCTGGTAATAGTGAACAGAATTGGGACGCAGACATTGTCCTGCCTTTTGAATACTTTCAAAGTCAGGAAAATTCAACCCTATGTTTCCTCCTTATAGCTTACATTAGCATCTAGTTTTGTATCATCAACAAGCTTAGATACAGTACACCTCTTGTCTTTACATCTAATTCACTAATATACAATGTAAACAGCTAATTCAAAGTTCCCAAGCTATTTCCATATGGCCAAAAACAACAATTTGTATTTATATTGCCTTTTTGGCATAAAACATCCTACACAGAAGTGTTATAAACAAAATTACATGAGTCATATGAGGAGATATTAGGGCAGGTGTCCAAAAGGCTAGTCAAAAAGATACCATTGAGGAGTGACTTCAAGGAGGAAAGAAATATAGAAAGGTGGAGAGATAGGAAATTCAAGAGCTTTAGGTCTTGGCTGTTACAAGCAGATCCATTAACAATGGAGCAATTAAAATCAGGAATGCCCACAAGACCAGAATTTGAGATCCACAGGTATTGAGAGAGAATGTGGAACTCAAAGTATTTGCAGAGTTATTGAGGGGCCAAAGATGAGAAAGGTCTGTGATTGCTGTATGAATATCAGCTTCCTATACCTTACTATACTCCTTGTACACTCTTGATTATGTGGCCAAATTCCCCATCAACTTGATTTTCAAGTTTGCTGATGACACCACTGTTGTGGGTTGGATCTCAAACCATGAGTACTGGAAAGAGATAGAGAAGCTGGTGAACTGATGTAACGACAATAATCTCTCCTTCAATGTCAACAAAATGGAGATAGTCATCAACTTCAGGAAGCATAGTGGAGGGCATGCCCCTGTCCACATCAATGGGGATGAAATTGAAATGGTGGAGAGCTTCAGGCTTTTAGGTGTCCAGATCACCAACAATCTGTCCTGATCCCTCCATGCAGATGCTATAGTTAAGAAAGCCAACCAAGGCCTCTACTCTCAGGAGACTAAGGAAATTTGTTATGTCCACTACAGTTCTCACCAACCTCTACATATGTATCACAGAAAGCACTCTTTCTGGTTGTACCACAGCTTGGTATAGCTCCTGCTCTGTCTAAGGCCACAAGAAACTACAAAGAGCTGTGAATAAAGCCCAGTCCATTACTCAAACCAGCCTCCCATTGACATTGTCTACACTTCCAGCTGCTTTGGAACAGCAGCCAGCATAATTAAGGACCCCATGCACCCTGGACATACTTTCTTCCACCTTCTTCGTTGGGAAAAAGATACAAAAGACAATAATCTCTCCTTCAATGTCAACAAATGGAGATAGTCATCGACTTCAGGAAGCATAGTGGAGGGCATGCCCCTGTCCACATCAATCGAAGGAGAGATTATTGTCTTTTGTTAATGGTTAATGGTTTGAGTGATGGACTGGGCTTTATTCACAGCCCTTTGTAGTTTCTTGTGGCCTTGGATAGAGCAGGAGCCACACCAAGCTGTGATGCAACCAACTCAAGAACAGCTCCTTCCCTGCTGCCATCAGAGTTTTGACTAGCCCTACTTCGCATTAAGGTGATCTTTCTCTACACCCTAGCTAAGACTGAAATACTACATTCTGCATTCTCTCCTTTCCTTCCCTATGTATGGTATGCTTTTGTCTGTATAGCATATAAGAAACAATACTTTTCACTGTATGCTAATACATGTTACAATAATAAATCAAATAAAAATCCTGCCAAACCTGTTTAAGTCTGTATCCCCAAACTTATAGAAGTCTGAATTCCTCGGATTTAAGTGACTGAAGATAGGGGGCACAATGGGGGAAATGATACAGTGAGAAAGAGTAATGTTCCCTTTAAAACTCAGTTGCTGTGCAAACCTCTTTATAGTGAGTGTTCCCTTTAAACTTTTTATTTACCTGGCCATGCATGTGCATTGTTTATCTTTGAACAAGATCTGTGCGGGACTCTTTGCTTAACCACAGAAGTGTGCAGTGTGGCAAGAACTTTGAGAGTTATGATTTTACTGGGGACAAGGGCATACGAGGGTGTTGTTGAGCAGATCAGTACTTGCAAGAATGTGTGGAGGATCAAAGATTAGGTAGTTGGGAATTAAAAGTGCAAGTTATTCACTGTTGCCATTCCACAGGGCCTTTGTCCTATCAATCCCCCTCTCAATCCCCGGGTATTAAAGATAGAAGGATGGTAGGAGTTGAGGGCCTGAATGCGATTACTGTCACAAGAGAGATAGTGCTTGATCGACTAGTGGGACTGATGGTGGACAAGTCCCCAGGACCGGATGGAATGCATCCCAGGGTTCTGAAGGAAATGGCAGAGGTGATAGTAGATGCCTTAGTGATTATTTACCAAACTTCGCTGGATTCCGGGGAAGTGCCGGAAGATTGGAAAACGGCTAATGTTACGCCGCTGTTTAAAAAAGGTAGCAGGCAAAAGGCAGGGAATTATAGGCTGGTTAGTTTAATGTCTGTTGTTAGAAAAATGCTTGAATCCGTCATCAAAGAAGAAATAGCGAGGCACCTTGAGAAGAGTTGTTTGATAGAGCAGACGCAGCATGGATTCATTAAGGGTAAGTCATGTCTGACAAATTTATTGGAATTCTATGAGGATGTGACTAGTGCGGTAGACAGAGGGGAACCGGTGGATGTGGTGTTTCTCGATTTTCAGAAGGTGTTTGATAAGGTGCCGCATAAAAGGTTGCTTCAGAAGGTTAGGGGGCATGGAGTTGGGGGTAAGGTGTTAGTGTGGATAGAGGATTGGTTATCTCATAGGAGGCAGAGAGTTGGTATCAATGGGTGCTATTCTGATTGGTGGTTGGTGACTAGTGGAGTGCCGCAGGGATCGGTGCTGGGGCCTCAGCTATTTACCATTTATATAGATGATCTGGAGGAGGGGGCTGAGTGTAGGGTGTCGAAATTTGCTGATGACACGAAGATAAGTGGAAAAGCAAATTGAGCGGAGGATGTGGAAAGTCTGCAGAGGGATCTAGATAGGCTAAACGAGTGGGCGAGGACCTGGCAGATGGAGTATAATGTTAGCAAGTGTGATGTTATCCACTTTGGCAGTAATAATAGTAGGAGGGATTACTATTTAAAGGGCGAAAAGCTGCAGCATGCTACGGTGCAGAGGGACCTGGGGGTCCTTGTACATGAGTCGCAAAAACCCAGTCTGCAGGTGCAGCAGGTGATCAAGAAGACGAATGGGATGCTGGCCTTCATAGCGAGGGGGATAGAATATAAAAGCAGGGAGGTCTTGCTGCAACTGTACAGGGCACTGGTGAGGCCGCAGCTGGAGTACTGTGTGCAGTTTTGGTCGCCATACTTGCGCAAGGATATTTTGGCCTTGGAGGGATGCAGAGGAGGTTCACTAGGCTGATACCGGAGATGAGGGGGTTGGACTATGAAGAGAGGCTGAATAGACTGGGTCTGTACTCGTTGGAGTTTAGAAGGATGAGGGGGGATCTTATAGAGACGTATAAGATTATGAAGGGGATGAATAGGGTAGAGGTAGAGAGATTCTTCCCGCTCAGAAAGGACAGCAGGACTAGAGGGCACAGTCTCAAGATAAGGGGGGTGCAGTTTAGAATGGAGTTGAGGAGGAACTTCTTCACTCAAAGGGTGGTGAATCTCTGGAATTCTCTGCCCGTTGAAGTGGTGGAGGCTACCTCGCTAAATATATTTAAGACATGGGTAGATAGGTTTTTGGTAGGCAAGGGAATTAAGGGTTATGGGGAGAAGACGGGAAAGTGGAGCTGAGCCACTACAGATCAGCCATGATCATATTGAATGGCGGGGCAGGCTCGAAGGGCTAGATGGCCTACTCCTGCTCCTATTTCTTATGTTCTTATGTTCTCTAGCTCTTATAATGATCTGATTTATAATCTAAGCAGGATACAGGAAATTTAGCTATGACCTGAAACATGACATTCTGCGTCAAAAATACATCCAACAAAAACTCACTTGATTCTTTTATCCTGGTTGGTTCTATCCTTGGATCCCTGCTTACTGGGTATTAAAACCAAACTGGATCAGCTGCTGAACCTGTTGTTTTAATTGTTGTTTAGCTTATTAGAGCAAGTTGCTCGCTACAGAATCCAGGAGATCAATCTTTAATTCCTGGAAACTCAAAGACAATGTGGATTGGGAGCCTTGCGTATTACCAATTCTCCATTCTCTTCAATTACTATGGCATTTTTTGAGGGAAAGATGTTTTTTGTTTTGAAAATATATGCCATACACAATGCAATATATCTTGCTCAAAAAAATGCAAAAAGGTTTAGAATTGTTAAAGCCATGTGCAAATTGGCATCGGAGTGGTGCGAGGAAGAGGGGTTCCATTTTATGGGGCATTGGCATCAGTATGGAAACAGGAGGGATCTGTGCCGTTGGGACAGTCTCCATCAGAACCAAACTAGGCCTAGTGTTGTAGCAGAAAGGATAAATAGGGTGGTCAGAAGGACTTCAAACTAGCAAGTGGGAGAGGGAAAGGAAGGGTAAACTACAAGGAATATAACCTTTAATGGGAACCAAAGCATCAGGTTAGTTTGTGAAAAGATAGAGGTTAACAGGATGAACAGGCAGGGCCTGTCTAACAACCATCAGGGATAAATAAAGGGAGTCAAAACGTGTGAAAAACATAGTGCACAAGAAAATCCTACAAGAGAAAGACAAACCAGTAGGATATATTTAAAAACAATGTACTTAAATGCATGCAATATTCAGAATAAGGCCAGTGAGTTGATGGTACAAATAAAGATAAATGAGTATGATTTGGTGGGGATTACTGAAACATAATTACAGGAGGACCAGGATTGGGAGTTGAATATCCAAGCGTACTCAGTATTCGGAAAGGATAGGCAAGATGGGACAGCAGGTGGAGTTGCTTTATTGGTTAAAGATGACATCAGGCTGTATGTATTAAGAAATGACATTGGCATTAAGTGCCAACATGTTGAGTCAATCTGGTTGGAAATAAAAAACAAAGGAAAAAACATCTTGGTAGGAGTCATTTACAGGCCCCCCAAGCAATACTTCCAAAGTGGGGCAGAAAATAAAACAAGAAAAGATGAAGGCTTGTGAGAAGGGTCCATTAGTAATAATGAGTAATTTTAACATTTTAACATACATATTGACTGGATTAAGCAAATTGGCAAAGATAGTCTTGAGAGAGATTTCATAAGAGTGTATGAGGCATTGTTACTTAGAGCAATATGTTGTGGAACCATAGATTTAATTAAATGTAATGAAGAAGGGTTGATAAATAGTCTTGTTGTCAAAGAACCTCTAGGAAAGATTGATCACAATTTCAGATTCACGTTGAGTGAGGAAGACAGAGTGCCATACTGGAGTTTTTGTGTTGTACTGAGGCATTTGTACAGGCCTGAGTAAAGAGTTGGCCCAAGTAAATTGGGATCAAACAATTGAGAGTAGGACAGTTGAGGAACAAAGGCAGATGTTCAAGGAGATATTGAATACCTCTCAATTAAAGTACATTCCTGAGTCAGAGAAGTATTCCCCCTGAGTCTGGCAAAGGATGTGTAGATAGTTCAAGTCATGTTGAGATCAAAAAGAAGGAGGTATTGGGGTTCTTGAGAAACATTAAGGCAGACAAGTCCCCAGGGTCTGATGGGATATACCCCAGAATATTGAGAGAGACCAGAGAGGAAATTGCTGGGGCCTTGAGAGAAATCTTTGTATCCTCACTGACTACAGAGGAGGTCCCAGAGTATTAGAGAATAGCCGATGTTGCTCCTTTAAGAAGGGTATCAAGAATAATCCAGGTAATTACAGGCCGGTGAGCCTTACATCAGTGGTGGGAAATTATTGGAGAGGATTCTTTGAGACAGGATTTATTCCCATTTGGAAATGAGTAGGCATATTAGTGAGAAGCAACATGGTTTTGTGAAGGGGAGATTGTATCTCATGAACTTGATCGAGTTTTTTGAGGAAGTGACAAAGATGATTGATGAGGGTAGGGCAGTGGATGTTGTCTACATGGACTTCAGTAAGGCCTTTGACAAGGCCCCTCATGGCAGACTGGTGCAGAAGCTGAAGTTTCTTGGGATCAGAGGTGAGCTGGCAATTTGGATACAAAACTGACTCAGTCAAAGAAGACAGAGGGTAGTAGTGGAAGGGTGTGTTTCTGAATGGAGGAAAAGTGGCATTTCTCAGGGATCAGTGCTGGGATTTTTGCTGTATGTAAAATATATAAATCATTTAGAGGAAAATGTAACTGGATTGCTTAGTAAGTTTGCGAACGACACAAAGCATGGTGTCGTTGCGGATAGCAATAAGGACCATCAGAGGATACAGCAGGATATAGATCAGTTGGAGACTTGGACAGAGAGATGGCAGTTGGAGTTTAATCTGGACAAATGTGAGGTAATGCATTTTGGAAGGTCCAATATAGATGAGAAATATACAGTAAATGGCAGAACCTTTAAGAGTATTGATTAGCAAAGGGATCTGGGTGTACAGGTACACAGGTCACTGAAAGTGGCAATGCAGGAGGAGAAGGTAGTCAAGAAGGCATACGTCATGCTTGTCTTCATCACCTGGGCATTGAGTTTAAAAAATGGCAAATCATGTTGCAGTTTTATATAATGTTAGGCCATTCTTGGAATATAATGTTCAATTCTGGTTGTCACACTACCAGAAGGATGTGGAGGCTTTGGAGAGGGTACAGAAAAGATTTACCTCCAGGATGTTGCCTGATATGGAAGACATTACTTGTGAGGAAGGGTTGGAGAAACTTGATTTATTCTCACTGGAACAACAGAGGTTGAGGAGTGACCTGATAGAAGTCTACAAGATTATGGGAGGCATCGACAAAGTGGATAATCTGAAGCTTTTTCCCAGGGTGGAAGAGCCAATTATTAGAGGACACAGGTTTAAGGTGCGAGGAGTAAGGTTTAAAGGAGATGTATGAGGCTGATTTTTTACACAGAGAATAGTGGGTGCCTGGAACTTGTTGCCGGGGGAGGTAGTAGAAGCAGATATGGTAGTGACTTTTAAGGGACCTCTTGACAAATGCATGAATAGGGTGGGAATAGAGGGATATGGTCCCCGGAAGGGTAGGAGTTTTAGTTCAATCAGGCAGCATGGTCAGTGTAGGCTTGGAGGGCCAAAGAGCCTGTTCCTGTGCTGTAATTTTCTTTGTTCTTTATTCTTTGAATTGTAAAAGGAAAAAAACTTTCCATGACTAGACAAGGAAGTCAAAGAAGTCATAAATGCAAAACCTAGGGCATACCAAACTGCAAAAGCTAATGGTAGGCTGGAGGATTAGGAAAACTTGAAGGTTCAGCAAAAGGCTACTGAAAAAAAAGAAAAGAGCTAAGATGAACTGTGAAAACATAAACTCAGATAACAAAAGCTTTTGCAAGAATATAAAGAGGAAGAGGATAGCTCTGGTAAATGTTGGCCCTTCAGAGGATGATACGGGGGAGGTAATAATGGAGAACATAGAAATGATAGAGGCACTAAATCAATTTTTGCCTTTGTCTCCATGGTAGAGAATAATGAACATTTTCTAAAAACTATAGCTAATGCCCAGCAACTTGGTGCAATAACTGTCACTAGGGAGAGAATATTGAATAAACTAATTGGATTAAGGGCAGGTAAGTCTCCGGGACCTGATGACCTGCATCCGAGGTGATTAAAGGAGGTGACAGGGAGAGATAATGGATACGTTATTTGTGATATTTCAAAATTTCTTTGATTCTAGTAAGGTCCTGGTAGACTGGAAACACGCTAATGTGATGCCCTTATTCAAAAGGGGAGCAAGGCAAAAAGTAAGAAATTATAGGCAGGTTAGATTGACCTCAGTGGTGGGGAGGTTGTTGGAATCAATCATTGAGAAGGAAATGACCGAGTATTTGGAAAGACAAAGCTCAATGTACCATTGTCAACATGGTTTTATGAAGGGAAAGGCAAGCTTGACAAACCTGCTTGAGTTCTTTGAGGACATAACCAGCAAGGTGGATAGAGGGGACCCTATGGATGTGGTATATTTAGACTTCCAGAAGGCGTTTGACAAGGTGCTAGAGAAAAGGCTGTTCAAGAAAGTAAGATTGCAGTGGATTGGGAGTAGTGTATTAGATTGGATTGAGGATTGACTGACTGACAGAAAACAGGGAGTCAGATTAAATGGGGCCTTCACTGGCTGGCGAAATGTAACCAGCAGGGAGCCACAGAGTCAATCCTCAGACCTCAACTGCTTACAATCTATATAAATGAGCTGCAAGCAGGGACAAAGTATAATGAAGCACAATTTGTAGATGATACTAAAATAGGTGGGAAGGCAGGCAGTGAAGGGGATATTAAGGTTCTACTGATGAATATAGATAGGCTAGAATAGGCCAAAATTTGGCAAGTAGAGTTTAATGAGAATAAGTGTGAGGTTATCCATTAATAAATAGAAAGGCAATTTATTATCTAAATGGAAAGCAGATTCAAGATAAATCCGGGCAGAGAGCTCTGGGTTTCTATGTTCATGAATCGCAGAAAGGCAGTATGCAGGTGGAGCATGTAATAAAAAAGGCAAATGGGATGTTGGCATTTATTGCAAAAGGACTGAAATATGGAAGTAGAGAAGTGTTATTGCAATTGTGTGGGGTGTTAGTGAGACCATATCTTGAGCATTGTGTCCAGTTATGGTCTTAATTGATGGATGATGTGGTGGCATTGGAGGCAGTTCAGAGGAGGTTCACCAGATTGACTCCAAGGATGAAGGGGTTGATGTATGAGGCAAGATAAAACAGTTTGGGTTTGTACTCAATGGAGTTTAGAAGGATGCGAGGAGGTCTGATCAAGGTATATAAAATGTTAAAAGAGATTGATAAAATAATTGTTGACCAAATGTTTCCTCTTTGGGGGCAATCTAGAACAAGAGGTCACAGATGCAGGCTGCGAGGCAGTAGATTTTAAAACTGAGATGAGGAGGAACTACTTCTCACTGGTATTCGTGTTTTGTGGAATTCGCTGTCCCATTGTGCAGTGCAAGCTAAGTCTTTGAATGGTATCAAGAGGGAGGTAGACATATTTCCAGTAAAGAAAAGGGAAATAGAGTTGTGGAGAACAGGTGGGGAAATGGATTTGAGACCAGGGAAAGATTAGCGGTGATCTGATTGAATGGTGGAACAGACTCAAAGGGCTGAACTTGCCTACTTCTGCTCCTAATTCCTATATTCCTACTTATGATTGAAGGTCTATTCGAAGGGTCTCCACCCTTTGCCAGAAAAAGTAAAAGGCATAAATGAGGCCCCACAGCTAAAAGGCTTATCTGAGCTGAAAATCATTTCTGGGGAGGTCGACTACTATGGCAGATTTTCTACTATTTTGGCTCCACTTCATCAACTGTTAAAAAAAACAACAGGAATAGAAATGGTGAGAAGAACAGAAGGAAGCTTTCATTCTGCAGCTTTTTGCCTTGTTAGTGCATTTTGACCCAAATAATATGATGAAGGCAGGACTCCAACTGGTTTGAAACGCACACACGTCAGGTTTAGACGTGCGCAGGTTAGAAAAGATGAAAGAGGCTGGCGGGCAGTGCCTGGGGTTGGAGAGGAGCAGGATGGTAGAGAGCAGCTCAGGAGAAACTATCAGTTCTCTCTCCTCTGGCAAGCCGTGGACAATGGAATGTGTTGCTACAATGGCATCGGCAATTCCTTCCGCAGCACCAATTTTACCGCCAATCGGGAAATTTAGTGCCAGGATTTTTAAACCCATATTTTTAGCAGCAATTGATAATCAAGTATTAATTTTTGAATCTTTTTGTTTTGCATACAATTTGGTGCAAACACCACATGTAAATGACATTTAAGCATCACATCTGCATGGTTCTCAATAACCTAAAAGTGTTGGTTTTGTTGAGATTTTTCACGATGCAAAGAAGTGAACAGGATTTAGAGTCAGGCCAGAGGAGGGAAAGAGAGGAAGGTGGTTGGCTGGGTCAGAATGCAATTGGCCTTCATTCCCCAGTTGCTTGTTCTGGGCAGATGAGGATTGTTATGGGGCGGATGGTGCCGGACTGAAGGAGGACGGGAGGAGGAGAGCAACTGGGATAGACTCTTAGCCCTTTGTGCAGAATCTGTTTCTAGGGACCTGACCAGGATGATTTACTGAGCCCCTGTCATTGTGACGGTTCTGTACACTGCACCCACCAGCCACGCCTAATCCACTGGATCAGCGAGCGAGGCTCTTGGAGCTGTGAGCTCTATTACTTTAGAGACCTGATGCTATCAATCAGCACCAAGAACCTCCTGCAGTGGCAGGCAGTCTCCCTGACAGTAATTGAAAAGATCCAGAAAGCCGCCATCATCCTTGGCTCCCTCTCCCTAATTGCTTGCATCCTCTGGTTATTTTGTCCCTCCCTCTGTATGTTGGCTAAGTGACAAAGACAGGACCTGCTCTTCCAGATCTGTTACAGCATGTATGGCTTTATGGATATCGTCTGTATAAGCCTTATTATTCATGAAGGTTCGTCTGCGAACCAAATCCTTAGGCACTGGCAGGCTGCTAATCAGCAATGGAAGGTACTGGGCAGTGAAAAATCCAAGGACCTTGGGGAAGATATTAGTGGGTTAAGCAGGATAGGTAGAAGGAATTCACGGATGAACCACTTGCCAAACAATGACATGAGTTCCACTCAGCACACTGGAACCATTTTGAGTCATCACTGTGGATATACACCATCCTGCACATTCTCAGCTATCTGAAGCCTAACAACCATCAGAAAAAAAAGAGAAAAAAAGGGTAGGAAGGTGGCACAGTGGTTAGCACTGCTGCCTCACAGTGCCAGAGACCTGTGTTCGAGTCCCAGCTTGGGTCACTGTCTGTGTGGAGTTTGCACATTCTCCCTGTGTCTGTATGTGTTTTGTTCGAGTGCTGCGGTTTCCTGCCACATTCCAAAGATGTGCAACTTAAGTGGATTGATTATGCTAAATTGCCCGTTATTCTCATGGGAATTAGCAGGGTAAATGCATGGGGTTATGGTGATAAGGCTTAGATGGGATTGTGGTCAGTGCAGACTCGATGGGCCCAGTGGCCTCTTTCTGCACTGTAGGATTCAATGATTCTAGTAACCAGCGATGCTTCAGCGTATAGAGTTGTTTTTTCCCGCAGGATGCCCTGTCATGCCTGGTGGTGCAGAAAGCCCCATTGTTTTAAGTTTTAAAGTTTATTTATTGGTGACAAGAAGACAGCACAAAGAACTTACTGTGAAAATCACCTAGTTGCCACACTCTGGCACCTGTTTGGGTACTCTGAGGAAGAATTTAGTGTGGCCAATGCACCTAACCAGCATTTCTTTCAGACTGTGGGAGGAAACCAGAGCACCCGGAGGAAACCCGTGCAGACACGGGGAGAATGTGCAGATTACGCACAGCCAGTGACCCAAACTGGAAATTGAACGTGACACTGTGAAGCAACAGTGCTAACCGCTATACCACCTTGCTACCCCTGCACCGTGCTGCATTGCCTTCGCTTCAAGAAATTTGTCCTGTGTGTAGAAGAAATACTCCCAAATAGACAAGAAAAGTGGCTGTCATCTTCACGGTCAAAAAGTTCCATTAGTATATTTATGGCCAGTGCTTTACAATAGTCTCAGACCACAAGTCATTGTTACGTCTATTCAGTGAAGATAGGCCAGTACCACCAATTGCCTCTGCAAGTCCGTAAGACCATTAGACATAGGTGCAGAATTAAGCCACTCAGCCCATCAAGTCTGCTCCGCCATTCAATCATGACTGGTATTTTTCTCATCCCCAGTCTCCAGCATTTTCCCATAACCTCTGATCCCCTTATTTATCAAGAACCTATCTATCTCTGTCTTAAAGACACTCAATGTCCTGGCCTCCACAGCCTTCTGTGGCAAAGATTCACCGCTCTCTGACTGAAGAAATTCCTCCTCATCTCTGTTTTAAAGGATCATTCCTTAGCCTGAGGTTGTGCCCTCTGGTTCTAATTTTCCTGCTACTGGAAACATCCTCTCTACATCCAGTATATCTGGGCCTCACAATATCCTGTAAAGTTTCAATAAGATTCTCCACTCATCCTTCTAAATCCCAATGAGTACAGACTCAGAGTCCTCAACCATTCCTCATACCAGTTCTTCATTCCAGGGATCATTCTTGTGCACCTCATCTGGCCCCTTTCCAAAGCCAGCACATTCTTCCTTAGATGTAGGGCCTAAAACTGCTCACAATACTCCAAATGGGGTTTGACCAGCCTCAGAAGCACATCCCTGCTCTTGTATTCCAGCCCTCTCAAGTAAGCAAGAGTGCAGAGATGAGTTCTTTTGTTAGCAGCCTACAGTTACATGTTCCAGCATTGCACTGGAAGGCAGAAATCACTTGCAGATGCACTGCATTGGTTGCCTTTGCCACAGGTAATAGCAGCACCATCAGTTCCTTAGGAGATTATACTGACTCTGCATTTGGTAGATATTTTGAGTGTCTTGGCAAAACACAAAGTTGTGGACAGAGAGAGATCCTGTATTGGCAAAAGTAAAAAAGATCATCATGTAAGGGTGGAGCTATGAGAAATCAGACCTGATGAAGCCCTATTAAAGTTTGGAAGGTTAGAAATCGCCTGTGAAGATTGGGTGTTAATTGGGGTGTGAGAATTACAGCCTTAGCTTAAGGGAGACGACATACAAGAATTCCATGATTCTCATCCAGATTAAAGTAGAATAAAGACTCTAGCCAGCAGTATGTGTGATGGCTTGGCTTTGACAAAGAAATAGATTAAATAGTTAATCAATGCCATGGTTGCGAAGTGAGGTGATGGCCTAGGAGTATTATCACTAGACTGTCAATCCAATAAACTAATGTTCTGGGGGACACAGGTTTGAACCTTGCCATGGCAGATGGTGGAATTTGAATCCAATAAAAAAAATCAGGACTTAAGAATCTATGGATGATCATGAAACCATTGTCAATTGTTGGAAAAACTACCTGGCTCGCTCATGTCTTTTAGGGAAGGAAATCTGCCATCCTTACCTAGTCTCGCCTACATGTGACTCCAGAGCCAGAGCAATGTGGTTGACTCTCAACTGCCCTCCAAGAGCAACTAGGGATGAACAATAAATGCTGGCCATCCAGTGATACCCATGTCTTATGAATTAATTTAAAAAAAGCACCAACTGTGAATTTGCATGCATGGTAGTGGTGAGGCTAAAGCTAGATTTTGCTGAGCCATTTATGGGTCATATGTTTCTTATACTCCAAATGGTTAGATGCACAGTTGATGAAATCTACACCAACCACAGCCACCATTGACAATTAAGGAAGATATTGGCTATCTATGGTTTTCCAGAAGTGGTGGTGTTGGACAATGGTGAATCATTCACTGTGAAAGAGTTCCAAACATTTCTCAAGCCCGACCCAACATCAGAACTTGCAGTGCAAAGATATGTCATTAATGAAAAATCAAGTGAACAGACCCCTGTTATTCATAGCCAATTTTCTATTATTATATATCACCAACCCAAATGTGACCACAGGGTTCTATCAAGCTGAGATACTGACAGCACAATGAACAAAATTAATATGGTTTTCCTGAATTTGACTGGGGGTGGAGGAATCGAGGTGGAGTCTCGGCAAGGCTCCCAGAAGGCAAATGACGACTTGGAAAGGAAAAACAGTGTTCAAGTGGAGGATGCAATCTTGGTTAGAAGCTTTTCAACAGGCATGACATTGGTGGCTGGTAAAATTGTGGAGAGAACAGGACCAGTGGAGGTTTAAGGCCACAGGCTTAGGAAACACATGGACCACCTGAGGAGATGGGCAGTAATGGATACAGAGGATCTCCAGGCAATCCTGAAGATGCTAGGTCTCATTGCTGGAATTTCAGTGGAGAATATAGGACCTAATGAATCTTTGATTGAAGAGGTGGAGGAGCCTAAACTGCCAAAGGGCCACTAGATCCAGGATTAATAAGCCTGCCATTCTCACCTGGTCCTTTAAGTGCAGACAAGTCTGCAACCAAACTGTAGTGCTGTAACAGAGCCAGGGAGGCTCTGGACTATTTGGACCTTTGAATTTTCCAGAGGTTTCTCCTGATTCCCTTTTTGTCTAAAAGCCTGTTGCGTGCCAACAAACTGTTTTCTTTCCGTTTCTGCTTAGGAGTATTTTGGATTTTATGTAGAAGTTGTGTGGTAGCATGGTCCTTCTATTGGGAAGCCTTTCCCGAGGGTCACTTGATCGGTGAGGACCCTATAATCACCCTGGCAAAGCTAATCGGCAAGAGGGCAGGGATCCTTCGTCAAAGAGGGACTCGCATTTGGAACTCAGGAGTGAAGAAGAGCAGTTGCATTGTAATCGACTCTATTCTTACTTTGTACACACATATATGTACAAGGCAATAAAGCCTTTATTGTTAAAGCCACATCAAGTCACCCTCAATCTATTACACTGTGCTTCTTTAAAATAGTCCTTAAAACCTACCACTTTAACCAAGCTATTGGTCATCTGGCCCAATACCTGCTCATGTGGCTCAGTATCAATTTTTTCCTAACGTGAAGCGATTTTGGGGTGTTTTATTACATTAAAGACAATATATGAGTACAGGTTAATTTGTTTCCAGCAATATTCTGAGATGGAGAATTCCTGTTTTTAATATCAATGCCATTAATGGAGTTAGAAAAAACAAAGCGACAAACTAGTAATCACAACAGCTCATGAAAGCAAAGTGAAAATTAAAGAAGTCACCTTGGAGCAGCTCCATGAATCTCATTCGTCATCTTAAACTTACTGTCATTTGCAGCTGGGTAACTAGAAAATTTGGATGTCTGTTCTGTATGGACATCATCGTAATCTGGTGCAATACCAGCATAAAGTCTGGAAAATGATACGGCAGGTGTAAGGATATAACTTTGTGCTGCATTGAAGCTTTAATAATTGGTCTTGCTTTGACTATTGACTCACTTCCCCAAAGGCCCATTGGAAATTTGAGTGCTGCTTGGCAGCTGCAAAAGTTGTGAGTTACACCAACAGAACCATTGTTTTATGTATTGCTTTTAGCATTGTTAATGGTTAAGAAAAGCTGAAGAATTAACTGATGGAGTTATCTATTTGTAATGCTGCCAAGAAACCTATTACTAACTGCTTTTGGGAAACCAAAATGAGGGTGTGAACTTCCACTTCTTGTGTGAGATACAGTTTCCTTTCACATTTAGCTGCTGTCAGTACATGTCCAGACATTAGGTAGATAGGTATTAAATTTCCTTAACTAACTCATGGAACTCAAAAATGATAAATTGTGTATGAAGAAACTTTTTTTAAGCTCTAATGCCTGTTTCTGTGCAGTGAGCCTTTGAATGAGTGCCTGGATCTGAGTCAGAACTTGAACCTGCTTCAGATTGTCCATACTTTGAATTCTGGGTTTAGATCCAATGAGATATTCACAGAATGGACTCTGGTCATCTTGCAGGATGTGGGAGCCTATAAAGCCCATCTGCCACATAATATTAGCCCTTTTATTAATTGCATCCGTGCAAGAAGCTACCAGATTGTTTGTCAGCTGATGTATTGCACACTATTCTCCAGGAAAAGACATGGGCCAGAATTTAACCACCCCCCCCCAACTACCAGTTTTGAGTTGGGGGTCAAGGGAAGGTAAAATTGCATGGACGAGATTCCCTCTGAGATCTCACCCACCAGCCCCAAAGTAGATGGGAAGCACTCCCATCCCCATATTAAGATCCTTAAGTTGTCACTTAAGGGTCTTCTCCCACTCAGTCTCAATTTTCAGGCAGGAAAAAGTCTTTATCCTTAATCTCGAGAGTGAAAGGTGAAGAGGGTCGGGGATAAATCTGAAGGCCCCTTCAGTTTTGAAGTGCCCTCCCCATCCCACTCCATCTCACCCCTGACATTGAGATCGCCATCCTCCCACCTAGGAGCTTAGTTAACTGAAATGTGGTTGCAGAACTTAGATCAGACATAGCACTGCAGCACCTCTTCTGGCCACTGCAGCACCATGCCTGGAGGGGCTGGAGTGGTGTTGACTGATTGGATTAGCCACAGCTCCCCAAGGCATGACTTTCAACCAAAGGTGGACAGAAGTCCCACTTGCTGCCATTCAGTGCTCAATTGAAAATAGCGTTGAGCCTGCCTGACACTTGCCACCCTCAAAATTCAGTTCATGAAAAAAACAGTTTTTTCCCCAGAGCAACAGGAGGCAGTGTGCTGTGCAAATCACCTCCTACATTTGCAGAGCATATTAACATAGAAGCATAAAAAATAGGAGCAGAATTTGAGCTTTCAATATGATTATGGCTGATCCTCTATCTCAATACCATATTCCTGCAGTCTCCTCATATACCCTGACATTTCTTCTTAAATGTATTCAGTGACTTGGCCTCCTGTAGTAGAGAATTACTCAGGTTTGCCAACCTCCAAATGAAGAAGTTTCTTCTCATCTCAGCCTATCTCAATGACCTACCCTGTATCCTGAGCTTGTGACCTCGGAAAACCCCACATTACAATTGCAAGTCTAATTTAAATGTAACCATTACTGGCTATATTTCCTAATGAACAAGAAACCTGTGTGCAAAATGAAATTGTGAGCTGCCACATCTAGAAATAAGCCTGTTAAAGCACTCCTTGTGGGTCAGTGGGAGCAGATGCATTTGCCTGGAATCCTTAAAGAAGCATTCAACAACCCCCTCCTCCTTTTTATCAATCACAGCATCTCTAGTTCCTTTTGCAATTGCTGATAAACTCTATCACCTCCCTCCACAGTCCTGTTATTCAGCACCACTCCCAACTACTGCCCAACAGCAGAACCATCTGTCAACTTAGCAGACCATCATGTGGAAAATTGAATTTTAAAAATGATATGAGGATCTTTTGTTAAAGCTAGCTGATGTGCTGCACCCCCAGCCTTGTCAAGTTCTTCAGCCATTGTGTGAAAAAGGACCAGTTTACTTTTGCTGTATGTATCTGATGGTTTTTCACAGTAGGGGATTTTCACAGTAACTTCATTGCAGTGTGAATGTAAACCTATTTGTGACTAATAAGTAAACTTTACTTTAACTACTTTGGTGGATGGGTGTCCATAACAGCCACATGATGATATTGTTGGGAAACCCAAATGATTCTTTTTGTTAAGCCACATTATCAAGAATGAACTATCAGTATGGCAGCTTAGGAGGACGAGAAATCTGACATGGCTCCTCTGAATTAAAATCCATCTGCAATGTTTAAAGGGAAGATGCATGTTTTTATGCCTTAACATTAGAACAGTATGTCCATCATCAGGAAATAAGGTGACTACAATCAGGAACATGAGATAAGCAGTTTTTGTCACAGAGATACTATGTTATTAGTACAAGGGAAGTCCTTATTTCATGTGCTGGTAGCACTGGAGTGGAAGAAGGGAAATGCCACTATTGTTGCATTCAGAATGTGACAACAATACCGCAGGCAATGTAATGATCCAAACAGAACTGCTATGATAAGATTTTTATTCATATCTCCTTTGCACCATCAACTGGATAAGGACCAACCAATTCCCATTCTACAGGATAATCTGATGTAGGATCCTGTCAAATGTATAGGTGCTCATATCAATATAGACAGCTGCTATCGATATCATTGGCAGAGGGAGAGGTGCAGTGGTACATGCGGATGGAGATCAGAGGGTACTTAAATATCTCCCCATCTCCCCTTGTTTATTTAGGCTGAATTCTCTCCCTTATTTATTCTGCAGAATAACTGAGTAGTGACTAGTATTACCACTGATCTGCGACTGCTTGCCTTTTCCTTTTTCCCATTTCCTTTCCCAATTTTGTCAGAATTCTCTTGTAAAAGACCGTAAGATATAAGAGCAGAATTAGGCCATTCAGCCCGTTGAGCCTGCTCTGCCATTCAATCATGGCTGATAAGTTTCTCAACCCTATTTTCCCACTATTTCCCCATAATTCTTGGTCCCTGGGGCAGCACGGTGGCACAGTGATTAGCACTGCTGCTTCACAGTGCCAGGGATCTGCGTTCGATTCCCAGCTTGGTCATTGTCAGTGCGGAGTTTGCATGTCCTCCACGTATCTGCATGGGCTTCCTCCAGTTGCTCTGGTTTCCTCCCACATCCTGAAAAACATGTTGGTTAGGTGCATTGATTCAGACAGGTGCCAAAGTGTGGCGAATTTCACAGTAACTTCATTGCAGTGTTAATGTAAGCCTAATTATGACTAATAAACAAACTTTATCCCTTTACCAATCACAAACATGTCTATCACTGTTTTAAATGCACTCAATGACCTGGCCTTCACAGCCTTCTGTGGCAATGAATTCCATAGAGTCACCACCCTCTGACTGAAGAAATTCCCCTCACCTCAGTTCTAAAAGGTCATCATCCCATTACTCTGAGGCTATGGCCTTGGGTCTTAGTCTGTCCTAATGGAAACATCTTCCCCACATCCACTTTATACAGGTCTTCTATTATTCTGTAAGTTTCAATGAGATTCCCCCCTCATCCTTCTATACTCCATCGAATACAGACCCAGAGTCCTCAGACGTTCTTCATATGTCAAGCTTTTTATTCCTGGGATCATTCTCATGAAACTCCTCTGGACCCTCTCCAAGGCCAGCACATCCTTCCTTAGATATGGGATCCAAAATTGCTCGCAATATTCTACAAAAGCAGTACATCCCTGCTTTTATCTTCTGGTCCTTTTGAAGTGAATGCTTTCCTTGCTTTCCTAACTACCAAGTCAAACTACAAGTTAACTTTAAGAGAATCCTGAACTAAGACTCCCAAGTCCCCTTGCACTTCTGAATTCTCTCCCCATTTAGAAAATAGTCATGCCTCTATTCTTCCTACCAAAGTGCTTAACCTCACACTTTCCCATGTTGTATTCCATCTGCCACTTCTTTGCCCATTTTCCTAACCTGTCCGAGTCCTTCTGCAGCCTTGCCACTTCTTCAATACTACTTGTCTGTCTGTCTATCTTTGTATCATCTGCAAACTTAGCCACAATGCCTTGAGTTCCTTCCTCTAGATCATTTATGTGCAGAGTGAAATGTTGTGGTCCCAACACTGAACGCTGCAGAACTCTACTAGTCAGCGGCTGTCATCCTGAAAAGGACCCCATTAGACCACTTTCTGCATTCTACCACTTAGCCAGTCTTCTATCCATGCTAGTACTTTGCCTCTAACACCATGGGCTCTTATTTTACTTAGTAGTCTCCTGTGTGGCACCTTGTCAAAGACCTTCTGGAAATCCAAGAAGGTAACTGGCTGTCCTTTGTCTAATCTGCTTGTTACCTTCTCAAAGAATTCCAGCTGATTTATCAAGCAAGATCTTCCCTTGATGAAACCATACTGACTTTGCCCTATGTTACCATGTACTTCCTAGTATTCTGAAATCTCATCCTTAATAATGGATTCTAAAATTTTACTAACCACTGCGACTAGACTAACAGTCCTGTAACTTCCTATCTTTTGCCTTCCTTCCTTCTTAAACAGGGCTGTTACACTAGTGATTTTCCAGTCTTCTGGGACCCCCCTGATTCCATTGATTCTCGAAAGATCACCACTAATGCCTCCACTATCTCTTCAGCTGTCTTCTTCAGAACTTTGGGCGTAGTCCATCTGGTCCAGGTGATTTAAGCTTCCCTAGAACCTTCTCCTTTAAAATGGCTAACATGCAAACTCTGCCCCCTCACTCTCTTGAATTTTTGATATGTTACTGGTGTCTTCCACCATGAAGACTGACACAAAGTACCTATTCAGTTCTTCCGTCATTTCTTTGTTCCCATTGCTACTTTCCAGTGGTTCAATGTCCATTCTTGCCTCTCTCTTACTCTTTATGTATATAAAAAAAATTCTTGCAATCTTCATTTATATTCCTGGCTAGCTTTTCCTCATATTTAAGTTTCTCCCCCTTATTTCTTTTTCAGTTGTTCAATCTCCTGCTTCCCACCAATCTTCACTACATTGGCACTGTTCAATATGTTCACACACTGCACTCCTGCACCCCTCACAAGATTTCAACATCCGCGTCACCACAAGATCACCCAGGAGCTTTCTGATTGGTTGAAAATGTGGAACTCTTGGGTAACTGGCATTTTTGATTAACCACCATCACCCATTGCCCATGATGCTGGATAATAGAAATTTTACTGCACGTTTCAATAAAATCACCTCTTTTTCATCTAAACTCCAATGCGTATAAGCTCAGCCTGCTCACCCTTTCCTCATAAGACTCTCCTTCATTCCAGGAATCAGGCCTAGTCAACCTTCTCTGAACTGATTCCAGTGCAAGTATGTCCCTCCTTAACTAAGGAGACCAATACTGCACACAACACTCCAGGTGAGGACTCATCAATGCAGCTGTAGTAAAACTTCCCTACTTTTATATTCCATCCCCTGGCAATAAATGCCAAAATTCAATTTTCCTTCCTAATTACTTGATGCTAACTTTTTGTGATTCGTGTAGGAGGACTTCCAAATCCATTAGTACTGTTGTATTCTGTGGCACCTCTCCATATAAATAATCTGCTTTCTGCCAAAGTGGATAACTTCACATTATACACCTGCCAAATTTTTGTCCTCGCTTAACTTATCTATATCACTTTGCAGGATTTTCCAGCCCACTGCTGCAGGTTTCCCTTTGGTGGAAGGGGAAGGTCCCACTGACGGCTAGGATGGAAAATCCCACCCATTGAATCCCTGTCACAACTTGCTTTTCTACTTATTTTTGTATCCTTAGCAAATGTGGCTATAATACAGTTAGAAAAAAAGAATCATAGAAAAACTACAGCACAAACAGGCCTTTCAGCCCACAAGTTGTGCCAATCTTATCTCTACCTACTAGGCTTACAGATACCCCTCAATCCTATTAAGTCCCATGTACTCATCCAGAAGTCTCTGAAAAGACCCTATTGAATTTGCCTCCGCCACCACCGACAGCAGCCGATTCTACTCACCCATCACCCTCTGAGTGAAAAACTTAACCCTGTCATCTCCTCTGTACCTACTCCCCAGCACCTTAAACCTGTGTCCTCTTGTGGCAGCCATTTCAGCCCTGGGAAAAAGCCTCTGAGAGTCCACCTGATCAGTGATCATCTTATACACCTCTATCGGGTCCCCTCTCATCCTTCTTCTCTCTAAGGAGAAAAGATCAAGCTCTCTCAACCTATCCTCATAAGGCATGCCACCCAATCCAGGTAACATCCTTGTAAATCTCCTCTGCACCCTTTCGATGGCTTCCACATCCTTCCTGTAATGAGGCGATCAGAACTGAGCACAGTATTCCAAGTGGGGTTTGACAAGAGTCTTATACAGCTGCAGCATTATCTCCCGACTCCTAAACTCAATTCCTCGAACCATAGAACCATAGAAAATTTACAGCTCAGAAACAGGCCTTTTGGCCCTTCTTGTCTGTGCTGAACCATTTTTTGCTTAGTCCCACTGACCTGCACTTGGACCATATTCCTCCACACCCCTCTCATCCATGAACCCATCCAAGTTTTTCTTAAATGTTAAAAGTGACCCTGCATTTACCACTTTGTCTGGCAGCTCATTCCACACTCCCACCACTCTCTGCGTGAAGAAGTCCCCCCTAATATTCCCTTTAAACTTTTCTCCTTTCACCCTTAACCCGTGGCCTCTGATTTTTTTCTCCCCTAGCCTCAGTGGAAAAAGCCTGCTTGCATTCACTCTATCTATACCCATCAAAATCTTATACACCTCTATCAAATTTCCCCTCATGCTTCTACGCTCCAGAAAATAAAGTCCTAACTTTTCAATCTCTCTCTGTAACTCAGCTTCTCAAATCCCAGCAACATCCTCGTGAACCTTCTCTGCACTCTTTCAACCTTATTTACATCCTTCCTGTAACTAGGTGACCAAAACTGTACACAATACTCTAAATTCAGCCTCACCAATGCCTTATATAACCTTACCATAACACTCCAACTTTTATACTCGATACTCCGATTGATGAAGGCCAGTATACCATACGCCTTCTTAATCACATCCTCTACCTGCGATTTGAGAGTCCTATGATCCCAGACCCCAAGATCCTTCTGATCTTACACACTGCTAAGAGTCTTACCCTTAATATTATATTCCTTCATCACATTTGACCAGCCAAAATGTACCACTACACATTTATCCGGGTTGAAGTCCATCTGCCACATTTCCGCCCAGTCTTGCATGCTAACTATGTCACGCTGCAACTCCTGACATCCCTCCAAACTATCCACAACACCTCCGACCTTCATGTCATCGGCAAACTTACCAAACCATCCCTCCAATTCCTCATCCAGGTCATTTATAAAAATCACAAACAGCAAGGGTCCCAGAACAGATGCCAGGGGCACTCCACTGGTGACCGACCTCCATGCAGAAAAAGACCCATCTGCAACCACTCTCTGCCTTCTGCAGGCAAGCTGGTTCTGGATCCACAAAGCAATGTCCCCTTCGATCCCATGCGCCCTCACCTTCTCAATAAGCCTTGCATGGGGGACCTTATCGAATGCCTTGCTGAAGTCCATATAAACTACATCCACCGCTCTCCCTTCGTCAATGAGTTTAGTCACATTTTCAAAAAACTCAACCAGGCTTGTAAGACACAATCTGCCTTTAACAAAGCCATGCTGACTACTTTTGATCATACTATGAATATTCATAAATCCTGTCTCTCAGGATCTTTTCCATCAACTTACCAACCACTGAGGTTAGACTCACTGGTCGATAATTTCCTGGGCTATCTCTATTCCCTTTCTTGAATATAGGAACCACATCCGCAATCCTCCAATCCTCCGGAACTTCTCCAGTCTCCATCGATGACACAAAGATCATCGCCAGAGGCTCTGCAATCTCTTCCCTTGCCTCCCACAGTAACCTAGGGTACATCTCATCTGGTCTCAGCGACTTATCTATCTTGATGCTTTTCAAAAGCTCCAACACATCCTCTTTGTTGATGTCCATGCACTCAAGCTTTTCAGGCCACTGCATGCCTGCACCACAACCACCAAGACCTTTTTTTACCGTGAATACTGAAGTAAAGTATTCATTGAGCACCTCTGCTATTTCTACCAGTTCTATACAAACTTTCCCAGCTTCACATTTTATAGGTCCTATTCCTTCACATCTTATCCTTTTACTCTTCACATATTTGTAGAACACCTTAAGGTTTTCCTTAATCTTATCTGCCAATGCCTTCTCATGACCCCTTCTGGCTCTCCTAATTTCCTTAAGTTCCTTCCTACAAGCCGTATAGTCCTCTAGATCCCTAACATTACCTAACTCCCTGAACCCTTCGTGCGCTTTTCTTTTCTTTTTGACTAGATTCGTTACAACTTTCGTGCACCATGGTTCCTGTTGGTCCCTTCATCTAAATCATCTTTCAAGGATGCTCAGGCTGGCATCATTCAGGATCTGGGCTACAAAATCTCCTCCCCCTTGGTCAGCCTGGGATACAGTAGAGATATTATTAATATGGAAATGGCACAAGTTTGTTCCTCTACTGCACCATTACCTCTCGACTAACATTCGTGCTGGTGCCAGGAACGACCTGCTGCGACAATTGCCGAGGTGTTTCAATCTGTAGCTAGGCTCTCCTATACTTAAATTCCTAGAGATCACCAATCAAGATAAATAACAAAGGACAGGCTACCAACTCAATCTGAATGTTAGATGATTGATTAACTTAATCAAAGAGAACACTTATTTGCAGAATAATCACTATGATTCAATTTCTGTGCATAATTAAAGTAAGTTTCAGGAGACTAGTTAAATACAAAAATACTTCCAGGTTCACTTCAGATTAAGAAGATAGTATCAATCTTCACAGATCATAGAATCCCTACAGTGCAGAAGGAGGCCATTTGGCCCATCAAACCTGCATTGACAAGAATCCCACCCAGACTGTAACCCCACATATTTACTCTGCTAATCCTCCTGACCCTAAGGGGAAATCTGGCATGGCCAATCCACCTATCCATACATCTTTGGAGTGTCTTTTGAGAGTGTCTCAGGAAAAAGAGATCAATCCAAACATTCCTCTTTAGTTTGGAGTCAGTGTTCAAATGATTGCCAATTGCAGCAGTTGCTCTGTAACTTGTACTTGTAACTTGTAACTTGTAACTCTGTAACTTGAGAGACCTGGGGGTGCAAGTGCATAAGTCCCTGAAGGTGTCGGTACAGGTGCAGAATGTGATGAGGAAAGCGTATGGTATGTTAGCCTTCATAGGAAGAGGTATAGAATATAAGAGTAGGAGTCTGATGTTGCAGTTGTATAGAACGTTGGTTAGGCCTCACTTGGAGTACTGCGTCCAGTTCTGGTCGCCGTACTACCGGAAGGATGTAGAGATCCTGGAGAGAGTGCAGAGGAGATTTACCAGGATGTTGCCTGGTATGGAAGGGCTGTCTTACGAGGAAAGATTGGATGAACTTGGGCTGTTTTCCCTTGAGAGACGTCGGCTGAGGGGGGATCTAATAGAGGTTTATAAGATTATGAAGGGGATAGATAGAGTAAATGGTGGTAAGCTTTTTCCGCTACAAGAAATGGATAGAACGAGGGGTCACGGGCTTAGGGTGAGGGGGGCTAGGTATAAGACAAATATTAGAGGGCAGTTTTTCACGCAAAGGGTAGTGGGGGTGTGGAATGCACTGCCGAGTAAGGTGGTGGAAGCAGGCACGCTAGGGTTGTTTAAGAGTCACTTAGACAGCCATATGAGCGGGCTACATATAGGGGGATATAGTAGGCCTTACTGAACATTGTAGGCTTGGGAATACGTTTTGCCTCAGGAATGTTAGTCTTTGCCTGTTTAATAATGAATTTTTTTGTCTCCACAGGCATTTAAGTCCAGCAAGGGGCATGCAGGCGGCAGGTTGTGGTGGGCTGCTCTTGGATGTTGCTTCGGGAGTTGCCTATTGCTTCATGTCGTTAGTGTGCTTAAACTGGACCATCTCGAGGGCAACATGACAGCTCAGAGACTATCTCTGTTGCTGTGCGGACACATGGATTTGGGCCTGTGTCTGTGGGAGTTTGCACGTTCTCCCCGTGGTTGCGTGGGTTTCCTCCGGGTGCTCCGGTTTCCTCCCACATCCCCCAAAGATGTGCTTTTAGGCTGATTGATTGGGTACTAAAATTGTCCCTAAATTGGACCTCCCTGATCCTCGCACGTTAGGCGTAGACTAAAATCATGAATAGGTCACTGAGATAGTAGGACGGCGGCGCGGGCTCGTTGGGCCGAAGGGCCTGTTTCCCGTGCTGTGTTGTTCTTTGTTCTTTGTTCTTTGTATTTGCATGTCTACCTAAAGCTGAGTGATAAAATGATCCAAGCTCCACCACAGAAAATCTAATGGCCCTATCACTTTCCTTTGAGTTTGCATTTGAATGAATTTAAAATTGTTTTAATTGGAATCTACTCAGGATTTGATACATGGTCTGAGGTTAGTTTCCTTTGAGTTTATATGATTCAGTATGCCAAGAGATTAAATAAAAACTAAGCACTGTAAATACTAATCAGGTCAGACAGTATTCAGGAAGTTAAATGAAAGCCTGACAAATGTGCATGCTATAGAACAGAAGCTTTGTGGGTTATGCGTGAGCATTGATCACTCTTCCTGTCTCATCTTCCTGTATTCTGTGTGAACGCTATTTAGTTTCCACCATATAAAGGAGTGACAGCGGTGAAGCTCTTTATGAAGCTGCAAACATGTTAAATATAGAGGAGTCATTAGGGATTGGACAAACAATTTCACACACTGATGATTCTGAGGTGGGTACCTTAAAGCAAATTATATAAAGTAACTTTTTTTCGCCTGTCTTGTCTTTAAACTTTTTCCTACAGTGTTAGTGCCATTGGCAAGGCCAGAATTACTGCTCATCACTAATTGCCCCTGAGATAGTAGTTGCCAGCTGCCTTCTTGAACCTCTGTATCCATGTGGTGCATATATACCTGCCGTGCTGTTGAGGAAGTTGGAGCATTTAGACCCAGTGACAGTGAAGGAACAGTGATGTAGTTCTGAAGTCAGGGTGGTGTGAGGTTTCCCATGAGGCTGCTCTGTCCTTCTAGACTGTAGAGATTGTGGATTCGGTTGGTGCTTTCAAAGGAGGATTGATGATTTTTTGTAGTGCATTGTGTAGATGTTGCACACAGCTGCCACTGTGCATCAGTGGTGGTTGGAGTGAATGTTTAAGATAGTGGATGGGGGTACTGATCAAACAAGTTGTTTCATCCTGGATAATGTCAAGCTACTTAAGTGCTGTTGGAGCTGTACTCATCCAGTCAAATCAATAGTATTCCATCACATCTGGGGTCACTGTTAGCCAGTGGTTAGCACTGCTGTTTCACAGCCGCAGGCTCTTAGGTTTGATTCCCAGCTTGGGTCATTGTCTGTGTGGGGTTTGCACGTTCTCCTTGTATCTGCATGGGTTTCCTCCAGGTGCCCGGTTTCCTCCCACAGTCCAAAGATGTGCAGGTTAGGTTGATTGGCCATGCTAAAATTCCCTTAGCGTCTGAGATGCATGGGTTAGAGGGATTAATGGGTAAATATGTAGAGATATTGGGGTAAGGCTTGGGTGGGATTGTAGTTGGTGCAGACTCGATGGGCCGAATGACCTCTTTCTGTATTGTAGGGTTTCTGTGATTTCTATGATTTTTGACTTGTGCCTTGTAGGTAGCGAAGTCAAAGGGAACGTATTGGACTCGGACTTCTAACTCAGTTTCTCTCTCCACAGATGCTCCCAGACTTTCTAGATTTTTCAGCACTTCTGTTTTATTTGAGATGGCCGAATGTCAGTAACTACCACTTACCACTTCATTAAAGTGGTACTTACCATTTATCAGCCTAGTTTTGAATGTTGTGCAGGTCTTGCTGCATATGGGCATAGGCTGCTTCAGTGTCTGAATGTTTGTAAACACTATACAATCATAAGCAAACAACCTTATGTTGGAGGCAGGTCACTATTGTAAAAATAACTGGAAGCAAGTGGAAAATAATGAAATATTTGTGTTGTGCAATTGGTTTTGAAAGAAAATTGATGCATAAATCGTAAATTCCAGTAAAAAGCAAAATATTGCAAATGCTGGGAATCCGTAACAAAATTTGAAATAGTTCATTCAGTACTTATATTTCAATATCATTCCTTTCAGAACAAATATTAATTTGCTTTATTTGCATGTGGGTTTTCCATGTTGGTGAGGGAATATTAAAAATCAGAGATCATAGTAAATTACAATGCCATTAAGACATAAAACTGTATCTGGAAGAGCAGATGTGGCGGACATACTCTTTACTGAAGGGCTGTTGACAGTTGGATTTGTAAATTATATTAGGTATTACATAGTATTAGCAGCATAGAAAGAGGCCATTCAACCCAACAGGGCCCTCTTGTGTTTATACTCCACACGAATCTTCTTCCATCCTTTGTCCAATCCCATCAGCAATCTTCCATCCATCATCTCATTCCCTCAAACCCATAAATACAGGAAAAGAGGAATCATGCATTTAGGTTATTAACTGAATACCAAGGAACAAAGAATTATGGCCAGAGTTTTATGTCAGTTTTGTTATCAGGAAAGTGGATGAAGGGAAGGCAATGGATGTTGTCTACATGGACTTCAATAAGGCTTTTGACAATGTCCCATGAGAGGTTGGTTAGGAAGGTTCAGTCGCTAGGTATACATGGAGAGGTAGTAAATTGGATTAGACATTGGCTCAATGGAAGGAACAAGCGAGTGGTCATGGAGGATTGCTTCCCTGAGTGGAGCCCTGTGACTAGTGGTGTGCCACAGGGATCAATGCTAGGTCCATTGTTGGTTGTCATCTATATCAATGATCTGGATGATAATGTGGTAAATTGGATCAGCAAATTTGCTGATGATACAAAGATTGGAGGTGTAGTGGACAGTAAGGAAGGTTTTCAAAGTTTGCAGAGGGATTTGGACCAGCTAGAAAAATGGGCTGAAAAATGGCAGATGGAGTTTAATGCAGACAAGTGTGAGGTATTGCACTTTGGACAGACAAACCAAGGTAGAACATACATGGTAAATGGTGGACACTGAAGAGCGTAGTAGAACAGAGGAATCTGGGAATATAGATACATAGTTTCCTAAAAGTGGTGTCACAGGTAGATAGGGTCGTAAAGAGTGCTTTTGGAACATTGGTCTTTATAAATCAAAGTATTGAGTATAAGAGTTGGTTGTATAAGACATTGGTGAGGCCGAATTTAGAGTGTTGTGTGCAGTTTTGGTCACCTAATTACAGGAAGGATATTAATAAGGTTGAAAGAGTGCAGAGAAGGTTTACAAGGATGTTGCCTGGACTTGAGAAACTGAGTTACAGAGAAAGGTTGAATAGGTTAGGACTTTATTCCCTGGAACGTAGAAGAATGAGGGGAGATTTGATGGAGGTGTATAAAATTATGATGGGTATAGATCGAGTGAATGCAAACAGGCATTTTTCCACTGAGGTTAGGGGAGAAAAAAACTAGAGGACATGAGTTGAGGGTGAAGGGGGAAAAGTTTAAAGGGAATATTGGGGGAGGGTTCTTCACACAGAGAGCGGTGGGACTGTGGAATGAGCTGCAAGATGAAGTGGTAAATGTGGGCTCACTTTTAACATTTAAGAAAAACTTGGACAGGCACATGGATGAGAAGGGTATGGAGGGATATGGTCCAGGTGCAGGTCAGTGGGACTAGGCAAAAAAATGGTTCAGCACAGCCAAGAAGGGCCAAAAGGTCTGTTTCTGTTTGTTGTTTTCTATGGTTCTATGGTTCAAATGTTAGGATGCATGTCTCACCCAGAATTATGTGAATTTGCATGAGCTCATGACGGATGCATGTTCCCTGTCAGTGCAGTTACGAGCAACATTACGGTCAGTGGGAATGCGCAGAGGCGCACCGACTGACAATTAAGTGGCAATTAATACAAATTAAGGAGCCAATTGTCTGCAATTTTACGTTGCCCATCCACTTTTTCATTTGTCAAATTGGCCAGACAACCTTCACGTTTTCGCTACAAACTCCAGCCAGAACGGGATAAAATATCCTGCCTGATGTAAGATGAAAGAAAACGTTTGAGAGATGAAGCGCTATGTGATCTGCTGTCAGATGTTTGAATTTTCAGTAGCTCACTTAATTTATATAATACTGCAGCTCCCTGAGGCAGCTCCATAGCAGCTATCAGCCTTCAGGCAGTGCCCAGCCGCACCCTCACTCCTCTCGGTGCTCACCCTCTTCCCAGCCATCCCTGGCTGTGCTGAATCTTTCTTGGTGTGCATTTCATGCTGACTTCCATTAATTGGTCAACCAGCATGAAATTGGGGTTGGGAGTCGATCACGGCCATAGGTGTATTTAATATCTGCTCCTGGCCCCACTGACCTTGCACTCCTTCAAACTCCCTCAAACGTAAGATTCAGGCCTGTGTGTTTGAATTAGTCTTTTTTAAGATGCAGCATTGTAGGGGTTCTCTCCCATGGTTCTTTGAGGTGAATGAAAATTGGATCTATGTAGATTTCCAAACAAAGCTTGTAGCCATGTTTCTGTAGAGACAACTCCTTACAGGTGAAGACAAATTAGCAACTCCCCATAATAACTGGCACAATCTCTTCTCCAGTCTAACCTTATAGTTAAGACCTTTCACTTCTAGAACCTCCTCTGCATCCGACTGAAAGGGTGAACTGGATGTAATAAATCTAGTTCATCATAACTTTATTCACGTCCATTTTGCCAGCAATACGTCTACTTATGAGCTGTGAGATCCTATATGCTTTGTTGATCATTCTCTCAAATGCGACCTTCAAAGATCTACACACAAATGCCCAGATCTTCTTGTCCCTGTACTCTCTTCAGAACTGTGCCATTAAGTATCTGTTATCCCTCCTTTCCCTTCTGCCAAAATGCATCATCTCACACTTACTTCACTCTCTTAAATTCCATCAGCCGCTTGTCTGCCCAATCTGCTATGTTCTGTTATAGGTGATTGCTTTCATCCTCACTATCACATCTAAATTGGTCATCTGACCCCCAAGCAACACCACATTCTTCACATTCATTTGAAATACAAACATTTACAATGACTTCCAGTTTACTGTTTATTTAAATCCAAGTTGACACTGATCCTCCACTTCCATGAGTTTCAATTTTGTCACCCAATCTTTCATGTGGTACTTTGTCAATTATTTTTTTAAAACCCATATAGAAAAATTCTACTGCATTCTCTGCATCAATCTTCTCTGCTACTTCATCAAAGAATTCAACTAGATTCGTCAAGCACGATCTGTCTCTTACAAATCTGTACTGGCTCCTTAATTAATTCAAACTTTTCCAAGCTGTTGTAAATTTTTCCCCTGATTACTGTTTCTAAAACTTTACCCATCCAAGTTAAACTGGCCAACCTTTAGTTATTGGAAATATCCTTCTTTAGTAAGGGAGTCACATTTGCCACTTCCCAATCCTCTGACACTTCTCCCAAATCTAGGGAAGGTTGGAAGATGATAGCAAATCCTTCCTCTATCTCCATCTCCATTCTCCTTTGTGACCTGGGATGCAAGGCATACAGACATGGCAACATAGTCACCTGAAGCATAACCAGACTTTCCAGTACATTCTGCCTATCAATTTCTGTCTCATGCATTATCTTGTTATGTATATTGACCTGTGTGATTTACACGTAACTTTTATGTTATGGATTGGAATTTTTAAATGTAAGGTAAATAAAAATATCTGGTTTGAGAAGCCAGTAACAGACCTACAGTTATTACAAGTCAAGGGTGGCCTATGGTTTTTTTTAGTAAAGTCATGGTGAGAAGAATTAGAAACTAACAATGGGCTACCTATCTAACCATATTGATGGAGGCTGGAAGTCTATAGTTATCTCAACAAAAGATATAAACTAATCACTTGGATCCCCAGAGAAATATTGCAGGAGGATATTTTTGGGGATTTTATCTGTGTGATTTCTCACAAAATTTAGTTGGTGTTTGAGAGTGGAGAAAGAGAGAAAACTACTAGCAGATTGGAACTTGGAAGCAGATAGAATCAGTATCAGGTAGCAAGAGTAATTTTAGAATAATTTAGCAAGAATGAAGTGAAACCCTTCCTTGAGCTGGGGATGTGTTAAAGGAGAGTTGGAGGATTCACCCATCCAGATGCTGGTGGAAAAACCTCAAGAAACCACAAACACTGAAGAATAGTGGGAACATTGGCTACAATCAAAGTGAATTCCTGGAAATTGTGGCACACCTCAATTAGGCCCCAGAGGAAGTGAAGGAGCCCTCAAGATCCTGCATAGGGAAACCATTGTGATGAAATAAAAGTAGAATGAAGCATTCACTTGTGATTTTAGAATTTAAAGCATACATGTTTATGAAACATAGGACACTATTTTCTGGCCCTGCATGCTCTTGCACATATCACGCTGGGACCGCACGAGACCAGAGAATTGTGGGGGAGGTGAGGCACTTTTAGTGCTGGGGTAAAGCCCCTTTGGGATTCTCTCCACCTCTACAAACCAAGGGCATAAACCACATTAGCACATTTAAATCCTCACTTCAATATTCTCTGTCATTTTCAAACTGCTCAGAATATTCTCCGACCCATGAGTAACAGGGACCGGGTGTGAATCATTCCTAGTTTCCAAAAACAGAAACCAGTTTTGATGGCCACACCACAAGGCTTGGAGGCCATTGAAGCCCCCAGGAAGCACCTGGCTGCTGATACCCTGGTACTGCCCCATTAGGTTGACTCTGCCAACAGGCAGGGACTGAAGGAGGTGGGCCTTAGGTGACCCCAAAGCAGGTTATCACCCACTTGGTGGAAGGGGTTGTGATCTCTGAGGAGTCGGTTTTGCTAGTGTCTTTAGTTACTCATTCCAAATAAAATTCTAAGGGCAAAATCTTACTAAAAATGGCAGAGTGTTGATTCTAGCATGAAAACTGGAATGTTTCTCCCGGCGGCACTGTAGTATTTTTGGGTCACATCCTATGCCTCATTAGCAATAATTTTCATGTCCACAAGCTTCAGTGGCGTGTTCCTCTGAATCACCCACCTCACAATGGTTTAACTACTGCAAGCACTGGGGAGTTACATACAAATAGCTCACCAGCACATGTTCTATAACAACTGCAGGGGATGGCAGGCAAGAAAGCAGAACCGTGCTTTTTGGAGGGAGTGGAAGCAGAACACACTCTACCCTGCTCCAGGAGATGACCTTCCGGCACGGTCATTGCCCTTGCCTGGGATGCAATAGCAGCTCTGATGAGTGCAAGTACACTCCATAAGAAGATGGGGCAGCAGTGTCAGAAGAAGATAAATTATCATCTTTCCTCAGTCAGGGTAAGTGAACCATACCCAGTATCTTGGTTGACCACCTCGCACCCTTAACTCTTTCTTTCATTCAGCCACCTTGGATTTTACCAACACCAGGAATCAGGTTTCCCCCTTCCTCCACAATCACAGAATTCCATCCAGAGTGTTAAGTTAGTTGTACCTGCTTCGAGTAATGTTGTACAGAAATGGAAGTACTGAAAAGTGACCACTCCCCAATCCCAGAGTTTCACTGACATAATTGGCACCACATTCCTAAGGCAAGGGTATCATTCATATCATGATGTAATGGCAAATGTTTTCTTCATTAACTCTTTTATTACATTTTATTTCAAACCTACAAATTAAGCGTTGGCATTCAGTCCCTCGGGCACACTTTGCCATTCAATAAGATCATGGCTGACCTGATTGCAGCCTCTATTCCACATTCCTGTCAACCCCTGATAATCTTTCAAGTTGATAGTGCAGATATTCTTGAAAATAACTGGAGGTTTTTTTTTCAAAAAGGTATACATTGCAGAATTATTCCAGAACAAGTTTTGAAATCTAAACACTGCTGAGAATTCTGGATGTATGTAGTTGCTTTAGCCTGAGCAATCTTAGCAAACCTGTGGAGATGCTGGCGTTGGACTGGGGGGTAAACACAGTAAGAAGTCTCACAACACCAGGTTAAAGTCCAACAAGTTTATTTGGTAGCAAAAGCTGCCAAATATAATGGCTGCTATTATACATTATCATAAAAATACATTCTTTTGTAAATTGAGTTTGTGTCTTTATGTGCCCTGTTTATGAACAGAACTCCCACTTACCTGACAAAAGAGCAGCGCTCTGAAAACTAGTGGCTTTTGCTACCAAATAAACCTGTTGGACTTTAACCTGATGTTGTGAGACTTCTTACAATCTTAGCAAAGCCAGGGAAGTCATACTTCATGGCCATATTTCCAATAATATAAAATCAATATCTTGGGTAAAAGAATAAACGTAAATTTGATCTTGTGTTTTTATTTGAGGTCTCTTTTGAGTTTTGAAGGGCAAGTTAATAAGTTTATGACATTTTTCATTTGCTAAATGACCCAGACAACAGTTGTTATTCAGCATCACCATGAGTGGAATCTAACCTTATTTAAATCTTGCAGGCACCCTTGGACATCAATAACATAAGTAGGTTTAAGCCAGCACAGTGGCACAGTGGTTAGCACTGCTGCTTCACAGCTCCAGGCACCTGGGTTTGATTCTTGGTTTAGGTCACTGTCTGTGCGGAGTCTGCACGTTCCCCCTGTGTTGCTTGGGATTCCTCTAAGTGCACTAGTTTCCTCCCTCAGTCCGAAAGATGTGCTGGTTAAGTGCATTGGCCATGCTAAATTCTCCCTCAGTGTACCTGAATAGATGCTGAAGTGCGGTGACTTGGTGATTTTTACAGTAACTTCATTGCAGTGTTAATGTAAACCTAAGCTGTCAATTGATTTGCCACCCAGTTCTACATTACCCTTTTATTAAAAGTCAAAAGACTACGTCGCAAGATGGAATTGTGCACGGCAAATTAAGATATTAGTTATTACAATGAATCTCAGGCAAGCTGTCAAATATGTGATTGCTGAGTAGAGATAAGAGAATTAAGACATCTGTGGTGATGGAGAAAGTCATATTTGACAATGTTCCTAGGTCATTTGCTCAGGAAACCAGTGGATTAATGCACTTGCTTCACAAATCATTGCAAATGATCACTTCTGCAAATGACTTCTTCTTTATTGAGACATGCTCAGAAGAAATATCACACTGCACAGTAGAATAAAAAAAAGTTAAATGTCTACATGTGCAGCATTAACTGGGGTCCAAAATTTTGAGCATCCATGAAAGATGCAGACTCTTGACAGTTGTGGCATCTTGGTCTTCAACAAATCTGATTTCAATTTTTATTTATTCTTTCAGCATTTTTAAAATTACTCTACATTGAACTTTTAAAAGCCTTTAACTAGTGTTTTATAGAGGGGGATGCAGTTGTCATTTTAATTTTTGTACGTGTCTTTTATCATGACAAGATGACTTGGGACAGTTCTCCTATGTTGCTGCACCTGGTGCAAATTGCATGCGGGCCTAAAAATTGGTTTTGCGCACAGCGACAAACAGTTTGCAATTCTTCCAGCCTGTTTCTAATGGCATGATGTGGATCATGCCCAGAGAGGGCATCAGGCCAATTAGCATATTTAGCCTTCATGTACAGCGCAAGAACAGCGAGAATCACTGTTGGTCTCCACTAGTGGAGATCTGACACAATGGGCATGCCAGGGGAGGGCTCAGAAGCCATTGAAGCCCCTGGTTGGCCAGAGGCATGGCTGGGAAGTGCCCATCAGGCAGTACCTATCAGACAGTGGCCACCGGGCAGCCAGGCAGTACCAGTTGGGCAGCCCCACTGTGCCAAGGGGTGGGGCCTGAGTAGAGACTATGACGGGCGGGCTATGCAGGGGATTATGACGAGAGATGAGGGGCAGTCGTGCAAGGATGGATCATGTCGGGACATGATGGGGAGCATGCCGAGGATTGGCCAAGGGGACCCATCAGGAGGGCCCTGAAGCCAGCAACTCATCAGGGAGGTGTTGAAGAAACATGCTGGTGGGGAAACATGCTACCAATTTGCAAGAGAGGGAGTCTCCCTGAGCACTGTTAGATCGGGGTGCCTGAAGCCAGGCTCACCTGTGTTTTTGCCCCTACACTGGTTGAACATTCTTTGTTGAAAATGTTGTGGAGCAATAGGTCACATGACATAAGACCGCACAGAAATCGAGGTGCCATAGTTTATAGCCTATGTACTGTTGCAGATGGTTGGTATCTATCTCTTGCCACATCTCCAAGTTTGATATCATGGGCAAATTTTAAAATTTTCCTCCATTTTCCAACATCCAAGTGATTTATATACCAAAATGAACAATGATCTAAGCACTGATACATGGGAACTCCACTGTCGACCATTCTTTAGCCTGAAATCAGCTATTTACGACAACTTGCTGTTTACTGTCCTTAAGGCAATCTTTTATTCAAGCCGACGTTGACCTATTCCATGAGCATCAGTTTTGTTAACCAAGCTTTTATGTGCTGTTTTGTTAAGCACTTCCTTAAAATCTAACATCTGTTGCATTTCCTTCATTGAAAAATTCAATCGGATTAATCAGACATGATTTCCCTTTGACAAATCTGTGTTGGCTCTCCTTAATTAACACAAACCCCTCCAAGTATACATTTTTTCTCTGTTTATTATTTCTAAAACCTGAATATTGTTTTTAACATAACTGATGTTAAATTGACTAGCCTGAAGTTACTAGAAATATCTTTGTGCCTTTACTTAATCAGATTCCTGTGAAGCACCTTGGGGTTATATTAAAGCTCCGATTTAAATACAAGCTGTTTTGTTGAACTTGTGAAATAAATTCAACAAAATTGAAATTATAATGCACTTGTCATGTGAGCTTGGCTATCATGAGATAAGGTCACTTTTTCACCAGGGAATTCTCTAATAGGGAATTAAAATCAGCTTGCAAGTAATCCTGAGTTTGTTCTTTTGTGTCAACTGCCTGAATAACACTGGTAAAATGTGATGTCCTCTTTCAGTATTCTGAACAATTAGACAACAACCCTTGGTACACATTTTAATGTTGTTAAATTGCATGAATATTCATTATAGCAACAATGAATTCAATTACTATCTGTATCATTGTTGAATGATTGTTAATTATGCCATATTTTATGGTTAATTTTGATTACCATTGATGTGAATTCAAAGTGTTTAAGATCTGTTTGGAATGTGAGTGTGCCCAAGTGCAAATTTGTTAAAATTGACTCAACAATTATATCTTTGAACAAACAACTTTTCACGTTAACAAAATCCAGATTAAAGTCCATTTGAACATAAACTTTAAAATGAATCATCATTTTAAATATCTTTGTAAATTTCAATCAAGCACTTTGTTGTGTTATGTGACTTTCTTTGATGCCACTCTGATGGAATCAGATAATTGCCAATGACTGTTATGGTAAAATTTCCACTGCAGCTATTGTAGCAGTCCAGATGGGATGTCAAATATGTCACAGTTCCTGACCTTGCTGAACACTGACATACATTCAAGTATCATAAGAACATAAGAAATAGGAGCAGGAGTAGGCCATCTAGCCCTTCCAGCCTGCCCCGCCATTCAATAAGATCATGGCTGATCTGTCGTGGCTCAGTTCCACATTCCCGCCCTCTCCCCATAACCCTTAATACCCTCGCTTATCAAAAACCCATCAACCTGCGTCTTAAAAATATTTAGCGAGGTAGCCTCCACCACTTCAACGGGCAGAGAATTCCAGAGATTCACCACCCTTTGAGTGAAGAAGTTCCTCCTCAACTCTGTTCTAAACCGCACCCCCTTTATCTTGAGGCTGTGCCCCCTAGTCCTACTGTCCTTTCTGAGCGGGAAGAGTCTCTCCACCTCTATCCTATCCATCCCATTCATCATCTTATATGTCTCAATGAGATCTCCCCTCATTCTTCTAAACTCTAACGAGTACAAGCCTAGTTTATTCAGCCTCTCCTCATAGCTCAACCCCCTCAACTCCGGTATCAGCCTAGTAAACCTCCTCTGCACTCCCTCCAAGGCCAAAATATCCTTGCGTAAGTGCAGCGACCAAAACTGCACACAGTACTCCAGCTGCAGCCTCACCAATGCCCTATACAGCTGCAGCAAGACCTCCCTACTTTTATATTCAATCCCCCTCGCTATGAAGGCCAGCATCCCATTAGCCTTCCTGACCACCTGCTGCACCTGCAGGCTGGGTTTTTGCGACTCATGCACAAGGACCCCGAGGTCCCTCTGCACCGTCGCCTGCTGCAGTTTTTCTCCATGTAAGTAATAGTCCTTCCTACCATTATTCCTACCAAAGTGGACCACCTCGCACTTGCCAACAGTAAATTCCATTTGCCAGTTCCTGGCCCATTTGCCCAGCCTATCTAGATCCTTCTGCAGACTCTCCACACCCTCCGCGCAATTCGCTGTTCCACCAATCTTGGTGTCATCAGCAAATTTCAACATCATACACTCGGTTCCCTCCTCCAGATCATCTATATAAATGGTAAATAGCTGAGGCCCCAGCACCGAGCTCTGGGGCACTCCACTAGTCACCAACCGCCAATCCGAATAGCACCCATTAACCCCCACTCTCTGCCTCCTATTTGACAACCAATCCTCTATCCACGCTAACACCCTACCCCCAACTCCATGCCCCCTTACCTTCTGCAATAACCTCTTGTGAGGTAACTTGTCAAACGCCTTCTGAAAATCAAGAAAGACCACATCCACCGGCTCTCCTCTAGCCACCGCCCTAGACACATCCTCATCGAACTCCAATAAATTTGTCAGACATGACTTCCCCTTAACGAAACCGTGCTGCGTCTGCTCTATCAAGCAATTCCCCTCAAGATGCCTCGCTATTTCCTCCTTGATGATGGATTCTAACATTTTACCTACAACAGACGTTAAACTAACCGGCCTATAATTCCCTGCCTTTTGCCTGCCACCCTTCTTAAACAACGGCATAACATTAGCCGTTTTCCAATCTTTTGGCACTTCCCCGGAATCCAGCGACGTTTGGAAAATAACCACCAAGGCATCCACTCTCACCTCCGCCATTTCTTTCAGAACCCTTGGATGCATTCCATCCAGTCCTGGGGACTTGTCCACAATCAGTCCCTCCAGTCTGTCGAGCGCTGCCTCTCTAGTAACAATAATGTCATTGAGACCCTCCTGTCCTACCACCTTTCCATCGCTAACACAGATAAGGAGACAACTTCGTGTGTGGTGGCACAGTGTTTATTAGCATTGGTATGCTGTACCAATATGTGGTGGGAATTTGATTATCACAAAGTAAAATTTTGTCTCTGTTGGCACTGTGGAAGATACAGAAAGGGATGAAAAATAAGAACAACCTTTCAGACATCATTAATTAATTCCCAGCAGGCAGTACCATTGGCCAAGGTCTGTAGACAAGGTATCTGTCAGTTTTCAAACAAACAGGGAAATGTAAAGGTGAGAATTGTATAAAGAAATTGCCTAGTGACAGGGTTCAGAGAGACAGGGAAACGCAGAAGGCCACTTAGTATGTATATACCAATGAACGCAGGCATAAGATCTAATCTCTCTAATATGAAATCCTGCAACTCTGCTGGGGAACTTATGTGTTTGCCCTGAAGTTCAAGTAATAGTGAGTTTAGATTGTGGTTATTTGGGTGTCTCAGGGAGAGATACAGCTGAAGAAAAGCATCTAGCAAATGCTCAGAAGTCCACCAGAAGAAAACTGTTTGAAACTGAGCTAACCCTTGCAGTGGTATAGTGGTATACTTTCACTGAGGTTTTGTGTCTGTAAGCATTGCTGCGATAAGAGGAATGTTGTGAACTTGAATCATTTTCTTATGCTTGTATGAAATTGTTAACTATTTTACATCAGACATAAAGATTGTAATGTTGTTTAATAAATGTTTTATTCTTTGGACTAACGGTATATTGGCAGTGAATATGTTCAGTAACTGAGCCCCAAAGTTTCTAAATAAAAATGAAGTTAGGTTCTATTATGCCAGATGTCACTCTGGGATCTAACTATTCCAGTATTAACGTCAGCAGCGATCATAACAAAATGAAAATAAATTGTTCAAGATTATCCACTTTTTGTATTATATCAAAGTTATTTAATTACATGAACATATAGACCTCCTGATCTTTGCTGTAAATTCATCGGGTCAGCAAAACATCCAAAGAAAAACAAGGTCAATAATTTAGAGAATCCCTGAATTTTCAAGCCCTTCTCTTTTCTTGAATATGCTAAAATGCCATCTCTGTCGTTGCTGGTCAAGTAGCCAAGCTTCACAAGTTGATTGCAGCCAGAGAAAGGAGTATTACTACTGGAATATTGGTTATTTCTTGGTGTGATAATTCATGAATGGAATCATATTTGATTTTTCCTGTCTTTTTTTTGACTGCTCTAAATCTAATGATATTTAACTCAAGGCAACTCAATACGTCAGGCATAAAATGAGATGATTTATTCTACAAGAGAAACTATTTACAACTAAAGGATTTGCAATGCCAGACTGCTTGCAACAACTCCCAACTCATTCTGCCAACTTCCAAACCCTGGGGAGGTGCACCCTAGCCTAATCCCACCTTGTACCAGATTCAAAGCTCTGAAAGTTTCATCTCTTCAATTAGATATCTAGTTTATTTTAAATGTGATGAGAGTCTTTCCCTCAAACACCTTTTCATGCCATAAATATCAGGTCTCTTCCACTCTGGGTGAAAAATGTTTCCCCTCTAATCTGTTCGCCTCTAATGCTTAAACCAATGACTTTAGATCAAACTGAATTGCCCTCAAACCTACTTGTCACCTCCATCAGGTTTGTAGACCATGAACTTTCCATAACCCTAACTTTCCTTGATCAATCTATGACTTTCTGAACAAAGGTTTATGGTGTCCCTCAGAATTGATTCCAATAATTTCCCCACAATTGAAGTTAATCTAATGGTTTATAATTACTCAGATTATCCTTTTTCTCAAAATAACCATACTCACAGGCAGTTCCTCAAACTACTGCTTTCGCCAGGGAGGATTGAAATATGAAATATGCTTTTTTGGACTGCTGCAAGCCGTATGGTGCAGGTACATCTACAATGCATTCCAAGATTTTGACCTAATGACATTGAAAGTCTGTGTTGAGATAATTGAAATTCTTTATTGTCACTACTCTATAATTTATACTAATGCTGCAATTTTCCTAAAAAGTTGCTCCTCCGACTGCTGCCCACAATTTGGTACACCCAGCTGAATAATAGCAACGCATTTGTTCTAATAATTCTAACCAAATAAATTTTGTCTTTGACAAGCAGAGTGGCATAATGGTTAGCACTGCTGCCTCACAACGCCAGGAATCTAGGTTCAATTCTGGCCTTGGGTCTCTGTCTGTGTGGAGTTTGCGCTTTTTCCCCATGTCTGCATGCGTTTCTTTCAGGCGCTCCAGTTTCCTCCCACAATGCAAATACATGCGGGTTAGGTTGATTGGCCATGCTAAGTTGTACCTAGTGTGGGGATGAGTAGATTAAATGTATGGTATTACAGGAATAGGGCCTGGGTAGGATTTTGATCGGTAGAGACTTAAAGGTCTGAATGGCCTTCTTCTGTATTGTAGGGATTCTATGATTCTTTGAATCAGGAATAGTATTAATTTGCATCACCGTATTAATGTCACGTTTTTCCCCGTCCCTATCTTTGCTGAATTCATTGTATTAAGGAATACTGGGTATCCATTCTGCCCCTTTGTGCCAGGTCTCCATTACTGCCACTATATCATAATCTAATGTACTTATGCCTATAGCTTACTAACCTTATTTAATACACTCTATGTATTTTTGCAAATGGACACTAAACCAATATTAGTCTGCCTGACATTTTTCTCCTGTTTGATCCTTCTTATTTCTAAATTTATTTTTGTTCTAGTGCTGTTTGCCCCAATCCTTTCATCTCCTCCTTGATGCTTTATTCTAATTGCTATCCCACAGCAAGTTAGTTTAAACCATTCCCCACATCACTGGGTTAATTTCCTGACAAGGATGTTAGCCTTGGGCTTGTTGAGGTGCAGCCTCTTCATCTCGTCTCCAAAAGTGGTCCCAATGCCCAGCAATTTGACACAATCATTGGAATTCTACCATCTCACCCGCCACGGAATTGGAGTGGGTGAAGGGCAAACAACAGAAATGTCCCTTGCCCTTGGGCGGGAATTTTCGGTCTCGCGTGAGCAAGGCCATAAAATCCCACCCAATTTCTCCAGCTACTCATTAATCTTTCTTATCATACTACTCCTACCTTGATTAGTGCATGGTAATGGGACTAATCAAGAGATTACTTCCTTTAAGGTCCTGCTCCTTAATTTTATCCCTAGGCCCTGAAAATCTGTCTGTTGGACACCAGGCCTTTACTGAACTTATTTCATTAGTTCCAATTTGAACCATAACTACCCTTTCAAAATGCTCTGCAATATCTTTTAGTCTGGTATTAGGGTGATAACTCACCATTCAATATTCATGTCAGGCATTATAGAAATGCCTTTGCATTTGGCAAATGACCAAATTCCCTATGGCCACTACATTTCCACATTGGTATGGCCTCCTGTGCAGTAATCGTTTCCTAAAACACTGTCAATGTGCTCAGACAGTGCAAACCCCACCCTCCTTTCTCCTCCCCTCCCCTCCCTCCCTCTCCCCATGATGTATCATCACTCTTACTGTTAGTCAGCACTGAAACTGATTGGAGAGTGTCGCACTCTTAGACAATTCCTGCATTGGTTGCCTCCTACTACTCAAGGATTGTAATTAATATGCCTTATGCCCCAACCCTTGATTTGGATGAAGGTGCTCGGGAAAAGTTCTATTCTGACCTTGATAAAAGTCTCACTGCCATCCTAAAAAAAGAAAAGATCATCCTACTGTTGGGGGCTTTAATGTCGGGGTTGGTTGTGGCTCCAATGTCTGGAGAGGAACAATTGGGTCAAGCTGGATCGGAAATGCAAATGGCATGTTCCTACTGTCAGTGTACTCAACATGGCTTCATTACAACACACAATCGTCTTCCCGAAGGGCAAATACAAAGTCACACAGAGACACTCTAGATCAAAACACTGGTACGTTTGTGGATTATGTCACTGTTCAAGTCAAAGATCTCAGTGGTGTCTATCATTAGCTCCATGTAGAGACTGATGCCTACTGGACGATCACTGACTTGATCGATTAGTGATGAACATCCAACTAGTACCAGGGCAGAAAACAAAAGTAAAAAGAGGAAGAAAACTAATGTTTCAGCCCTAAAGCAGTCCAATCAAAGAAGGGAATCCCAAATTCTGCTCACAATCAATCTAGAAAATCTTCAAGCATCCTGTTAATTGGGTCTATGCCAGTTGGTGAAGTTAAAACTAAAATACAGCTGCTTTTTTTGCTTGAGAGAGAGTTTATTGACTTAGTTCACAGTCAACACTATTGCCAATCCCACTGTGCCCAAGCTATCGCCATCTTTTTAGGTGCTCAAATATCCACCTTTTAACAATATAATTACCATTAAACCTTAACAATGTAATTGATAAAACAATGAAACATCCAACTCAATTTCAGTACTGTGGGATCAACAACATCAGCTGTATTAGCCTCTTGAGTTTGAGGAGCATCATTATCAGCAGGAGTGGTTGAACAAAAATGATGCAGAAATATGTGACCACTAGAACAAAGTGAGTTGCTTTTCTGCCTGATGAAACAAATCAAAGTCACGAGCCAGGGAGGCAACATTTCAACGATTCAATGGTGGCACCCAAGACAAATCTGGAAGAAAAAGGACGCGATGGAAAAAGAGAGCCCAAGAGATACAAAAATATGCTAACTGTCATTACTTGCAAAGCTTTTTTGAAGCCATTGGTTCATCGATAGAGTAACCCCACATACTTATTCCCTTAGTCCCCCTAATTTTCACATAGTGGGACACTAGGGGACAATTTAACATGGCCAATCCATCTAACCTGCACATTTTTGGACTGTGGGAGGATACCACAGCATCCGGAGGAAACCCATGCAGACAAGGGGAGAACGTGCAAACTCCATACAGTGACCTAAGCTGGGAATTGAATTGGGTTCTTGGCACTGTGAAGCAGCAATACTAACCACAATGCCACTGTGCACAAATATTTAACATATTTGTAATATATTTCTATGTGTCCTATTTTTATATCAATGTAAACCTATTTATTTAAATGCTTGTGTAAAATAATGCATACAGGAGTGCACTATAAGCACCTTAAATGTTTGAAATTGAAATTTGCTAATCAAAGTTGTTAATTTAGCAGCCAAATTTCAGCAACTCATTTGCATTTGCAGCACATTTTCAATTTACAATTGATTTCACGAAATATGCATCTGGTGCCTTTTATACTTTTACATGCAAATTTAGCTGTGAGCAACTTGCTTTCCCTTTCCCAATTTAAAAGTAAATAATATCAGCACGGTAAAACCGTGTACATTTTTTCCTTTGGACTCGTGACTTTCCCCACATTCTGTCAGGTGGATATAAAATAATGGAGGGAGGTGGAGAGAGTAACTATTCCACAGTGAGGTAAAACTGACAAAACAATTTGTTGAACAAAACAGCCAAATCCAGAACACCAAATTTCCAAGTATGTCACTAATCAATGGACACCTCCAATTGTGATTATGTTACTTGATTGATTCCTTCAATTTTGAATGAAAAGCAATAGCTGGAAATATTAATGGCGTGTGGAAGCAAATCCTTATACAGAGGATTATCGACTTTGATATAAGAAATGTGCCAGTACATTTGTTTTTAATCTATTGCCACATTAATTTGCAGAAGGTGCCCAGAACTCTCCAAATGTGATATTTTACCATCTGGGTGTGTCATTGTACAGAAGCACCAAGAAGAGGTTATCTGCTTTCTCTCAGGGTAGGAGGAAAATTGGAAAGGAAAGCAGTACCAAATTTCTCCCACTTGAAGATTTAGATCAGCATTACAGAACAGGGCGTTCCTTGATGGAATTGGTGCATACTGTAGGGACACTGTTAAAATAAAAAAAATCAGAAAATATCTTAGAAATATTATTGCTAGTTTCAAAGCAATTATTTTTTCAGTACCTTATTAGAAAACTTTAAATTGACATAATTTCTTTTTTTGTGCAGATAAGTCAAGCACTTGGATCAAGCAACATGGATCTCCCTTCAGCAAACACAGGAATGTATCAACTGAATATTCTGCTAAAACGTGGTCACAATCTAGCAATACGAGATCGTGGAGGTAAGAAATTTGATTGAAGTTCTGCTGAAACCCCCAGCAAACATTTACTGATTTAAAAACACCATAATGCACCATAACAACATTTCTTACATAGAATGGAAAGCTGGCATAATACAACTTTTAGTTTCATGAGCGACACTGTCTAGATAAATTCACATGTTTTCCTATGTTAGAAGTGTTATATTAAATCCTAGTTGTTGAAGTTATGAGTCATCAGTGTGACAAATAGTTAAGACATATTCCATAATAAGGTACTCAGTGTGCTATCTATATTACTCACAATGTATTGTCAGTTCAGAAATTACCTTGAGGGAATCATTTTTTGATTAATGCAAGAATTACACTAGAATATTTCAAGAAATGTTCAAGAAAGAATGCCCAAAGGTAATAGATTCTGTTGGGTTTCTCTTTGAGACTAATTGAATAGCTCCCAAATTGGAGGGTTTCAATATTTCTGATTAAAGTATATAAACATGGTTACATTATTATCCTTTTCATTTACATATTAAATATTACCAAAAGATATAAAATTTGGAAATATTACAAACCATGAAAAGGATAGTGTGAAACTTCAAAAACTCTCCTTCATGAATACGTTTCTGTCTACTGATAGCTGGAATCCCAGCCCTTGAGTTTAACGTACACCTTCTCATTAGTGTGTAAATGACTCAGTAATGTGTGGAAAAGAAAAAACTCCTTTTAAATTGCGAACTGCCATAAATAACTAGACTATTTTGCTACTTGCCTAATGTAAAGAGATCATCATCAACTTCAACTATGAGTTTCAAAAATTACTGCATTTATGTTGTTAAAAACAAACTAAACTCACTGCAGAGGGGTCACTTTTGGCCTACAATGTTCAGATCCTTTTAATGATGACAGTGCATTTAAATTCTTACCATGCCACTCTATTGGAAGGGCCTAAAAAGAGAACCATTGAAACTGTGGCGTCTTATTCCTGATGTTAGTAGTAATTTGTTCTTAGAGGTTTTTAAAATTTAGAATTTTTAATATTTTCCTTACTGTCAATCACATTGCCCTCTCTGTTAATTCAGCTGTTCTTCTCTTCTCATTGACCCTCTTTCTGCATGCTAATTCACTATTTCCTTCTCCATCTTTCTCTACCCTTGAATCTCATTGGCTAAGGAGATATGCTGCTGCTTCCTCATTTACGTAGGTGTCCCATTGCTCTTTACCCACTCACAAATACTTTGAATTGAATGGTGAGGAAAGAAATTCAAGCAAACAACAGAAATATGTACAAGCATCGTATTACATTGCAAGCCCATAGTTAAGTCTGAGAATTGATTCCTTTTGTAAATTTGGGAAGTTTGCTGCTTGCTGTCTTTACGTATTTAAAGTGAAGATCATGACTAAAACTGGGGGCAAAATTGTTCCATGCCCAGCCAGCTGGTTCAATGGCTGGCTGGGAGTGTGACAGAATTAGTTTTATGCCAGTGTGATTTTCTCTTGGAATCTTCCACTGATGCCTGGCATGGAAGATCGGGAAGCCTGCTGGTGGCAAGCTTGAAACTGATTTGCATCCCACAACTGGAATCTTTCTCCCAAGCCTGATTCTCTGCAACACTAACAGGAAAACATGCCAGTCCTAAACACATCAGGAACACCGTGGTGTGCAGAAGTCAGGACATACCTGAAGAGTGGCTGAGGCTACCTCCAAGGTTTGGGATAGAGGTCACCGGCTACCATGGACCGGGAACACCACAGCATCTTTCCAGTGGATCTTTCATGTTCAGTGTCATTGAAGAATTCTATCTTCCAGCCTCAGAATGTTCCTGGATATCCATCTTCTTTCTTCAGGAGGTCCAGCTTCTTCCTTCAATGGTGAGTCAGTGATATTGTGACACCCAGATGGGATGCATGCAATCAAGTCCACTGTGCCATGGAATAGAGCACTAAACCATCAGATACATGATTGATGAAGATATGACATGATTTTTCCCCCGGCCTCAGCAGCGGGGAGCCTTGTTCCCACCATGGATGTAGTTGCAGATGGGAGAACTCTGCCCCTGTTTAAAATCTAAATGGGTCTGAAGTGAGTTAAAATTTCAATGTTGAGATGGTCATTAATAATAAATTTCAGCATTGACTGACTAAGGTAATATGGAAATAAATAATGAATTTCTGATTAATTAACATTGATAGCCTTGGCACAGTTAAAAAAAACTTAATTAACTTATTTTGAGTTGTTTCAGAATAATGTCATAATGTATAGTTATTAATCCTGTTGTCAGACCAATGTAATGATGTTAACAATTACTTCATTGTTGGGCAGTGACATCTGCCTAACACAGATTTAATACAGTCTGCTTTATTATTCAATCCTTAAAAGTATGAGAAGTCTATTACACTGTAATTCATATCCATCAACCATAATATTAAAATTTTTCACATAAAAATGGAACTGAAAAATCTTTGTACCTTTTGACAACCCTGGTTGTCAAATAGGAGTCATGATGTGGATATGCCGGCGTTGGACTGGCGTAAACACAGTAAAAAGTCTGACAACACCAGGTTTTAGTCCAACCTATTTATTTGATAATATACTCACAAGCTTTCGGGGTTAGCCCCTTCGTCAGGTGAATGGAGAGTTCTGGCCTCAGACAGAGCATATAAAGCACAGACAGTTTAGAGATTACTGATTAGAATGTGAATCCTTACACCTAACCTGCTGTTCAAGACCTGAAGTGGCTGATAATGTGAGTGGAAGGAGCACTGATCACAGTTTAAAGAGATGTGTATTGTCTCCAGACAGTATAGTGAGTGAGGTTTTGCAAACCCAGGCAAGTCACGGGGGTTACAGATAGTGTGACATGAACCCAAGATCCCTGTTGAGACCGTCCTCATGTGTGCGGAACTTGGCTATCAGTCTCTGTCAGTGCGCTGTCGTGTGTCGTGAAGGCCGCCTTGGAGAATGCTTACCCGAAGGTCAGAGGCTGAATGCCCATGACCACTGAAGTGTTCGCCAACAGGAAGGGAACAGTCTTGCCTGGTGACTGTCGAGCGATGTTCATTCATCCGTTGTCGTAGCGTCTGCATGGTCTCCCCAATGTACCATGCTCCGGGACATCCTTTCCTGCAACGTATCAGGTAGACAATGTTGGCCGAGTTGCAAGAGTATTTACCATGTACCTGGTGGATGGTATTCTCACGTGTGATGATGGTATCCATGTCGATGATCCGGCATGTCTTGCAGAGGTTGCTGTGGCAGGGTTGTGTGGTATTGTGGTCACTGTTCTCCTGAAGGCTGGGTAGTTTGCTGCGAACAATGGTCTGTTTGAGGTTATGTGGTTGTCTGAAAGCAAGAAATGGGGGTGTGGGGATAGCCCTGGCGAGATGTTCGTCTTCATCAATGATATGTTGAAGACTCCGGAGAAGATGTCATAGCTTCTCCGCTCCGGGGAAGTACTGGACGACGAAGGGTACTCTGTCCAGTGTGTCCTGTGTTTGCCTTCTGAGGAGATCGGTGCGGTTTTTCGCTGTGGCGCATCGGAACTGCCGATCTATGAGTCGAGCACCATATCCTGTTCTTATGAGGGCATCTTTCAGGGTCTGGAGGTGTCTGTCACGATCCTCCTCATCTGAGCAAATCCTGTGTGTACGGAGGGCTTGTCCATAGGGAATGGCTTCTTTAACATGTTTAGGGTGGAAACTGGAGAAGTGGAGCATTGTGAGATTGTCTGTGGGCTTGCGGTACAGTGAGGTGCTGAGGTGACCGTCCTTAATGGAGATGCATGTGTCCAAGAATGCAACTGATTCTGGGGAATAGTCCATGGTGAGTCTGATGGTGGGAAGGATTATTACTTATGTGGAGAAAAACTGCAGCAGGCGACAGTGCAGAGGGACCTCGGGGTCCTTGTGCATGAGTCGCAAAAACCCAGCTTGCAGGTGTAGCAGGTGGTCAGGAAGGCAAATGGGATGCTGGCCTTCATAGCGAGGGGGATTGAATATAAAAGTAGGGAGGTCTTGCTGCGGCTGTATAGGGCATTGGTGAGACCGCAGCTGGAGTACTGTGTGCAGTTTTGGGCGCCGTACTTACGCAAGGATATTTTGGCCTTGGAGGGAGTGCAGAGGAGGTTTACTAGGCTGATACCGGAGTTGAGGGGGTTGAGCTATGAGGAGAGGCTGAATAAACTAGGCTTGTACTCATTAGAGTTTAGAAGAATGAGGGGAGATCTCATTGAGACGTATAAGATGATGAATGGGATGGATAGGATAGAGGTGGAGAGACTCTTCCCACTCAGAAAGGACAGTAGGACTAGGGGGCACAGCCTCAAGATAAAGGGGGGGCGGTTTAGAACGGAGTTGAGGAGGAACTTCTTCACTCAAAGGGTGGTGAATCTCTGGAATTCTCTGCCCGTTGAGGTGGTGGAGGCTGCCTCGCTAAATATTTTTAAGACGCGGGTTGATGGGTTTTCGATAAGAGAGGGGATTAAGGGTTATGGGGAGAGGGCGGGAATGTGGAACTGAGCCACGACAGATCAGCCATGATCTTATTGAATGGCGGAGCAGGCTCGAAGGGCCAAATGGCCTACTCCTGCTCCTATTTCTTATATTCTTATGTTTTTATGTTCTTTTCACTACCCTCCTCAAAATCATGTCATTTTTCTGGATTTCTTTTTGCTGTTTCTTTTTTATTCACAGAATTCTGGTCAGGCTTCACAATGCCATAAAGATTTCCAATACAAGGAGCATTTGGCATAAATTGTGGAGCTGGCATTATGCCATTCAATCAAGATTTTATTAGTGAAAACATGCCTTGGTAACAGGCTTTGCAGGTTTCTGAATTTTGATAGCCTATCAATTAAAAGAAGACACTCAGTTATCAGAAACTTATCAATTTAGGATTTGCTGTTGTTGACAACGTCAGACTAGTCTGGTGTAGGGAAATTGATAGGTCATCACAGTTGTAAAGAGGAATTCAACTCCCTGCCTGCTGTTCAATGCAAGGGCTGTCACCTCTCAACACCTGGAGGGGAATAGCAGCTCCCTACCAGTTTAACTTACCTCTTATGAGAACTCTCCATTATGTAATGAAGGGTACCAAATCAGAAAGAGCCTACGGAACAGACAGCAGAATCGACAGAAAAGCTCCAAATGTTTTTCAAAGCCAAAACACCTGGTTGTGTATATTTTTTGAGAGTGACTAAATTCTGTCTTTTTTGGTAATGAATGGACCTTGTGTTTATTTGAACAGCATTCCAGTAGTACCTTATGTTAATTGATATGTTACTTGTTCTCGGTTGGTTAAATAAACAAGTTATTAATTATTAATTATTAGTGGATGTCAGATATTTCTATTAATGAACCTCTAAATGTTAATGAAGAACAATTCACACCAGCCCAAACACATTTAACAGATTACAAAGCGAGGTATTCCTTTTTGGGGAATTCAGCGTGGCTTCTCAAAATGGGATCAATCTCTACATCATAACATTATATCCTACTTTCTCATAGTGAAAATTCACAGGATGGAAAATAGTTACATATCCAAGAAGTTTCTGTTAGGCAAGGCAACTGGAATCAGAAGATCCGTAGGATGTCCAAAGCTCTGCTTTGAGCAAAGCTTCAAGCATGGCATGAAGGCCTGACACATTGATTTTCATACCTGGGAGACAAAAGAAAATAGTGACATTGCCTTTGGGTGAGCATGCACCAGCATGATGATCAGTGGCTATGACTGCTTGGCAACAGATGCCAATGCAGAAAACAGCAGACTGCAGTGAGACTTGATAACCGCTTCATATGTGGCACTTTGAGGTAAAACCTGCCTCTACTCAGTCCTCAACAAAATGCATCTTATGAACCTATCTCATACCCAATAGATTTGTTTTATAGCTTGTCTGTCACCTTGCATAGATGGAAGGATGCAGATGACAACAGAGCCTTCACATATAAAAAAAGGATCATTGCGTGACTTCTGTATACTATTACACTGAGTGAGCACCGCTTTTCTCTGCACACTGGAAAAACTTTGGTAACTACCTTTTCATTGTGGTAATGCTTCTTTAAATGTCAGTTAATAATACCAATTGTCTTCTTACAATGAAACCTATGGTCCAACTTGTTTTGGAGTATGAATCTGATTTGTTATGTTAATCAACCATTCATTTAATTGTAATTCTAAATATGAATAGCTGAACTCCTGTCCCTCAGCCGCTTCTTGTGCTATTGTATTTGATATGGTCCAGTGGCAAAAGAATGGTCATCAATTACATATTGCACATGAAAAGGATAAATCATTGGCTGGTATCTGGCAGAAGTGATTCACAAATTGAATTAGAAAGGGTTTGATCTGACCTGTTGTAACGAGGCATTCTTAGTAGTAGCATGAGTAACAGTACACTTCACATTTAAGCAGGTGAAATGATGTTGAGATGCAGTTAAATGTGATAGAGATATTACACAATTACAAATAACTACCTTTTAAAATCTAATGCAATTTGTCCAATATGTCATTCTTCTTCTTCCTGACATTATTGAATCATGCTATAGCACAGTTCTGTCTGTCCCAGGAATCTTCCAAGGGGCTAAATTTGATAACTCTAGGAAACGGGTGGGGAATCACGATTTACAGTTGGTCCACCTCTGTTCGTTTGCTGTTTAGTCATTTTAATAGTTGAAGTGTAGGCAGTGTGAACCATGCTGTTGATTAACTAGATACATCAGCAGGGGTTGATATTGTGAGTGGCTAGCACAATGTAAAGCATTCTGAATTGCAGGCTAGAAAGTTGTAATTTGTTCTGAATGTCTTGGGAGGAATAGGGATTGATGATTTTTTTTGTTTAAAAATGAATTTTATGTTTTCAGCCAAGTTCCAAACATATACTACCATTTCCATGGTGCGCTGTTCAAGTTAAAGCCTTGACCCTGGCTGGTGAACCCACTAACAGGCTTATATATTTAAATTTATTGAAATGGGCATTTGCATCTACTCACTGAACCTGGCGCACAGTTGTCTGGGCTAGGCCATCCTTTATAACCTTTCCAGGAAAGATTCTCACTGGCAAGGAATAGACATGTTCCCCACGAGTGGGAAGCAATCGACTTTGCCTCACCGGTGGAACCAGAGACCATTGACGCACCCCAAGAAGGCTGAGGGCAAGGGGAATGTGTCCCTTGGGCAATGTCAGGCTGGCAGTGGCACCTGGGCAATGCCAATTTGGCACCTGGACAATGGCCACTGGGCACCTGGGCAATGGCAACTGGATAGTGCCAGGGGCGGGGCTAAGTGGGGAGGGTTGGCGGGGGCTGCATCGCGGGCCGTGGCCCCCCCACGGTTGTGGGGAGAGGGAGCTGCTTCAGGCAGCCTGCAGTAGGAGGGGCTTGACAGTTCTCACTTGTCTGTCAGATCCTTGCTACTGCTAATGTGCATGTGCAACATCAGAGGTCTACACTACCTCCCACTACAGGCTTTCAGGCATGTTAAGCCCTGCCCACCGGCTTCTGCAGTGCGAATCTGATGCACTCAAAATTTTGCAGGCAAAGTGCAAATGGGAGGGGACTAAAAACGAGCCCAGAAGTCGGATCTGAAACTCTCCCAATTTCAAGTCAGCCCAGCACTTCAAATAAAAATGGTAAAATTGCCCCCGATGTGTTCCGTCTGGCCACACAAAAGGATGGGAAATGCCCTGGGAATCCAAGAAAATAATGTGATAACAGCAGAATATGTACTACAGATGCCAGAAATCTGAAATAAAAATGGAGAGTGCTGGAAATACTTAACAGATCTGGCTACATCTGTGGAAAGTAAAACAACTAATTGGATAAGACCATTCTTCAGGGAGTTAATAGTATGGAACTGAATGATGGTAATTTCATTGAATCATATAGGACAATGGTTAGATTGTCTCTTGTTGGAGATAATCATTATCTGACATTTGTGTGGTATGAATGTTACTTGCCACTTATTTGCCCAAACCAGTCTTGCTGCATTTGGGCATGGGCTGCCTCAGTATCTGAGGAGTCATGAGTGGTGCTGAACATTATGCAATAATCTGGCCTAATGATGGAAGAAAGGTCATTGGTTATGCAGCTGGTAGTTGGGCCTAGGACACTACCCTGAGGAACTCCTGCAGTGATGTCCTGGAGCTGAAATGACTGACTTCCAACACACATAACCATCTTCCTTTGTGCCAGGTATGACTCCAACCAGTGGAGAGTTTTTCCCTGATTCCCATTGACTCAAGTTTTGTGAGGACTCCTTGATGCCATGTTCGGTCAAATGTAGCCTTGGACAGGCACTCTCACCTCACCTCTGGAATTCAGCTCTCTTGTCCATGTTTGAACCAAGGCTGTAATCGGGTCAGGGATTGAGCAGAACCCAAATCAGTGAGCCGTTTATTGCTAAGCAAGTGCCAGTTGATAAAACTGCTAATGACCCAGTCTATCACTTTGTTGATGATTGAGAGTAGACTGATGGGGGTTGGATTTGTCTTGCTTTTATTGTACATGACATACCTGTGTAATTTTCCACATTGCCGGGTAGATGCCAGTGTTGTAACTATACTGGAGCAGCTTGGCTAGGGGCATGGCGATTTCCAGAGCTCAAATCTTTAGTACTATTGCTGGAACATTGTCAGGGTTCATAGCCTTTATAGTAACCAGTGATCACTAAGAAATGAACTAAACCTTGCAACGTAATTTATATTTCAGTGGTGTGCCCTCAGGTGGATAATTGCTCAGCTGAATTGAATCTGCATGCATCATAAACAAATTAATGATCCTCTTCACTGAACAAAATAAGATTAGATTTATTACTGAAGCACTTAGTTTTCCAGAGGACTTCTCAATGGAATATTCTTACTGTTTTTAACAAATCATAAATGGTAGTCATAACTGCAATAAATTAACAAGGATGGTGCAATTTCACAGGAAATGGAACAGCTTCCAAGAGAGCTTCGGGCAAATTCGATTAAAAGAGAGCTGTGCTTGGTTTTATATTGATTTATAGACAACTTTCCTTCCATCAGCTGCTAAATTATAGATACCACAGACATAGATACTGAACTGCAGGTACTTTGACATTGAATTTTAAGTTTTTAGACAGAGGTTTTTTATAAATATCAGCTTGGTATGGTTGGTAGTACTTTTGTCTCTAAAAGGAGATGTTGTGGGTTCAAATTCCACTGCAACTCTTGAAGAGCTAGGCGTAGATTTTCCAGTCAGCTGAAGCATACCTGCTGACCTCAATTTAAATTGCAGCTTACCTCATACTTTGGCACTGCCCTGACTGCAGCATCCAGCCTATGGCTTCATTGGCAGGGTTAATTTCATGCAATGTTGGTGGCACCCAGAGAAAGATCCAGCAGTGCATTTCACCTCTGTTCATTGGAATGTAAAAGTTCAGATGCACATATTGGATGGGTGAGTCCATTGGACCTCATTGCTGAACAGGGACAAGTGTACTCTGATTAGTACTTCCTCCACTAATATCACAAGATTCACTGATCATTTGTTTTTTATTGAATCAGATAGCACAGAAGGAGATCATTGCCAGAGTTTTGAAAGAGCTATTCAGTTAGTCCCAATTCCCTGCCCTTTGCCCATATTTCTCTTTTTCAACTACATATCCAATTCTTTTTTTGAAAGTTACTGTGTAATGGTGCTACAATAATTATTTTTTTTGTTTGAATATATATAAGCAACTATGCTGACCTTTCATATTTATATTGAAAGAATGGAATCATAAAAGTTTTCATTATATTACTGAATTTAGTATGAAGGGAACATTTCTATAATCCCAGTAGGGTTAATTTCAAAGGATTTACATTTTCCATCAGCCATAGTTGAAACTAATATAAATGCCATAAGCAAGTGTTGAATCACTTTTGAGAATAGTATACTAATTAAAAAGCCAAATTGTTAAAATCCCAGCTGGAGATTCATGTTTGACTCCCACTTTTCTCTGACATTTACAATCAAGCTTACCTTCCCAATCTTAGCCAAGCTATCTGAACAGCTGGATTTAGATCTCTCCTCACATCACTCAAGTTTAACCTTTGGGAAATAGGTCTCAGCAACAGTAAAAGTGGTGAAGATTTGTGCAGGATATGCAAAATAACACAAAATGAGTGATAAGTTGGTTTTAGTGATGCTCTTTGAGTCATTGTCACAGAAGTGTCTAATTTCCTGATTCATGTCTTAGGAATGTAACTTTTAGTGTGAGGGTTGAAGTTCTAAATGTAAGATAATAGATGAACTTGTTTTGGGAGATTTGTAAACTCCCCAAAAATAAGTGCAAATCCAAGGAAGATCTTCATTTATTTAAATAAGTCACAGTTTGAGGTGTGAAAATGGAACCAGTGAATTTAATACGTTTGCAGTTGTACCCATTAGGAATATAAATTATTCAGGTAATTTCCCCAGAACAAAGAAATGTTGGACAGCAACTACTAAACAAGGGAGAATGTTAAAATATCAATACATTTTTCACATCAAAGGGTAGGAAATGAAGTTAATGAATTGAATTCTTTGGAACAGTCAGTAGTATAGAAAAGAGACAGAGAATCTGCTGATCTGGTGTGACAATGACAATCTCTCCCTCAATGGCAACAAAATGAAAGAGATAGTCATCAATTTCAGGAAGCTTAGTGGAGGGCATGTCCCTGTCTATATCAACAGAGACAAAGTGGAAATGTCGAGAGCTTAATTTTTCTCGGTGTTCAAATCACCAACATCCTGTCCTAGTCTCTCAATAATGTGCTATAGTTAAGAAAACCCAACAACGCCTCTACTTTCTCAGGAGGCAAAGGAAATTTGGCATATCCACTATGACTCTCGTCAACCTTTACAGATGCACCATAGAAAGCCTTCCTTCTGATTGTATCACAACTTGATATGGCTCCTGCTCTGTCCAAGATCACAAAAAACTACAAAGGGTCCTGAACAAAGCTCAGTTCATCACACAAGCCAGCCCCCCATCCATTGACTCTATACTTTCTGCTGCCTTGAAAAGCAGCCAGTATAATCGAGGACCCCACATATCCCAGATATATTCTCTTCTACCTTCTCCCATTGAGAAAAATATACAAAATTCTGAGGACATGTACCAACCAATTCAAGAACAGCTTCTTCCCTGCTGCCACCACACTTTTGAATGGACCAACCTCGCATTAAGTTGATCTTTCCCTACACCCTAGCTATGACTGTAACACAACATTCTGCACTGTCTCCTTTCCTTCTCTATGGATGGTATGCTTTGTCTGTATAAACAATACTTCTCACTGTACGTGGGGTGGCATGGTGGCACAGTGGTTAGCACTGCTGCCTCATAGCGCCAGGGACCTGGGTTCAATTCCCGGATTGGGTCACTGTCTCTGTGGAGTTTGCACATTCTCCCTGTATCTTCTTGGGTTTCCTATGGGTGCTGCGGTTTCAGCTGAAAGACGTGCTGGTTAGGTGCATTGATGAGAACAGGCACCAGACTGTGGTGACTCAGGGAATTTCACGGTAACTTCATTGCAGTGTTAATGTAAGCCTTACTTGTGACTAATAAATAAACTTAAACAATAATACACGTGACAATAATAAATCAAATCAAATCATTGCTGGAGAGACAGATCACAGGGAGGAATTTCTTTGTGACTTCAGGTTTATTTATGTGATTTTTCAAAGATACCAGGTAGTATATGTCTGAAGCTGGAACAGCTTGGAAACAGGTAGAGAGAGAAAGCTGCCTGGATTGGCTGTTGGGGCCTGGGAGCAGTTTTGAGAAATGTAGAGAGAGAATTTGCCTGAAACTGCCTGTAGAAGGAAAAGAGCAAAAGTTTATGGTTTATTTATTTATTAGTCACAAGTAAGGCTTACATTAACACTGTATTGAAGTTACTGTGAAATTCCCCAATCACCAACTCTCGCGCCTGTTCAGGTCAATGCACTGAATCAGCATGCCTTTCAGACTGTGGGAAGAAACCGGAGGACCAGGAGGAAATGCACGCAAACATGGGGAGAACGTGCAAACTCCACACAGACAGCGACTCAAGCTGGGGAATCAAACCCAGGTCACTGGCATTGTGAGACAGCAGTGCTAACCACTGTGCCACCACGCTATCAGAAATAGCCCTCATTTAACAGACACTAAGCAAGAAAGCACAATTGGCCCTGGGTCCATAATTGTGAACTGGAGAGTTGCCTAGCTGGATTCCCGGGTATGATACCAAGAATTTACAAACATCACAGAAAAGCAGAAACAGTAAGGAAAATCAAAGTGAATTCCTCAGAGTTGTGGTTGGTTTGATCCCAGGAGAAATAAAGAAACCCTGAAGGTTTTTGTAAAATGTAAGGAAACTTTAGAATGGAAATAAAAGAACAGAAAGTGTTACATTGAGATTTGTGGGTTTAATGTACACGTGTCTGTGAAATATAGAGTTGCTAGTAATTTCTTTGTTTAAATCTTGTACAATAAAAGTTTTTGTAAAACCTTGTGCTGTAATTCTTCCACTCAGTAAATGGGAATTTGAAGTTTTTAATAATGGACAGAATTTTCCCAAAAATAGTCTAAGTGTCATAATGGTGAGAAAACGGGAGTCCTCCATGCCAGTCTTTTCGGCGACATCTTCACTGCATTCCCTTGACACTATGCCACTTCTTTTGACAGCTGGGAGCTTGGTATCAGTACCGGGGTGTGGAGCCTACACATACCAGTGCGGTTGGCTTCAGCAGCTCAAGCGCCATTCTGCAGGTGAACCAGGAGACTTCCTCCCACCACTCTCCCCACCATGGACATCAGACTCCCTGTGGCAACATCGTGGCAAAAGAGCCCAACCAATTCGCCCACCGACGGACCCCTAACATGCCCCCCTCCCTGACACAATCCCCTCCATGAGCCACCCCTGTATGGACTCCCTGCACAATGACTTCCACCCCTGTCATCAGAATGCCTAGCTGCCCCTGTCATTTGCATAGCTTGCCATCACAGCCCCAGCTTCCTGGCACCGTACCTAGCACACTTACAGTGCCCAATCACTATCTGGCTGGCACTGCCCACTGCGCACTGTGCAGTCATGCTCCAACTATCCAGGGGCTTCAGAGGCTTCTGATTTCCCTGGTGTGGCCATGGCACCTGGTCCCTGCAGAGCAGTAATGATTCTCATCAGCATGACATCTTGCCAATGAGGGGGAAGTAGCTATGAGGGCGGATGCAGCTGTGAGTGTGGATGCAGCCATGCCAGATCAGGAAGTCTTTTATATGTCAATAAGCTTTGCGCTCTTATTGCTTTTACCTGATCTGGTCTACATGTGACTGCAGCAAATTTGATGACTGAAATGTGCTTTTTTAAAGGCACTAAACCACTACAGAAATTGGAAAAGGAATGAAACCAGAAGGACCACCTGACAGTGAGCACGGCACTGGGAATGACAACAGTCCTACTTACTAACATTTGAGGGTTTGTGCCCAAATTGGGAAGGCAGTCTCACAGACTAGTCAAGCAACAGGAGTGATTTGGAATACTGTCCACTTGCCTGAATGACTGCAGCTCTAACAACTCAAAGCTTCACATCATCCAGGACAAGGCAGCTCACTCGATTAGATCATATCCACAAACATTCACTCCTTCCATCATTGGTGCACAGTGTGCATTACCTAAAAGATGCACTGCAGGAACTCACCAAAGTTCCTTAGGCAGCACCTTCCAAACCCTCAATTGCTACCATCTAAAAGGGCAAAGGCAACAGGCACACGGGAACGCCACCACCTGGATGTTCCCCTTCAAGTCACTCATCATTCTAACTTGGAAATATATTGCCATTCCTTCATTATTGCTGGCTCAAAAGCCTGGAACTCCATCCCTAAGAGCACTGTGAGTATACCTACATTATGTGAACTGCAGCGATCCCAGAAGGCAGCTCACCACCACTTTTTAGGAATGGGCAATAAATGCTGACTGAGGCTGTGATATATCCCATTAATTAATCTTTAAAAAAAAGTATTATTATTTATTTTGGTAATATATTCAAATATTAGATCATAAATAGTGATGAACAAGCAGGATTCATAAAGGCTGAGGAATCTATAAAAATTGTAATGTCAGACCAAAGAATTTTATTTATCAAATGTCCACTGATTTTCTGGCCTGAGGTTACAATTAGAGTGTTGACAATTCATCAAAAGATTTCATTTTTTTGTACTCTCTTTCTACCAGTATAGACTGTCAGATATATATTTCTCCTATTATGGTATTCAGAATATTAGCACAATTCTGCTATGTTGATGCTAGTTGGTGGGTTCTATGAATATGGCATGAAGTCCAACCCACTATCACATGATGTAAAAACAAGTATTAGTTTGTCTTCATTTGTCATTCAAGGAATAAGTAGTAGCAGGGATATTAATATATCACAAAAACCAAGCCTCGGAACAGCTTTAAAGATTCACATTAAATTACTCATTACTTAAAGGAAAGCCAGTGACACTACTAGGCCAGTGAACCTCCATATTGCTTTCATATTACTTAAATTTATAGATATGTTCCTGGAATAAATTGTGCTTAAACTTCCTAAACTATGATACAATAATCTACAATTATTTGCAGTGTGAGGCAACAGAATGGTAGGCCACAGCTTCATTGTTTCACCACATGATGAAACAAATAGAACCTTCCTGATCCAGTGCAAACTGAGCTGCCTCAAAATTGCAGAACTATGTTAAAACTGAACTTACTGTCCCAATCTGCTCTTTGTCATATAAAGCAGGAAATGCCGGAAAAAAAGCAGCAGGTTTGGCAGCATCTGTGGAAAGAGAAATGGAATGAACGTTTCAAGTCTATATGACTTTTCCTCAGAGTTAAAGAGAGGGAGAAATTTCATGACTTATATACTGTACAAAATGCAGTGAAGCAGCTGGAGCAAAGGAAAAGCCCAGTGACTCGTGGGAGCTAGGCAGGAATGCAACAAAGATGTAGGGCATGAGATAGAACAAGTGTTAATGGCAGTGTGAAGAGCTATAGAAGGTGTTGACTTTGGCAGAAAGATCAATGCTCAGTGGAAACAAACCTTAAGAACAAGTGACAGATGGTGTAGTGGGGGAGAGAGAGATGTTGTATTGGGACAAAAAATGTTTTGGATTAAAAAAACGCAGGGTCAAGATGGGGGAGAGAGGTCACAATCTTACGTTGTTGAACTCAATGACTCCTCCCTGGAGGACTGGGCACAATACACAGAGTACCTCGGATATTATTTCTAAGTGAACAAAATAGGGGTGGAGGTAAAGCACAAGGCAATTCTCCTAAGTGTCTGTGGAACCCAAGGATGAATTAAGCAAAATAAAAGGCCTGCAAACAAAGAGCTATGCAGACTCAGAAGAAACCCGTTGATTCTTTTGGGCAAGACCAGTTCTATGCGTTTTACAGTAAAAAAAATATACTGAATTAGAGAAATTGGAAGAACTGGGCATTATCCGCTCAGTTCAGTTCTTGGAATGGGCAGCACCAGTAGCTCCTGTATCGAAACCGGACAAGAGCACCTGGATTTGTGGTGATTACTAGTTAACAATTAATCAGGCTTCCAAACTGGATAAGTAGCGAGTCCCAAAGATTAAAGACCTGTATGCAAAGCTGGCTGGAGGTCAATCATATACAAAGGTGGAAATGTATCACGCATATCAGCAACTTGAATTAGATGACACTTCCCAAAGTTGTCACAATAAACACACACAAAGGGTTGTTTCAGTATAATGTTTGTCTTTTGATGCGTCTTCAGCATGTGCAATTTTCCAGAGGATAATTGAGATCCCGCTACTAGGGCTGCAACAAGTTGTGGTATACCTAGATGATTTTTTCATAACTGAATTGACAGAAGCTGAGCATCTAGCAAACTTAGAGGAGGTGCTGAGTAGATTTCAATAGGCTGGAGTTTGTCTCAGGAAGGAGAAATGTACTTTTCAAGCCACTGAGGTAACATACCTGGGGTACTGTGTTGATACACAAGGGTTATACCACACAGAAGACAAGGTCAAGGCCATAAATGAGGCACAGGCCCCCAAAAACATATGAACTTTAGTCATTTTTGGGAATGGTAAATTACTAGAGTATAGTCATTTTTGGGAATGGTAAATTACTTTTTTTTTACCAAACTTGTCTACATTATTGGCACACTTGCATATTCTGCTAAAGAAATCTCAACATTGGTCTTAGAAGACTCCCCAAAAAGAAGTTTTCAACAGAGTAAAACAATTGCTTCATTCTTCGAACTTGTTCGTATGTTTTGCTCAGTCTAAGAAACTGGCATTCATCTGCATTGTCTCTCCAAACAACATTGTTGTGCTGTTGTCCTATGAGATGGACAATAGATCTGAAAGGCCAATAGGCTTTATTTCAAAAACCCTTCCAGAGCCTCAAAAATTGAGAAAGAAGAATTATCAATAGTTTTTGGTGTTAAATTTCACCAATACTTCCATGGTAGGCTCTTCACCATTGTTTCTGCTCACAAACTACTCTTGGGTCTTTTTAAAAATGACAAGGCTATTCCAACAATCACATTGGCAAGAATTTAGTTTTGGGCATTAACTCTGTCCACCTCTGAATATACATGCAAGCACTGACCTGGAACACATACAGTGAATGCGGATGCACTTCGCCACCTAACTTTACAAGAAAGTGTTACAGCTGCTCCATGACCGCAGGAAATTTTCCTGGCATTGAATATTTCAGACATGTTGCCAGTCTTGGCAAAGCCAATCAGATATTGGACCAATCGGGATCCATTTCTGTCCAAAATGACACACAAGATACTTACAGGTTGGACTTATGAGCCAATTTCTGAAGAAATTAAACCATTTGTTACCCACAAGGATGAATTGAGTTGCCAGGATGACACCATACTCTGAGGAGCAAGAATAGTCATCCTTTTACCAGGCAGACAACCACTTCGAAGGGAATTTCACGTGCCCATGCTAGCATCTCAAAAATGAAGATGCTTGCCAGAAGTTATGTGTGGTGGTCTGGCATTGATGCTGACATTAAGAGCCTAGTCAAGCATTGTGAACAATGCCAATTGCAACAAATTCTGCTGCAGCCCCACTGCACCCTTGGAAATAGTCTGGCCAGCCACGCTTACGAGTCCTTATTTATTATTTTGGTTTCTGCTCAGAGTTGATGCACACTCATGGGATTGATGTTTTTGAGGTGACATTTCCTACATTGCATGCTACCATTCAAGGACTACACCAATGTTTTTCCATCCACGGATTTTCTGAAGTAATAATGTCTGACAGTGAACAGTATTCTTAAGTGTTGAGTTTCAAAACTTCACCACGCTAAATGGTATGGAGAATGTTAGAACCATGCCTTACCTCAGGATCCAACAGACTAAATGAGCAAACGATCTAAACTTTTAAGTCTGACTTAAGTAGGCAGGAGGGACCCTGGAGACCAGAATCTCACACTTCCTTCTTGGCTACTGGACCACTCCACATGCAGCAACGGGAGTCCCACCAGCATAGTTGTTAGTGAACCATCTTCTCAGAACGAGACTGAGCCTCATGTTTCCAAATTTGCTGGAGAAGGTAGAAACTAGACAAAGCAATCAGAAGGCAAGTCATGATTCACGTCAGTCAACACACTCATTTATGGTGGATGACACAATATATGTGAAGAAGATGGTGGGTTCAGTTGGATCCCTGGAATTGTTGACTCTAAAACTGGACTCCTGTCTTATCAAGTGGATGTAGAAGGAAGGATCCAAAAATATATCAACCATTTGAGAAAAAGAGGGATGCCCCAGCAGCTGGTTTTGCCATCAGAAAATGTTGCCGACTGTTTTAGCACTAAAGTAATTGGTTATCCTGTGACAGGCACAACCAGCGTCTCCATGGAAACAGAACTATGCCTGAAGAGGCACCTGCCATTGTGGTTTCGGCTAACAGCAGTCTTGTGGAAGCTCCCCAGGTAGAGTTCCACCGCTCCACAAGGTTTCGGAAACCCCATGAAAGACTTGATTTATAATTGAGTAAATTCATGCGCTAAATGTTTATAATTATCTGGGACTTGGTAAATAGAGTATTAATATTTGTATAAAGAGCCTTAGACAGGGAAGGATGTGGTGATTGTCCCTTTAAGGATCAATCTGCAGAATAAAGGTCACATGACCAAGGGACCAATCAGGGAGCAGGGTGGGGATTATCCAGGTAAGCACGGGCTTCTGTACTCGGAGTCATCTCAGGAGCTGATTGCAGCTACGAGGCTGCGTATAGTTTAATCTGTAATAAACAAGTGTTTTCCCTAAACTGGTGAACAAGCATCTTTACAGTAGTCTAATCATCTGTATCAGAGTAAACATAACTTAGGGTTTATTGTTGCATGGTGGGGATATTACTGGACTTTGGGGATGTGGGTTCAAACCCCACAACAGCTGCTGGTGAAACTTCAGTTAATAAATCTGGAATATAAAGCTTCTCTCAGTGATGATAACCATAGTAACTATTATAAAAACCCAGCTGATTTGCTAATGCCTTTTAGGGAAGAAAATCTTCCATCCTCACCTGGCCTGGTCTACATGTAACTCCAGTCGCATAGCAATGTGGTTGACTCTTAACTGCCATCTGAAATAGCCTAGAAAGCCTCTAAGTTCCAGTACTAAGCATGAGCAACAAATGGTGGTTTTGCCTGTGACACCCAAATCTAAAAATTATATGACATAAATGGAACCTCAACATGGCTTTTAGGTGGCAACGGGTTGTGCCTTTATCATCCACACTGCGCCCATTGCTATCTAGTGTATGGCTTTAAAGTAGTCTTTAAAGAAACCATTGCAAACTGCTCAAAAAAATGATAGTTCAAAATGCTTGTGTTGATTGTAACACCAACATTTCTTTTTTGAATTTTTCCCAACACCATTTCAGGAACAAGTGATCCATATGTGAAGTTCAAAATATCAAGGAAAGAAGTTTACAGAAGTAAAATAATTCACAAGAACCTCAATCCAGTCTGGAATGAAGAAACCTCTCTTCTGATACAAAATGTTGCAGAGCCGCTGTACATAAAGGTAGGTAAATCCCTAAACAGCCTATGCTCAGTGATTGCAGGTTAGAAAACATCAAAGGAATGAAACAAAAACAAAAATTGCTGGCAAATCTCAGCAGATCTGACAGCATCTGTGGAGAGCAAATAGAGCCAACATCTCATGCAGACTTGAAACTTTAGCTCTATTCTCTCTCCACAGATGCTGTTAGACCTGCTGAGATTTTTCAGAATTTTCTCTTTTGGTTTCAGATTCCAGCATCCGCAATATTTTGCCTTTATCAAAGAGATGAAATCGTTCTTGGGCAGTAATACAAAGCAATTGGCATCAAACCATCAGCCTGTTTTGCACCCCAGCCAATTTTCTTCTCCACAGATGTCAGCAGGAGATGAGTGCAAGTTGAAGTGACAGGCGGGTGAAATTCCACTTCGATGGCAATACGAGTTGATCAACAGCGAATGAGCAGTCAATTTGCCTCACCTGTTGGAAGTTTTACATTATTACCCAGAAGTGATTTTATCTCCACAGAATCTCATTCACTTTTTAATGTTAAACATGCATGAAACCAGAGGAATTATAAGGCTTTCCCTGTAGAGATTTTGCCTTTGCCTACTTTGTTTTTTCTGCTTGTCAAACCAAATGTAGCCAAAAGAAATCAAGGGTAGATCTCTGTGATTTTCAAAACTCAAGAGTATTTTAATTACAACATCAGAAAATTGTACATCTTGTTCTGTCCGTTGGCTGAAAGATTTTGTGCTACCTAGATGCCATACCAAGGCAGACTTCAATAAGCCATACTAAGTGTAAATATTTTGTATATTTTGAAGGAGAATTCCGCGTTTTGGAACAACATTTCAATTTACCTGGGAAGGAAAATAGTAGAAATATAAAATAAATCAACACAATGCAGGAAATACATATTAAGGTCTGAAAAGAGGAAAGAAACAATGAACGCTTTAGGATGGGCACCTATCAGGACTAGTATATATAAACAACCTGCCTCACAATGTTGACTAAACTATAGGAGAGATGGGAACAATTTGTATAGACTACGGAGCAATTTTCACTGTCAGCAAAGAGCCTCACCCACCAGTTGCACAAGTCAGGAAATGACACATTTAGGTCTCTGGATGTTAATATAATGAGGAACCTCTTCCTTCACCCCCCTCACAAAAAGGTGCTGGGGGCCCCTTTGAAGATCATGGCAATAGTATCTGTTCAGAAATTACCCACAAAGTTGGACTACTGATGTGAAATCCTGCATCTGGAACCCTCCAAACCTCAATTCAGAGGCTTTTAGTCTTACAACTCACTTACCAGAATAAATTAGGATACGTTAGAAGATTAAAACCAGATCTAACACCCAGATAACTGTGCTACGAAACCCTTGACTCCCCAGTGGGTCCCCAAGTACTGACCCTTCTACTCAATCACCTAACAGCATACCACGTGACCTAACTCTCCACTGCATCCCCGAATATCCTCATGATCTGTCTACCCAACTGGCCACTTCACTTCATCCCTTTCCCAACCTCCAATTCCTAAGCCTACCTGACAATCTCCTCCACTTGCCTGCCACCCTACACACTTGCCCAGCTACATGCTACCCTATCCCCTCATCCTCCTGCCACTTTCCCCTCACCAACTTAACTGCCACTCTTCACCCTTACCTACTCACCTGCCACTTTTCCCCCTACCACTCAAATGCCACCCTCCCCAGTCACCCATTTACCTGTCAACTTACCTTGCACACTTACCATAGAATCATAGAATCCCTACAGTGCAGAAGGAGATCTTTTGGCCTATTAAGCCTGCAACAACAACAATCCTAACCAGGCCCTATGTCCTTAATGCCACATGTTTACCCTGCTGGTCACCCTGACACTAAGGGGCAACTTAACATGGCCAATCAACCTAACCCGCACATCTTTGGACTGTGGGAGGAAAGCGGAGCACCTGGAGGAAATTCATGTAGACATGGCGAGAATGTGCAAACTCCACACAGCGAACTGAGACTGAAATTGAACCCAGGTCCCTGGCACTGTGGGGCAACAGTGGTAATCACTGTGTCACCATAGCTTCTCAAAATTGCTTTAGAATCTTTAAATCTCTGCTTACTGGAATACGACAGTTGGTGCAATTAAGAAGGGGCATGTCTAAGCTTCCCGCAATGAAGAAGGACTCCCAGAACAGGTATGCTCCACATTTCCAAACAGACTCGGTTTGCTAGGCCAGGGCAGAAGTGCAGAGCTCCATCTTTGACGAAGCAATTGAAGCAGAGTAGCAATCCAACAGTGAAGATGCAACCCATGTAGTCAGCAGTTTCCCAATAAACAGAGGCAGAAGACAAGGCTCCCCGCAGGCTGCACCATCTGAAAGTGGGTCTAGACAGTCGCTCAGCTGGTAGCACTCCTGCTTCAGGACCCCATTTCAGCACTTGAACAAATAATCTAGGTTGACAGTTCAGGACAGTAGTGAGCAAGTGCTGCATTGTCAGAGGTGCTATTCTTCAACTGGGGTGTTGAACTGAGGCCCCACCTGCCTGCTTAGCTGGATGAAAAAGACCCAAATTCATTCTTTCCCCGTTTTAAGAATCATAGAACCTAGAGTGCAGAAAGAGGCCCTTTGGCCCATCGAGTCTGCACCGAACACAATCCCAGCCAGGCCCTATCCCCATATCCCTACATGTTATACCTGCTGATCCCTCTAACCTACACATCCCTGGACACTAAGGGGCAATTTCTTAGCATGGCCAATCAACCTAACCCACACATCTTTGGACTGTGGGAGGAAACCAGAGCACCCACGCAGACACAAGGAGAATGTGCAAACTCCACAGTGACCTGAGCCGAGAATCAAATGCGGGACCTTGGAGCTGTGAAGCAGCAGTGCTAACCACTGTGCCACCCTGCCACCCCACAGTCAGCATTTCTCCTGCAATGAGCACCAGCAAAATAGCAGTGCATTTGGCAATCCATCGGCTTTTATGAAATGTTGCTGCATCCAAATTTATTGTCATATTTGCTTGTGTAACAACAATAACTGCATTTCAGAAGTTTCTGATTGCATTTATAATGATTTGGGGTGGTATTCCCGGCTGCTTGCCCCAATGCCAGAAAATCCCACCCAAAGTCAACAGATATTTGCATGGTCCGCGCCCCATCTGTTACAGTTCCCATGGCAGGCGGGATGAGAAAAATCTGCTAAAGTTCTTTTTCCTTGAGTATTCTGATTTGCGAGCTTTGTTTTACATAGAAGCAGCCTGTTAAATTCCTCAAATGGTGGTGAAAATGTTGAAATACAATTTTCACTCTGGTTATTTGGTGCAAAGCAATTAGAACAGGAAGTGAGTAAAATAACTGAATAAATAGGACATTATTTTAAGTTTATCTTTAGGATGTGAGCTCCACCTGCTGACCACTGTAAATATTACATCATCAATAATTGCACTAAATATTATCAAATGAGTCAATTTTATTTATCTTTAAAGTATTGTATTTTAGGAGATTTTATTAAATGCTTTATTTACTTCCTCCTTGCTGTTTTAATGATTAGTTAATTTGACCAAGAGGAGGAATCTTTAGCAAATACATGTTATATGTAATTTTCACACCATTTTGAATGTGTTTCTTGAGTAAATATCAGAAAGGAAGTTGAAGTTGGCAACTTCCAAATCTTTCCAAGTGACCAAAAATTGAAGAGGAAATAGAATCTCAGTAAAATAGTATTACAAACTAGTGTTTGTGGTTTATGTGTTTGAAAATATAACTTTAGTTTTAAGAATTAAAGTTTTAATTGTAGATAAATGGGGACAACTGATTGAGAAACTGATAACTAACCCTGAAGTAAATGCAATTCCAAGAAGCTCGGAGTTAATTACAGTTAACTGCTAGCCTGTTTTTACCTTACAAGATCAGAGTTGTTAGTGAAAAATCTTGAACAATGAACAATCCATCTGTAAACTTTTAATGGAACCAGAAAGTTGGAGTAGAGTTTATAAAACTCCATCAGCAATACAGATTATTCATATGGATTGTAGAATCAAAGAGTTATGTCAAAGATTAAATAATTCATTTGCATTTCTGTTTGAATTATCCCAAAGCATGCTGCATCGGGTTAAGATTCAGGGTGGAACATTGGTTAGAAGGTGCTTTTATTTAATTTATCTACTGTGTTTGCTGATAGGAGCAGTCAGTTCAATTTGGGAACATCAGCTGGAAAATTTGCTCTAGCTTTCACTAGCCAAATCAATCTACAGTTCTCCTCACAAAGCCTTGTGGTAGAAATCAGCCAGCTTGAATTGTTAACAAAGAACAAAGAACAACCCAGCACGGGAAACAGGCCCTTCGGCCCAACGAGCCCGCGCCGCCATTTCAACAAAGAACATAAGAACATAAGAAATAGGAGCAGGAGTAGGCCATCTAGCCCTTCGAGCCTGCCCCGCCATTCAATAAGATCATGGCTGATCTGTCGTGGCTCAGTTCCACTTTCCCGCCCTCTCCCCATAACCCTTAATCCCCTCGCTTATCAAAAACCCATCAACCCACGTCTTAAAAATATTTAGCGAGGCAGCCTCCACCACTTCAACGGGCAGAGAATTCCAGAGATTCACCACCCTTTGAGTGAAGAAGTTCCTCCTCAACTCCGTTCTAAACCACCCCCCCTTTATCTTGAGGCTGTGCCCCCTAGTCCTACTGTCTTTTTTGAGCGGGAAGAGTCTCTCCACCTCTATCCTATCCATCCCATTCATCATCTTATACGTCTCAATGAGATCTCCCCTCATTCTTCTAAACTCTAACGAGTACAAGCCTAGTTTATTCAGCCTCTCCTCATAGCTCAACCCCCTCAACTCCGGTATCAGCCTAGTAAACCTCCTCTGTACTCCCTCCAAGGCCAAAATATCTTTGCGCAGGTGCGGCGCCCAAAACTGCACACAGTACTCCAGCTGCAGCCTCACCAATGCCCTATACAGCTGCAGCAAGACCTCCCTACTTTTATATTCAATCCCCCTCGCTATGAAGGCCAGCATCCCATTCGCCTTCCTGACCACCTGCTGCACCTGCAAGCTGGGTTTTTGCGACTCATGCACAAGGACCCCAAGGTCCCTCTGCACCGTTGCCTGCTGCAGTTTTTTGCCACGTAAGTAATAGTCCTTCCTACCATTATTCCTACCAAAGTGGACCAACAAAGCATTTTCCTATACCTACCCTGCCCCATGTGTATGTGAATGGTACCCCTAATGTAGCCAGATTCAGGGGAGAATAGTGTAGGGTCAATTTGGTACACCAATCAGCCTAAGAGCACATCTTTGGGGTGTGGGAGGAAACCGGAGCACCCGGAGGAAACCCACGCAACCACAGGGAGAATGTGCAAACTCCCACAGACACAGGCCCAAATCCATGTATCTGCACAGCTAGCAGTGATAGTCACTGAGCTGTTGTGGTGCCCATCTGCTGGTCCAGGATTAAGCACGCACAACGACACAAAGTACTCGGCCACTCTCGAAACCTCCAAGAGCAGCCCACGCACGACCCATCATGTGCATGCCCCTCATTTGACAACAAGGTGGACCGACACCTGTGGATTAAAAGAGACAAACCATTAACATATAATATTACATTTCCTGTGTCGTCCCGAGGCTCTGACCCTTTTTAATACCGTCTACTATAACCCTCCATCCCTGTTTCACTCATGTGTCTACCTAAGTAAACCTTAAACAAGTCCAATGTGCCTGCCTCCAACACCTTACTTGGTAGCGCGTTCCATACCCCCATGACCCTCTGCGTGAAAGACCTTCCTCTAGTATCCAAATTATACTTCTCCCCCCTCATCCTTAGATCGTGACCTCTCGTAATAGTTGTCCCCAATCTCGGGAAAAGCCTGCCACTGTTGACTCTATCTATTCCCTTCATTATTTTATACACCTCTATCAGATCCCCCCTTAATCTCCGTCTTTCTAAGGCGAAGAGCCCCAGTTTTTCCAATCTTTCCTCGTAACTCAGTCCTTCCATGCCAGGCAACATCCTGGTAAACCTCCTCTGCACCCTCTCCAGGGTCTCCACGTCCTTCCGGTAGTAAGGTGACCAGAACTGGACGCAGTACTCCAAATGCGGTCTAACCAACGTTCTGTACAACTGAAGCATTAGACGACAGCTCTTATACTCTATACCCCTTCCTATAAAGGCTAGCATTCCGTAAGCTTTCTTCACAACCTTCTCTACCTGTGTTGACACCTTCAGAGACTTGTGCACCTGCACTCCCAGGTCCCTCTCTATTTCTATACTCTTAATCGGTCTACCTTTTATCATGTAACTCCTCCCTGCATTATTCCTTCCAAAATGCATCACCTCGCATTTGTCAGGATTAAATTCCATCTACCATCTATCTGCCCAATATACCAATCTATCTATATCCTGCTGTGTCACCTGACAATCTTCCTCAGTATCCACCAATCCTGCCATCTTGGTGTCATCTGCAAACTTGCTGATCACATCACGTACGCCCTCTTCCAAGTTGTTTATATATACTACAAAGAGGAGAGGTCCCAGTACTGAGCCCTGCGGCACACCACTGGTGACTGACCTCCAGCCAGAACAGGACCCTTCCACTACTACTCTCAGTCTCCTATTGCCCAGCCAGTTTTCAATCCATCTAGCTACCTGTCCTTGTATCCCATGTGCCTTAACCTTTTCTACCAGCCTACCGTGAGGGACTTTGTCAAACGCCTTACTGAAATCCATATAGATGACATCAACGGCTAGTCCATCGTCAACCGTTTTTGTCACCTCCTCAAAAAATTCTACCAGATTCGTAAGGCAAGACCTCCCCTGAGCAAAGCCATGTTGCGTATCCCTAATCAGATCGCAACGCTCCAAATGCTTATACATCCTATCCCTAAGAATTTTTTCCAATAATTTTCCTACCACCGATGTCAAACTCACTGGTCTATAATTACCAGGGTTATCCCTACTACCCTTTTTAAACCGCGGTACCACATTAGCTACCCTCCAGTTCTCTGGGACCTCACCTGTGCCCAAAGAAGAGACAAACATTAGCGTCAGAGGCCCAGCAATTTCATCTTTCACCTCCCTCAGCAGCCTGGGATAAATACCATCAGGCCCCGGAGCTTTATCCGTTTTTATGCTACATAAAAACCCTAGCACTTCCTCCCTCGTAATGGATATTTCCTTCCACTGATCTACAGCTCCCTCCAAGACATCACACGACACCAAACCCCTCTCCTTCGTGAATACCGACGCAAAGTATTCATTCAGGATCTCCCCCATTCCCTCAGACTCCCCTCCTTTGTCCCTAAGAGGACCAATTTTCCCTCAAACCACTCTCTTGCTCCTAATATAAGAGTAAAATGCCTTTGGATTTTCCTTAATCCTATCAGCCAAAGCCATTTCATGCCCTCTTTTCGCCCTTCTAACTCCCCTTTTAAGCTCCCTCCTACTCTCTCTATATTCCTCCAGCGCAGTCTCCGTTCCCAGTTGTTTTGACCTAACATATGTCTCCCTCTTCTTCCTGACCAAGTCTTCGATACCCCCTGTAATCCACGGCTCTCTAATCCTGCCTTTCCCATCCTTCCTCTTTGCCGGCACATGCCTTTCCTGCAACATTATCGGTTTGCCCTTGAAAGCCTCCCACTTACCAACCGTGGACTTGCCAGCTAACAACCCCTCCCAATCAGTGTCCTTCAGCTCCGTCCTAATCCGGCTATAGCTCGCCTTCCCCCAGTTCAGCACCCTCCCCTTCGGACAGCACTCATCCCTTTCCATTTTTATCCTAAAGTAGACAGACTTGTGGTCACTGTTAGCCACATGTTCGCCTACCTCAACCTCAACCACCTGCCCCAGCTCATTACCCAACATTAAATCCAGTATAGCCCCCTCCCTAGTCGGGCTAGTTACGTACTGCTCCAAGGACCCTTCCAACACACATTTTACAAACTCCTCCCCATCCGTACCCCCAGCTCTAGGCACCTTCCAATCCACTCCAGGAAGATTAAAGTCACCCACTACAATCACCTTATTCTTTCTGCACCTATCTAAAATGCCTCTGCAAATACCTTCCTCCACTGACCTCGGGCTGTTGGGTGGCCTGTAGTATACCCCTAGCATCGTAATCTCTCCCTTTTTATTCCTCAACTCCACCCACAGCGACTCAATCCCTAACTCCTCCATATTGTCCTCCCTCTGCACTGCTATGATGTGCTCCTTTACTAACAGTGCCACCCCACCACCTCTCTTCAACCCTCCTCTGTCACACCTAAAACACTTATACCCAGGAACATTCAGCTGCCAGTCCTGCCCTTCCTTTAACCACGTCTCCGTTACTGCCACCACATCTAACTTCCTCACAAACATCAAGGCCCTAAGCTCAACCGTTTTACCCGTCACACTCCTTGCATTGAAACAGACGCAGTCCAACCCACCAGGGCCACTCAGAACCTCCTTCCCCCTGATAATTTTCCTTTCACCCAAACCTCCCCTATCACCCAACTCACTCCCAACGCCAGTGTCTACTGAGCTATCAGTCTCATCCCCACCCCCCCCCCATTAGTTTAAACCCTGTCTAAACACTCCAGCTAACCTCCCTGCTAAGACATTTGTTCTTCTCCCATTCAGATTTACCCCATCACTCCTGTACAGTTGCCCTTCTCTCATAAATACTTCCCAGTGGTCTACAAAAGTAAAGCCCTCTACCTTGCACCAATCCCTCAGCCATGCATTCAGCTGCATGATCTCGTCATTCCTAGCCCTGCTGGTACTAGGCAGCAGCCCAGAGAATGCCGCCCTGGAGGTCCTGCTCTTCAGTTTGGACCCCAACTCCCTAAATTGCCTGCGTGCATCTGCCCTACTCTGCCTTCCTACGTCCCTCTCTCCTACGTGTATTATTACTTCTGCCTGGGTCCCCTCAAAATTCCCTCTATCCTCTCCGATATGTCCTGTACCCCTGCTCCAGGGAGGCAGACCACCATCCTGGAGTCACGCTTTTGCCCACAGAACCTCCTGTCAATTCCTTTGACTCTCCCATCCCCCACCACTATCACATTGCCAGCCCCCTTCTTTCCCTCTGAGTCATTCTGGACCTCCTGTCTTTCCTTTTGTACCCCTGTCGATACCTTTTGGGGGGCCACTGGGGTGGTCTTTGGACCAGGACTATTCTTCTTCTTCCTCTTCTTCCTCTTAACAGTTGTCCACCCATCCTGTTCCTCAGCCCCTGGGACCTCCACTTGTTCATGGTTCCTAGCCATTAACTCCTCATTCTCCCTGACCAGAAATGCATCCTCTAAACGCACCTCTAGTTGCCTGACCTGGGCCCTCAAGCGCTGTAGCTCTAAACATTTGACGCAGATGTGGGCCTTCGGGAGACGTGATGCCTCCAAGAACTCCCACATGTGGCACCTAACACAGCTAACGCTCCTCCCCATAACCCCTGCCATGTCCCAACCTCACTTGTAAAAAGCTGCACAGAAGCTATGGGACCAGACTGGGAAAAAGCAGTCAGTGTATATCCAAACCCAGGACACGGATCTGAAGGGTTCACCATTGTGAGATCTGTAAAGAAAAAAGCTAATTGAAAGATCCCCATATATCTTGTGCCTTGGAGAATAACTTGAACACTGAGGAGACCTAAAGTAACCTTTGCTGATCTGTTGGCTACAGGAAAAGTGATAGGATCTTCAAAATGACGTAAGATAAAGCGACTCTTGGGGTGAAGTATAAAGGAACACTGAGTTAAGTAGTTAGAAATTATAATGTCATGTTAATAATGCTTGTTCTGATTATTTTTCTGTACAATAAAGTTGGTTAAAATGTGAAATCTTACGGTGTAGTTCTGTTTTCAAATACTAGGTGTTCAAATTTCTCTTTAAACTTTAAGGAACGTAACAGGATTGTATTATTAGTCAGAAATATAAAATTAGCTGTAAGTAGTTTCTACATAGAGATAAACATGGGGGGTAGGGTTTTTCCACCCCACTGCGCTGGCTGAGTAGAGTAGCAGGGTGGGAAATAGGAGCAAGAAGCAAAACATCAGGTTCACATCTGATTTTTCACCTCCTGCAATAATGCTGAATACGTTATTAACAACCTGGGATGTAATAGTCCAGACTCACTTATCTTTCCCACCTCTCTGGTCGTGGGCCTCATCGGCAAAGATCACATCTGGTTCCCCCCACCAATGGAGACCAGATGTGATAGCCTTGCCGGTGGGACCGGAGGGCATTGTAACCCCCTGGGTGGTTGGGAGCAGGGCAGGCCTGACACCCTGCACTTCCCACTAGGCACTTGGGCCTAAGGGGAGGGAGCCTCAGGGGGCAGGGTCTGATGGGACAGAGCCAGATGGCGGGGAGGTTGCAAAGGTGCCCCTTGAAGTGGAGGGAAGAAGGGAACTTTGCATCGGAGGGGTGGTGGCTTGTCAATGGAGCTGGAAGGATCCATAGGAGGGGAGTGAAGAGGAAAAACTGCATCGGGGTGGGGATTGGTTGTGGTGGAAGCTGATGTCCTGGGGAGGGGGTTTTGACAGATCTCAGCCAACTTCCCAGTGTGAATAGGCTCCACCCACTCCCCCTGCTGGTGGGCATCACATTACGGCCTTGGTATGGCACAGAGTGCGTGAATTATCACCACTCACCTCGCTGGAAAAACGAGCATGAAGCCCTCCTGTTTTTATGCCCATTCGACACTTACAATTTTTCAGAGAAAATTCTGCTGAGACAGAAGAAATTATAATGGGAAATGTTTTAAAATGACAGAAAAAATACTTGTGTCTGTCTTCACAGTAGAAGACACAGAAACATACTGGGAAATATTGGGAAAGCGAAGGTCCAATGAGAGTGAGGAACTTAGTAAAGAAGAGGAACTGGAAAAGTTAATGAGGCTGAAAGTCAAACAAAATCCCATGGATCTGACAGCCTAGAGTTTGTATAGCTGCAGAGATAATGAATGCACTGACGTGCCCTTCCAAAATTTCCTAGGACCTGGAATGGTTCCAATGTATTGGGAGTGACAAATGTAAAGCAGCTATTCAAGAAAGGAGGGAGAGAGAAAACAACAACAAGCCAATTAGTCTGACATCCATTATTAAGAAAGTGCTAACAGGTCACTTAGAAAATCATAAAACACTTAGGCAGATTGAACATGGTTTTATGAAACTGAAAACATGTTTGGTAAGTCTATTGAGGTATTTTGAGGGTGTAACTAGCAAGGTAGATATAGGGAATCCAATCACTATGGAATATTTGGATTTTCAGAAAGCATTTGACACTATACCACAAGTTGGGAATAATATATTGGCATGGAGACAGCATTGTATGAAAGAGAGAACTGAGAGAGTAGGAACAAAAGCATCATTTTCAGGTTGTCAGGCTATTACTAAAAATGTAAGGGAATGTGGAGGTTATGACAGGGCGGCATGGTAGCACAATGGTTAGCATTGCTGCTTCACAGCTCCAGGGACCTGGGTTTGATTTCTGGCTTGGGTCACTGTCTGTATGGAGGTTGCACATTCTCCTCGTGTCTGTGTGGGTTTCCTCCAGGTGTTCCAGTTTCCTCCCACAGTCCAAAGATGCGTGGGTTAGGTTGATTGGTCATGCTAAAATTGCCCCTTAGTGTCCTGAGATGCTAAAGGGATTAGTGGATAAATATGTAGGGATATGGGGATAGGGCCTGGGTGGGATTGTGGTCAGTGCAGACTCGATGGGCCAAATGGCCTCTTTCTGCACTGTAGGGTTCTAATGATTTACTGAAAAGTGGAGTTAAGGCTTCAGAAATATCAGACATGATATTATTGAATCGTGGAGCCAGCATGAGGGGCCGAATGGCTTCCTCCCATTCCTATTTCTGATGCTTTTTTGTTTTTATCTTACAAGAAGGTAACCGCAACAATCAGTGTTTATTCAAAATCCGTGGAATTCTGTGGCTTTATTCACTGAACAAGTGCCTTGATTTCTAACTTTATCTACTTTAAACAAAACATTATTGATACTTGCCAACAATTTGGGTGTCTGGCCTCAGATCAGAACTGTCTCCATTCTCAGTAATCTATATCCAAATCATCCCATTGATTATATCATTCATTATCATTATACTTGAACCTACCCTGAAAATCAGATTCATTCTGTAAAATCTCACAGGTAATTAAAAATAGAACGAGTTGTAGCTTTTGCTTTCGCTAAGAAAGCAGATTGGAATTTCTGAATTCTTTAAGTTGTGAATGACCTTTAAATTTGAATGGGAAGCCATTTATAGGTTTTGTTGCACAAAATGATCTAATACCCCTTGAACAAATGCTCAAAAGCATGCACCTTTCTCTCTCTCTGCCTCTTCTACCTCCACCAGCTTTCCCTCCCTTTTCACCATCATGAGATTCCTTGAACTAAAATCCCAGCTTAATCTGTAGGAGTATAATTAGCTGTGTTGCTGTCCTCATTAACAGTCGTGGGATGGGAATCTTACCAGCCCCTCAGAGACAGTTTTGGAGGTGGGGGCATGGGAAAATTTTGAAAGTTCTGCATCGCATTGGTTTAGTGTGCTTAAGTCCACCTCTGGCAAAAGGGCAGAAGCTTCTTGTCCAGCAGCAGTAAGAGGACAATTAAGGTCCAAGTTAGGGACAACTTGTGGATGTTGTCAGTATTTCCACAGATAGGCCTGCTGACTGAGTCAGAAGCCAGGCAGCTACTTCGAGGTGGCCTCCCAGTGGCAGGCAAGAGGGCCATTGGTGTGCGCTCTGACTAGCCCAATGATTCACTGCAAGAATGAAAAGCCACAGCCTTGGCCATAAACTATTGAAGCTTTGGGTCGCCTTTATTTTTAAAATTTAGGTAGACATCCAAAAGCTCCTTCGTTTTGAGATTCCTGTATACTCTCCTACCTACCTCAGCTGCACCCACCTCTCCCAGTAATGCTGCAGTCCATCCAGTATTGCAGGCTCTCTGATTGAGCCTTGTAACTTGTGAACACGCCGCCACCATCATTAAATGGGTGCCTGATACAAAGAGGGCTAGTTACTCATCTGCCATCTATGGCAGCCACCAAATGAGTTGGAGTATAGAAGTGTCCTCAAGCACAATTTTTTTTTACATTGGGAAGATTCAGCCCTTGATGTATACTTATAAAATCATAGAATGACTGATGAATAAGTGCAGAATGAGGCCATTCAGCCTAGCGTACTTGTGAAATAACTATTCAATTCGATCCCTGCCCTTACCCCATAACTGCTTTGAGCTTTTTCCCCTTTAAGCATTTATCCAATTTTGAAAATTATTATCAGAATTGTTTCCATTATCTCTTCTGACAGTGCATTCCAGATTGTAACAACTCGTTCTGTAAAAATATTTCTCCACATGCTACCTCCAGCTCTTTTGCCAATTATGTTTAATCGGTGTTCGCTTGTTGGTAGCCATTTTGTCACTGGAAACAACTTCAAAAACATGTCATTGGGTGTGATTACATTCCACAACACCTCCCCACCCACCCCCCATCATTAGCAGAACTGGAAATATATGAGGAATATTGAGATCCTCAACTGTAAATCAGTTAATTCCTGGTCAAGCAGTATCTTTTATACTATCAACGAGAGACCAAATGCACTGCTGTTGGCTGAAGACTGTGATGGACAGAGAGCTGGCCAATCACCAATTAGCTGATGTGTCATAAACCGTAGAATCCACTTTGATTTAAATCTCTGACTGTTGGACAGCAGGAACTCCCTGAGAATTCCAAATCCGTTATGCCCTCAGCTATGGCTGGTGAGTAATTATCAGCTTTGGGCCTGATGATTTTCTGTGTTATTTATGTGCCTGCGGAGACCAACTCTGCATGGCATACTTTGAAATTAAGTATAGATTTTTAACATCAACTAATTACAGATGGGAATCTCTCTGTATAAAGAGTTCCTTACCAGTAACTTGTAAAAACATTAATTAATTAGGGATCCTGCCAGCGTTATCCCCCATGCCAGAGGAATTTCTGAGACCGTCACTTCCATTCCTGAGTAACGAGCCACTGGATACTGTGGAAATACCACCAGATCCTAGAAAAGCTAATGTCGGACCGTATTTCAAAATGCAGCTCAGCCAGCAACCGGCAACCAAGGATCCATTAGGTTTTGGCAGAAAGGATTCAGGAGGGAATATCAGAGATTAAGGCATAGATAGCTGATAGTGGGTCAATGGAGATGGGTGATGTCCACAAGACCAGTCAGTATAAAAGGAATTCAGAGTTCCTGAGGAGTTGTAGGGCTGGAGAAAGTTGTAAAGATAGGAAATGGTGAAGTGATGAAAGATTTGGATCACAAGGGTGAGGTTATTTAAATCAGTTGTTGGTGGACCAGGAACCTAAATGTCAAAGTCCAAAAGGGTAATGGGAAAATGGGATTTTGTGTGAACTAGAATAAGGCCAGCAGAGTTTTAGAGGGCGAAAGATGAAAGAATGGTTGATACTGGAGTTAACAGAAATATGGATGAGTCGCAAAAGCCCAGTCTGCAGGTGCAGCAGGTGATCAAGAAGGCAAATGGAATGTTGGCCTTTATAGCGAGGAGGATAGAATATAAAAGTAGGGAGGTCTTGCTGCAACTGTACAGGGCACTGGTGAGGCCGCAGCTGGAGTACTGTGTGCAGTTTTGGTCGCCACGCTTGCAGAAGGATATATTGGCCTTGGAGGGAGTGCAGAGAAGGTTCACCAGGCTGATACCGGAGATGAGGGGGTTAGCCTATGAAGAGAGACTAAATAGACTAAGTCTGTACTCATTGGAGTTTAGAAGGCCAAGGGGGGATCTTATAGAGACATGTAAGATAATGAAGGAGGTAGATAGAGTAGAGGTAGAGAGATTCTTCCCACTTAAAAAGGATAGCAGGACTAGAGGGCACAGTCTTAAGATAAGGGGGGGGGGGCAGTTTAGATCGGAGCTGAGGAGGAACTTCTTCACTCAAAGGGTGGTGAATCTCTGGAATTCTCTGCCCATTGAAGTGGTGGAGGCTACCTTGCTGAATATATTTAAGTCACGGGTAGATAGGTTTCTGATAGACAAGGGAATTAAGGGTTATGGGGAGAAAGCGGGCAAGTGAAACTGATCCACTTCAGATCAGCCATGATCTTATTGAATGGCGGGGCAGGCTCGAAGGGCTAGATGGCCGATCCCTGCTCCTATTTCTTATGTTCTTATGTTTTACATGTGGGGGATCAGTAAGGCATGAATATATTCTTTTGTTTGCAGAGACCAGGTCCCTATGTATGAATGTATCTCACTTCTAGCAAATATAATTGAGCCATGTTATCAGCTTAACTAATTATCCTAAATTAATTGTTAGTGTTAGTATTAGCGCAATCAGGATTGTTCAACAAGCACTGCCCTATCGCAGAAACAGACGTAACAGTAGACATTTTGTTTTGGTTTAGGCTGATTCTATATGGTCTGTACTCTGCCTATTCCAGACAACCAAATGTTGAATTTGAACAGCCAAATTTTGGGAAATATGGCCTACATACTTAGCATTGCACTGGTGCTGAAGTTTATACATGACATTGCTCAATTCTATGGTTGGCAGAATGTCTTAAGCTTTGTGCTTTATTTATTAGCTTCAGAAGTAGGCTTATATTAACACTACAATGAAGTTACTGTGAAAATCATCTAGTTACTACACTGTGGTGCCTGTTTGGATACACTGAGGAAGGATTTAGCATGGCCAATGTGCCTAACCAGCACATCTTTTGGACTTTGGGAAGGAAGCAGAGCACATGGAGGAAACCTACGGAGATACAGGGAGAACACACAGACTCCAGACAATGACCCAAGCAAGGAATCAAACCTGGGTCTCTAGCGCTGTGTGGCAGCAGTGCTAACCATTGTGCCACCCTGCCTCCATAATTACACTGTAGTTTGGGGAGCCAATTTTTTTATCCATTGCCTCAGCCAATAAAGTCAACATGCTTTTCTATTATATATAATTTTGCATTCTTGTATGAAGTTTTGCACATCTCTCTTTTCATCAACATTCAAGTTCTGTATTGCAGAGCAATGGTTGGAAACACTAAATATTAAAACAATGTAGTACATTTATAAACACTGATTCTAAAACATTTGGGTTTTCCTAATTTATACTGGAATGCATTTATTATTTATTTATTCTTGGAGTATGGGGAATGCTAGCCAGCAGTATCCCATTCCTAATTTTTCCAAATACATCCATTTGAAAAGTCATCTGAATGAAAAGAATTATTACTGTAAAAATGTTACTGGAGCTGCTTACTGACAGTAAAGTGATGCAGTAGTTGATACTTGTTGGTGAGATAACCAAGGTGACCTGTCTAAAGTTTAGAAAGTGCAAGACTGATTGGGCAGGTATCTTTGTATAAAGATGTAACTTTATTTAAACCAGTAGCCACCAGGCATTCATCAAAGGGTCAGAACAGTTCTGAGATAGAGCTGCCAGATCTCTCTGATGAAATTTGATGTATACAATTCAAAACAGATCTATTATAGATTCCTGCCTTTCAGTAATTATAAATCAGTCATGTTCAGGAAATACAAATCAGCAATAATACCTGTCAAATACTTTAGCCAATCGTACCCCACTTCCCAGTATATTAGTCCATAAAATCCAGAAGCTATCTTCTGTCTTGGCTGACTTCACTCCCCTGTTGCATAGTAGCCTAAGATGCTTAGCCCAGAGTTCAAATAAACATTCTCATTGGTTTCCTTAAAGGTCGCTGTCTAACCAGACTAACTGATGACACCACATTTGGCAACAGTCCATCTCATTCGGACAGTGAATAAACCCTATTCATGAAATATGATTAAGTATCCTAAACGATCTTTCAAACCAAAACTTTCACTGATAAATCTTGCATATTTCCAAGGTTGTTTAGCAGCAAGTTGCTTTTGGCCAAAGCAAACAATATTCCTTAAAATCAATAATAATGCATTCAAGATATCAGCGTATATGTTTTACAATCATAATTACTCACTTGAATTCAAAATTGCATCTCATATGTGTTAATTGCTTCTTGTTAGCTCAAACTTATTTTAAAAGTAATTTAACTGAATGCTGCTAGTTCTGTCAGTGCCTTAATGTCTAATGGTTTAAAAATCTTACCACCGCATTAGGGGTTCCACTTATAGCACCGCTGCCTCACAGTGCCAGGGACCCAGGTTCAGTTTCAGCCTTGGGTGACTGTCTGTGGGCCTTGGTAAGATGGCCTTTCGGAGAGTTAGTGCAGACTCAATTGCTGGAATTTTACTACCTTGCCTGTCCCAGAATCAGGGTGGGAGAGGCTTGCAGAATGATATTCGCTGTTGGCCTCGGGTGAGATCTTATGAGCCTTGGGTGGATGAGATGGTAAAATTCCACCAAATGTGCCTAATGGTCTCCTTCTGCACTGTAGCAATTCTATTCTATGGGATTCTGCTACCTTCCCACAGTTTTGAAACATCCACAATGTAAATTCTGCTTACAAGCGATTTGGACAACAGAACAGCTCAGGACCCTCGCAGACTTCCCAATTGTCCACGACATTCATGCCCAGAATCAGTATTCCCTAATCTCTTCACCAGGAGCAGGAAGGAGGTCCCAACTTTATGGAAATGTAATTATTAGTTATTCTATGGTTTGAGTTGATAATCTAAAATTAAAAGATTAACTCCTCTGCCTTGAAATGTCCTCACTCCTATTTGGCTGATCTGTCTGAGTTGATTTGTTGTCTGTATCATGGTTCTTTCTTCATGTTTCACTTCTGTCCAGTAAATTTCATTTGATGTTACATGCTTGTCACAGTGACAGATGGTGCTGTAAAATATGAATGTGTTTTCTCTACATTTGTAAAATATTACACAAAACCTGAACATTTTTCAAGAGCGGCACTAATGAATGGGAGAGGTAGTGTTTCAGCAGAAGTAGAGTTTCTGCTTTGGAATTGGGAATTGCATTGTTTTCAAGTGCATTTTTTATCCTGAGTTTCTTCTCAAACACTGATTGCAAAATCTACCCTGAACTAGTGCATGATGAATAGTTGGTTTAAAAATATTCCTGGAGTTATTTAAGGGTGATAAACTTGTTAATACGTTGAAAACAGTTCTTTCTGAAAAACATGAGCATTCTACATCACAGTTAATCCATCTGCTGTGAATAACTGAACTGAAAACTAGTGAAAATTGACTTTTAGAAAATATACAAAATATAAATATTCTATTTATTTGAGGGTATAGTGGTGAGTGCCTTCATAAATTTAAAAAATTCAAAACATGGTTGTTATTGTTTATGCATCTAAAAGATCCAATTTAATTTTTGGAGCCTCCTCAAAGGCTTGCAAACCAATGAAATGAGCAGAAAGTTCCAGCAAGGAGAAATGTACCTCTGGGCCAAGGTCATTGCAAAAGATTCCAGAAATTCAGATTATGCTGAATGTAATTCGTGCTTAAAATTCCACTATCTTTTTCTCCAGTTACACTGGTATCAGGGAAATTGTACTGAAGAAAACCATGTGATATGTGCAAAATCTAGGCCATATAATTTACATTTATTGTAACTATTCTTACACCAAATTTTAACGACAGATTCTTTCTTCTAGGTGTTTGATTACGACTTTGCATTACAAGATGACTTCATGGGTTCAGGTTATCTGGATCTAACTAAGTTGGAATTGAACAGGTAATAGATTTTAAAGCTGATCATCATCATTTTACTTGTGTTGAATTCTGTTTATCTGTTTAATCAGTATGCTATATCAGGGAAAAATAACTAAAATGGATATAATTCAGTTCAGCAGAGTGCTTGCTAGGATTCATTCAGTTAGTACATTCAGCTGATTTAAAGAGTTCAGGGAATGTGCTCCATCCTTGCCAATGAAACATTTTCATCTGGAAATCAGAGTAATCAAAACAGCACAGTGGTACACTTGTTAGCACTGCCACCCCACACTGCCAGGGACCCAGGTTTGATTCCGGCTCTGGGTGACTGCCTGTGTGGGGTTTGTAAGTTCTCCCCATCTCTATGCAGGTTTCCCCCAGATGCTCTGGTTTCATCCCACAGTCCAAAGATGTGCAGGTTAGGTGGATTGTTCCTAATAAATTGCTCCTTAGTGTCCAAAGATGTGTAGGTTAGGTGAATTAGCCACGGGAAATGGCGGAGTTACGAGGATAGGACAGGCTGAGGTGGGCCTGGATAAGGTGCTCCTTTGGAGAGTTGGTGCAGACTTGATGGGTCAAATGGCCTCCTTCTGAACTGTAAGGATTCTATGGTTTTTAATCAGAAGGAGCCCTTAGCCCATTGTCTCTATATTAGCTCTTGCAAGAGCAAATCACTTAGTGTCAGACCTCTGCCTTTTGCCCAAAGACTGCTCATTATTCCTCTTCAGATAATGATCCAGTTCTCTTTTGAAAGCCATGGTTGAATCTGCCTCCACCACACTCTCAATGGTTTCCAGAACATAGCCTCTCATTATGCTAAAAGAAATTCCATCATATCGCGATTGCTTTTTTCTGTCAATTGCCTTAAGTTGACATCCTCTGACTCTCAATTATTTTATCAATAGGAACAGCTTTTCCCTAGCTACTCTGTCCAAACACCTCATAAATTTATATCCCTCCATCAAATTCCACTTCAGTCTTCTCTAGGGAGCCATCCATATAAATATTTTCTGCGACTTCTCTAATCTTTCCTGAAATGTAGCTCCCAGAACTAGAAGCAGTACTTCTGTTGAGGCTGAACCAGTGTTTTATACAGTTTCATCATAACTTGCTTGCTTTTGTGCTCTTCCGTATTCCACTCTAATAAGCCCAAGATCTGTCTGCTTTGTTAGGCACTCTCTCAACCAGCTTCTATGATTCGCCCTGTGTTTTGACTGGTGAGGGCTTATGGGGAATGATCAGGATATTGGACCTGTCTGTGCTGGTTTCTATGGAGTTGCATTACACAGAAATTTGCTGCTGCCACCTCATACCTGTTAAAAGCCTGAGTTTTATAAGTTCACAGTGCAGAACTTTCTGCAATTTGGCACAAATATATCTCACATACTTGGCACTTATTGACACAATGCAAAAAATGGGAAAAGTTTAAAGCCTCAGTGTTTCATTTTTTCAGCAACTTTATACAAATTATGGTAAAGTGACGCTTATGCCATTTTAACAGAGTGAAAATAGTAATGTGCAGTGATGTCAAAAAGTCAATAATAAATGTCTTTCATTTAAAATTCAGGAACATATCAATTCTTAGGTAGAACTTTTGTCAATTTTGTCAGATTTTATTAATTGGAATGTTTAATTTTTGTTTCCTCTCAGACCAACTGATGTCACCTTAAATCTGAGGGATCGAAGCTGCCCTGTTCAAATTCTGGGGTGTCTGTCCTTGACAGTTACTTTGGTTTGCAGGGAAATTGATCCAAGGACCACCGTAAGTGTTTAATTTTATCCTTCAAAGCATGGCGAGAATTTACAGATAATTTTATTTTTAATAAATGTGAACGTTTTCATTAAAACATAAAAGGTCCAGTTGTTTAAAACAGTAAAAGAAACTCGTGTGGAATATAAGATGTGCCCAAAGCTATTCAGTGAATCAGTGAAAGTTGTGCCAACCCTCTTTGAAAATATGTGGGTTCTCCATTGTGGTCAATGAAAGATGTCAACACAATGATAGAAAAGTCTCGTCACATTTGTTTGACAGCTCTGGTATTAAGGACTGATAATGTTTTGCTTAAAGTAGCTAAATTTGATTTTCACAGGCACGCCAGCCAACCTCCTGTCACAATCAAGGAGAATAAAGGAAGGAGGGCAAAGGGCTCTAAATATTACCTTTCTTGACATGTGAATAGTTTTTCACTGACATTGACCACTTGTGTGAGGCCCTTGAAGCCAAATCCTGGGCTACCCAATTGGACTGAATTTTCACCTTGTGAATGGGAAGGAGACAGGAACTGGGACAGTTCCAAGGTCCTAAAACGCTCAGGGGAAGCAGTCATACTGGAATTTTGACTAGGGTGCTCACTGAATTGGCATTGGACAGGCTGTTAAAGTAGTCAATCATTGACCTTTCTGCTTCAGAGGAGCAGCTAGCTACAATAAATGGTAAATAACAGAGAATGTTTCAACTGGAAGGTGTTATCTCTGGCATTTATTTTAAAGATTCAATTAAAAATATAGAGAAAGTAGCCAGATCATGATGTGAGGGGACGGGGAGAGCACCATTACAGTGTGGCCTTTGGCCATACTCCAACCCAGTCAGGCGGAGAAGGCTTGTAGGTCTTCCATGAGTACTGAAATTCTACCGATGGGTGGACAACATTAGGAACAGGTTTGGGAAACTCACATGCCAGCCAAATGTGTAATTTGCTGCCCCCATCTGCCTTCATTGCTAATGACTGGGTCTGATAACCTAACACACTGGCTGCAATTTAACTGATCCGTCCCGTCCATCGATGGGCGGGGCAAACCGGTAAAACCACGTGAGAGTCGAGAAACTAGGATGACATCCGATTTCTCGGCTCTCGCAATCTTAGAGGCGCCAGATTTCTGGTACGATCAGCTTCTCATTCATTTCCAGCAAGAGGCTGAATAAATTATTAAAACTTAAGGTAAGCACAATTTCCATCTGTTTAGTGAGCCCAACATTCAATTGTCTGGGCTCACTTGCCTTTATGGCCTCGCCGGTAGAGGTTCTGTCCAGCAAGGGAAGTCCCTGCTCCCCATGAATGGGGAAGAGTCATGTTGCCCCGCGGCAGTTTACCGGAGGCCATTGAGGCCCCCGGGAGGCTGAAGGCAAGGGGATGCAGTGCCAGCCTGGCACCTGGGCACTGCCCGGAGCAGGACTGAAGGGGGCAGGGCCTATGGGGGTGGGACCTATGGGGTAGGGCCTCAAGGGGGGATGCCTGGAAGGAGCAGGGCCAGGCCAGGACAATCAATTGGGAGGGAGGGGGAGCCACTGCGCATTCTGCCCATGATCAGTGGAGGAGCGAGGGGGCCCATTGCCACTCTACTGCAATCGGTGAGGGAGGGAGGAGGCCGTTTCCGCACTACCCATGATTGATGGCGGTGGGGCCAGCTTCTGCTCTACCTATGATCAGTGGAAGAGCTATATTTTTGGGTGGTCTGGGGTTCACAGTCAGCCATGGGCCTCCACAATAGCTGGGGAGTGCTGGGTTGAGGCTGGCTGCAGCAACTGAAGCCTGACAGACCTCTCTCTCTCTCTGTCAGGCCTCTGTTGCTGGAATTGCAAAAGGAACAGCCATAGATGTCTGCACATCTGCAATAGTTCCCTCCGCTGGTTGATCAAGATGGCTGGTGAATTAAACTCTGCTCACTGCCTCTAGTAGCTAAAAGCAGTTTAGCTATTTTTTCAAGCACTATGTACATAAGGCTGGGAGTAAAAACTTGCCCAGAAAACAGATCTGCAACTCTCCCATTTTCACACTAGCTAGATACTTAGAATTTTTCTCGTAAAATTCCGCCCATTGTGCCTCTCCGCTTTTCCATCTCGTGGATGAATGCCTCCAGCATTACAAAGGAAAACACAGGAGCCATCTGTCTAGCCTGTTGTTTCCTTTTCTGAGTTTTTACTTCTCTTCAAGTCTTCCACAAATGGTCTTCAAGTCAGTGTAATGAGTTCAGGTCCTCTGTAAGAGGGGAAGGCTGTGATTAAGAAAGGCCAACTAAAACCTGTGCCAACCATATATGTTGCTTTTATTTATTCATTCAAAGGATGCAGGCAAGGCTGCTGCACTTCTTGGTTCTGCAGTCCATGTGGTATAGGCATATCCACAGTGTCGTTAGGGAGGGAGTTCCAGGATTTTGACCCAGAGACAGTGAAAGAACAGCAATATACTTCAAAGTAAGGGGAAGGCAGGTTACTTGGAAGGGAATTTGCTGATGCTGGTGTTTCCTTGTATCTGTCCTTGTCCTTCTAAATGGTAGAGTTTGTGGGTTTGGAAGATGCTGACTAGGGTATGCACTACTGCTACTGTTTGTTGGGATTAGAAGGAGTGAACATTTGTGGAAGGCATGCCAATCAAGCGGGTTACTTTGTCCTGGATGGTATCAAGCTTCTTGACTGCTGCATTCATCCAGAAAAATGGAGAGTACTCTGTCATACTCATCACTTATATGGCTTGTAGATTATGGACAAGTTTTGAGGAGTCAAGTGGTGAGCAACTGGCCGCGGGATTCCAAAAACTGATCTGCCATGGTAAGCATATTATTTATATGGCTAGTCCAGTTAAGTTTTTGATCAATGGTAACCACAGGAAGTTGATTGCGGGGAGGATTCAGTGATGGTAATGCTATTGAATGTCATTAGGTGATGGTTAGATTCTCTCTTGTTGGCGATGGTCATTGCCTGGCACTTGTGTAGTGTGAATGTTTGATTTGATTTATTGTTGTCACACGTATTAGTATACAGTGACAACTATTGTTTGTTGCATGCTATGCAGACAAGCATACCATACATAGAGAAGGAAAGGAGAGAGTGCAGAATGTAGTGTCACAGCCATAGCTAGGGTGTGGAGAAAGATCAACTTAATGTGAAGTAGGTCCAATCAAAAATCTGAAGGCAACAGAGAAGTGCCAAATCTCTAAGGGGTTGAATTAAAGCATTGTTAGAGAATTTAAAATAATTAGAATGACATTTTAGAAGCATAGAACAAGAGTAAATGATAGAATTAGAAGATGTGCTGGGCACAACTTACAAGAAGTCACCATGCTCCAGCACCATCTTGTTGTCAGCTGCACTTGTCAGCTCAAGCCTGGATACTGTCCAGGTCATATTGCATTTCAACATGGACTGCTTCAGTATCTGAGGGTTTGTGAATTGTTCTGGGCCCCCTTTTGAGCATACAGTCAGTCACCAAACATTTTATCCAATCTCCCACTTATGGACATTGACAGTTTTTTCTCTTATAATTACAGATGAAGAAGGCCATATGGCCTCTCCCAGGTGATCCTAATATCCTGCATGATTTAAAGGTTTCTTTCCCCGCTATGCTATTAGAAGTTTATTCAAACCTTGTTTGAAGAAGAATCTCTTGATTTTATTTCTAAAACTATCTTTGAATACTTTGACCCTGTCTATTCTCATTTTATTCTCACAGTTTAATTTAAAGTAATAAGAAATGATTTCCATAGAATCCCTACAATGCAGAAGGAGACCATTTGGCCCAAGGAATCTACACCAACTCTCTGAAAGAGCAACTAACCCAGGCCCACCTGCCCTATCTCCATAACTCTGCCCATTTACTTTGCCATCTTTGAACACAAAGGGTCAATTTACCATGGCCAATTCACCCAACCTGCACAATTTTGGACTGTGGGAGGAAAGCAGAGCACCTGAGGAAACCCATGTAGACATGGGGAGAATGTGCAAACCCCACACAGACAGACACCCAAGGCCGTAATCAATCCTGGATCCCTGGCACTGTGAGGCAGCACTGATAATCACTGTGTCACTGCCCCGTCTGACAAAGCCTTCTAAATCTTGTATAGGATGTGGAAAATAGAAATACTGTCTCAAAAAATGCTGTTCTAAAATCCATTCCTTTTTCCACAACTCTACATTTACACTTCCGTTGAGGAACCAATAAATATTTAAGTGCCCCATTTGAAAGGGACACTACTGACCTACTGAAACAAAAACAAATACTTTAAAGAAAATGTAATACAGTAACACAAATTAAAATAGCATTCCCAGGGTTGATAATGCACTCCAGCTCCCATCTACTATGTTCACTAGTCAGAAGGCCTCAAATGTACCAATGGACGCTATTGCTCCTGCTTGAGGGACAAATTTAGTTTGCACTAATGAGGTGATAACACTTTCAAAATGGGGTCAATAGACTTACCTTCCCATGAATTCCAGTAGTCCAGCTGCCACCATTGTTAAAGAACCCTACTGCTGGATGGCTTAATAATTCACTTGTTTCAGGCAGCGCACTCCTTTTATAAACAAACTAAAATCCAAAGGTAGACAAATGATCACAATTGCTATGTTAGGACAGAATTAGGTGGAACATATGTGTGCATGCTCTGACCAGTTTTACTGGAGGTAGAACAAATGAAGAGGACCAAAGGACATGTTTTAAATTATCTTTGTGGCTAGGAGGAACAAAAGTCATAAGTTTATAGCCCCTAAAACTGCTATAAACTGCTGCCAGCTCTGGACTTCCTATCCTTAGCCCAGAAGTTACTCCTGGAGGGTTGGTTTGCTCAGGATGGCTGATTTGTGATGCAGAACTACACATAGCGTTCAGTTCCCATACAGTTATGGTTATTCATGAAGGCCTGCCTTCTCAACCTTGCCCCTCATGAGGTGGGGTGATCCTCAGGTTAAATCATCACCAGTCAGCTCTTCTCCTGAGAGGGGAGAGCTGCCTATGGTCATCTGGGACTATAGTGACTTTACATTTTTCACTTATTATAGCTGAGTGACAAGTCTTGGCCTAATCCAGGATGGGGATATTGTTAGTGGAAGCAACTCAATCGATTTATTTAAATGAACCCAAGCCTTGAAATCAGATCCGCAGGGATCGGTGCTGGAGCCTCAACTGTTTACCATATACATAGACGATCTGGAGGAGGGGACTGAATGTAGGGTAACAAAGTTTGCTGATGACACAAAGATGAGTGGAAAAGCGAATTGCGTGGAGGACGCAGAAAGTCTGCAGAGAGATTTGGATAGGCTGTGAGTGGGCGAGGATCTGGCAGATGGAGTATAACGATGGCAAATGTGAGGTTATCCACTTTGGAAGAAATAATAGTAAAATGGAACATTATTGAAATGGTGAAAAATTACAACATGCTACTGTGCAGAGGGACCTGGGGGTCCTTGTGCATGAATCGCAAAAACTCAGTCTGCAGGTACAGCAGGTGATCAAGAAGGCGAAGGGAATGTTGGCCTTTATCGCGAGGGGGATAGAATATAAAAGCAGGGAAGTCTTGTTGCAACTGTACAAGGCACTGGTGAGGCCGCAACTAGAGTGCAATTTTGGTCCCCTTATTTGCGAAAGGATATATTGGCCTTGGAGGGAGTACAGAGAAGGTTCACCAGGTTGATGCCAGAGATGAGGGGTTAGCTTATGAGGAGAGATTGAGTAGATTGGGCCTGTACTCATTGGAGTTTAGAAGGCTGAGGGGTGATCTTATAGAGACATATAAGATAATGAAGGGGCTAGATAGGGTAGACGTAGAGAGATTCTTTCCACTTAGAAAGGAAACCAGAACTAGAGGGCACAGCCTCAAAATAAGGGGGGGTGGCGGGGGTCAGTTTAGAACAGAGTTGAGGAGGAACTTCTTCTCTCAGAGGGTGGTGAATCTCTGGAATTCGCTGTCCATTGAAGAGGTAGAGGCTGTCTCGTTGAATATGTTTAAGTCACGAGTAGATAGATTTCTGATCGAAAAGGGAATTAAGGGTTATGGGGAGCCGGCGGGTAAGTGGAACTGATCCACTTCAGATCAGCCATGATCTTTTTGAATGGCGGGGCAGGCTCGAGGGGCTAGATGGCCTACTCCTGCACCTATTTCTTATGTTCTTATGTTTGAAAGGTGTTCTAATGAAAGGTAATTGACTTGACATGTTAACTCTGTTTCTCAGATGCAGACAACAGCTAAGCATTTCCAGCATTTCTTTTTCTTTCCTTGAAAGGGCTCCAGTTGTATAGGCAGTGATGGAGCCAATGGGAAATTAGGGAAGATCATTACACTCCCAAATGGTTTGAGGTCAGTACATTGGAGATCCTTCTCTGTTTCTATCTCGGGAACCTCTGTCACCCATTTCTGATATCGAAGTTTGGCCTTCAAATCTACACAGCTCCAAATTTGGCTTGTCACACATTAGTTCACAGGCTAAGTCCCCGTCCTGTCAAGTTAGCTAAATTTTCAATGCGACTGTCTCAGCTACCCAAATCCAGCTCTGCAGCTGGGGGAGGGCAACCAATGTACTCCATTGGTTAACTGGAGGAATGCTAAAATCCATCTAAAAGACTCTAATTCTAACATCTTCCACCTATCAACTAACCCAGAGCTGCCCATGGAAATGCCTGGATGGGAAATAATGAATTTTATTTATGTTTAAAGGGTCGAATTGTATTAGAACAGTCATGATGGGCTTGATGTAGAAATCCACTCCCCCGTGAGCACTTGACTGTAGCACCCTGACAAATGTTAGATCAAAATCAACAAAAGGAGTACATATATTCATGAAATCTTTTATAATACATTTCAATCTATTCTATACACCATGGCTAAAGCTCCACCACCTTTCCCACCCCGATTCCAGGGTGGGCGAGGTTCCCGGAACAGAAATCGCCATTAGCCTCAGATGAGATTTTACAATCTTGCCCAACCAAGGCTGTAAAATCCCACCCAGAATATATATTTTTTAAATCCTTACAAGTCAGAAACCCATTGAGATTAAAATAGTGAATTTTATGAAAACACAGGCTAGCATTTGATGCTTGAATTTTAGTAGGTGCACTTCTGACTCCTGCCAGGCAGTCCCATCTACAATTACTTGGATTTTACCTGCTGGAATTCTAATCACCCTGTACAGGAAAGAGTTCTGCATCTGCTTGGTTATATCAATGTGCAGTGTCCTCTTCCAGTAGTTAGAAATTTAAATGTGTATATAAATGTGTGATATGAAGAAAAGATTAGATATAGCTCTTGGGGCTAAAAGAATCAAGGGATATTGGGGGGGGTGGGGGAAGGCAACTTCAGAATATTAAATTTGATGATCAGCCATGATCAAAATAAATAATAGAGTAGACTCGAAGAACCAAATTGAATACTCCTGCTTCTATTTTCTATGTTTCTAAAAGTTGTGAATCACTTTGCTCTGTGGATCCCTGAATGGTTTCTAAGCCAAAATTGATAATGCGTCAAACTAATGTGGTGTGAGACAACCAGTCTGAGAGAGTCTCACTTTTTGTCACCTGTTCCATTCCAGAGTCAGTTCATGTGTAGGCTTAGATTCATGTGGCTAAAGCCCCAACACTAACATGCAGTATTAATGCATCATTAAACAAGATTGTATGCACATTAGTATCAACTTTTAATTTCCCTGACTCCTTATAATTTTAGATAACTGGCCATTTTTTTCTGCCATTATTCTGTTATTCAGCAAGTTCAGTAGGCCATTCCTTCATTAGAAACAGATTATTATCAATAAAATATCCTTGTCCGCTCACCTCGTTCCCATTTGGCAGCATTTCTTCCCATAGCATTAATTATATATAACTAATGATTAACATTGCAGCTCAGTGGTGTTTAAATATTTTGTCCTTTCCACAGGACATGTTTTTGAGAAGGAATTGGACAACATCCTGCAAGGTAATAGATAGTGTGATAGTTTTTGAAACTTAACATGGGAAGAAACAACAGCTGCCTTGTAACTTGCATCTTTCTCCTTTGAAGTTGTGATGTGTTTATCATGGAATTTTCCTTCTCACAAAGTGAACAATCATTATCAAGTCACTTTTATGTATCCTGCATGAGTTGCCAGGATATACGATTGCATAACGAAATGTTTTGAAATTCATTTTCCCATTAGGGATAAAAGTACAAATCTTCTGGATCAGTGTTATGGAAACATAATAAAAGTCAGTCAATATTTCCAGTGGATATTGGCAGGATTGTTTTTTGCCCACACAACCTAATCAATAACCTTAGACAAAAAGCAGACAACAGGTCTTTTTTTTCCCTTTTAGAGTACTTGCTCTTGAACTGAACATTTCAGAGGACAGTGGACAGTTAAGAGTCAATGTAGACCAGACCAGGCAAAGATAAAAGACTTACTTCCCTAAAGGGCATTCGTGATGGCTTTCTGTGACATTCAATCATGGGAAGAGTTGCAATTACTGAGAACAGCTTTATATTTCACATTTATTAATTGAATTCAAATTCCACCAGCTGTTCTGTGGGATTTGAACCCATGTCCCAGAGCATTAACCTGGGCCTTTGAGTTGCTGGTTTAGTGACATTGTCACCATGCCACTGTCTCCCCTTGTTTTGATTGTTGACATGGAACACACCTGCATTGCCTATAGTGGTTTTAACTTTTGTTTTAAATTGCTAACAGATACTATTAGATCAATAGAGATTTTAAAAGGCTAGCTGATGGAATTATTGCAACTGTGTTCAAGAAAATATACAAGCCTTGAAATCATAGGTGTTCTTTTTACTCATTCATGGGATGTGGGCTGAATAGACCAGCATTTATTGCCCATCCTGAACTGCCCTTGATCAGAGTGGCTTGCCCATTTCAGAGGGCATTAAAGATTGCTGTGGATAAGGAGTCACATGTAGACCATACCAGGTAAAGATGACAGATTTTCCCTAAAGGACATTTGTGAACTAGATGTGTTTTTAATGACCGTCAACATTGTTTCATGGTCATCAGTAGACTTTTAGTTCCAGAAATTTACTGAATTCAAATTTCAACATCTGCTGCAGTGGAATATGAATTGGGGTTCCAGAGTCCTAATCCAGGTCTCTGGATTATTAATTCAGTGACAATGCTACTATACCACTGCTTCCTAAGTGGGTCTTTGAGACACACTTTTGGAGCTGAATTATAGCAACTGACAATGGGAACTGTTGCTGGCAAGCACACGCCATGCTGCAAGCATGTGTGTCAGTTGTCAGGCTCCATTCTGCCCTGGGCCATTTTCCTGGAGGGAAGATTGTGGGGTGCAGGAGAGTTTGCGGCAATCAGGTAACCAATTGAAGCTGTTCATGCCCCTGTTTTAGGCCAATTATTGGAAGCAGCTGGGATTTTCCAGTTGGCTTTAGGTTCCCACAGGTGATGGGGACAATACAGCTGTCTGGTGGCAGACTCGAACCCAGCATCCCAGCTAGGGTCGGAGGTCCTCCCAGTGAAGAGGCTCCCATCTCCCTCACCCCCTGTTTTATTCAAACTGTAAACCGTTGGAACAAAGGTACATCAAAATGGTGGCAGCTTCTCCTTCACTTACTTGTAAGACTAGTTTCTGCTTCTTCAGCGCTGCAAGGCCTTCAATTGGCATTGAGAGCTCTCATCAGATTTGTGTTCAGATGGCCAGCCGATTATCTGGCCATTAATTAGTTATTTGGGGAAAATTCACAGGAAAGTAACTGTTTGCCACACATTGAGGGCTTCTGACACACATTTGAACCTGACAGCATCCATTGGTCCTGAAGCCAGGAGGAAAATCCCTCCATTGGAGAGAAGAATAATTCTTTATTGTACATATTGCATGTCTTTAGAATTCAGTTCTGTTCCTTACAAGTCTGAAAGAGCTGAGACTGTTGAACAGGATTCAACATCTGTTATCTTTCTCAGCCAACCTGTGTTTTTCAAATTTGTTCCGATTGAAAGTGATCACTGTTATGTGTTAAGATGCCTACCAATAAGTAACAGCATTGTTTAAAATCTAAATTGGCTAATTTATGCCAGCTTTTGTCCATTTTGAATGTGGAAACTATTTGTGGTGCTCTCTTGAGTATAAATACGCATGTGTGTCTAATCTGTGGTCCTGGCTGTATGACTAATCTCTGTTAAAGTTATGGAAGGAATATTTGGAACAAACAATTTTATTGTATTTTATTCAGAATTTGCAAATGAGGTTTGTTCAAAAATATGCAGTTTCTTCAATCTGGTATGTAAAATTCATTGTTATTATTGCAGTTGCATTCTTCTATCTGCATAAATTGATGGACATGCAGCAAATTGAATCTGTTGGGGATGGGATGCCTTCATATTCTGCACTTTTGCTGATGACCGAAGACAGCAGAGATTGGTCCTGCCACAAGTGGCCCATATGAAGTGGCTATCAGGTGTCATTGCGGGTTACCGTTTCATTGTCATTGCCTGTTGTCAAGCCACTGTAGCCTCTGATCGTCATGGTGGCACATGCCAGCCCAAATGTGATGTTTTTCCTCTAACATCAGCTACAGTCTCCCAGTTGTGAGAATCTACGTTTAAAGCCTTCATTTCATGCCCACATGCATCCTTGGAGCACAGTTTTGGGCATTCTACTGGCCTCTACTTACCTTGCAATGCAGAAAATCCTGGGGTTTGCGACTACCTTCCATCCTGCAAATAAAAAAATTGCCTCTGTTTGATCGATGCCAACATTCTTGGAAGATTTCATTTTGAGAGACTGCTGCTTTTGTAACTTTGTCTTTCCATGAGATGCCCAGAGTGCATGCCAAACTGTGAATTGAAGGTTATTGTACTTCCTTTCCAGATAAGTCATCCAACACGGTGCTAAAGACCTCAGCCATATAAAACAATAAACTCAATCCCAAGAGTCAGCTGGATGTTATTCCATTCCCATTTTGCTGGTTGACCAAAGCTTATAGCTGATTTCCCAATATGTGCATCAAGTTAAAAGTTTATTTACTAATCATAAGTAAGGCTTACGTTAACACTGCAATGAAGTTACTGTGAAATTCCCCTAGTCACCACACTCCGGCACCTGTTCAGGTCAATGCACCTAACCAACATGTCTTTCAGACTGTGGGAGGAAAACGGAACACCCGGAGGAAACCCATGCAGACACAGGGAGAATGTGCAAACTCCACTTAGATCATAGAACCCTACAGTGCAGAAAGAGGCCCTTCAGCCCATCAAGTCTGCACCAAACACAATCCCACCCAGGCCCTACGCCCATATCCCTACATATTATATCCACTAATCCCTCTAACCTCCACTACCCTGGACACTAAGGCCAATCAACCTAACCTGCACATCTTTCGACTTGGATCCAGTGATCCAAGCTGGGAATCAAACCTGGGTCCCTGGCGCTGTGAGGCTGTGCTAACCACTGCGCTGTACTGATTATATTAATGATTACGTTAAGTTCTGCATCAAGAGACAGGTTTTCTGTCATTGTGGACCCAATGTAGCAGAATTTGCTGAGCACATCCAGTTCAATGTTAGTTAATGTAATTGGGACAGAGAGACAGCACCCTATCTCATGATCACAGTTTTCTTGATGCTTGTATTCAAGGATAACAAATTACAAGCAAAGGAGAGATAATCCATGAGTCTTTGTAGCTGAATTTCTGTGTGAGCAAGAAGCATAGCATCATCAGTGTTGAGGAGTTCTCCAATCAAGACGTGTTGTACTTTCATCTTTGTTTTCAATCTGAATGGATTTTAGAGCTTGCTGTCTGATCTGGTATGCAGGTAAACTCCTTCCATTAGCTGCAAAGAAGGTAAAGATCAGGAGCATGGAGAAGGAAACACTAAACATAGTGGGACTGAGACACTGCCCTAATTCAGTCTATTCTTCACCCTGAAACTGTTGAAAATGGCGTCATCAGACTATACAGCATTGTACATGTTGGCATGAAAAGAGCAGCTGAGTCTGAGAAACTTTGGTGAAAGCCAGTTTTCCCCCGCTTGACGTTTACTCTTTTTTTTGGGGGTAGTTTAATTTTTGGCACAGCAGTGATAGAACGTTGGAGGGACAAGAGGGCAGTTGTGCAAAATGAAGAACAGTATATCAGCAGTCTGCTTTACATTCCATTAAAATTCGGAAGATTGTAAAACAGACTACAGATTCATTATAACTTCATTATATGGCTTGGAATAATTTTGTGTTTTTTTGTAAAGTTCGACGAAGTATCAGTTTTCATTCAAGTGGCATTACCCTACTACGAACCACCTTTTACCCTCCTTCACTTCTAGATTTGGCATACCTGTAATGCACATCACTAGGGCCTGAGGGTAAATTTTGACACCTGTGTAGGAAAGCAGCATGGGGATTTCTGGTCTGTAGCAAGAACTCTACATGATTTTAACAGCTGGCCCTTCTGTGTTACAGTTGGATGATAGGAGATGCCATCACAGAGCTGGAAATCTGTCCCTGGCACTAGGTATCTGGGATGGGGATAGCAAGAGGAGGTGGAGAGGGCAGAGCAGGGGATTCTCAAGGTGGACCAAAGCAGAGCATGCTTGACTCTCATGATCCATGAGGGAGCCTGTTTCAAAACTCAACTGGCTGGGCCAATCCAAATGGCAGATTGGAGCCTTCACAGAATCATAAAATATAGCACAAAAAAGTCCATTCAGCCCATCCTGTCTGTGCTGGCTCTCTGAAGAAACTGCTCATCCAGTGCCACTCCAGCGCCTTCTCCCCACAGCTCTGCATGTTCTTCCTTTTCAGATCTTTAATACCAGAATTGACTCTGTCTCCAGTACACTCTGAGGGGGTGTTTTCAAGGTCCTAATCACATTCTGCATGAAAAAGTTTTTTCTCATGTTGCCACTGGTGCTTTTACTGATTACCTTAAATCTGGGCCCTATTGTTCTCAATCAATTCACCAATCGGAACCGTTCTTTGGTAAGACCCCTCATGATTTTGAAACCTCTACCAAATTTCCTTTCAACTTGCTCTTCTCCAAGGAGAACGATCCCAACTTCTCTAATCTTTCTACATAACTGAAGTTTCTCATTTCTGGAAGCATGCTTGTGAATCTTTCCTGCACCCTCTCTGATGCTCTTATCTCCTTCTTAAAATGTGGTTCCCAGAAATGAAGGCAATACTCCAATTGAGGCCAAACCAGTGTTTTATACAGGTTTCATTTAACTCCCTTGCTTTTGTATTCAGTGCCCCTTTTGATAAAGCTCAGGGTGATGTATGCTTTATTAACCAAAAATCAGTTTCACCCGATGCAAATTTACAATGGGATCTTCTGGAGCAGCTCGCTGTGACAGATCTGCAATCCCACTAGAATCTGACATGAAACCAATTTTCATTCTGCTAACACACTAATGAATGCCTAACCAGAAGCTTCTCCCCATGCCTGATTCTCTGCGACACTAGTGGGAAAACATACTGGTTCAGAACAAGGCAGACTGACATGGCATACATGGCATTGGTACTTACCTGAAGAAAACCTGGTTCTGTTTCCAGAACTCAGGGTAGTGTTCATCAAAAATATCAATTTTCTGGCCTCAGAGATCCTGGAGGCCCATCTTCTTTCTTCAATGGTGGGTCAATGATGTTGGGTGCCTTTTAAATATGGCACCCAGATATGACAATGGGACATGAACCATCAATCCCACCCTGCAGCAGATGATGGTGCAAAACCCCCAGGTACAGAATTACTTATGCCAGAAATGAAAGATATGGCAGCAAAGCATTCCCCATTCCCACCCCACCATGGGACCTAGTCCCCACTGGGAGTATTCTGCCCAATGTGTTTATTTGTGATAGTGTTTTCTTCCTGCCAAAAACTTCTAACAGTTGCAGTGGAATACAGAAATACAGAAAAAAATTAGAACTCAAAGTTCATGGCTATTATTTGAGCATGTTTAATTTGACTATTGGTGACATTTCTGTTAGAAAAAGGCTTGAGGCTAAAAAAATAGACAAGGCCTGATAACAAACTCAGGGATCGTATGCACAATTAAATATACCCATTGTGGAAATTAAATATACTCATTGTGGAAATTATATAGGCAGCACGCAAACTTAATGCTGCCTGCTGATTTCTTGCGATATGCAGCCCAGCACAGGTCATGTGTGGCTAGCAGCAATTAAAGCTAGTTTGCCTATTATTGCCTCTGAAATGGAAGGTGTATTCTGACTGCATCAGCTCCTTCAGATCACTGGGAAACCCACTGGGAACAGGAAAAAAACCTGAGTAACAGCTCAGCAAGCCAGAGAGAGGGGTCCAGGATTTCCTGTTGTGGCACTGGAGGTCTTGTACAGAAAGCTGAAGGAAGGAGAGAGGAGATCTAAATACTTTCACAATGTCGAGCAATACACCTGCTGACCTGACCAATTTTTACTAATCCTTCCACAACCCAGCAACTCTGTAACATCAGTAAATAGTAAAAAGCGATCAACCTGAAAGTTGGATGGTTATAACGTTAAAGAGAGCTGGTGGGAGCTGGGGGAATTATTTATATAGTAGCACACATGTTTAAGAGAGGGCTTTACCTAGAATGGAGAGGTAAAAAATGTAAGTGTCAAATTTACATTAGACGCTGACTGACATCACGAGATACCTATTCTACGTGCTTCCAGGATACGCATGGAACATCTGCACTATTGCCCTCAAAAACATGGTGACTGGCACAGGCGGTGTTGGAAATGGCTTGGAGCATCTTATTTCCTCTGTACCTGCTCCAAATGCACCAGAAAAAGAGGCACTATTGAGGAAAATTTTGTGGCATTGAATTTTAAACAGCACTTTTCTCACAAAGCTCACATATCAGTTGTACATGTAGGTCAGTACCAGCTTAAGAATTAAAGTTATGCAAGAGTTTGTGTATGTATTTTAGCAACACCTCCCACTTATTTGTGTAGCCTAATTACGAGTTATTTTGAGGGAGAAATTCATTCACGTAGTGTTGCTTTTAACAGTGATACACAACCTTACATTAATTCATTGGGGTAAGGCTCTATGCAGCCTATATACGGCATTCTTTAGTAATATCAATGGACAATATTCCAGGTCATGCAAGTATTGGCCTGCAGTACTGTCTGTCCCCAGGAAATTGCACATTTTGCATACTACTGCTACGAGGAGAAATTACTCCTCCATTGTCCTGTATGAACTATTCAGAAGAAGAAATTAAACATGCACAAACGAATATATCATTGTGAAGGTGGTCATCGGATTTAAGTGTCTGTAATAATAACTTCTGAGTGCATTCAAAATCCTCATTAGTGAAGCATGCTGGTGGAATTGTGTAACTATCACCATATGTACACATCAATCCCTTTTAACCTCATGGAAAGATTTATAAATCCCAATTCAGTCTGTTTCATTCCCATTGGGGCTTAAAGGTATGACCAAAATTCATATTGTTTTCTCTACCGTTAAAATACACTTCTGCAAATTCTGTATTTGCATGAATTAGTTGGTTGTAATCCTTATTCTCATTTGTGCCATTTATTCTCTTGATCTAATTACAACAACTGTAATTCTGACTGTTCTCACAGACAGGACAGCAGAAAGCTGTCTTTGTAAGTTAAAGAAGATCATATTTAACAGAATCTTCTTGGGTTGAAGATGTTTTTTAGTGCCTTGTTTAATTTTTATTATTATACAAAATAACACCTCAAATATTAGAAATAAATTTATACACGAAGGCAGTTTGATGCAAGACCAGTCACTTTGTAATAGAGATTGCTTAATCTCAATACATTGCAATTAACAGATGAGGGCACTGTATTAATTTAAGAGAACTGTTTACCAATCAATTTAGTATCTATTATAATGATGGGACATTCAAGTAGACAGTCAGTTCTCATGGTCAAAATGAGTTATAAATGACATAACATATGTTAAAGTGAATCCTGGTGTTGTGGGTATATTTCAAACATACCATTATTAATGGATATTAATAATGGTATGTTTATCCAATAATAATAATTGGATAACAATCCAAACATAACGTACTGTAAGCTTTTGGTGTTTATGTGCATTTATTTTAATAATTTCCCTTTTTCTACATATTCCCTCAGATAAAGAACGCTCACCTTCTTGAGGCACATAAAAGCGACCAGCTTTGGAGAGGGGTTGTCAGTATCACCCTAATTGAGGGCCGTGACCTAAAGCCCATGGATCCAAATGGACTCAGTGATCCATATGTAAAATTCAAATTGGGTTGTCAGAAGTACAAGAGCAAGGTAATTGAATAATCCAAGGAAAAATTATTTTCAATGTAGTACTTATTGAAATGATAATGAATTAAATAATTAACAATATTATTTATAATAATGTATCATAAAAGACTCTGTAAGTTTTCTCTTCACTGGTCTGATTAGTGATCTTTGAAAATAAACTGTTATTTTCGATATATGTATAAAGAATCAGTTGTTTCCTCTGTATCTGCCATAATCACTTGACCACAAGAAAAAGAGTTACAAACTGGAATAAAACTCTGCACAACCCCATTTTTAAAGGGCTCCCTGATCTCCAAGCTCAGAGACAGGCCCCTCCAGATAAAAAAATGTGTAATAGTGCCCCCACCTCCACACTGATGATGTAGGGGCACCACAACCACTCCCAAAAAGGAGCATCCTCCCCTGATCCACATGTAATGGGTTACAGCACCTACCCCCCACACCACACAGACATGAAGGTGAACTGATCCTCCACTCCACCTCAGACCCCCTACTCAACCCCCTTCAGGCCACACGTCTTGGCAGTGCCAAGAGTATACTGTCCCCTAGCACTTACAGTCTGGCCTGATGCCATGAGCCCTGAGGGGGCTCAAGGAGGTCAGTTCAGTGGCTATTTGTCCCTCTGCTGCTGTCAGGTTGCAGATGGTCTCTCAGGTATCTTGGGGGTTATGTGGGCTCAGGCTAGGGCAAGTGGTTGACCTCACCACCCTTGCTGACAGACCTGAAGATTACCCAGCATGGTGTTTACAGACAGCCCTGTGATCATTATCTGCATTCCTGCCTGTCAGCAGTGAAAATTCTGAAGCAGCCAGGTCACTTTAATTTCTATCTTCCCCGTCACTTGGCAGACTTTTAAATTATTGCAAAACTCCATTTTGCAGCAGAAATTTTCCTTTCTCCTTTTCATAGGTTGCAGGCATGAGCAGATCCCTTTGAAGTCTTCTGACAGAAAGAAGCAGTGGGATCTTGCAGCCTTACTCATCCTGAAACCATAAAATCCTGCCTGAGGTCAAGGACCTCCCCATTGTCTGTTCTCGTCCATTCCGATTCCCATGCCGGTAAAATTCCAGCCAAGCTGTCAGTTTCGCCTGGGGGAGTGGAGGTAAGATAGTGTTCCATTCTGCACAGCTGTGCACTCAGCCCCAATATATGCACACAGCTTTGATTTGAAAGTTCTGAGATTTCCTAGAAAGCTGGATTCTTTGAACACCTCCAACAGAAACCTTTGATCTCTAACAAATTCAATGTGCAGTGTCTTGAAAAAGGCTACCCTCGACAGCTCAATGGATTTCTATCATCCTCCAGCCACCTGTGTTTATATTCATTCCCCTTCACACTTGAATGGATCTCAAGTACCCCTTTGATCCTGACTGCAATGTTGACAAGCCTGTTTGACAGCCTGTGATTTCTTCAAAATGATTGTGGTTTGCCAAAGAAGCTCCAACCACCACTGTCTCTGTCAAAGCCTATCCTCTGAGAGAAGAAATTCCTTCTTATCCCTGCGTCAACTGGGAGTCGCCTTATTTTTAAATAACCGAGGCTGCAAGGAAGTGGGTTGGAGAGGCAGAAAAATGCAGTGTGGATATTCTGGAGCCTAGATAAATGCAGGTCATCAATGATGGAGCAATTAAAATCTCAGGTGCCCAAGAGCCCAGAATTAGATAAACACATGTATCTCTCAAAGGATGGCAGGGCTGAAGGAGATTAGAGAGATAGGGAGGGATGAACAATGGAGGAAATTAAAAACAAGGATGAGAAAATTAAAAACAAGTCTGAGTTCCAATGTAAATGAGTAATCACAAAGATGCTAGGTGAATGGGACCTGGAGCAATAAATACATAAAATATACTAACCAAATAGACTGCATTATAGATTTTCACTAGATGTGTGTCTTGATTAATTAGCTCTATCCATACAAATCTGAAGACAACATGGAGATTGTTTGGAATGACAGTGAATTGACTACCTCTCCCCAAAATAGTAGCAGATACCTTTTTTTTCTGCACTGTCAGAAAAGTGATTTAATGAAAATTAAATCTGAATCATGCCTCCTGCCCTTAGCAAAGTTATTACCTTCTTAAATCTATTATCTAATGGAAACATGATTTCAGATGTAAACATCTGCTCCCACTGATTATGTATGTAATTAAATACCTTTAATGCTGAGCAGGGAACAAACATTCTTCTGGGCAAAATGGGCTCTGGAATGTTAATTGACCAGTAGCGTAAAACGCATGCTGGCAAAGGCTCAGCTCTACAACGAGGTGGTGGGGGGGCTGGGGTGTAGATGGTGGGAAGAGGGCAGATGCCAAGAAATGAGAGGATGTGAGCTGGCATTTTCAATGTGATCCCTCAAGGAGACAGCCTCAGTGGAGCTGTCCCATGGAGCTGTAGACCCGTAAAAAGAATTCCAATGGAAAAATACTGCAAGCTGTGTCTGTGCAGCACATTTCACCACAAACTTCCGTCTCCTGACGCTTTGAAAAATGTTATTTCAACCCTGACTTTCACCACAGTCTGGATTGAGATTGCAGCAAAAATGTAAAGGCCATCTGGTCAATCTGTCCATTGTAGAAGGAGATAGGCCACATAAGATAGATTTCAATTGGCCCTTTAATGGACTAAACTTCCTGCTTGTCAGTGGCCGCAAGGACATTGGGCAGGAACCCGACTTGTTACATGATTTCATGCATTTTTGTTTCATTTGTTCATGGGATATGGGCATCCCTGGCTGGCCAGCATTTATTGCCTATCCCTAGTTACCCTTGAAAGGTGGTGGTGAGCCACCTTCTTGAATTGCTGCAGTCCATGTGCTGTGGGTTAAGCAACAATGCTTTTAGGGAGGGATTTTGATGCAGCGACTGCAAAGGGATGTTTGGTCAGGCGCGGGCCTGCCTGAGCAACATAAAATCCTGGACCTGTTGTCCTGATCAATATTTATCTCACAACCATTGATGTTAATGGTAAGCAAAATTGGGCATGGTGTAATTTGGTCTCCCAAACCACATTTTACCATCCCTGCTAAGGTCAAAAATTACCTCCATTATTATCTCCAGAAAACTCTTGTGGTCTTGAAAAATGCTATATATGTGCAAGTTCTTAACATTGTAGAATTTTCTGCCAAGTGAATACAACTAATTTTGCCATAAGTTTGATGCAATATATTTGTTTATTATCATTGGCTCTGATTGTTGCAAGCATAGTTGGCTGAAATTTCCATTGGGTTTATTTGGTGCAATTCACCAAAATCTGCCCAAGCAGTGCAAAAAATTGAGCAATTTTATGTGTAAAGTAAATTCAGCACAACTCAAGTTTCTGTGTGCTTTTGCACTAGTTTAAAAATAATTGCATTAGAAACCTGTCACACCACAAAGCTGGCTGTGTCCCAACTCAGGTGAATCACCTTTGCAAATTTCCACTAATTGTACCCATTTATAGGCCTTTGAGGAGTCTTGTAAAATTAATCTTTTTTGAGGCACAAAGACAGTAATGACTGTTATAAAATCTTTCAAATATTATTTTCTATAAAAAAACTGATTGTTGTACGCCAACATAACTAGTAGTTAGTTTTTGAATTTTAAAATTACTTTTCTGTTCTTTATGATCAGGTTTCTCACAGATGGTGGACTAGAGGCCAATTAAAAATATTTAGGGTTTGTAATAAACAGATTTTCAGTTGTAATAATAAAACTGATCAGGTAATTACCTCTCTTAAATATATCAGGGAACATTTTTCCATGTAAGCATTTCATTTTTATATTCTAAAATTTTGTTGATTATGTTGGCTCACAGCGGATTTTATAGTAGGCAATATGCAAATGAGAACAAGCAGAAACTTGAGGGAAAGCAGCACTGCTCAAGGGTAATGCAATTTTGAGTGCAGTTTGCACCAAACCACCAGCTGAAGCCAAAGTGGCCAGTGTTTTAATATGTTTTGGTAGTGTACAGTGAAATTCTCAATGCCTATCTTGATGCTGTATTCCAGTCAAATCTGAATGCAGTTTGTGTTGAATCTTTCAGACTATTTTAAAAACTCTGAATCCTCAGTGGAGGGAGCAGTTCGATTTCCTTCTTGCTGAGGAAAAGGGAGGTATCATAGACATCTCTGTGTGGGATAAGGACTCTTTGAAAAAGGATGACTTCATTGGCAGGTCTGTAATAATATTCTGGCTCTCTTTAATCATCTGATTTCAATCTCCTGTGGGTAAAATGTATCTTCCTTTCAACTCACTGAATTCTTCTCTGATTCATCTCCTAACCTTAATAACTTTCTGAAAAACGATTTTAAGCAAAATTACATATTTCAACTGATTTTGCCTTCAAATTCAGTATTAGTATAAATATTTATATTTACTTAGGCAAGCATTGTTCGTGACTTATTATTATCACTATCAGCAACAGCTCCACTTCCTCTATTGTTCTGATGAAGTCATGCTCTTCAGTTCTCTGCGTAAAGGCAGGTCTGACCCACATGAGTAGAGCAAGAATGCAGAGCCTTAGATCACCTCAGCTGAAACGAGGATTGAACCCCATGGTTTTGGAAGTAATCTGGCTGTCTGGCCAACTGACCCTACCCCAAGGATGTTGCAACATACAATTTTACATGCATGTTATAGTCTGGAATTATGGATAATGATGTTAGAGACTTCACTTTGCTTTCAAGCACGTGGTTGATGAGCTCTCCCACTTTCATTGCCTGCCGTTGGTCTGTGTTGGAAGGTTTCACACATGAGTTGACATTCACCTTATTTGGCTGCATTGTGAACACACCTTCCTTGGCTAGCAAGTCCTGGAATGGAACTTGAAGCCAAAGCTTCTGACTCAGAGTCAGGGATGATATCCACTGCACTAGAAATACCCACTGCATCAGAAATTGAGAGAATGTGCAAACACCACACAGTCAGTCACCCAAGGCCAATGTTGAACCTGGGTTCTGGCACTTTGAGGCAACAGTGCTAACCACTGTGCCACCAGGTCATCACTCCTACTCTTTATAATGCTGGACTTTTTAAAGTGTATGCCTACCTCTTGTACAACCTCCCACACAAATCAGGGCCAGGATTCTCCCAAAAAAATTCCAAAACCGAACTTGTGTAAAACAATCATACTTTTTCTCCCACACTCTGTGCATCACAGAAAGCACTAGTGTGGATCACAATTAAAAATCAGTGGGTAGGGCCTATTCTTATTGGAGAGGCCAGCAGCATAACACTGAGTCACGGTACATGCGCTGATCTGTCATAGCATACTGCCGGCCTCCTGATCATTGGCCAACCTGTGATCCTGCAACGCTATCCCCACGAGCCTCCCCGCCCTGATCGATGGCCTCCCAGATGGTGCTGGGGGGCCAGCCCTGTCTCCCCTCCCCCTGGCAGTCCCTATCTTCTGCCTAAACCCCCTTCCCCCCTCAACGGCAAGCTGACATCCCCCTCCATCACACTGATGGCCAGCCCCGATCAACCCCTTCCCACTGATCTGATCACAAGTACAAAGTGGCAGCGGGTCTCCCCATCCCCATTGATCACTCCCCTCTGGCCCCAGCCCCTTAACACTGCCAAGGTGCCCTCTCGGCATTTCTGCTGCCCTTTTGGCAGGCACTGCCAAGCTGGCAATGGCCTGGGAACAAACCCCTTACCCCTGATCTCCTGGGGGGCCTCAGTGGCTGCCCCCCTTCACTCCAGCAGGGTCAGGCCGCCAGCTGTTGTAAAACCCACAGAAGTGAAACACTCCTGACGGGGGTAGGGAGAGGCTAGTAGACCTGGAGACTTCAGCCCTGGGCTCGCTTATTACATTAAAATCTGAATCCAAATATTTAAAGCAGCTCCGCATGGAGCAGTGCAGCTGTAGAGCACCCTACCCACTGCACCTCTAGAGCAGTGCAGCGGTAGGGAGAATCACCCCCATATCTGTAAATCACTCCAATCTTTTTGAGAATAAATATTAATTAATTTATGGGATTAATTTTAATTTGGTGTAATGCTGAGAAGACACACTAACCTTCAGACCCATCTTGTGAATCCTTAAATTCATATTGAGCTATGCTGCATTGCAAGAGCACAACCTTGCAAAATGTATTTTTATGAATTAGCCAACAACAATATAGTTGAATCTCTTTGGGACTTCTCCTTGTCTGTTGCCATAACTTTGACAGACATTAGTGAGTATATGAGGTCACTGCTGAAATTATGGTGGCCCCCAAGGAAATTCACTGCCATGGTCTTTGATAATTCTTTGTTTACCCCTGGTTCAGCTTGTGAAGCCTTTGTCTATGCTGGCAAAGTAACTGTTGTTGTAGCTGGTGTGAAATCCTTCATACCTCATTCTTTTCCCTTCAGACAGATCTGGTTCTACATCTTGGTTCTACCATGCTTTTCACTCCGCTATTTGTCAAAAAATTTCAGTTTGTGATTATGTCATGTTGATTGAAGTTGAGGCATCCTGTCCAAACTTAATTTTTGCTAAACATATTAATTTGGAGAGTGGAAGCTGCTGTCTTCCCATCCCTCTGGTGAAAGCTTCTCTCTTAATGTCAGTTTCTAGTCTGATTGCAAGTTGGGCTTATTTCCAAAAGTATTTTTCAAACCACAAAATGTCAGCTAAATGTTTCGAAGACTTAATAGATTTCCAAAGTACCTTTTCAGCATTTGTCCATGGTAAACATGAGAAATCAGTCTTGTCACACCCCCAACTCACATAATGACACATCAAAATGGAAAGCTGAAAAATATGGGGCAGCAGCCTGGTTATATTTCTTGTTTTGCTCCAGCATCCAAATTAGCACAAAGAAAAAGAACTTGCATTTATATTCTACCTTTCATGATCTCATGACTTTCCAAAATGCTTCACAGTCAGTGAAATATAAATCACAGTAAAAGGGCGGGATACTCCAAGAAAACATTCTAAGTTCCATGTAAAAACAAATAAATTCCACTTTTTTTTTAGTGGGATTTCCAAAATGAATCTGCCACACTCTGTGCATCACAAAGAGCCCCACCGAGATTCACACCGAAAAGCTGGAGGTCGCCTATTTCCACTGGTGTTGCCAGCAGCATAGAACTGAGCAGGTCACTGTGTATGCACCAATCTGTCATAGCAGAAATTGGTGCATTTGCATAGCCCCTGCACTGCCAGCCTTCTGATCGCTGGCCAGCCCTGTGACCCCACATCACTGCCCCTCTGACACCCCCCCATGTCTGGATTGCTTGGCCCCCAGGTCGTGTCCGGACCAGCCCCCCGCACTCATCCCGGCCTTGATCTCCACACCACCCTCCCCCACTCCCCCCAATCCCTGGAAGTCCCGATCTGCCCAATTTTCTCCCCCACCTACTGCCCCCCTCAATGGCCAGCCTGATCACTGGCCTCCCTCCCTGTCACTGATCCAAACTGCAGAATGGTAGCAGGATCCACCTACCACCATTGATCTCCCCCTCCAAGAGGCACTGGCCCCTGTAGGCCCTGCCCCCTTGGCCCAATGCCTGGTGGGAACTGATAAGGTGTCCCCTGGGCATTGTCACTTTGCCCCTTGAGTTGTGCCAGGGGGCCAGGCTGGAACTGCCAATCTGGCAGTGCCCAAGGGCACCTTCCTTACCACCGACCTCTTGGAGGTCTCCATGCCCCCTTCACTGCGACAGGGTCGGGAGATCACTAATGGGGACCTGTCCTAAACTGTGAGACACTTCTGGCAGTGGGGGAGAAGCTAGTGAACCCAGAGACTTCAGTCCCGGGCCCGGTAATGATATTCAAATCGTTATTTAAATAATTTATTCAGCTCCACACCGATTTCTGCCGTGGAACTGACAATGCCGGAGACATGCAGAAGCCATAGTGCTCACTGGGAAACCTGCTACATGGCCTCCGCTTAAGTCTCCAGGCCCACTGCACTGTTAGAGTAGTGCAGCAGGCTGGGAGAATCACTCCTCGGAAACGTAACACAAAAATATGCACTGCAGGTCACATAAGCAAAAATCAAAGATGTTTTAGATGTGAGTTGAGGTATGAATACATGAAAGGACTCTGAAAGAACTTTCCTGTTGTTTGCGGGTAGATAGCAGCACCAACTCTTATGAATGTATTCAGTGGTGGAACAGGATTGAGAGACTGTATGATTTATTCCTGTCCTGATGTTTATTTTACTCCTTCGCGGGACATGAGTGTCACTGGCTGGCCAGCATTTATTGCCCATCCCTAGTTGCCCGTGAACTGAGTCGCTTGCTTGGCCATTTCAGAGAGCAGTTGCTGTAGCTCTGGAGTCACATGCAAATCAGACCAGGTAAGGACGGCAGATTTCCTTCCCTGAAGGTCATTAGTGAACCAGATGGGTTTTTCCTACAATGGACAATGGTTTCACTGTCGTCAGTGGATTCTTACTTCCATTTATGTTGTTTTGTTCTCAGGTAGTAGATCATGGCACTGCATAGAAGTTCCAGTTTAGATTATGTGAAGTCTTTGGAATGTGGCTTGAAATCAGGATTTTATGATTTAGAGAAAAAAATGCTATCATGGAACCAGTGAATAATTAACAATTTACTCCTGTTCCACACCAGCTCTTAAATTTCTCCTATTCTGAATTTGTCTCCCTTTGCTCTTGTAAATCTATTGATATCATCCTGGTCTTGCGGAAGGTGATCATTCTTTCTCTTTTAACTTTCACCTATAAGTATGAAAACTGTTGTTAACAATTAAGTTATCCGTTGTTTTGAAAGGTCTGGTTTAATTGTAACCAGCAATAAACCTAGCCATTCTACTGGTGCTTCGATGCCTGTGTCAAACATCCTGAAATTCTGCTTTTAAACAATATGGAGAATCAGTTGTCAGCCCCTTGGACAAAACCTTCAACAAGGTGTGACACCATTTATTCATAAGTATGTTTTCTTTTTGCCAGTTAACTATTTCCTGGTACATTTTCCATGGCAACGCCTTTATCAATTAGAGCCCACTTGCCAACTAGTCAGCATTTGCTTCTTCTCATTTGGTATTCTTGCAGCTGTCCTAATAAGTGAAAGACAAAAGATTTCAGCAGTATGGCTGGAACTCATCACCTTGTCTTCACAGAATTGGTGCAGGTGAGGGTCCAACAACAGAAAACCTTGTTGACCTCAAGCAGGAATTTCTGGTCTCCCCTGAGCAAGGCTGTAAAATCCTGCCCCATGTCTTTTTCAAAAATATCAAGTTTTCCTTTTGGCAATTTTCTGCCTTGTTTCCTTACTAGAGTGCTATTATGTGCAAGGTTAGGCTATCCTCCAATATTTTGCTTATGCAGCCACCAGTCATTTGATTTGATTTGATTTATTATTTCACATGTATTAGTATGCAGTAAAAAGTATTGTTTCTTACATGCTATACAGACAAGCATGCCATACATAGAGAAGGAAAGGACAGGGTGCAGAATGTGGTGTTACATCATAGTTAGGGTGAGGTAGGTCCATTCAGAAAGTCTGATGGTAGCAGGGAAGAAGCTGTACTTCTTGGTTGGTACATGACCTCAGACTTTTGTATCTTTTTCCTGATGGAAGAAGGTGGAAGAGAAAATGTCCAGGGTGTGTGCAGTCTTTGTTGGCTGCTTTTCCAGGGGAGCAGGAAGTATAGGCAAAGTCAATGGATGGATTGGGCTACAGTCACAACCTTTTGTAGCTCCTTGCGATCTTGGGCAGAGTGGGGGTGGAGGTGTGGGGGAGCGGTGCAGGACAGATTGTTGATTTGGACATCTAAAAACCTGAAGACCTTGGCCATTTCTATTTCATCCCCATGAGTGGGCTTTGATAGTAAGTAACAGTAAATTGTTTGACAGTGGGGAAACTACTCAAATCAGAATGATCTTGTGAAGCATCCACATATGTAACTTCCACAAGTACCACTAGTTAATCATCAGAATCAATAACAGTGGCCAACTAACCTTCTGTTAGCACTAGACCATAAGAACTAGAAGACGTATGGGCAGAATTAGGCCATACAGCCCATTGAGTCTGCTCCACCATTCCATGAAATCATGACTGACCTGATATGCTATTCCTCAGCTCCACTTTTCTACCTTACCTCCATAATCCTTGATTCCCTTACTGATTAAAAATCTATCAATCTTAACCTTGAACATACTTAAGAACTCAGCTGGTACATCCCTCTGTAGTAAAGAATTCTACACATTCACTACTGTCTGAGAGAATAAATTCTTCCCCATCTCTGTCTTAAATGAGCGGCACCTTACTTTGTGATTAGCCCTCTGGTTTTAGATTCTTGCACAAGGAGAAACAACCGTTCTGCATCTTCCTTGCATTAGGGTATCTGAGGAGAAACTCCAAAGTATGTAATGAAGCCCAACTAGATCCAAACAGTTTTTATTTTGGCATTAGTATAAGGAGAAAATGTTTTACTCCAGGTGTGAATCTATTGACACACTAGGAAGTTTTTATCAAAACAAATTTAAATTAACAACACTGTTTAACTATAACATATGAATTAGCTTACCTTTTACCAATTGCAGTACTTCAGCATGGTAAGATATAATACTTAACTGCTAACCTATTAGATACAATATTAGCAATATTCCCCTTATATACTTAAACTCCTCTTCAAAATCAGTTAGCAACACACAAACTTACATGTTTGTACTTGTTAACAATCCTAGAGCCTTTGAATACCTCTAGAGAGTGAGTGACAGAGACAGCTCCAAAACAGCAGCCTCCTGAGAGAGAAAGATCTCTTGCTTCTTTCAGAACCAAGCAGAGACGGCCAGCTTTTCCCTGTAAGTTTAGTTCCTTCCCTTCACATGACTCTGTCTTTTGTCAATCAACCTAACAAACCTTGCACTGAAATCCCAGGAGAAAAAACAAAAATGTATTAACTCAGGTGAAAACAAATATTCCATTAGCTAAGGTCAATTATCATTTGCATTCTTACATGTGAGCTACCTGGTCCAGAGACAAATCAGCACTGTGTAAACAGGGCTGAATTTTAAACATGCTCCTCACACATAACATGATATAAATACATTTCTTAAAGGCACAGTATCATCACACTTATCAAGCTGCCTGAGAATCCTGTATGTTTCAATGAGATTGCCTCTTCTTCTAAACTCCAATGAATACAGGCCTAACATACTCAATCTCCCCTCATAAGAAGAAAATCCCTCCATAATCACAGTGTACCTTCTCTGTCTTCCATTTATTTCCTTAGATACCAGAACCACAATTATTCACAGCAGTTCAAGGGCAGTCTAACTAGTGCCTTGTATGGTTTCAGCAAGGCTTTCCTATCTTTATACTGCATTTGCTTTGAAATAAAGGCCAGTGTTCCATTTGTCTTCCCTACTACTTGCATGCTAGTTTTTGTAATTTAGGGACAAGGAGCTCCAAATCCATCTGTGCTTCAACTTTCTGCATTCTTTTGCCATTTAAATAATATTCCACTCCTTTATTCTTCCCACCAAAATGCAAAGTTGTATTTTCCTGAATTATATTCCACCTTCCGAGTCTTTGCCCAATCACTTAACCTGTCTTTATCCTTCTTTAGGCTCTTTGGCCGCAATCATACATTCCTGTTCCACCAGTCGATAAGCAGAGCATGTCAGTAAGATCGTGACAAAGCTAGAAACCCAATTTCTCGCCTCTCACAATCTTACTGGCACTGGATATCTGGTGCATTCCGACGCAAGGCTGAATGTATTATTTAGATATATAAATGCTTATATAAGTAGAATCAATGAGCCCAGGACAGAATCCTTTGGGCCCGCTTGCCTCTGTGGCCTTGCCAGGGAAAGTTCTCTCCAGTGAGGAAAATACACGATTCCCCCATCAGGGGGAGCGGAAATGGGGGCTTCTCATAGAACAGGAGGCCATTAATTAAGGCCCCCCCCCAAAGGTCAGGGATGGGGCAGTGCCTCTTGGGCAATGCCAGCCTGGCACTCTGGCACTAGCAATGCCCACTGGGGTGGAGTCTGAAAGGCAGGACCAAATGAGGGGTGGGCTGGACCAGGGGCAGGCCATTCAGGAGGAGGACTGTAATGGGGATCAGTGGGGGAAGGGTGGACAATTGTGCATGCTGCAACAACAATTGGTAGCGGGGAGGGAAGTTGTACTGCTGCCACTGTGCAACGGTGATCGGTTGGGGGGGGGATGGAGATCGTTCCAATGTGGGACGGAGGCTTGTGATCAGCCGCGGGTGGCAACGTTCAGGTTATGGAGGCTGGCTGATAGTAGTAGAGGCAATGGCAAGTCTCTGTGCTGTCAGAGCACAGAAACCTGCATATGCGCAATGGTACCTCTTGTTGCTATCAACCAGCTTTCAGGCAATTTAGGCCACTGCTGGTGAATTTCAAGTAGTAAGATTTGATTTTAAGTTGCTCAAAAAAGTGGTGTGATTTTGGCTCATTTTCATGCTCATTTGGGACTTCGAATTTTTTTTAGTAAAATCATCCACTTTGTGTCATACTCACCGCTTACCTTCCAATTTTTTTTGTGTTATTGTGTCCTAATTACCTCCAAAAATGAATTTAGCTAACTCAACATGGATGTGGGAATCAATTTTAAACTTTTTGGGGTCTCTCTGATTTGTACTGCATCAAAGCATAGCAGATCTTCACATTAACAACAAATTTACATTAATCTAATATCTTTGACATTATAAAAGTCACAAGATGCTTCACAGGTGTGATATCAAACAAAGTATGACATTGAGCCATATTAAAAGACATGGGAGCAGATAACCAAAAGCATGGTCTAACAAAATAGATTTTACTGTGCATTTTAAAGGAGGAAAGAGAGATAGTGAGACAGTGAGGTTTAGAGAGGAAATTCCAGAACTACTGGATCTTGGCAACTGAGACATGACCACCGATGGTGGAGCAACTCAAATCTGGACTGTGCAACAGGCCAGAATAAAAGGAGAGCAGATTTTTCAAAGCATTGTCATGCTGGAAGAGGTTATAGAGACAGGGAGGGAAGAGACCATAGAAAAAGCTGAAAACAACGATTATCATTGATTAAATGGGGTCCTTGTGCATGAGTCGCAAAAACCCAGCTTGCAGGTGCAGCAGGTGATCAGGAAGGTGAATGGGATGCTGGCCTTCATAGCAAGGGGGATTGAATATAACAGTAGGGAGGTCTTGCTGCGGCTATATAGGGCATTGGTGAGGCCGCAGCTGGAGTACTGTGTGCAGTTTTGGGCGCCGCACTTACGCAAGGATATTTTGGCCTTGGAGGGAGTGCAGAGGAAGTTTACTAGGCTGATGCCGGAGTTGAGGGGGTTGAGCTATGAGGAGAGGCTGAATAAACTAGGCTTGTACTCATTAGAGTTTAAAAGAATGAGGGGAGATCTCATTGAGACGTATAAGATGATGAATGGGATGGATAGGATAGAGGTGGAGAGACTCTTCCCGCTCAGAAAGGATAATAGGACTAGGGGGCACAGCTTCAAGATAAAGGGGGGGGGGCGGTTTAGAACAGAGTTGAGGAGGAACTTCTTCACTCAAAGGGTGGTGAATCTCTGGAATTCTCTGCCCGTTGAAGTGGTGGAGGCTACCTCGCTAAATATTTTTAAGACGCGGGTTGATGGGTTTTTGATAAGAGAGGGGATTAAGGGTTATGGGGAGAGGGCGGGAATGTGGAACTGAGACACGACAGATCAGCCATGATCTTATTGAATGGCGGGGCAGGCTCGAAGGGCTAGATGGCCTACTCCTGCTCCTATTTCTTATGTTCTTATGTCCTTATGTAAATATCTGCAATTTCCACCAATGCTCCCCCAAGAATCTTACTGTCCTCTGGTCCATCATCGTGCCCCACCATTGATAGCTGTTTCTCTAGCTATCTAAGGCCCCAAACTCTGCTGATCCCCTTGCTATTTTTTTGCCTCTCCAAGAACCTCTGCTTCTTTAGCACCCATCTGTTTAACCAACATTTTGGTCACCTTTCCTGGATCTCCTACTTTGACTCAATATCTGTTTTTTTCAGATCATGTCTCTTTGCTTTGTTGCTTTGAACCAATCCCATTTCATCTCAGTTTTCCCATCTCTCTGTATTTTATCAATATCATCATGATCTACCCACAGCTAAACTTACCCTTAGTGTTCCTTTTAAGCTCCAGATTTACTGACCAATTGTAAATAAGACAATGTTTAGACATAAATCTATGTTTAGATTTGCGAAACCCAACTCATCACAGTGTGCCTTGATCAAGTGGGGGAAGAGATCATAGAGATTTTAGTGCAGAAAACAAGCCATTCGGCCCAACTTGTCAATGCCAACCAGGGTTCCTAAATTGAACTAGTCCTCTTTGCCTGTGCTTGGCCCATTTCTGAACCTTTCCTACACATGTACCTGTCCAAATGTTTTTTAAATGTCATTGTAGCCACCGCTACCACCTCCTCTGGCAGCTCATTTCAAATATGCGCCACCCATTGTGTGAAAACATTGCCCCTCAGGTCCCTTTTATATCTTTCCCCTCCCATCTTAAATCTTTGCCCTCTGGTTTTGGGCTCCTCTCCCTGGAGAATAAACTTTGCCTATTTACATTATCTATGCCCCTCATGATTTTATAAGCCTCTTTAAGTTCACCCCTTATCCTACTATTCTCAAGGGCAGAAAGTCCTGGCATACCCAACTGCTGCTACCTCACAACACCAGGAACCTGGTTCGATTCCTGGCATGGATCAATGTGCGGAGTTTGCATTTTGTTCCCTTGTCTGCATGTGTTTCCTCGGATGTTCCAGTCTCCTCCCACAGTCCAAAAAACATGCTGGTTAAATGCATTGGCCATGCTAAATTCTCCCTCAGTGGTGCTCAGCAGAAATTTATTCCGATGGTTAAAAAGGACCGTAGGAGGAGAGGTAATAAGCCGTGGATAACGAGGGAGGTGAAGGAAAGTGTTAAGTTAAAAGCAGAGGCGTTTAGAGTAGCTAAGAGTAGTGGGCGAGAAGAGGATTGGGAGAGGTTTAAATGTCAACAAAGATTGACAAAGAAGTTGATAAAGAAGGGTAGGAGAAACTATGAAGCTGGGCTAGCGCTTAATATAAAAAAGGATAGCAAGAGTTTTTATAAATATATAAAAAGGAAGAGGCTGGCTAGGGTGAACGTTGGACCCTTAGAGGATGAGAGGGGGGACTTAGTGGTAGGGGATGGGGAAATGGCTGAGGTCTTGAATAACTTTTTTGTTTCGGTCTTCACGGAGGAAGACGTGAATAATTTGCCGGGTGTTAGCGATGGAAAGGTGGTAGGACTGGAGGGTCTCAATGACATTATTGTTACTAGAGAGGCGGTGCTCGACAGACTGGAGGGACTGATTGTGGACAAGTCCCCAGGACCGGATGGAATGCATCCGAGGGTTCTGAAAGAAATGGCGGAGGTGGTAGTGGATGCCTTGGTGGTTATTTTCCAGACGTCGCTGGATTCCGGGGAAGTGCCGGAAGATTGGAAAGCGGCTAATGTTACGCCGTTGTTTAAGAAGGGTGCCAAGCAAAAGGCAGGGAATTATAGGCTGGTTAGTTTAACATCTGTTGTAGGTAAAATGTTAGAATCCGTCATCAAGGAGGAAATAGCGAGGCATCTTGAGGGGAACTGCTTGATAGAGCAGACGCAGCACGGTTTCGTTAAGGGGAAGTCGTGTCTGACAAATTTATTGGAGTTCGATGAGGATGTGTCTCGGGCGGTGGATAGAGGAGAGCCGGTGGATGTGGTCTTTCTTGATTTTCAGAAGGCGTTTGACAAGGTACCTTACAAGAGGTTATTGCAGAAGGTAAGGGGGCATGGAGTTGGGGGTAGGGTGTTAGCGTGGATAGAGGATTGGTTGTCAAATAGGAGGCAGAGAGTGAGGGTTAATGGGTGCTATTCGGATTGGCGGTTGGTGACTAGTGGAGTGCCCCAGGGGTCGGTGCTGGGGCCTCAGCTATTTACCATTTATATAGATGATTTGGAGGAGGGAACCGACTGTATGGTGTCGAAATTTGCTGATGACACCAAGATTGGTGGAACGGCAAATTGCGCGGAGGGTGTGGAGAGTCTGCAGAAGGATCTAGATAGGCTGGGCAAATGGGCCAGGAAATGGCAAATGGAATTTAATGTTGGCAAGTGCGAGGTGGTCCACTTTGGTAGGAATAATGGTAGGAAGGACTATTACTTACGTGGCGAAAAACTGCAGCAGGCGACGGTGCAGAGGGACCTCGGGGTCCTTGTGCATGAGTCGCAAAAACCCAGCTTGCAGGTGCAGCAGGTGGTCAGGAAGGCGAATGGGATGCTGGCCTTCATAGCAAGGGGGATTGAATATAAATGTAGGGAGGTCTTGCTGCAGCTGTATAGGGCATTGATGAGGCCGCAGCTGGAGTACTGTGTGCAGTTTTGGTCACCGCACTGACGCAAAGATATTTTGGCCTTGGAGGGAGTGCAGAGGAGGTTTACTAGGCGGATACCGGAATTGAGGGGGTTGAGCTATGAGGAGAGGCTGAATAAACTAGGCTTGTACTCGTTAGAGTTTAGAAGAATGAGGGGAGATCTCATTGAGACGTATAAGATGATGAATGGGATGGATAGGATAGAGGTGGAGAGGCTCTTCCCGCTCAGAAAGGACAGTAGGACTAGGGGGCACAGCCTCAAGATAAAGGGGGGGCGGTTTAGAACAGAGTTGAGGAGGAACTTCTTCACTCAAAGGGTGGTGAATCTCTGGAATTCTCTTCCCGTTGAGGTGGTGGAGGCTGCCTCGTTAAATATTTTTAAGACGCGGGTTGATGGGTTTTTGATAAGCGAGGGGATTAAGGGTTATGGGGAGAGGGCGGGAATGTGGAACTGAGACACGACAGATCAGCCATGATCTTATTGAATGGCGGGGCAGGCTCGAAGGGATGGATGGCCTACTCCTGCTCCTATTTCTTATGTTCTTATGTTCTTATGTACCCGAACAGGAGCCGGAATGTAGCAACTAGGGGATTTTTACAGTAACTTCATTGCAGTGTTAATGTAAGCCTACTTGTGGCACTAATAAATATACTTCTACCATTAACTGTGTAAGTCCTGCCCTGGATTGTCTCACTAAAATGCAACACCTCACATTTAACTGAATTAAACTACATCTGCCATTTCTCAGCCCACTGGCCCAGTTGATCAAGATCCCATTCTAGTCTTAGATAACCTACTTCACTGTTGACTACACCACGAATTTTGTTGTCATCCACAAATTTACTAACCATATCTCATATATTCTCATCCAAATCATTTAAATAAATGACAAAGAACAGTTGACCTAGCATCAATCCCTGCAGCACACCACTGGCCTCCAGTCTGAAAAACAAACCTCCACTACCACCGTCTGTCTTCTACTAGCAAGCCAATTTTGTATCCAGTTAGTTAGTTTTTCCAGAATCCCATGCGAACTAACCTTTTTGGCCAGTCTACATTGCGACACCTTGTCAAAGGCCTTGCTAAAGTCCATGCAGACAATATCTAATGTACTGCCTTCACGTATTTTCTTGGTCAGCCCTTCAAAAACTCCATCAAATTTGTAAGACACAAGTTCCCATGGGGCGGCATGGTGGCAAAGTGGTGAGTCTGCTGCTTCACAGCGTCAGGGACCTAGGTTCAATTTCCGGTTTGGGTCACTGTCTATGCTGAATTTGCATGTTCTCCCTGTGTCTGTGTGAGTTTCCTCCAGTTGCTCCGGTTTCCCCCCACAGCCCGAAAGACATGCTGGCTAGGTGTATCGGCCATGCTAAATTCTCTCTCAGTGTACCTAAACACACGCCAAAGTCTGGTGATTAGGGGATTTTCACAGTAACTTCATTGTGGTGTTAATGTAAGCTTACTTGTGACTAATAAATAAATAAACTTAAAAGTCATGCTGACTATCCCTGTTCAGTCCTTGCCTTTCCAAATGCATGTGGCTCCTAGAGTGGATTTCCTGTCCTTGCCCCAAAACTGTAAAATCCTTTTCGAGGTCAAAACTCATTGCATGGTCCACCTCCTGCCTGCTATGATTCCCGTGGTGGGCAGGATGGGAAAATTCCACCACCACCACCCCCCCCACTGATTCTCAGAATCCCCTCCAATAACTTACCCACCACTGACATTAGGCTCTCCGGTCCATAGTTCACTGGCTTTCTCTGCCACCTTTCTTAAATTACCGCACAACAACCTCCCTCCAGTCTTCTGGCACATCACCTGTGGCTGTCAGTGATACAAATATCTCTGCTATGGGTCCCAAAATTCCTTCCCGAGCTTTCCACAATATCCAGGGATACATTGATCAGGTCTTAGGGATTTATCTACCTTTGTGCATTTTAAAACCTCCAGCACTTCTTCTGTAATGTGGTTGCTTTTCAAGGAAACACTATTTACTTCTCTGAGTCCCCTAGTATCCATATTTTTTTTCCTGGTAAATACTGATGAGAAATGTTCATTTAGGATCTCACCCCTCTCCTGTGGTTCCACACGTAGATGACCTTGTTGATCTTTAAATAGCCTTATTTTCCCCCTAGTTACTCTTTTGCCGTTAATGTATGTGTAGAGTCTCTTTGGATTCCCCCTTACTTTATCTGCCAGAGCGATCTCATGTCCCCCTTTTGCCCTCCTGATATCCCTTTTATGTGTACTCCTATACTCCTCAAGGGATTCACATGACCCCAGCTCTATACCTGACATGAAAACCCCAAGGCATTCTATAAGAATGGAAAACCCCAAGGCATTCTACAAGTATGTGAAGAGCAAGAGGGTAAGACATGAAAGAATAGGACCTATCAAGTGTGACGATGGGAAAGTTTATATGGAACCAGAAGAAATAGCAGAGATACTTAATGAATTCTTTACTTCAGTATTCACTATGGAAAAGGATCTTGGTGGTTGTAGTGCAGACTTGCAGTGGACTGAAAAGCTTGAGCATATATATATTAAGAAAGAGGATGTGCTGGAGCTTTGAAAAGCATCAAGTTAGATGAGTCTGGGGACTGGATAGGATGTACCCCAGGCTACTTTGGGAGGCAATGGAGGAGATTGCTGAGCCTCTGATGATGATCTTTGCATCATCAATGGAGATGGGAAAGGCCCAAGAGGATTGGAGGATTGCGGATGTTGTTCCTTTATTCAAGAAAGGGAATAGAGATAGCCTTGGAAATTATAGACCAGTGAGTCTAACCTCAGTGGTTGGTAAGTTGATGGAGAAGATCCTGAGAGGCAGGATTTATGAACATTTGGAGAGGTATATGATTAAGAGTAGTCAACATGGCTACGGCAAATCATGCTGTACGAGCCATATTGAATTTTTTGAAGATGTGACTAAACACATTGGTGAAGGAAAAGCAGTAGATGTAGTATATATGGACTTCAGCAAGGCGTTCGATAAGGTTTCCCATGCAAGGCTTATTGAGAAAGTGAGGGGGCATGGGATCCAAGGGGACATTGCTTTGTGGATCCAGAACTGGCTTGCCCAGAGAAGGCAAGAGTGGTTATAGATGGGTCATATTCTGCACGGAGGTCGATTACCAGTGGAGTGCCCCAGGGATTTGTTCTGGGACCCTGAGTCTTTGTGATTTTTATAAATGACCTGGATGAGCAAGTGGAGGGAGGGGTTGGTAAGTTTGCTGATGACACAAAGGTTGGAGGTGTTGTGGATAGTTTGGAGGGATGTCAGAAGTTGCAGCGTGACATAGACAGGATGCAAGACTGGGCGGAGAAGTGGCAGATGGACTTCAACCCAGATAAGTGTGAAGTGGTTCATTTTGGCAGGTCAAGTAGGATGGCAGAATATAATAATGGTAAGACTCTTGGCAATGTGGAAGATCAGAAGGATCTTGGGGTCCGAGTTCATAGGATGCTCAAAGCAGCTGTGCAGGTTGAAGCTGTGATTAAGAAGGCCCATGGTGTACTGGCCTTCATCAATTGAGGAATTGCGTTTAGGAGTCAAGAGATAATGCTGCAGCTGTATAAGATCCTGGTCAGACCCCACTTGGAGTACTGTGCTCAGTTCTGGTCACCTCATTACAGGAAGGATGTGGAAACCATTGAAAGGGTGCAGAGGAGATTTGCAAGGATGTTGCCTGGATTGGGGAGTATGTCTTATGAGGATAGGTTGGGGGAGCTCGGCCTTTTTTCATTGGAGAGACGAAGGACGAGAGGTGACCTGATAGAGGTGTATAAGATGTTGAGAGGCATTGATCAAGCAGATAGTCAGAGACTTTTTCCCAGGGCTGAAATGGTTGCTACAAGAGGACACAAGTTTAAGGTGCTGGAAAGTAGGTACAGAGGAGATATCAGGGATAAGTCTTTCACTCAGAGAGTGGCGGGTGCGTGGAATGGGCTGCCAGCAACAATGGTGGAGGCGGATTCGATAGGGTCTTTTAAGAGACTTTTAGATAAGTACATGGAACTTACTAAGATAGAGGGTTACAGGTAAGCCTAGTAATCTCTAAGGTAGGGACATGTTTGGCACAACTTTGTGGGCCGAAGGGCCTGTATTGTGCTGTAGTTTTTCTATGTTTCTATGTGCTTCCTTCTTTTTATTGACCATAGCTTCAATATCTCGAGTCATCGAGTGTTCCCTATTCCTGCCAGCCTCACTAGAAAGTCCAGGCCATCACAAAATGGTTGCTGACTTCCATGTGTGATTTATCTGTTCTGCCTTCATGCCAAGGAACATTCTATGCCAGGAGTGGATTTTTGCAAAATGTGCATTTTTTTAAAAATCTCGCATTCTATCTTTTCCCCTCACCACAGTTTCCCTTCCCCCCACTCTACTAGGGACATCCATTACATGTCTAAGGTTGTTCTTTGACACTTTGTTTAATTTTGTTCTGCCATTTATACATTCTGATCCCTTAATGTCTGCTATCAGCACCCTTTTTAGCCATGATCTCCACCATTTACATTCCCTTTGTCTTTTTGTCTGACATCTTTGTCAATCCACCCTCCTCCCAGCCCTTCCTCATCCTAATAGTATAAATATAATCCTGTATTCTGTTGTCTCAGCTCTGATGAAGGGTTATCCAGACATAAAACGTTAGCACTTTCCTCTCCCCACAGATGCTGTCAGACTTGTTGAGATTTTCCAGCATTTTCTTCGTTGTGTGTGAGGTAATTTCACAATTTTGTCCAGCAGATGGCAAGCTCCACCATTTTTTCAAAGCATTGCCATGATGTGAAGTCCAAATGTAAAAGCAGCTTGAGCTTTAGTCAAAATTCAGTCAACCATTTGAACTTAATGGTGATTTTCATAGTCTGCTGACTCAAGTTCAATAAAGGCGTTTGCACGTGCAAAATTCAATCTGAAATATAAAACTTAGTTTGGGATTGGACTGAGGTGACTAAAGATTTGTGATTGTTCTATATCAAACAACCTTTGTAGAATGTGGAAAACACTGAACAAAATGGCCAATAAACTATCTGATGGAATGGTTTTGGTAAAAACTCATAAATCATGAGTGTTTTAGAGACAATCTGTAACTTTCAAAGCTGCCAATATGGCAGGCAGGAAATGTAGGCACATGAGATGCCCGAAGTGCATCTCCTGCCATATTGTTATTTATAACAAATATCCAAAATCCACATTTAAACCAGGTCTTTGACCCTTTGCCTACTATAGGAATGGGACTAACGCATGATTACAATATTGGACTGCCCTGAATGTGGCTAGTGGTGGGCCACCGTGGTTCAGGATAAACATACCCACGTGCATCTTAACAGGAAGTTCTGAAGGAGACCATAATAGGCCTCTGCCAACAAGCTAAGATTAAATTTCCAAGCCAGAAACAAAAAAAAGTAGATTGGATTTTCTGCTCCAGAGACTTAAACAGGGTGGTGGATGGCACTGGACAGTTTGGAGGATTTCCACACCAGATCATCTGCTTTTCATCTCAGTGTGTATGCATTAGATTTGAAGTGGAGATGTAACTCAGGTGAGCTCGGTTTCTTATAAGAATTCATGAGATGCAAAGGCTGCAAATCTTCCCAACATTGCACGAGGGCAACTTGACCCACCATGATACTCAAGACGAAGAATTGCAATCCATTTTTATGCCAGCGTGTAACTAACTTTTGGCCGCATTCTAATTTTTCCGATCCCATCCATTACAATGTGCCCTGCTTGTGGGAGCAGAAAATTCTACCCACCCCAATGACATATTCAGTTACAACCTCCCCAACCTGCACCCTCCTTTTCTAGGTGAGATTAGACACTTACGTAGTTTTATCTTATGAGGTCATAAAGAATTAAATTCCTTTAATAGCCTTTGACGAAGGCTATTAAGAAACATGAACTAAAAATTGAAATTTGTCAGTAGAGGAAACCTGATGTCATTCTTCTCTCAAAGAGTTTTCTTTGCGAGGTAATTTCCACCTTCAGTTATTTAATTTTTCCAGTAGGTAGCAGGCTTTACCACTTTTAGATGAAAGAGGCATCAGTGATCTGTAGCGCTGACAAATGATAAAACACCACTTCCTTTTTGATTGAGTGCTGGTTTCGACAACTGAGGCAATTTGATCAGTGAATTGGCTGCAGTCCCTAGTTACAACTTACAGCAATGCACAGGACTGGTCAGTGGAGACATTTCAAACTGCAGCATTGTAGCCACACTAGTGAACCAAAAAAAAATGTATTGCAAATTATTGTGAACACTATAGTTCGTAAAAAAAACTTGAGCTAGATCTCCCAAGTCTGGAGCACAGTTGTACCATTTAATTATTCGCCTTATCATGCCACCATAAATAGAGAAATCATTGAAATGGAGCTACTTATAAACTGTTGAGGTCAGTTCTGATTGCTTGTAAACCCCAAGCACAAAACAGTGATTTTTTTTTCAGTTTTTTCAGATTGTATTGCAGCAACTATGAAGTGTCATTCATATGTTTGATGTCTGGTCTGTAAATTTTGCCCTGGGATAGATAAGTGATAAATATGAAAGACCAGATTTTCACTGCCAAAGCAGGTAGCTTAAGTCAGAAAATTTCCTGACTTATTGGATGCACCTTGTGAAAAAGGCCCCTGAATTTCAAGATGCTTGCTGTTGGAGTGGGGGGCGGTGGTTAGAATACAGTTGGGCTTGCCAATCTTAATTGAATGTTGATACAGAGGGGTTAGAAAATCCACCTTAGGCCTCTGGGACTTTACTCCTGTAGTGTTAAAAGATTTTAGGCCCCCTAGACTTCATCCCTCCCATCACTTCATCCCCACCCCTCCTCCCATGGCCCCTTGTACTCTCCAATTGCCAATTTATATATTATTCACCCTGAGCAGAATTCAGAAACCAGGTAAAAGTAAAATAAAGTTCTAAAAACCTAACATAGCTCTCACTAAACTGATTTAATAGTTTCAAAAAGCTGCTATTTATGAATTTCTTTTAAATCAAAGGTGCTTAATCAATTAAAAAAAATAAGACTTCTATCTGTGTCCCACACCAAAGATAGTTATGCATATAAAAGTTTTGTTAATCAAACTATGGAATTAAAAATGACTCCCTCCTCACCCCAATGCTGACGTCATTATAAGTTTTGAATGTTTTTTTCAATTTAAAGTAACTTCACATTATGACAGTTAAACAGTTCTTATCCGCTCTTCAAGAGCGTACATGTCTCCTCCATAAGTTCATGACTCAGACATTGCTTATTAAGACCTTGCCAATAGCCATAATGGAGTCTATTGAACTTGACTAAGTTCAAATTGCCCTGCTGTGTTCGGTTTGCCCTCATGTCTGATACACACCCCATTTCTTTCTCCTATTATCAAAAATTGAATCTGTCTGAAATGAGGGCCAGATACCTGCAATTGGGACCCACTTGCCGTTTTTGAAGAGTTTTCCTGATTTTTTTTTAAATGCAATATAAAGTGATTATCTAGTTAGTTCTTAGGAGCACCATTACTTCTATAGGAGACTAACCCAATTTTTAGTAAAATGGTAAGTGGCCATTTCAAGTAATTTCTCTGCAGAAACCAAAAAAAATCCCCACTGAAGTTATAGTGGGAGATTAGGAAAACCCCTGGAGAATAGAATGTCCACTGGTATATTTTATCGGTTAATCCTAGTGCTGAACATCACTCTGTGGGAGGATGGATCAGACAGTCTTTGTCCACTTTGGTAGGAAGAATGGTAGGAAGGACTATTACTTACGGGGCGAAAAACTGCAGCAGGCGACGGTGCAGAGGGACCTCGGGGTCCTTGTGCATGAGTCGCAAAAACCCAGCTTGCAGGTGCAGCAGGTGGTCAGGAAGGCAAATGGGATGCTGGCCTTCATAGCGAGGAGGATTGAATATAAAAGTAGGGAGGTCTTGCTGCAGCTGTATAGGGCATTGGTGAGGCCGCAGCTGGAGTACTGTGTGCAGTTTTGGGCGCCGCACCCAGCCTATCTAGATCCTTCTGCAGACTCTCCACACCCTCTGCACAATTTGCCGTTCCCCCAATCTTGGTGTCATCAGCAAATTTCGACACCCTACACTCGGTTCCCTCCTCCAGATCATCTATATAAATGGTAAAAAGCTGAGGCCCCAGCACCGACCCCTGGGGCACTCCACTAGTCACCATCCGCCAATCTGAATAGCACCCGTTGACCCCCACTCTCTGCCTCCTATTTGACAACCAATCCTCTATCCACGCTAACACCCTGCCCCCAACTCCATGTCCCTCGACCTTCTGCAATAACCTCTTGTGAGGTACTTTGTCAAACACCTTCTGAAAATCTAGAAAGACCACATCCACCGGCTCTCCTCTATCCACCGCCCTAGACACATCCTCATAGAACTCCAGTAAATTTGTCAGACACGACTTCCCTTTAATGAAACCATGCTGCGTCTGCTCTATCAAGCAATTCCCTTCAAAGATATTTTGGCCTTGGAGGGAGTGCAGAGGAGGTTTACTAGGCTGATGCCGGAGTTGAGGGGGTTGAGCTATGAGGAGAGGCTGAATAAACTGGGCTTGTACTCATTAGAGTTTAGAAGAATGAGGGGAGATCTCATTGAGACATATAAGATGATGAATGGGATGGATAGGATAGAGGTGGAGAGACTCTTCCCGCTCAAAAAAGACAGTAGGACTAGGGGGCACAGCCTCAAGATAAAAGGGGGGCGGTTTAGAACGGAGTTGAGGAGGAACTTCTTCACTCAAAGGGTGGTGAATCTCTGGAATTCTCTGCCCGTTGAAGTGGTGGAGGCTGCCTCGCTAAATATTTTTAAGACGCGGGTTGATGGATTTTTGATAAGAGAGGGGATTAAGGGTTATGGGGAGAGGGCGGGAAAGTGGAACTGAGCAGCGACAGATCAGCCATGATCTTATTGAATGGCGGGGCAGGCTCGAAGGGCTAGATGGCCTACTCCTGCTCCTATTTCTTATGTTCTTATGTTCTTATGTCTGGTGTTTACTGTTTCCAATTCACAACCCTCCCAATTTTCTGACAAAGATTCATCCAGACTCAAAACATTAGCTCTGTTCTCTCTACACACATGCTGTCAGACCTGCTAAGATTTTCCAGCATTTTCTAGTTGTTCCAACTTTCTGGTTGCTAATTTTAATAGCCAGAAAATTGGAAAGGCTGCAAATTGCATGCCTTAATGCCAAATTGTTGGATCTACCCTTTCCTCGAGCAAGGCTTTCATGAAAAGTGCTGACTGTGTATAAAATCAGTATTGTGGAGGCACAATGTGGAGCTATTCCAAAATTCATCTATCTTTAATAAATCCTTCAGGAGTCAATTAAGCAAAATAGAAAGTCTCATATATAATTTTCTTTCAGTGGTATCTAATGAAGGAACAAAAGAATACATGTCGGCCAGAGCTTAAATAATATAATGCAATTCTTTAGACTTTCTTGATTTCCATTAGCAGGTTAATTACTGCAGTTTGATGCGCTGACTTTACAGATTTACCATGTCTTCTGTAATGACTTCTTATGATCTCTTGCCTTCCCATCATTTTTTGCACTACTCTAACCCACACTGGATCAGTGAACTTTGAGGCAGAGAAAATAGAAATTATTGACTTGTATTTCATAATACAGAGACCTTCTAACACTCTAATAGATAAATTTGGCATTAATAATGAAGCAAAACTATGATCACAAGGATTTACAAATTTTAGTCCCATTTTTTCCACTTCTGTGTTCCTCAAACCCCAAAGGACTGATGAATGCAAAATTGGAAAAACCTCATGCATTTGTATGTGGTACAGATAATTGAAAATACTCTTTGGTTCAGTTTTAAGCTTTATTTAATTATAAAACAATGAGTAATCAGAGGGAAAATCAATGTGGAATATTTACTCTGTTGTGTGCCAACTTTAAAGGGACACGTTTATTTTGGCAATTGACTGTTTCATGTCTCTAAAGATCTTTTCATTTCAAGGCTGTCGTGTTTATCTAGGTTCACTAGCCCAGCTATCTGAGCATTATCTGTCTCTTAAAAATCAATTGCCATTTTCACAGAGACTTGGAAGGTATTAAAATGGTGTCACGAAGTGTATGGATCTGAATTGGAATGATATGTTAAATGATTGCTAATACAAAAAGTAAAGTTTCTGGAACTTGAATACATATACAGGAAGCTTTTGAAGATTTTGTCATTATCTCAGTATTGTGGCAACTGCCTTGTAAAAATACAATTGGATTAAGGCTAAATATGTGCCAAAACTCTTCTGTTTTATCTTAATTTTCTCAAGACTTTAAGAATTCACAGGAATTGAAAGAAACATTGAAAAATCTTTGTTAATTCTTATTGGAAAGGCTTACGTTATTAAATCAGTTTTCCACACCGTCCCTTTCACAACCTATTTCTAGTAGAGCAGAGCAGATGGATTCATTACAGTAAGTCACAAATCATTCATTTAAGAAATCCAAGCCTGTCTTTTTGAATATTTTTGGTGAAAAGGACAACTAAATCCTGAGAAATTTGTCTAGACTCTTGGAAACCATGTGCTAAAAGCTCCAGAGGGATCAAATTTAGCTGTTTCCAGTCACTGAAAGAAATTGGTTGTTTTCTTTTATCTTTCCAATTTAACTGGGTACGCTTAAGAGCAACAAATATGTCAATTAACTGCTTCCCACTTGAATAATTGACTTCCATTACAACTTGATGTATTTAACAAATGGGGCATACTGTGATTGTACAGATAAATGTGGTGGCTAATTGTATACTATCAGGGTTTTTTTGATTTTCTAGCCACAATTCCCATGGTGGCATTCAGTTACAGCATGCCATGAAAACATCCAATCAGGAGTTACTAGAAACAGAGATAATGTGCAAGAGGTCATTAGCATTGGATTCCATGCTGTCTCACTTTAAGGAGAGTAATGGTTGGAGAAAGACATCAGATCCCTGTGATCTACATTTAGCACATTGCTTTCTTTCAACTTCTTTCAATTTCATTAAGTTGAGACGTTGCCCAGGAAGGTGTTATGTATGTACAATGTCTGGCACCGAAAACAATACGTATTTATATAAAACTCTTAACATATAAAACATCCCAAAGTTCTTCGCAGTATTGTTATCAAACGAGTGATTGACACTAGTCACAAATGTCAGTATTAGGACAGGTAACCAAAAGCTCAGTCAGAGAGTTAAGTTTTAAGAAGCATTTTAAAGAAAGAGGTAGAGATGCTTTAGAGATTTAGGGAGGGAAATTCAGACCTCAGGGCCAAGACAACTGAAAGCTCAATGGCATGTGATGGAGCAATCAAAAAAACTGGGAAATGAAAGAGGACAGAATACAACAAGCGTGTAGATCTTAGAGGGTTCTGGGACTGAAGAAGGTATCAGAGCTAGGAAGAGGCAAGGTTGTGGAGGGATTTGAAAACAAGGATTAGAATTTTAAAATCAAAGCATTGCTATACAAGAAGCCAATATATGTCAGGGTTGATGAGTGATTTTTTGGATGGGCCAATTGCCAAAAAATGCAACAGTAAAGCTAAATTAAGGAAACAATAGTATTATGGAAGATTATTTTTGCATTTTAACTCAAACTCATTGAATACCCTGATTTGTTTATCTTGCAAGCTTGATGCAGGAATAGAGCTCAAATAAAATACCTTGCCAGATAATGGCTGTCTGATTAGATTGTTATCCACTGTGTATCACCCAAAATTGCAAATGGGCCAAAAGCTAACACTCTCTGACCTGAAAAGTGGCCATTCTACCACAAATTATTCTGGAAAGATAAAGTGTTCTAAAAAAAAATGAACAACAGGTTAAGCAACCTGTTTCAAGCTGCCACTATGTGACTGTTATTTTCCACTAACAGGATGGTGCCTTATCTCTCCCAAAGGGTGTCTTACCTCTGTAGGTATCAGGACCCTATCCAAAGGGGTGTCTTACTTCTCCAAAGGGGTGCGTAGCTATCCAAATGAATCCGCCAAGTTTAGCTCCCTCTTGTCTCTTCTAACAGATTCTACATTCCAATTCATCCAAAATCCCGCTTCAGTGAAGGCAGTTGGTAATTTAAATGGCCAGCTGCCTCTGTAAATAGTGCATTTTCCGGATGCTGCAGTGATGGGAACTTAGAAATTTTGAATTTCAGGATTTCTGCCATAATGGAGAGCCTTTCTGTCATGGCAAGATCCCAGGTGAGATTTTCCACTTCCGTTTTTGGGAATGGGATCAGTACTGGAACAGGAGACCCACTGGAATCCCAAAACGTGGTTAACGCCTGGAAAATTTCTCATACTGATTGTCCCCTCTGTCTGCCAATGACATAAAGGAATCCTGACATTATAATTATCAGGTCTTTATACCTGATAATCACCCTACCTTGCATCCCCACCCCCCACCACCCCCTCATACCATCACTGTTCAGAATGTCCATTCATGCCAATATGAATAATGACAGGCCTCCCACAGTGTGTACCTGGTGAGCAAAACCCACCAGAGGAATTAAGGTGAATGCTTGGCTTGGGGGAGAGGGTCATGTCTGGGCACTGCTTTCTGGCACAATTGCCAGTGGGCTATGCCTGGGCAGTAACAGAGTATGTTCCTTTGGGTGTATGGTGGGGAGGGGGAGTTCATTGAAGTGTCGTTCAATTTAATTTCTTGTATCATGGCACCATTTAAAAAAGGTGATCTTTTAAAACCAGAGTCTGTCCTATTAGCATGGCATTGTGGGACCCACCCATTTATTTTTTTCAGCTTTGTGCCAACCAGTACGGCGGGAAAGCTGCCTTTGGGGTTGGCAGCTTCCTCATCATCTTTCCATCCTTCTGTGCCACTCTGCCTACTTTTGAAAACATTCCTCCCCAGGTGTTTGTGATTCGTGTACCAGGTCCATCCATACTGTAGAGTTCTGCAGTCTCTCTTCATTTAAATAGTATTCTGCTTTTCTATTCTTCCTGCCAATGAGGACAAGTTCACAGTTCCCCACATTATACTCCAGCTGCAAAATTTACTTAATCTATCTAAATCACTTTGTAACTCTTAATGTCCTCCAGACAACTTATTTCGCACCTATCTTTATTGGCTACCATACATTGCCTTCATCCAAGTCATTAATAGAGTTGTGGCCTCAGCACCAATTCCTATGTAATTCCACTATTGCAGCTTGCCATCTCAAAAAAGGTAATGTCTTGAGATGATTAGCAGATAGGAAGCAAAGACTTGCTATAAATGGGTCTTTTTTCAATTGGCTGCAGTGACCAGTGGGGTACCACAGGGATCTGAGAAAGGACCCTAACTGTCATATTATATATTAATGATTCAGATGAAGGAACTTAAATATATTAACTCCAGATTTTCAGTTGATACAAGATTGGATGGGATGATTTGGACAGGCTCAGTGAATAGGCATGTGCATGGCAGATGAAGTACAATGTGGATAAATGTGAGGTTATCCACTTTGATAGCAATAATAGGAAGACAGATTATTACTTGAAAGGTGTAAATTGAGAGAGGTGGATACTCAAAATCTTGGTGTCCTTGTGCATCTGTCACTGAAAGTAAGTGTGCAGGTGCAGCAGGCAGTAAGAAAGGCAAATAATATGTTGGCCTTCATAGCGAGATGATCTGAGTAAAGGAATAGGGATGTTTTGCTGTATTTGGAGAGGGCATTGTTGAGGCTATACCTGGAGTATTTTGTGCAGTTTTCATGTCCTTATCTGAGAAAGAATGTCCTTGCTTTCGAGCAAGTACAACAAAATGTTACCAGGCTGATTCCTGGGATGGCAGGTCTGCCATATGAGGGGAGACTAAATCAGTTAGGATTATATTCACTGGAGTTTAGAAGTGTGAGAGGGGATCTCATAGAAATTTATAAAGTTCTAAAGGCCTAGACAGGGTTGAAAGAATGTTCCAAATGGTGGGAGAGTCCAGAAATAGGGGTCATAGTTTGAGATAAGGGTAAAGCTTTTAGAACTAAGGTGAGGAGAAATTTCTTCACCCAGAGAGTGATGAATGTGTGGAATTCACTATCATAGAAAGTAGTTGAAGCCAACATGTCTGATTTCAAGAAGAAATTAGATATAGCGCTTGGGCTAAAGGTATCAAGGGATATGGGGTATCAGGATATTTAATTTGATGATTAGCCATGATCATAATGAATGGCAAAGCAGGCTTGAGGGGCCAAATGACCTACTCCTGCTACCGATTTCTATGCTTCTATACTCCATTTATCCCTACTCTCCTCTTCTTGTTAGCTAACCAATCTTCTATCCATACTAATATGTTACCACAATGAGCTCTTATTTTGTGTAACCTTTTATGTGGCACCTTATTAATTGTCTTTTGGAAATCCAAGTACATCATACCCACAGGTTCCTCTTTATCCACCTTGCTTGTTACTTCCTCAAAGAACTCACAATTCGTCAAAAGTGATTTCCTTTTCACAAAACTATGTTGACTCAGACTGATTGCGTTATGATTTTCTAAATGTTCTTCTGTTACCTCCTTAATAATAGATTCCTGCATTTTCTAAGAAGTTAAGCTAACTGTCATACAATTTCCTGCTTTCAGTCTCCCTCCTTTTTTGAATTAAGGTGTTGCAATAGCGATTGCCCAATCTGCTGGGACCTTTCCTGAATCTAGGAAATTTTGGAAAATCATAACCATTAATTTACTATCTCTGCAGCCACTTCTTCGAAGAATTTAGGTTGCAAACTACCAGATCTAATGGCTTGTCAGTCTTCAGTTCTAATACTTTTCCTAATACCATTTCCCTGGTGATTGTGGTAAAAGTTCCTCCCTCCCTTTTGCACCATGATTTTTGAGTGTAATTATGATGCCTTTTCAGTTTTCTACAGTGAAGGTAGGTGCAAAATATCAGTTCAATGCTTCTGCCATTCTCTTCTTTCCCATTATGAATTCCTCAGGCTCACTCTCTGAAGGACCAACACCAACTTAATTACTCCTTTCCTTTCTCATTACTTCTGGAAACTCTTATCTGTTTTTATATTTCTACTTAGTTTTCTCTCATACTCGCTTATTATTGTTGTCATGACTCTTTTCAGGTTTCTTAAATCTATCCAATCTTCTGATCTACCAATAGTCTTTGCATGGAGAGTCTGCAGAAGGATCTAGATAGGCTGGGCGAATGGGCCAGGAAATGGCAAATGGAATTTAATGTTGGCAAGTGTGAGGTGGTCCACTTTGGTAGGAATAATGGTAGGAAGGACTATTACTTATGGGGCGAAAAACTGCAGCAGGCGACGGTGCAGAGGGACCTCGGGGCCCTTGTGCATGAGTCGCAAAAACCCAGCTTGCAGGTGCAGCAGGTGGTCAGGAAGGCGAATGGGATGCTGGCCTTCATAGCGAGGGGGATTGAATATAAAAGTAGGGAGGTCTTGCTGCAGCTGTATAGGGCATTGGTGAGGCCGCAGCTGGAGTACTGTGTGCAGTTTTGGGTGCCGCACCTGCGCAAAGATATTTTGGCCTTAGAGGGAGTGCAGAGGAGGTTTACTAGGCTGATGCCGGAGTTGAGGGGGTTGAGCTATGAGGAGAGGCTGAATAAACTAGGCTTGTACTCGTTAGAGTTTAGAAGAATGAGGGGAGATCTCATTGAGACGTATAAGATGATGAATGGGATGGATAGGATAGAGGTGGAGAGACTCTTCCCGCTCAAAAAAGACAGTAGGACTAGGGGGCACAGCCTCAAGATAAAAGGGGGGCGGTTTAGAACGGAGTTGAGGAGGAACTTCTTCACTCAAAGGGTGGTGAATCTCTGGAATTCTCTGCCCGTTGAAGTGGTGGAGGCTGCCTCGCTAAATATTTTTAAGACGCGGGTTGATGGGTTTTTGATAAGAGAGGGGATTAAGGGTTATGGGGAGAAAGCGGGAAAGTGGAACTGAGCAGCGACAGATCAGCCATGATCTTATTGAATGGCGGGGCAGGCTCGAAGGGCTAGATGGCCTACTCCTGCTCCTATTTCTTATGTTCTTATGTAACAGTGTACAATTTTTCATTAAATTTGATGCTATCCTTGACTTGCTTAGTCACAGATGAGTGTGGCATGGAGGCGCAGTGGTTAGCACTGCTGCCTCGCAGTGCCAAGAACCCAGACTTAATTTTGGCCTCAGGTCACTGTCAGTATGAAGTTTGCACTTTCTCCTCAAGTCTGTGTGTTTCCTCTGGGTGCTCCGGTTTCCTCCCATGGTCCAAAGATGTGCAGGTTAGGTTGATTGGCCATACTAAATTGACCCTAATATCAGGGGTATTAGCAGGGTAAATGAGGGTTAGGGGAATAGGGCCTGGGTGGGATTGTGTTCGATACAGACTTGATGGGCCAAATGGCCAACTTCTGCACTGTAGGGAGTTCATGATTCTATGATACATCCTTCTCATGGAGTCCCACCCTTGGTCACCTTGCAACCATATCTCTGAAAGAGACATTATGTCATACCTATTTATTTCTAATCATGCTATGAAGTCTTTTTTTTTATGAATGCTGCACACATTCAGATACCAAGCCTTTAATCGCCATTTTACCATTCATGTGAGACTAATTTAAAATAATCAGTGAAGCGTGTAACATTTATGAAAAATGACATGCATTCAAAAGCAGGGGCCCATTCTCTAGGCAAAAAGGATATGTTCAAGCACTATGCCTTTTTTGAGTTACTTGGAAGCTTGGGGTGCCTGTTGTTTTCTCCCAGTCAATCCAGATCACCTTGTCAACCAATCCGCACCTTTTCTCCCAGTAATATAAATTGTTGCAATTGTTTGAAATTTGGAATTCTTGTTTTTGTCCTGCTGAGTGCAAGACTAAAATCTTCAGCAACTTGCTCTTTTTAGCAATATTTTATTTTTTACCAATAGTTTTTTTTTGGATAACATGCTGCTAGTGCCACTCTGTAATTGGCTGTTGCAATGTGCAGGATAGTAACACAAGTTGTATATCCACTTTAATTTATTTTCTCCTTCTTCTTGTGAAGAAGCACCCATCATTCATATGGCAATTCACCAGCAACACTGCTAAGATCAAAACCTCAAAAGATTGTAAATTTGGGGCTGAATTAAGTGGGGCATTGGAACCTGCCAAGGGAAAATCAGCTGCCTGTAACTATTTAATAGCTAATTTTCATTAATAGGTTGGAGGCAGGGCTCTGGATCAGAAACTCCAACCTCAGAGAGCTGCCAATCAATCAACTCCAGGAATGGCTGTCTCAATAGGAGTGGTACTGCATTTGGGGCTTGAGGAGACAAGCTGCACTAGATCCAGCCTAACACTTGGTACCAAACTAGCAGGCCCAGGGGAGGAGGATGCAAAGTTAGGGCTTGAATGGCTATGTGGGATGAAGAATCTGAGGAAAGGTAACCCATTGGTGAGGCCCACTGATTGGCCCAGGGGACCATCTTGACATCCACTAGTCCGCACATGGAAACCTACCAGATCTTGCCATGGGACTGGCAGCAGCACTATGAGGCCCTTACATGGACATTAACTTTCACTTAAGGGCCTTATTTGGTCCACTGGAGGGCAGGCCATCTCCACCGCTGCTGAAAAATTGCACTGGGGGCAAAGGCAGCCCAGAAAGCAGTGTAAAGACTGCCCACCATGTTTCATATGCCCACCCTAGCCTGAAACCCACTGGCAGGTTTAAAATCCAACCCTTAGTGCCACATTCACTTGCTACTATTGTAGCAACACATCAATGTAACTATAACGCACTGGAAAATTTCACAATTTGTTAAAGATGATAAATTTATGAGGAACATATCTTATTAAAAATTTAATGGCTACATCTTGTAAATCTCAAAAGTACTACTCCAGTTATCCATCCTATATCTATCTATTCCTATGCTGTGTTTTGGGCTGATCAAATTATATTTCCATATATTATCTTTGAATTCTTGTTAGATAGGAAATTAAAGATGCTGCAAGTAATTTCAGACTTGCTATGTTATAACTTTTTTTTATACATGACAGATTGAATCAAATCTTCATTAGAATCTTATTCCATTAAAAATCCTAAATATGTCATTGCCTTTGAACATCTGGAAACCGTGGGGTCAGAAACTGTAGTTACACATTTTTCAGAGCACCATACAAGCTGCGTAATCTTTCAGAATTAGATATTGAAGTTGTTATAATCCCTGCAGAGACTGTTATCATTTAAAGAGGATTTGAAATACCTGTTATTTGCTAACCACAACATTCCATGGATTAAATAATTTAAGTTACTATATAAGTCAAACAAAGCAAACACAGCCAACTGAACATTACTTTAGGTTATCAATTATACTTTACAACATAAAAAATGAACATGGTCACTTATATTTTAAAACTGAACTCCTTATCTGAATTTTTTCTTTGACTTCTCCCCCAGAAACTCTTTGGGCAGAATTTTACTGGCACATCCGCCCAAGTTTCGCACAATCCCATTCGAGGCCAATGGAGAATGTCATTCTCCGAGCCAAGCCCATCCCCAGAATCGGGGCTGGCATGCTGGTAAAATTCCAGCCTTTGGCTTTTTATTAGGCATTTGAGAGTTCCTTCACTTCCTAGGACCAAACCAAAGTGCCATGGCTCTCAAAAATTTACTTTGATCCTCTTCAGTGATCCTGCTTTCCTCTGAGCTTTCTTGGGGTCCTTCCTCTAGACAAACAAATCTCACCACTTCTTAAGCACTTCACCATTGTGGACACTCCAGTTCAAGTATGGGCTCTACTGCACTTCTGTTTAGTGCCTCCATCTCAGTGTACCTTTGTTTTCTGATAGCCATTTTTGCCTCAGGTTTACAGCTCTCAGCAGACTTACTTTCTTCGCCTGCTGAACTCAGGGCTTACACCCACCAGCTTGGGTGCTTTTAGCTCTAACCCCAAATAACTTGTGGAAAAATCCCACAACTTCCCAGAATTCCAACCAGGGCACCACCCTGAATTACTCATCTCTGTGGAGACAGAACTTTGTTGAAATTTCTGATAGATTTTTGAATTAATTATTTTTTATTTCAGAATTAAACCTTTTAACCCTGAGGTCTGCAGGAATAATTCACTTCTCTAACGAAGACAGGACAATATGCAGCTCAGACACCCTGTCTTGAGTTTTCTAGCTAAATGAGCCCACCTGCTGTTTTATAGCTCTTTCTCTCTCTTCTATTCTGACCTTATTAAACAAACACAGGCCAACCTTTGAACTGCCATTACTTGATGTATCCTGGCAATTTCTAAAGTCCCACATTTTAATTACTTTATCCTTCAAATTTCAATCTTTCCAAAACTAAAATTACCTCTAAAATATGAAAATGAACCATGAAATAGATGATTATGACGAAGTTTACTTGGTCAATCTTTTTGCATTGCTGGTGATTAAAATAAAACAGATTTTCAAGGCCAACCCAATAGTCTCAAGCTCTGGTTTATACTAACAACACTATGATATTCAATCATGGCTGATTTAGAATAATAAGTCTATAACTTTTAATCAAGAGGTTTCAGCAACAATTCAAACCATAAAAGCAAAGCTGAAATGGTTCTCATTTGAATTGAGATTAAATTACAGTATTTAGTTTTCCTCAACAATCTATTCTTTGCGTAATGCATGATATTACAAACATTGGAATTCAAAGGTAGTCTATTCACTATTGGAAATGGCAAAAATTACATTGATTGAAGACAGAATCTAATTCAACATCACTACTATAGAGTAGTATTATCACATGATTCACAAAAGGATTGAATGTGGGCAATGTACTATAGTTTGGAGGCACTAGTGAAATATACTGATTATAAATAATGATTATATTTTTGTATAATCAGTTTCACGTCTGAATTGATTGACTTACATACAAAATAAGCATATTTTTCAATCGAGAAAGGTTATACACACAGGATTTTCTACTGAAGCACTAATACAGTGCAGGTCTTACCATTTCTGAATTAGTTATCATTTGCTCAGCATGTCTAATTAGATTTTGATATTAAGTTTTTTGGGGATGTAGTACTAGGGTAGATAAATAGCGAACAATAGGTGTAGTATACCTGGATTTCCAAAAGGCATTTGATTAGGTACGACACAAAAGATTAATAAGATAAGGGCTCATGGAGTTGGGGTAGTATTTTGGCGTGGATAGAGAATTGGTTAAGGGATAGGAAACAGAGAGTGAGCATAAAGAAGGCTTTTTCAAGTTGAAAGGCAATGAGTTGAGAGGCAGTGAATAGTGGAATGCCACAAGGAGCAATGCTGGGGCCCCAGCTATTTATAATCAGCTCCCCAGTGTTGGATTTGGGGGAACTGCAAAGATGCCCTGCAGAATCCCTCTCCAAACTTTACAAATAAGCAGATGCACAGCAATTGCCCAGAAGTACACAGTGAACAATCTAAAAATGTGACTTAATCACTAAATTTGGATGGTTCAGGCAGGCTCTTGCTAATACTTACACTGAAAAAGTCAACTGCTTGAAACCTTTTATGAATTGGCCAATGCGGATCAGAGCAACTTCCCTACAGACTGGGGGAAAATGAAGGAGAGAGTAAATGGGATCTCATCCTCAGTTAACTAGGACTCTAGCCTGAATCCAGGTGCTGGGGTTCCAACTGTTCTTCCTCACACACAAATCAAATTGCAAGGTCATTCTTACAGCTGATCCTTGGGTTTGCAGTTGGGCTGTGCAACTGCTTATCTGTAAAGTTTGGAGAGGAATTCTGCAGGGCATCTTTGTAGCCCCCGCAAATCCAACACTGAGGAGCTGATTATAAGTAGCTGGGGACCCAGCACTGCTCCTTGTGGCATTCCACTACTCACTGCCTCTCAACTCATTGCCTTTCAACTTGAAAAAAGCTTCCTTATGCTCACCCTCTGTTTTCTATCTCTTAACCAATTCTCTATCCTTGCTAAAATGCTACCCGAACTCCATGAGCCCTTATCTCATTAACCTTTTGTGTGGTGCCTAATCAAATGCCTTTTGGAAATCCAGGTATACTACACCGATTGTTTGCTATTTATCTACCCGAATAGTACTACATCCCCAAAAAAGTAATATCAAAATCCATTTAGACATGTTGGGCAAATGATAACTAATTCAGAAATAATAAGATCTGCACTGTATTTGTGCTTCAGTAAAAAATCCTGCAACTATTAGCAAGAATCTGCCTGAACCATCCAAACCATCCCGAGCTGAGCCACAATGGCCAATTCATAAAAGGTCTGAAGGAGATGACCTGCTCAGTTACTATGAGAGTAGGACTTTATTCGACTTGCCTATGGCAACTTAAGTTTAAGTTTTAAGTTTATTTATTAGTGTCACAAGTAGGCTTACATTAACACTGCAATGAAGTAACTGTGAAAATCCCCTAGCCACCACACTCTGGCAACTGTTTGGTACACTGAGGGAGAATTTAACATGGTCAATGCAACTAATCAGCACATCTTTCAGACTTTGAGGTTGTCATGCAGGAACCAGAGGACAAAAATCATGGTTTCCAGTGTTAGGTCTTCAGCATGGTGGAGTGCAGATTTTTCTGTAGTGTACTGCACAATGTGGCAAGTAAAGTCACTGTACAGCCAGTAAATTGCACATCGGCTTCCTCAGGCAACATTCCGTGCATCAAACAGAAAATTCTGTGCCTAAAAGGATGTGATCGCACTGGAAGGGGTGCAGAGGAGATTCACCAGGATATTGCCTGGGGTGGAAAATTTAAGTTATAAAAGAGAGATTGGATAGGCTGGGGTTGTTTTCTCTGGAGCAGAGAAGACTGAGGGGCGACCTGATTGAGGTGTTCAAGATTAAGAGGGGCATAGACAGGCTGGATAGGGAGCAGCTGCTCCCTTTAGTTGAAGGGTCAGTTACGAGGAGACACAAGTTAAAAGTGAGGGTTGGGAGGTTTAAGGGGGATTTGAGGAAAAATTATTTTACCCAGAGGGTGGTGACACCTGGAATGCATTGCCTGGGAGGGTGGTGGAAGCGAGATGCCTCACATCCTTTAAAACTACCTGGGTGAGTACTTGGCATATCATAACATTCAAGGCTGTGGGCCAAGTGCTGGCAAGTGGGATTAGGTGGGCAGCTCAGGGCCTTTCATGCATTAATGCAGACTCAATAGGCCAAAGGGCCCCTTCTGCACTTAGTATTCTATGATATTATGCGCTCTGGAAAACATGACTGCAGACTGAGGTTCATTGCTCTAAATATTTTTTGTGGACATCTGTTGGAGAGCCCTGAGTTTTCCCAGGACATGGCGAAGATGCACATCATATTCCTGTATATTACACCCCCCAAATTAGCATCATATTAACTATGATCCCACACGGTTGATCTGCAAAGATTTGTTGCATGTCCCACTGGAAGACCTTACTGCGGTGGAGATATTGTACTGCATACATAGAAAATGGTATCCCCCTACTGGAGATATAAATGTAGTCAGTTTTAAAGATGCCAAATCTAATGGGATCTGCCAAAATCTACATTTTGCATCAAACACAATGAATACCTTTGCTTGTGACACGTCTGAAATCACCTGCTCCACAGTCTTCTGGGGGTGCTGTGTTCTGAGTAATCCTTTGTTCAGATGTACTGGGTCGATGCCATGACCTTGCTATCCTTTTTTACTGCAGCTTCCATTGCTGAGGCCCATTCCATGACCTGCTCGACTGGCGTACTTACATCCAATGCTGTCGTGCGATGCAGCTCACCAATGCCTTTTTTGTCTCAAGGCCACTAACACTCTTCTTGGACCACAAACTGTTGGTGGAACAAATTGCATGGAGGGTGTGGAAAGTCTGCAGAGAAATCTGGATAGGCTGAGCGAGTGGGCGAGGACCTGGCAGATGGAGTATAATGTTAGCAAGTGTGAGGTTATCCACTTTGGTAAAAATAACAGTAGGAGGGATTATTATTTAAAAGGCGAAAAGCTGCAGCATGCTACAGTGCAGAGGGACCTGGGGGTCCTTGTGCATGAATTGCAAAAACCCAATCTGCAGGTGCAGCAGGTGATCAAGAAGGCAAATGGAATGTTGGCCTTTATAGCAAGGAGGATAGAATATAAAAGCAGGGAGGTCTTGCTGCAACTGTACAGGGTACTGGTGAGGCCGTAGCTGGAGTACAGTGTGCAGTTTTGGTCGCCGCACTTGCAGAAGGATATATTGGCTTTGGAGGGAGTGCAGAGAAGGTTCACTACTGATACTGGAGATGAGGGGGTTAGCCTATGAAGAGAGACTAAATAGACTGGGTCTGTACTTGTTGGGGTTTAGAAGGCTGAGGGGGGATCTTATAGAGACATATATGAAGGGGATGGATAGGGTAGAGGTAGAGAGATTCTTCCCGCTTAGAAAGGAAAACAGAACTAGAGGGCACAGCCTCAAAATAAGGTGGGGGGGTGCAGTTTAGAACGGAGTTGAGGAGGAACTTCTTCACTCAAAGGGTGGTGAATCTCTGGAATTTTCTGCCCGTTGAAGTGGTGGAGGCTACCTCGCTAAATATATTTAAGTCATGGGTGGATAGGTTTCTGACAGACAAGGGAATTAAAGGTTATGGGAAGAAAGCGGGAAAGTGGAACTGATCCACTTCAGATCAGCCATGATCTTATTGAATGGCAGGGCAGGCTTGAAGGGCTAGATGGCCTACTCCTGCTCCTATTTCTTATGTTCTTATGTTCTTAACCAAGTCATGTAATCACATGTGATATACGACTGGCAGTTTGCCAATGACCAACAGTCAAAAACATCGCTGTACAATATCATCTCAGGGGCTTGAAATTTGTGAGGCATGCACTTCTAGGCCAAGTTTTATGAGCCATAGCGTGCTGCTATATTGAAATCCTAGTAGTGGCTTTACACTCCGAATCACAATGTTGAAATCAAAGTTTCGTTGTGCCCATGAAAGATAGTGATAACTTCAAGAGTGATTACCTGGCCACCATAGACCACGAGATCCAGTACCGCATCTGGGTCCATGTGCCAAAGGTTTTTGCTAGATAATATACATTTCATCCTGGTATTGGTCTTAACTTTACGCCTGGTGTTACTAGAGAAAACATGTGGGGTAATGAAGATCTTGCCCTTTTCCAAAGTAATTCTACTTCTGCAAAATTATGTTGATGTTGGTGTTGATGATGTTGCTGCTGGTTCCATGACCATGCTACTTGGGTTGAATTGTAATTTATCAATCTTACTAATGTGCCTAGTCCTTGGAGATCGATTAGGAAATGTGTTGCTGTTAACAGAAAAGGATTGTTGTTGCTTGGATCTGCAGCAAAAATGCAATTTTATAGCAAAAAGTTTCAAAATGACAACTTAAGATTGAATAGACTCGTGTTTTTTTGGTTGGTGAAGTGAAAAGTATGGCAATCGAGGCTGAGGTTCTTAACTGGGAGGTATATGGCTTTGAATTTTTGCCAAATTGTCTCAGGTTCTCCTTTCTTGTCATCAGATTGGAAGATAAATGTTCAAAATTTTGCTATTGCTCAGGACCCACCAAATTAAATGTATGCCTGCACTTTTTTTGGCTTCTTGTAAAATGCTACATTACAGAATATGAACCACTCCTGTTTAAACTCCTCCTAGTTATCTGCCATGTTTTCTTCGAAGATTAATGGGTCAATAGTTTGAAGTCCTCGCGCCATGCAGTTTATTTGTCTAATTGCAGCTAAAAAAAAAACTCTTGTGCTCTGCCCAGGGTGCTGGGGGAATCTGGCACCCTCCCATCATATGTTGCTAGGTGTCATTGCATCATCACATAGTTATGTGACGACCAAAGCAAGAATCACAAAAATGGCAGTGCAGGCTGATGCCAGACATATCCCGCTGGCCAAATTCACTGCTCTTCCACAACTTCCCCATCTGACTTGGAAAGGAGTGTACCTGAAGTCTCACATAAGTTTAGGACCACTGGACCCATCAATATTTCCTTACAGGGCATTATTTCTTCTAAAATAACCTTATGTATTTGTCACTACATTGTTCAAAACCCTGAGTACCACAAGCAATTCTTCAACCATTATTGTGTAGGAATTGCTCAAATTCAGAAATAGTATTGGGTGTCCTGCAACTTGTATCTAAATTTACCAATGCAGTATAACAGAAAACATTTCACACATGGGATAGAGATTAGTAGCTGCTTAAACAGGATGCAGCAATAGCAGATGCAAGATGTCTATGTGCGTGTGTGTCAGTTCTCAGTGTTTTCGGAAACATGGAGCCATTTGGAGCTAATAATGAGCACTCCTTTTAAATTTGTCTTATCAGGTTGCCCAAAACATAGTGCACAAACTAAAAAATTCAAAGCCATCTCCCATTTATTTGTTGTGATTTCCATCCCCTCTGTCTTCAAAGACCCAATCTCTCAATGGCTTGCCCCATCAGCAGAAGAGTGGGGGGGGGAGGGAGCAGGGGGGGGCGCATCTACACTCCTATGGCCTGCAACACAGACCCAATTATAAATTGTGGAGAGAAATGTGAGCATCACTTGCAAGGCCAGCATGTGTTGCCCATCCCTATTGCGCTTGACCTGAGTTGCTGCTAGGCCATCTCAGAGGGCAGTTAAGAGTCAGCCACATTGCTGTGGATCTGGAATCACATGTAAACCAGTCCAGGTAATGATGACAGATTTCCTTCTGCAGATATGGCTGGAATATGTTTATGCCAACTTAATAATAGTGATGCAGCGATTATAATGATAGAAACACAATCGCTTATTGCAGTTGAACAATACTTGGACACACACTTGAAGTATTGTGAACTACAAAAGTAGAGACCAAGAACTGAAAAAAAATTAGGCTGCATAGCTCTTTTTGGCTGGCACAGACACAGTGGACCAAATAGCCTCCTTCTGTTTTTATGATTAAATTCCTCTCCTAAAAAAAGACACCCAACAACCTACTCTCAATCATTAGCAAAGGAAGGTGTCATCAACAGTGCCATCAAGTGCAACAATCTGTTTGCTGAAGCACAGATTGGGTTATGCTAGAGCTAATCTGCTCCAGACTTTGGTCCAAACACAGTCAGAAAAGCTAAATTCCAAGAGTTAGGTGAAACTGATTGCCCTAGACTTCAAGGCAGCAGTTGGCTGAGAACGGATTGAAGGAGCCCTGGCAACATAAGAACATAAGAAATAGGAGCAGGAGTAGGCCATCTAGCCCTTCGAGCCTGCCCCACCATTCAATAAGATCTTGGCTGATCTGAAGTGACTCAGTTCCACTTTCCCGCTTGCTCTCCATAACCCTTAATCCCCTTGCCTACCAAAAACCTATCTACCCGCGTCTTAAATATATTTAGCGAGGCAGCCTCCACCACTTCAACGGGCAGAGAATTCCAGAGATTCACCAGCTTTTGAGTGAAGAAGTTCCTCCTCAACTCTGTTCTAAACTGCCCCCCTCCTTATCTTGAGGCTGTGCCCTCTAGTCCTGCTGTCCTTTCTGAGCGGGAAGAACCTCTCCACCTCTACCCTATCCATCCCTTTCATCATCTTATACGTCTCAATAAGATCCCCCCTCATCCTTCTAAACTCTAACGAGTACAAGCCCAGTCTATTCAGCCTCTCTTCATAGCTCAACCTGCTCAACTCCGATATCAGCCTAGTGAACCTCCTCTGCACTCCCTCCAAGGCCAAAATATCCTTGCACAAGTGCGGCGACCAAAACTGCACACAGTACTCCAGCTGCGGCCTCACCAGTGCCCTGTACAGTTGCAGCAAGACCTCCCTACTTTTATATTCAATCCCCCTCGCTATGAAGGCCAGCATCCCATTTGCCTTCCTGACCACCTGTTGCACCTGCAGACTGCGTTGAATTGGAGTTGGAGAGACAAACCTCTCTACTGAGTCGTACTTAGCAAAAAGGAAGACGGTTGTAGTTGTTGGAGGTGAATCATTGCAGTTCCAGTACGGGAGTTCCTCAGGGTAGTGTTCTAGACCGAATGATCTTCAGCTGCTTCATCATTGAACTCCCTTCTAAAGTAAGGCTCAAAGTGAGGATGTGAGGATGTTTGCTGATCATTGTACAGCCTAGAACAAAGAAGCCTGCTTGCTTGGCAACCCATCTTCCACTTCAGACATTCACTAGCAGTGCACAATCACAGTAGTGTATACCGTTTATCAGGTGCTCTTCAACACCACCTTCCAAACCTGTGAGCTCTACCATCTAGAACTTGAGCAAGGGCATAGGGTTACACCACCTCCTGTAAATTCTCCAAGCAACATACCGTATGGACTTGCAGATAAATTACTGTTACTTTATCATTGCTCAGTCAAAATCCTGGCACTCTCTACCTTATATCACTGTGAAAGTACCCACACCATATTGGTTGCAATAGTTTAAGAAGGCAGCTCACCAAACTTGCTCAAGGCCAGTTAGACTTGGGCAATAATTGCTGACCTTGCTAGTGATATTCGGATCCTGAGAAATCATTTTAAAAAATAAAGGGACATATATTCATATTGTGTATCACTGGGTGCAGTGTCAGCAATATGCCTGTGACATCCACTCTAAAGCAATAGTAGGAAGGCCTGAACTACTTTCAGTTTCAGACCCCATCAACATTGTTTGGACCCCATTAACCTCTTGTTGCCAAATTAAAAGCGTCAAAAAATCACTGTGCTGAACTTCGCCCATTTTCTGTTCAGGAAAATTAGCCAGCTGCTCCTTCCATCTGGCTGACAACTAAACCTTTTGTGGGTAGAAGCAGATGCCATGTAAATGGCTTGGGAATGGACCAGCTGTGGACTAGGGAGTTTAGTGTAACCTGAAAAAGCTGGTCCAAAACACAGAAAAATCTTTAAAAGCTTAATTTTTTGGAAGAGTCATCCAGTGGTCAGTTTGGCATTCAAAGTCTGGAGAAATAGGACTGAAGTGCACCATACACAAGTGACCCATTCCCCCCTTAGAACACTGCAGCTGGATCCTATAACTGATGGGTGACATGTACTGGCCCTTGCCTGTTTTGGTCAGAATGCTGGGTGATCTCTTACAGGCCTGCCTTTAGGTTGATTGGGGTGGGACAATGGAGGCACAAAGTCTTTGCCAGATTTTTAATGGCAGGTCACCAGTTTTTCAGACAGCAAAATTGGATATAAAATATTTAATATAAGAATTGACCCTAAGTATCTTTATTTTCCATTAACCAAATTCTACAGGCAGGTAATTGATTGATCCTATTTTCTTTTTTTTTTGCAGGTGTCAAGTTGACTTATCGGGCCTTTCTAAGGAACATACACATAAACTTGACATCCGCCTGTCAGAAGGGAAAGGCCATATAGTACTTCTGGTCACTCTAACAGCATCTGCTCCAGTCAGTATCTCTGATCTGTCCTACAGCACATTGGACAATGAGGAAGAGCGCAGAAATATAACGTCAAGATATGTATGTATTATTAGTCTAATATTTTGAATGGTCATTAAAATCAATTTTTATTATCATTTTAAAAATCTGGATTTTTAAGCTGTTATAAGTAAACAAAATTGAGGCGAATCATTGGAGGATGAAGATTGAAGCCAAATCAGGTTCATGTAGAGAAAATCAGTTTTTACTTTTAATACTCGTTAGAGTTTAGAAGAATGAGGGGCGATCTCATTGAGACATATAAGATGATGAATGGGATGGATAGGATAGAGGTGGAGAGACTCTTCCCGCTCAAAAAAGACAGTAGGACTAGGGGGCACAGCCTCAAGATAAAGGGGAGGCGGTTTAGAACGGAGTTGAGGAGGAACTTCTTCACTCAAAGGGTGGTGAATCTCTGGAATTCTCTGCCCGTTGAAGTGGTGGAGGCTGCCTCGCTAAATATTTTTAAGAAGCGGGTTGATGGGTTCTTGATAAGAGAGGGGATTAAGGGTTATGGGGAGAGGGCGGGAAAGTGGAACTGAGCCACGACAGATCAGCCATGATCTTATTGAATGGCGGGGCAGGCTCGAAGGGCTAGATGGCCTACTCCTGCTCCTATTTCTTATGTTCTTATGTTCTTATATTGTTGAATTTCTAAGGTAAAAAACAATCAGTGGTCTTAAAGAAGGTGCAGACAACCTATAAATATTTGCACAGCTCTGTACCAACCATCAAACTCTCACTAAACTGTGGATGTACTTTTTATTAAAATTAAAATTGAAGATCCTGTAGATAAAATCTGGTGAGAAGTTAGCAGAACCCGAAATACCTTCAACAATAGTTTTTAACTATTTACATTAAGAGGCTGGTCCAGCCCTGTTAGGGATAGGAAGGGATTAATTTATATAAGTTTGATTTCTCTGCTTTCCACCCAGCCATAAACAGAAAGGTGCTTTGATTATGATATTCCAATCCTTACATTTGGAGGGTTCCAATCCTCTATGAATAACTTACACAACAAGCTCAAGGTAAAATGAAATTAAAATGGGTTGGTTTATTTTCACACACACACACACACACACACACACACACACACACACACACACACACACACACACACACACACACACACACACACACACACACACAAGTTAGGGTTTTATATGTGTCCAGAATCAGAAGTCTAACTGAAGATTTCTTCCAAGGGAAGGCTGACTGATTTCACAGTGCTCCATCTTTCTAGAGTGAGATTTCCATGATGGGAGAAGGCATGTATAGTGAATTAGTCTGGGAAGCACCAGTTCCAATGTTCCAACAGTTTACAGTCTTTGAGCAGAGTTAGTTCTGTTGCCACCAGCCTGATGGTAAAATGGTAGATAACAGAGGCTGCTTGCCTGTCTGCTCTTTGGAGGCACAGCCACCACAGTCTATAAGGACCAATTCGTAAGGTCCTCATCTATATCAACAGAGACATAGTAGAAATGGTGGTGAGTTCAAGTTTCTGGGTGTTCAGTTCACTAGCAATCTGTCCCGGTTCCTCCATGCTGACACTAAAGGTAAGAAAGCTCACCAACAGCTCTACATTCTCAGGAGGCTAAGGAGGTTTGGCATGTCCACTACAATGCTCACCAACCTTTACAAATGCGCCATAGGAAGTGTTCTTTCTGGTTATATCACAGCTTGGTATGGCTCCTGCTCCATCCAAGACCACAAGAGACTACAAAAGGTCATGAACGAAGCTTAGTCCATCACTTAAACCAGCCTCCCATCCATGGACTCTGTCTACACTTCCTACTGCCTCAGAAAAGCAACCAGCATAGTCAAGGACCCCATACACCCTGGACATACTCTTTTTCATCTTCTCCCATTGGGAAAAAGATACAAAAGTCTAAGGTCACGTACCAACTGACTGAAGAACAGCTTCTTCCCTGCTGCTATCAGACTTTTGAATGGACCTATTTTATATTGTCATAGAATCATAAAATCCCCACTGTGCAGAAGTAGACTATTCACCCATTGAGACAGCACCGACCATAATCTCACCCAGGCCCTATCCCCGTAGCCCCACATACTTACCCTGCTAATCCCCTGACATTAGGGTCAATTTAGCATGGCCAATCAACTCACCCACACATTTTTGATCTTTCTCTACACCCTAGCTATGACTGCAACGCTACATTCTGCACCCTTTCCTTCTCTATACTTTGTCGTTACAGTGTGTAAAAAACAATACTTTTCACTGTATACTAAATTAAATGAAATCAAAGACTGCATAATTAAAGGAAGCCCAAGTCTTGGTCATGTGATATTGGTTTTGTATTGTTAAACAAGGTCTTCTTGTTGAAACCATTGTGTTAAAACAGTAACTGCCTAGGCCATTAAAACTAATATTGGAAAATGGGATTTGCAAAAGGCTGTTTTTGTTCATAGCTGGCTGGAATAGACCTACCGTCTGCCAGACTATTGTGTTAGCTTGGCTGGAATGTTTATGCTTTCCAAGGAGTGTTACATTCCAGACATTTGAGGTGTTAGCCTTCATTAACTTTGAAACTTCTGGAAGCCAGCGTGTGACCAGCTGGAGAGATCCTGTCAGCTCAGAAATTGTCAATTTTAAAAAGCAAAAAAAAGTAACTTTATGAAGTAGTGCAGCTGATGAATACATTTTCCTTCATACCTCGACTGCAATAGCCCCCATAGGATGTCAAGAACCAATGTTTGTTGTTTTTTGCTCAAGCCATCTAACTGCTATCATGATGATGGCAGTTAATTCAGAGAACTCATAGAACCCTACAGTGCAGAAGGAGGCCCTTCGGCCCATTGAGTCTGCACCAAACACAATCCCACCCAGGCCCTATCCCCATATCCCTAGATATTTTACCCACTAATCCCTCTAACCTAGGCATCTCAGGACACTAAGGGGCAATTTTATGGCATGGCCTATCAACCTAACCCCTACATCTTTGGACTGTGGGAGGAAACCGGAGTACCCGGAGGAATCCCATGCAGACATGTGGAGAATGTGCAAACTCCACACAGACAGTGACCTGATCCAGGAATCAAACCCAGGTCCCTGGAGCTTTGAAGCAGCAGTGCTAACCACTGTGCTACTGTGCCACCCTAATTGTTTTAACTTGCAGTCTTAACTTCAGTAAAGCATATTTTAGGACAGAATTTAAAGCCCTCCCCCTTTGGTGAGTAGGTGGTGGGACATTTAATCAGATGGGAGGGTGGTGGAACGGAATCCAACACCATTCTGTCATCACCCTGATTAAGTGCATTGTAGCTTGGGCTACTAAGTGGCAAATATCTTTCAGACCATACAACAAAGACCACACAAGGGTGTTCCTAAACCACATGGATTACTCACCACCACATCTCAAGGGAAATAAGCCATGGGCAACATGAGCTGACCTGGACAGCACTGTCCACAATGAATACAATTTTGAAAACATCCATGGCAGGAATGGCCTCCCCACCCCACCACCAGTTAGTAGCACATAAGGACATAAGAACATAAGAAATAGGAGCAGGAGTAGGCCAACAAGCCCTTCGAGCCTGCCCCGCCATTCAATAAGATCATGGCTGATCTGTCGTGGCTCAGTTCCACATTCCCGCCCTCTCCCCATAACCCTTAATCCCCTCTCTTATCAAAAACCCATCAACCCGCGTCTTAAAAATATTTAGCGAGGCAGCCTCCACCACTTCAACGGGCAGAGAATTCCAGAGATTCACCACCCTTTGAGTGAAGAAGTTCTTCCTCAACTCCGTTCTAAACTGCCCCCTCCTTTATCTTGAGGCTGTGCCCCCTAGTCCTACTGTCCTTTCTGAGCGGGAAGAGTCTCTCCACCTCTATCCTATCCATCCCATTCATCATCTTATACGTCTCAATGAGATCTCCCCTCATTCTTCTAAACTCTAACGAGTACAAGCCTAATTTAGAACATAAGAACATAAGAACATAAGAAATAGGAGCAGGAGTAGGCCATCTAGCCCTTCGAGCCTGCCCCGCCATTCAATAAGATCATGGCTGATCTGTCGTGGCTCAGTTCCACTTTCCCGCCCTCTCCCCATAACCCTTAATCCCCTCTCTTATCAAGAACCAATCAACCCGCTTCTTAAAAATATTTAGCGAGGCAGCCTCCACCACTTCAACGGGCAGAGAATTCCAGAGATTCACCACCCTTTGAGTGAAGAAGTTCCTCCTCAACTCCGTTCTAAACCACCTCCCCTTTATCTTGAGGCTGTGCCCCCTAGTCCTACTGTCTTTTTTGAGCGGGAAGAGTCTCTCCACCTCTATCCTATCCATCCCATTCATCATCTTATACGTCTCAATGAGATCTCCCCTCATTCTTCTAAACTCTAACGAGTACAAGCCTAGTTTATTCAGCCTCTCCTCATAGCTCAATCCCCTCAACTCCGGTATCAGCCTAGTAAACCTCCTCTGCACTCCCTCCAGGGCACAGCTGCAGCAAGACCTACCTAACTTTTATATTCAATCCCCCTCGCGATGAAGGCCAGCATCCCATTCGCCTTCCTGACCACCTGCTGCACCTGCAAGCTGGGTTTTTGCGACTCATGCACAAGGACCCCGAGGTCCCTCTGCACCGTCGCCTGCTGCAGTTTTTCTCCACGTAAGTAATAATCCTTCCTACCATTATTCCTACCAAAGTGGACCACCTCGCACTTGCCAACATTAAATTCTATCGCAATCGCCAACATTAAGCACCTGTGGTACTAACCCAGTGGCAAGTGATGGGGCTCGCCATGCAGGAAGCACGAGAAGCAAACACCTGCAGCATTTCTTGTGGTGTCCAGTGGTTGATCGGTATTTGATCAGGGGACCTAGCAATGGGAAGCAGGGAGCCTGTTGAGAGCAACCCCTTCCTCTTACTACTGATCCCAAGCCGTGTGACTCCCACCTCATGACATTTCTCCAGCCATCATTCACTTGTGATCTGGGATCCAGCAATGATAATAGGCTTTGGGTGCATGTCACATTGGCAACCACCACTACCTCCCCAGTCATGTTGTAGTTGAATAGGGCTGCTGGCCTCTGATTTTCCGGCAGTGTCCATCAGGCAGGAATTCCTTCCCTGGGTCTTTGATTCTGAAGAATCCCACCACCATCCAGTTACATGTCTAACTTGAAATTAATTTCATTGCCATTCCCTGAAAGTGGACAGGCTGGACTCTTTCCAGTGGGCACTTGAGATCCCAGGAGCCTCTGTTAAATACTGCCCCTAGTGCGTTACCTGGATCAGCATTTGATCTTTCAAATAATGAAATAAGTCCTCAGAGGCTGGTTTCCCTTCACCAGATTCCCTTCATTTACAAACTCAATTCCACTCCAAGAGTGCTACATGTACACAGTCAGAATCCGAATGCCAGTAGATTTGACACTTCCATATTTATATACAGGTGAGGCTCCCTGAGTGGGCAAGTAATTACGACCTCAATCAGGCAGCTCATACTCCAAGGGTCCAACCTCATAGGCCTCATTGAAATAACTACAAATAACTGCTAGTAAGAAAGTAAAAAAAGGAGCAAGAGTTTGCAATATGGTCCCTGGAGCCTGCGTTCTCATTTACTATGATCATTGCAGATCTTCAACTTCAACTCCATTTTCATGCCAGATCCCCTTGATTTCCTTAGAATCCAAAAATATATCAATCTTAGTGTAAAATATACTCATTAACTGAACATCCACAGCCTCTAAATGAAATTTTTTTTTCTTTACCTCAGTCTGAAATAGCTGTCATCTTACCTGAGACTCGCACATTGCATGAGACTCTCCAGCCAGGTGAAACAGCGTCTCAGTACTTTAACATCCTCTCAGAATCTTATATCTTTCAATGGGATCATCTCTCATGCATTGAACTCCAAAGAGTTTAGACCCATTCTACCCATTGTCTCCTCAAAGGAAAATCCATTTTTTAATGGAATCAACCTAGCCAATTTACCTTACACCCTTGTAGTGATTGTTCCTTTAAGGGCAATACAACAGATTAAGGGTCACCTGGCCTGGGGGACCAATTGGGACTTAAGAGTGGTGAATCACCCCAGGGGCAAGAGTACTCTTAAGCAAGAGACATTTTTTGGGAACTAGCTACAGCCATAAGCCTGCTGTACAATTCCTATTAATAAACACATTTTGGCCGGAATTATACCACCCCATCCATCATAGGAATCGGAACGGACAATGGGTGGAACATGGAGAGGCCCATTCAACTCAGGCAGGATTTTACGGTTTCAGGATCAGCGAGGCTGTAAAATCTGGCCCAAAATGTTTGTTAATGAAATCTGTGAAAGTGAATCATTACAACCCCTCTAAGACAAGTACATTCTTCCTAAGGAATAGAGACCAGAACTGTACACAGTACTTCAGAAGTGGGGTGGAAATCTCCAGCCGCGCTCGCCCCAAAACCAGAGAATCCCGCCTAAGGCTAACGGACCTTAGCATGGTCTGTTCCCTGTCCTCTACAATTCCTGTGGCGGGCGGGATTGGAGAATTCCCCCCATGGTCTAACTATGCCCTATACAATTGGAGTAATACTTCCTTACTCTTGCAATTAAAACCATTTGCTTTAACTCGTGTTTCTTGTAAAAAATGCTCAGATCTCTCTGAATACCAACAGTTTTTCACCTTTTTAAAAAATTTCAGTATTTATCTAAAGTAAATAATTTCATATTTCTTCATATTATACTTCATCTGCCACCCTCTTGTCCATTCATTTAACCAAACTATATACAGGTGGCACAGTGGGTAACACTGCTGCTTCACACTAGCAGGGCCCAGGTTTGATTCTTGGCTTGGGTCATTGTCTGTGCGGAATTTGCACGTTCTCCCTGTGATTGCGAGGCTTTCCTCCAGGTGCTCCGGTTTCCTCCCACAGTCTGAAAGATGTGTTGGTTAGGCGCTTTGGCCATGCTAAATTCTCACTCAGTGTACCAGAACAGACACTGGACTGTGGCGACTAGGGGATTTTCACAGTTACTTCATTGCAGTGTTAATGTAAGTCCGCTTGTGACTGATAAATACATAAACTTCATAAATAAAATATTTCTCTGCAGATTCATTGGACAGTATTTAATTCTGAGGTGGAATTGCGGGAGGAGCAGAGTGGTGGTAATGGGACAGTTTCAAGTGTGGGCAGAGATTAAAACTCCAAAATATGGCAGTGGATATTTTATTATTATTAGCAAGTTAGCCGGGGCACATTTGGAGGCAAATGGAATACCCTCATGGATCAAGAATTCAAATATTCAATTGATTGTAGATTTTTCTCTAGGTTCAGCTTAAACAGCCAGAGCAAAGATTTCCCAAGCTATCTGGAACTCATCAGGTTTAACACAACGAGAATGCATTGGGAAGTCACAGACAAATGAAACTGACACACTTCAAACCGGATGGCTACTGGGCTGCCTAAATAAAAGGCTTCTCCTCACATCATTTATTCAGTTAGACAGATTTCACAGCTTAACAATTAATTACCAACTTTTAAAAGAATTGTTTCACCCACTTGGTATTTAGTCAGCTTAATCTGCAGTTCCCTACTATCAGCCTTCATTGCAGTATGGGAACAATCTCTGCAACTCTGTCTATGATTTCTGATCATGAACAACAGAAGCAACACCAACAGTACTGGCTGCCTTTTCCTGCATATTCTGATCTACAGGGCAAAGGGGATGGGCATCGACATCCAGCTCCAAGGAGGCAGGACCTCAACACTAGGGAGAGAGTCAACTCTCTCTTCATATCTGAGCACCAGTATCTCAGGAGGCTCAAGGTTTCACTGTAGACCACTGTGGCATCTGCAGCCTCCTGCAACAAGACTTCTTTACTAGTGGATCTAGTGGGTACATATTGCCATTGACCATCAAGGTGGCTACCATTAGAGGGCCACCCCTGGTTCTTTGGTTTTCCCTGGATATGTACACTTTCCTCCTGCAAGGAAAGAAATCACAATTATGAGTGTTAGAAGTGGATTTTTTCGAGAGTAATTGTAAGAGAACGGCGAAGGATGGATATGAGATGTAAATAAGATGAGAGCCAGTATAGATTTTGGCTTCTCAGATGAAGATGTGAGTTGGTGCCTGAAGAAAAAGGAAAGTTTCAAGCATGAAGCGTGTTATTGTCAGGAGTGTTGCGTGGAACGATGTTGGGGAAGGCAAGAATGTGAAGGTTGGAATCCAAAAGTGTTTTTCCACTCTCCTTTCCTGGCTTCTTGAGATCTTAGAGCCTCTTTGGGGACTCCTTCCAGATTTGAGGGAACACAATCCTTCTGTTTACATCCTCTGCCATCTGCTTGGTCTGAGAGGCTGGCATTTCTTTCACATCTGCCAGAAACAGTTCGCTTCAGTCACTCAGTTTTTTTATTCGCTCATGGGATGTGGACATTGCTGGGTAGGCGAGTATTTATTTCCCATCCACAATAGACTTTGAGAAAGTGATTGTAAGCTGCCTCTTGAACTGCTGGAGCCCATGTGGTACAAGAAGGACAATTCATCTGAACAGATTCACAACAGGAGGAGAGTTCATCTGTACAGGATCAGAATGGGAAATCTATCTAATTGAATGAATCTATAGTTTATTTTAACCTCAGGAAAGGGAAAAATCCACAATGGAATTTAAGAGTGTGACTTTGGAACAATTACCTATACCCAAGACCTTCTATATTTAAAGTCATGGGGCAGTATTTAACAGGTGGCAGGAATCCTATCCACTGGTCAGAACGTTGCAAGCAATCCCGTCTCAGCTAGTCATGGGAGACCTCACTAGATTCCACTATCCTTAGGCAATTGATTGCCTGCATTTGGGACTTCCATCCCTTTGTGGGGTGATGTCCCTTTCCCAAAAGCTGTCATCCAATTGGTGCACTGGTAACTATTCAGTCCCAACAGTGCTAACAGGATCAGTGACCACTGCTGGGACTGCAGCAAGTCTGGACTAGCCAATATGGAGGAGGCTTTGGAGTGCAAGTATATTTGTGGAGCTTGCCAGACCAGACAGGCAGGCCCCACTGGGTGTTAATGTGTTAGACATGAGGGTAGGAATGGGTCTTCCAGTCAAGAGGACCTCACTACTTGATAAGCACTCCATTGGCCAGATCGGGAATGGCCCCCCTTTTGAGCCAGTACATATGGTGGTTGTTCTACTTGGCAAAGTGCCTTCCTGCTGCTGGTAAAATAGCAGAGTAATAATAAGAGGCTTTTATTTGGCCCTTAATGGGCTACTTAAGGGCCTCATTTGGCTTAAGGGTGGGTATATTGTCCACCATCATCCTTGTCACTGGGAAAATGCTAGCAGTGTTGGAGAGACAATGGACAAACCATGCCCCCTCCCCCCACCCTCCAGTCCTCCCACAATGTATCACCAGGTACATTGAGCCAATCAACTAGTGGCTTTCTGGAGAGGCTTTTTTCCTGAAGGTCATGTCCCTGGGCCTTCTGGGAACAGTAGCCAAACCCATAGCTCCAACACCCAATACAGAAAGACTCACTCTCTAATTACCAGGGCCTGCCTGCTGGGCTGCATCATGCTCAGAAATTTCGTACCAGCCATTTGAGAACACCTTAATATTGAGTCACCCTCTTCTCCCTGCAGCCTAAGCAGCAGACATTTCTCATGGTGCTGCCATAGCTGCTAAACTGTCAGCCGTCTGATTGGCTAGCAGCTCAGAGATGAAGATTAACCTTCCTAATTGGAGCATCTTAATTGGCCTCCACCAGTAAAATCCCCTCTGCAATCCTGCCATTTGTCTGCACAGCCTTGGTACCTGCATTTGGTACTGATAGCAGGATGCACGTTGTGCCAGAAAGTTCAAGCCAAGTTATTTGGGAGGAAGGATAGTTAAACAATGTGAAAGTATATGCATTAGATCTACAAGGTGCTGTGTCATTGAATAACAAGAGATGAATTTGTGCAATAAATCTCTGTATGGCACATTGCTGATCACAGCTCCATTATTGGACAGGTACTAAGCAAAAAAGGAGATAAAATCCAAGACAGTCACCGTAAGCTACCCTTGGGTCTTCCATGGCATCCGAATTCAAAACAATGATTGGCAAGTGGGTGGAACAATGGTTAGCTCTGTTGCCTCACCGTGCCAAGGATGCAGGTTTGATTCCCACTTGGTTCACTGTCTGCATGTTCTCCCTTTTCTGCATGGGTTTCCTCCACTTTCCTCCCACAGTCCAAAAGTTGTGCTGGTTACGTGCATTGGCCATGCTAAAATTCCCCTTCAGTGTATCCAAACAGGCGCCAGAGTGTGGTGGCTTGGGGATTTTCACGGTAACTGCATTGCAGTGTTAATAACAATAATAAATAAACTTTAAACATAGGCCTGCTGCCGCACCACTTGGCCGGTGAATGGTGTGTGGCCAAGAAAGCCTCAAAGAGGAAAGGACAATTAATTGGAAAAAGAATACAAAATAAAAAAATTCAAAAAGAAAACCAACATATTTTGTTTTATTAAGGATAAAATTTCTTTGCATATTTTCTCCGCTTACTGTTTATTCATACATGATACAATATCAGAGGCCAAATGGACAGGTGGGTGATCTGCCCTCCAGTTTCTTCTGAAACAGGCCTTAAGGAATTGCCTCACAGTGCTCAGGTTGACTACATCTACAGCAAATTGTGTGGAGGGTGTGGAGAGTCTGCAGAAGGATCTGGATAGGCTGGGCGAATGGACCAGGAACTGGCAAATGGAATTTAATGTTGGCAAATGTGAAGTTGTCCACTTTGGTAGGAATAATGGTAGGAAGGACTATTACTTACATGGCGAAAAACTGCAGCATGCGACGGTGCAGAGGGACCTCGGGGTCCTTGTGCATGAGTCGCAAAAACCCAGCCTGCAGGTGCAGCAGGTGGTCAGGAAGGCAAATGGGATGCTGGCCTTCATAGCGAGGGGGATTGAATATAAAAGTAGGGAGGTCTTGCTGCAGCTGTACAGGGCACTGGTGAGGCCGCAGCTGGAGTACTGTGTGCAGTTTTGGTCGCCGCACTTACGCAAGGATATTTTGGCCTTGGAGGGAGTGCAGAGGAGGTTTACTAGGCTGATACCGGAGCTGAGGGGGTTGAACTATGAGGAGAGGCTGAATAAACTAGGCTTGTACTCGTTAGAGTTTAGAAGAATGAGGGGAGATCTCATTGAGACACATAAGATGATGAATGGGATGGATAGGATAGAGGTGGAGAGGCTCTTCCCGCTCAGAAAGGACAGTAGGACTAGAGGACACAGCCTCAAGATAAAGGGGGGGTGGTTTAGAACAGAGTTGAGGAGGAACTTCTTCACTCAAAGGGTGGTGAATCTCTGGAATTCTCTGCCCGTTGAAGTGGTGGAGGCTGCCTCACTAAATATATTTAAGACGTGGGTTGATAGGTTTTTGATAGGCAAGGGGATTAAGGGTTATGGGGAGAGGGCGGGAATGTGGAACTGAGACACGACAGATCAGCCATGATCTTATTGAATGGTGGGGCAGGCTCGAGGGGCTAGATGGCCTACTCCTGCTCCTATTTCTTATGTTCTTATGTTCTTTTTTGGAATATTTCTGGTGTTAGCATGACCAATGTCTGGAATCTGGTGCATAGGGGCTCACTATGAATCCCGTATCCGAATAATGTTGTGTGTTTGGGTTTAAGTATGCTCTACCGTTGTGCTACCACATGAAACTTTGCATATAACTCTGAAAATGTACTCGATGATCCTGAAATGCAGCTCACTCACTGCAGTTTTACAAAACAAGCAGAGAGAGGAGCTATTACACTAGGTTTAGTTTAAAACAATGTATTTCAGTCTCTTCATAATAAAAAAGTGATAACATAGTACAATTAAAAATCGCACTTGACGTGCAGACTATCATTTTTATACATCTACACCAGACACTATCAAAGATGGTAGTGGGAACAATTCAGTAGAACTTTAAAAATGTGAAATTTTATGTTAAAATACGTCCATCACCTGACTGACGTGCACTGGATAACTGAATTTAATAAAGATATCTTATCAGCCTTTGCAGTGAGCAGATAACATGAAGCAGTTGTACAAATGCTTTACAATGCTTTTCAAACAGATTAACAGGGCACTTTGCTGTAGCTCAGTGGTGGATTTTTTTCCTGCTGTCGGCTCTGAATCAGCTGTTTGCCAAGGCTTGTATGAATCATAAATGTATGACACTATCAGAAAAATAATGACAGGTATCATTTAAAAATGTTGTTACTTTTCTTGTGGCATGGAGGGGTAGTGAGGAAATACCATCTGTCAGTAATTTTACTGAAAATGGCAGCAGGAACACAAAAGAAGATATATCATTTTGTTCTCACATTGACCATTCAATATATTAATTGATGAGAGCAATCTGACTCTTGTTATGCATTTAGACATATGATATGGCTTCAATATTTACCTCAAGATGGGTCATAAATAATAGAAATTGGCTTTTTCCTCTGAGCTAATGCTTTTGAAATTTTAAAATAAGCAAAACAATACACATGGGAGTGTCTGTGATTCTTTTCGTTGATGATTTAAATCATTTTGCAAAACTGAGAGCTATTTGCAGCCATGACCCTACCATCAGATTGAGTTAGCCTAGAAAATGAGTGTTTACAGTAATTTAACCATTTGTAACCAAATGTGAAAATGCATCAAATTAAATGGACTTTTCAATTTTCGTCATCAAAGTGAAAGAAACCTCTCACAATAAACCTTGATTTGTTTTAGTGGACATTAGTGGATGGCATCCAGAAGGTGATTAGGTGACCTTCTTGGAATGGATGCATGAAGCCACTGTTTTCTCCTTTGTCACTGCTGAAATTCAGTAGAGCTAGTTTGGAAGAAGTTGTTAGCATTCCATTTTTATTATGACATTTCACAGTCGTCCGATTTAATGTCCCTTGACCGAATTGTCCATCGTGAGACGATGGGCTTGAAATGTTATTTGGAGCATTGATAAAAGGTGAGCGGTTATAAGATGACAGCAAGTCATAAGCCCGGTGGTGTGACATTAATTTTCTCCATAACAGAGATGGAATAAGACGTCATGATGACAAGCTGTCAATCAGTGCTGGCCCCTGTGTGTATCTCAGTGCCATAGGATAGGGTATTGCTTCTCCCATAATAGACCTGAACTGGAAAGCTCTTGCTGACAGCTGCTGCCATACAGAAAATTTATTATACAGCCTTTCATTAAAAAAATAAAGAGGAATCATCTCCTGAGCATTTCAATCTTTTCTGTCTATTGAGATTTGAAAGGAATCATGGGAGTGAAAAAATAATCTACTATAGAAATTCCATTATTAAACAGAATTACAGGGGTAGCGCATGGTAAATAATCAATCTATAGAAATATGGAGAGCAGCCTTGGCTGTAGTTATTTCACACATTAAAAAGATTTGTTGTATTCTAACACTGGTACAGCATGGAGAAAACCAAGACTGTCACAGTTTGTAATGAATTAAGTCACCAGTCAAACATAAACTGAAAATCCAAATGGTAATTAACCCTCAGGGTACTGAGAGCATTTCTGCAGAAAACCATTAAATGTGACAAGGCTTGCAAATTTTATTTCATTGTCAGGAGCAGAGTTTCTTATTCCCTTTTCTTTCAACCTTGTTCATGATGATAATTTACACAGTGCTGTTTCATTCACATTGTGAGGCCAAATGAGTGGTGCTGGGTTGTAGGTCACAGTCTACACGTGTTGAATGCATAGCTATTCTCCAAATGTGTGGGAAAGTCTCTTAAATATTCTTTTGAAATGCATCTGCATATATAAGCTATGTAGGGATTTTTAAAAATTTATGTTACTTGTTATAAAAAGTCTTCTGGTATAATGTTTAATTGTTTTGTAATTGACAAGTTATTAGTTTATTTTTTTCTCAAATTATATTCACAAATCAATAACATTTTGTTTGTTAGAAAAGCACATTGTAATATTATTGCCAACCTTCTGTTGCATTTTGTTTTAGAAAGATTGCCAAAAGTAAATAAATTCATATGAAATATTTTAACGTGCCATTCGTTCAAAAGTCATACCATGCAATAGATGACACTATAAGCTGGGTTATGAATTTAATACAATATTTAATTTTGCCAAAGAAGAATTGTTGGCACTTGAATTTACAGCTACGATCATTCAGTTAACTGATGTATTTGTATTAGAAGTATATAACTGGTCTGACATTTATTTTGCATTTAATTGCAGTAGACACTTATTGGGGAATTTTCAGCCAGTTAGTTTCACATTTAGTTCCTGGATTTGCTAGGAACAGCCAACTCAAAAGTGTCAACCTGTGTTATTTTGGAAACTGAGGCAAGCTTACACTCCTGCAAACTTCATATTTCTTGTAATGTGACCTTCTTCAGTCTTTTAGCAAAAAGTACTTTGATTTTTTTTAAAAATAGTAATGATATACCCTGTTGTCCAGTTCTTTATACGCATTAGCACCACTCTGCCCTCTTTATATAAGCACAACTGATTTTTTCTTAAGCGTGGATACTTATTGCTTGTCCCTAAGTTTTAAATTCAATAAATCAATAATACTTAATGTGTTGTTTTCAATTCTGTGAATTGCACAAACTTGCAAACATTTGTATATATGTGAAGATGAACTATCTTAGGTCAAATGGTTTCTGCAGTATTTCAGCATCTTAGGAGAAAAAGGGTGATCACCTGAATTAGAAACCATCAATTGAATGTGCAGCAATTTAGCAAATTAATCATATGAAAGAGTTTATATTCTGGAACGACTGGCAACTCATACAATAATTTTTATTTCTACAATTTCTGCAGTAACATTTTAAGCTAAGAAAACATATATTAATTGAAATTAGCAAAGAAGGATCTTTCTGCTTCAGGATGTGGAAAAGTAGGTGTTACACATGCTGTGCATGCTGACTAGATTTCCAGTTCTGCAGCAGTCTAACAGTCCTTAAAAAGAAATTTGGAGGCAACCAAAGAAATGAAAAGAAAGCTTTTAGTTACTTGTCCAACTCTGGAGTTGGGAGAACCATCAACTCTTTATGCCTCCACGATATTGATGTAGATTGCTGCCAGCCAGCACTCAGAACCTCATGTTTTACCTGTATTCTACTCCACCTCCATGACGTAACTCAGAGTTGTTACCTGTAAGGTGGCAGGCCCAAATTCAATTAAAAAAACTGAAAATGCTGGAAGCACTCAAATCAGACAGCACCTCTGGAAAGAGGAAGAAGCGTATATTTACTCAGGCAGGAAGGTGGGAAGGCTGGTAATATAATGGGGAAGGCTGATATCTTTCTTCTGCCATGGCATATTGCCACTAACAGGAACCTTTTTGCTAATTGGGTTCAATTAAGAGTCACTTTCTGTTGCTACAACCATTTTGTTGGGAGAGCCCGCCTCCATGTGGGAGGTTTGAATGTGAGCTGTTGTCCACCTTTATGGGTTCGTCATAGCTCACAGAGGGACTGTCTAATGGCAAAAGCTGCCCCCAATCCTAACGCACCACTACTACAATACCATCTCTCCACAACTGATCTGCCAGGCCCTGATTTCCACTGGGCAAGTTACCTGTCTTCAAGGCTGCCTAGGTGTTGAGACGTCCTCTCCCTCATGCTGCAGATTCAGCAATAATTGCCAGTAGTGGTGTTGCCAAGGCAGGTTGTGCCAGAATCTCTGGCAAATAGGCCACAATCTTTACTTGGACAACTGCCCTGGCAATAGACTGTTAAGGGTCCTGTGCCCACCGGGGGGTTAGCTCCCATCTTTGATCCAAGCAGTAGGACATTGATCTCCTCAGGAAAATTCAGTCTAAGGTTAATGGGCACTATTTTACAGCCCAAGCGACTGGCGTGTCCTTTCTCTTCCAACAAGGTCAATTGAATTTTCAATGGCTTGCTATGGTATACCGCCCTGTCCCCACTGTGACAGGGCCATAGAATTCTGGCCAATATTTAACATCCATCGGCCAGAACTCTACCACCTCACCCACCACAGAATTGGCTCGGATGAGGGTCCGACAACAGGAATCTCCATTGACCTTATGTGGGAATGTCCTGTCTTGCCCGAGCAATGCCATAAAATCCCACCCATGACGTTTTGTCAAAAATGAAAAGAGTTGGAGATGTAACTGGTTTTATGCAAGGACAAAGGCACGGAAAGGCAGAAGTTGGAAGAAGAACAGAAGAATACATCTATGAAAGGATAAAAGATTAAATGACTAAAGGAATGGCTGCAAAAGGAGATGGCGATGGGATCAATAAAGGAAAAAATATGGGGCAACCATACCAGTTCGTCATGCTGGTCCTTTGGTATGGTGAGCTTGTAAGATTGGGTGAGAGGCAAAAAATCAGGTTCACATCCTGTTTTTTGCCTCTCTAGATGTTATCAGCCCCGTTCTGCTGGTGAAATTGGCTTTGCACCCAGAAAGAGCATAAACTCAATTTCAATGTGCAAAACATTTAAATATAATTGCTGTATTCTAGACACTGTTGTCTGGGCTCACTAATACTTATTCTGTCTCTGTTGTCCTAACCAGTGACGATCACATATGGTCCCCAGATATGATGGCCTTTCTGGAGGGGTTCAAAGGCCATTGAAACCCCCCAGGCGATCAGGGATAGGGCAATGTCACTTGGACAATGCCAATCTGCCACCCTGCACCGCAAGCCTGGCACTCTGGCACTGACAACTTAGCACTGCCAGCCAGGCAGTGCCCACTGGGAACCGGTAGTGTCAAAGGGGTGGAGCTTGAAAGGGCTGAAGAATGTGGGGCATGAATGACTGGGGCCTGAGGGGCTGCACCATAATGGGGAAGGCAGAGGGAGCTCTGTAGGAGGGTGACAGGGGAATTTCTGCATTGTGGGGGGAGAGAAGGGGTACTTTGCATTGGGGGATGGGAATTGAGATTGGCTGGATTGGTAATGGGGGTGGGGGAATTGGCATTGACTAAGCCAGCAACTGGGGCATGGGGAAGAATGGTGATGTGTGGTGATTGGGGGCAGGGTGGGGGAAGGGACTGGCCAGGTGGGTGATTGGGGGAGATGTTCAGGTGGGAAGAGTGAGATCAGGCCACCTGCGCAATGGCACCCGTAGTGCTCAGCAGCTATCTTCCTGGAGTAAATAGGCTCTACCTGCGCCCTCTGCTGCGAGAATCACACTTGAGCTCTTCTTTTAAATGTTGTATGCTTGCTGGTAACTCACACAAAAAATTGGCACAATTTGCTCTCATTTTCACGCTCATTTGCCACTTAGAATTTTTTTGGTAAGATCACCCACCCCATGGGTCTAGAGGACAAATAAATGAAAATAGCAGAATCAGCATCAACAGCTATGACTTGAAAAAAGAGGATAAAAGTTAGAATCTACAATTGTCAAACAAAACATTGAGTCTGAAAGACCTAATTGAAAGATGAGTCGCTGTTCTCAAGCTTCCATTGAGCTTCATTGGAACAGTGTAGGAAGCAAAAAGCAGAGAAGACAGAATGGGAATCAGGTGGAGAGATAAATTGACAGGCAACCAGAAGCTCAGGGTCACGGTAGCAGGCAGACTGGAGATGATTTGCAAAGTACTCACCCATTGTGTATTTTGTCTCCCCAACGTGGAGAAGATCAGAATTTCAATTCCCAACATCTGGTTTCTTCTGAAAGCATGTTTGAAGCATGGATAAAATGAAATCCAATGCCCAATTCTGGGTGAGCCTCCTATCTTCTGATCAAGCTGCAGAATTTCAGTTGTTTTAGATCCAGAAATTGGCCTATTCAAATACCAACACTCCTCTCTCCCCACATCCCGCCAATCCAATGCCTGATTGCTGTCTGTGCAGATTATTAGTTTTTACACCATTTAACTGTTTTGAAAATAGGAAGGTGAGAAGGAAAATGAGTTTTTTAAATAGATATCTTAAATTAATAAAGGATTGTTGGAGTTCAAATTCATATCATTTCTGGCATTTCCACAACTGCAAAGGCTTGAATTGTATTTGAAAAGGAAGTCCAAGCCAGGAGCTACAATGATGTAAATAATCTTCACTTGCTTCAGCCATATTCACTAAATGATGCTTAACATATCAGTAAGATACACATCTGCAGTAATTTGAAAGATGTAGCTCACTTTTAATAGGGCCCTATTATTTATTTTTGTAACATTTTTCTTCTAAAATTAGTCTTCTTGCTGTATCTGGCTGGGGAAATAATAAACCATGTCAATTTTTAAAAGTGCAAAGTGTTTAACTGGGTACATTTGAGTCTGGTTATTATGGTCCTGATGCGATGCATTGAAAATATCAGAAATCTTTCATGCATTTTTAATGCTTTGACAAACATGTTGTGTAAGGTGCCTTTGTTAGAGACTTGTCATGAGAAGTAGACGTAGGGAATCATGTACTGCTTTGTCATAGTACTGAGAAAGAGTTTGAAAATGTTTAAAATGCAAAGTTGTTCATATTCAATCTTTGAATTCTGCATAATTGAAAACTTCAGTTTTCCACTTTTGAAACATACACTGAGAACTACACAATTTAATAAATATAGCAGACTGATTTATAAGCTTTAAAGCAAATCACAATTCATATAAATATTGATACAGGCTTCCCACTTTATTATTGAAGTTCATTTAATCCCTCATATGTTTTCAATCTAAACTAAATTACGCATGAAGACATACACCTAAATCTTTGATTAGTTCCATAAATATTTTAGCATGTGAATAGTCTTGACCTTTGAGTTAATCCTTTAATCCCTTCCCACCCATTTTGCAACATTTAGTCAACCCTCACTTCTTTGGTTTATCTCATTATGCAGTACACATGTCAGTGCAGAACTGTGTTCTTAGTTTTATGTATGCAGTATTAATCAGGGGTTTACACTCAACAGGAGTACTTGCATTTAATGTGTGCTGCTGTATTAACACTTATTTACAAAAATGCTTATGTATATTTAGTCACAGAACAGTTTTTAGGGCTGCATAAAGGGCTCCGACTGTGATATTTACAGTGGATGGACTAATAAATCAATGAACAATTAACAGAGTTCCATTAGCACTGATGAGAATGGAGAGTTGGGCTATAAAATCATACACTCAAAGACAATTACTCATATTATTATACACTTTACGAATCAGGCTTCCATATAAATGAATGGGGGACATTTTGTCTTTGAAAAGAACTATTCACAAGAGTATACCCCTATTAAGTAGAATAGGCTGGAGTATATCTGGCACTTTTTAATTTTCTTTGATTGCTTCATTTCATTTTTAGTCTTTATTCTCCCAGTTTAATCCTTTGGCTATTTAATGTCCTATATTTGGTTGACAAATTGGGTCTAGCAATAAGTGAGTTCTGTGGTTATTCATTGAACCCTTCATGTGTTAATATGTTGAGGCAAGGTAATTTTTTTTTTAGAAAAGCATATTTTAGTAATCCTGGCTTCATCTGTCAGTGTTTCTTTAATAACTGTAGATCCATGACAAAAGAATTTACAAACCTGCCACATTTTGTTTTTGCTGACTAGAAAAATAACAAATGTAGATTTTTAACTGTGCGGGTGATCATGAATACAAAGAAATTTAAAAAGATAATATACATATCGAGGAACAAGTGTGGAGTCAATAGGGAAGCTGTTGTGTTGTGACAGCAATAAAACATTACTTTGCACCAAAGAAAGTGAGTACTGCCAATTATGGTTTGCCAAGCTTCTTAATCAAACCACATTGTTACGCATGCTGGACACTTTCAAACTCGGTTCTCAATACAATGACAAAGCAGTACATGATTCCCCACTTCTACTTCTTACCATGACAAGTCCCTCACAAACACACATTACACAACACATTTGTCAAAGCATTAAAAATGCATGAATGATGCCAATTTGCTATTACTATTTTGCACTTATAGCAAACACCAGTTTCAGCTTTGCAGTGCTTGAAGTTAGCCACTGACTTAATATCAAAGAATTGACAACTAAAAATTCTGTGGTTGTTAAAACAAGTTAACAATTTAAATTATGTAAAATTTCATTAGAAGACATTTGTGTTGTTGAGCATTGAGTTTTGAGGAAAAAAAGTGATATAATTGCTAGTAAAAAATCAATATATTGTCTCAGTTTTTTAAAAAATTTACATTTTTAAAACATATCTCTTGTATTTACCCTGCAATAAACACTCCAGAGTTTTTAATGACCTGTTTGAAACCTGTACCAACCATTAGACAACCTCTAGACCTGTGTTACTGTGGTGTGCTGCCATAGATGGAACCATTAAAATCCATTTCCTCATCACAGATCCCAGAGTGAACCAACCTGCCTTCAACCTGCCCTGCCAACATTGGGAACACGTCAACCCTTTCTGTATTATCCAAGGTCTTTGTACAGCAAATCAGTACAAGTGCGACTTTGCTGGGAACCCAGACTGCTGGGACTCTTTTTCCTATGACACCAAGCCAGTGGAACTCCTTATAATGGCCTTCAGATTTTCATTGCTCTTACAATCTTTATGTTTTCTTTTTAAACCCAAACTTGACATTGATAAGGTTTCAATGCCTTTTCCCCCTTTTTTTGGTGTTTAATCATTCAGCCTCGTTGTTCAATTGTTTAGCTGCTGCATTCTAAGTTAAGAATTATCTTCGTGCGTTGTTGTATTTGAATTTGGTATATTTGTAAAATGGGATGCACAGTTCAAGAAAAAACATTGCTGTGGTGCACCCCATTCAATGACTCACATCATTTAAGACTACCTGGCACAAAATTTGTCAGACAGCTTAAATAACTCCATTTAGTGGAGGCTATTGCCTGGCCTGGGATTACTGCACATGCTGCAAACACAAGAATGAAATAACACAGATGATGGCCTTTTGATTAATCACATCTGTGCCACTCTTTTATAGACCTGTCCAATTACTCCCACTCTCATAGCCCTGTACTTATTTTCCTTCAAGTATTTATCCAATTCTCTTTTGAAAGTTATTTTTAAATCTGCTTCTACCACCCTTTAAGGCAATGCACTCCAGTTAATGACTTTATAAAGAAAAATCTTTGATACCTTCAATACCTTGCCTATCACTTTAAATTGTTGTGCTCTGGTTATTGGCTGGAAACAGTTTCTCCCTATTTAACTTATCAATATTGTTCATGATTCTGAACATGTCTCCTCTTAATCTTTTCTAAGATTAATCTTTTCTAAGGAGAACTTCAGCTTCCTCACAATTGGTTTTCAATTGGACCTTTCACTTAGTTACATCAACAATGACTGCAAATTTTCTGCAAAGTTGCACAGATACTCAAGTTATAGTTATCCAAAAATAGCTTTCTGAAAACCAAAGTTTCCTACAAGATTCTGATATCCAGTTGAAGTATTGCTATCCAGAACAATGATAGAAAACAATTTCAGTTGGCTAAGAACCATGGTAAAACTTGATGCCTATTATGTTTCACTCACATTCAGATTATTGCTCACATCAGAGCTGTGAAGCTGTGAGGATCCAAGAAATAGAAAATTAAATTAACTAATTTATGAAATGAAAATCTCCATATCCTAACCTGAAGGGAATAATTAATCTGACAACTCACATTTTTATCTAGGTTTTAACACGCTCAGTGCCATTGTAGTGCTCACCAGTGGTGTGTGACAGAGCAAATGAGAACATGTATTGTTTGCTGTGTTTATGAATCACTATGTGAAGTTGAGCTCAAAAGTAAATTGCAGGGTGTTGGAGCCCCTGATAAATTCATACTTCCCCACCTGACATAGGGCTGACAATGTAAGAAAGCTGTTCCTTTTTACAAAATACAATTTTTTCTCGAATTGTGCACCACATCTTACAAGTATAACAAAATCGAATACATCAACGCACCAAGGTAATTACTAATTTAGAATGCAGCAGTTAAAAAATTGAACAACGAGGCTGAATGATTAAACACCAGAAGAATAGGGGAACAGGCATTGATGTCTTATCAATGTCAAGTTTGGGTTTAAAAAGAAAACCTGAAGATTGTAAGAGGAATAAAAAACTGAGGGTCGTTATAAGGAGTTCCACAGGCTGGGTGTCATAGAAAAGAGAGTTAGAAATTCTGCATTGAGTCTTGACAATTCTATAGTGGTGGGCATTCGCAATATTTTGTTTATTTTATTATGGCAGTGATGTTGGAAAGGGAAAGAACAGGATGGTTCATGTGGAGCTAGAAGGAAAATAGAGCATAGTTCAGAAGAGCATTGACCCTGATAATATCGAGAAATGCAAGAAAGCTTGTAATGGTGTGCAAGGCTGAAGGCCAGACATGAAGGAGAGATCACCTTTCAGACCAGCCTTTTCTTGTATTCAGATCAGAAAATGAGTTAGATGATGGAAGAACCTCTCCAAATTTGGGAGCTTTATTCAAGCCTTACATAGAGAATCAAAGGTTTGTTGAAGGGAAAGTAATTGTTTTATGCAAAAGGGAAACTGTCTATCATGGAGGCAGTTTTAGCAGTAGAGAAGATGTGGGAATCTATAGTATATTGTTATATCTTATAGAAAGGATATTATTAAAACAGAAATGGTGCAGACAAGATTTACTAGGATGCTATCAGGACTTGATGGTTTGAGTTATAAGGAAAGGCTGGATAGATGGGGACCTTTTTCTCTGGAGCACAGGAGGGTTAGGGGTGATCTTATCGAGGTCTATAAAATAATGAGGGGCATAGATCAACTAGGTAATCAATATCTTTTCCCAAAGGTATGGGAGTCTAAAACTAGAGGGCACAGATTTAAGGTGAGAGGGAAGAGATACAAAAGGGAACGAGGGACACTTTTCTTTACATTAGGGTGGTGATTGTTCGAAACAAGCTGTCAGAGGTGGCAGTAGAGGCAGGTACAACTTTGTCTTTTAAAAAGCATTTAAGAGTTATATGGGTAAGATGGGTATGGAGGATATGGACCAAATGTGGGCAATTGGGATTAGCTTAGTGGTTTAAAAAAAAGGACAGCACAGGCAAGTTGGACTGAAGGGCCTGTTTCCATGCTGTAAACCTCTGTGACTTTATAATAGTTGCACTTCAAGTCAATGGAGACACTGATGCCAGCAATAATATTTGAAGAATATCTAATTACAAAACCATTTAAGATCATAGGCAGTTATTACAAAAGTGAAATATTTGTGTTTGACCTTAATTGGTATTGGCCACTTTAGTTCAGTCACGAGGTCTTTACAAATATGAGGTTAGAAGGGGGCATGTGACTTGTTCTGAATTCAAGCCGAGCTGACTTGGTTATCAAAGTTAAAGGGCATTGGGGTGGAGGCGGTGGGGGTCGGGGGGGTGGGGTTCCAGATTAGTTTACTGGGAAAAATGTGGAAAATATTCACACCTGTAAATAATGGCCAGAATGATTATGCTCATGGTGGATAGATTTTTGCGCATGACAGACAGAGCAATGATAAGGGCAATTTTGAGCCAGCGTTAGTGGTCCACAGGATCGCTAACATGGCAGAAAACATGGAGAGAATTGGGAATTGCCTCCCACTGGTGACACCATGAGGTTCTTGGCCTTATGGTTTTGCATACATTTTATTGTTATTAACCAGCCCCTGCCACATTCTCTCTCTCTCACTGAATATTCAAATTATTCAAAGTTTTATGAAATTCATTCAAGAGGATCCCCTCCTGGGGAGTGGGGAGGCACAAATGTAAATATAGCCCCTGGGGGTAGAGGGGCATGCCCAGACAGTGCCAGGTGCAGGCCCCCTGAGCAGCCCTATGGGAGTGGTTCCCCTTATGAGTGTTGGGAAGGGCTAATGCCTGGATGGGGGGAGGGGGGAGGAATGAGAGGGGCTTACGTGATGCCTTTGAAGAAGCAGAGGTTGTAATCTGATGTTCATGCTGGGGTGGGAAAGGGAGAAGAAAGTGGGGGGATTGCATCGTCATTTCTGCTGTGGTGGGGAGGGAGGGTTGCCCCTTCCCTTGCTTGTGAGGGGGAGCGGGGGGTCCTAACATTTACGTGGGGGCGCTGGGAGCTGTTCAATTTGTGACCTGATTGGGATGCATATTAAAGATGGTGCCTGATCGCTGTGAAGCCTTCTTTATCGGTACTGTCAAGCCAATGGGTGGTGCGGTGGCACAGTGGTTAGCACCGTTGCCTCACAGTGCCAGAGACCAAAGTTCTATTCCCAGCTTGGGTCACTGTCTGTGTGGAGTTTGCACATTCTCCCCGTGTCTGCATGGGTTTCCTCTGGGTGCTCCGATTTCCTCCCAACATTCCAAAGATGTGTGGGTTAGGTGATTGCTCATGCTAAATTGCCTCTTAGTGGTAGGGGCACTAGCTATGGTAAATGCATGAGATTCTGAGCATAGGGCTCGGGTGGGATTGTGATTGGTGCAGACTCGATGGGCCGAATGGCCTCCTTCTGCACTGTAGAATTCTCTGATTGTATGAAGCCCTACGCTGCCAGAATGAAAGTGCAAACCCCACCTCCTCATTCTTTTTAACTCAGAGAGCTTCAAGATCTGAAGTGAAAACTGAGCTACAGGCCAGTTTTCAGCCAAAGCCTGGCACTTTGAAGAAACATTGGAAAATTCCACCCATACAGTGGAATCAACACCAAGGAAGGGTTAGACAATGAACGCATTAGGTCCCTGATGTAGAAAAGAACACAATGTGAGAGATGAGAAGATCCTGGGGCATCCCTCAGTTGATGCAAATGAATTGGCCATGCCTTATCATTGAGTAACTTTAGAATAAACAAGATGGCATTAAACATAGCTTTGAATGAAATACATAACAGATAAAAACTTTACAAATACTCATCGTAGTGGGTGAGTCACACTAAGCACCAAGTTCCAAATTCTGGCTTTGGCATTGTGCTGGATGCCGACCCACAGCTATGGAGGAGTTCTCTCAGCAGGACCTCCTCTGGCAGATGGCAGTGAGGGAGAAGGACCTCCTCGTAGGGTTGAGCCAGAGGTTCTGAGTGTGGACTGTGATGGGAGTGGAGCCAGGATCCTTGAGTGTGGGCTGGAGTGGAAGTGGAAACAAAATCCTTGAGTGTGGGCTGAGGAGGTTGACAGAAACTGAAGATCTAGACTGAAGACCTGAGCCTGGGCTCCAGTAGGATGGGCGGAACCAGGAGCCCAGAGCATTGGCTGAAGCCAGAACCAGAGTTTGTCAATTTAAGACCACCTTACTGAATAAAGATCACATGGTTTGAACAGCTAATCAACACCTAATGTGAGGAATCTTTGTGATGGAGCAGTTTTCCTAGTTAGAAAGTGTGTACAATGGACTGGCATGCAAATGCAGCTATTAAAGCAACCTTGAAAATAAAATTGTTTAATTTAAGAAGCCTCTGGGAGTACATTTTTGCATCTGGCAATGAGGATAAACAATCCTGGTGCTACTCCTAGCCCTACATCTCATTTTAAATGAAGTCTGAAGGATATAAAAATATACTCATCAGAATGCCTGTGTTGAGGTGAATAGACCAATTTGACTCTTCCATGGAGGACTGGACACAATACATTGTGCATCTTGGGATTTATTTCTAAGCTAACAAAATAAGAGAGGAGGCAAAACACGAATCAATTCTCCTGAGTGTCTGTGGACGTCAGGCCTACAATCTTATTCACGGTCTCACAGCCCCAAGCTCGCCAACTCCAAATCATTCAGTGAACTCTTAGATTTAGTAAAGGGTCATTTTCAATTCCAACCATCAATCATACTCCAGAAATTCAAGCTTAATTTTCAAGCTAGAGCCCCAGGAGAATCAATTGTGACTTACATAACTAAACTAAAGCAGTTATCAGAGCATTGTGATTTTGGAGTGATCCTAAGCGACAGGTTACAGGACTGATTAATTTGTGCCATGAGCAACAATGCCATACAGCGCCAGTTGTAACCTGAACTGACATAAACTACAGATGAGTAAGGGAGTTAGTACTGGATGTGGAAAGCACTGAAAAAGTGTTGCAGAGCATTCAAAATGGTGCTACGTACCAATTAGAACAGGAACCTGCAGCCAGCTGTGGCACCAAAACTCTGAAGCAGCCGCAAAGCAGGAAGCATTTCCAGTCACTCTGTGAACAAAAAGATATAGCAGAGGTGATCTGACCCTTAAGGTGAAATGTGGAGGTACCCATGTTCTCGAATCATGTAGGTTTCAGGGGATGGTCATTATTGCCACAAAAGAGGGCATTTTATAAGCAATGCAGAGCTAAGTCAAGACTGCCAAGGAACCAATCAGCCAAGATGCTACAAGTACACAATGTGAAAGAGCCTGACACCATTGATTTTGACATTCCCTCTCTCTTTAACCTAAATCAGGTAAGACAGACTATATTACTGTTAACCTCTGTGCAAACAGGAAGCCTCTAATTATGGAGGTGGATACAGTGATAGGTGAGCACACATTTCAGTAGCTGAGAGAGGATGAACTTGGAGAGCACTTCTTCCAAATTGAAGATGTACACGGGAGAAGCAATAAAAATAAAAGCATCACAATAGTACCTGTGGGCTATGGGCAGCTATCTGCCCAGCTCCTGTTCATAATAGTGACAGTGAAAGACCAATCTTTCCAGGCCATGATTGGCTGAAAAAAATCAAATTGAATTTGTCCAGGATCTTTCCATTTTGGGCAAAGTAACTCCCAGAATTGTTAAGAAAATACAACAACATGTTCCGTGATGAATTAAGCAAAATCAAGTGCTTGGACGCTAAGATTCACATTGATCCAAAGTCAACTCCCCAATCCTTTAGGTAGAGACCTGATGATAAAAAGTAAATGCTGAGTTAAAGAGGTTGGAAGAACCAGGCATCATCCACCCACTTCAGTTTCCAGAGTAGGCAACACTCAGATCTGATCATCCGCATTTGCAGTGATTATAAGATACCAGTTAATTAGGCTTCCAAGCTGGGTAAATTGCCGGAGAATTGAAGACCTTTGTGCAAAGCTGGCATGGGGTCAATCTTACACAAAGTTGGATATAAGTCACATGTACTAGCGACTTGAATTAGACAATGCTTTTGGAGGTTATATCATGATAAACACATACAAAGGTTTACTGTAATACATGTGCCTGCCTTTTGGTGTGTCTTCCTCAGAAGAAAAGAAACAATTCAGACCAATATTCTTATTTCCCCATTTTGTTGGTGTTCCATTTTAAAGGATACAAGACAATTCAGATCAGTGTTCTTATTCCCCTATTTTACTGTTTTTTTCCTTCTAGGTTGGCATGTGCAATATTTCAAAGGATGTTAGAGAGGCTGTCACAGGAGATACCATGGCTTGTGGTATACCTTGACGATATCCTTATAACTGGTTTGACAGAAGCCGAGTATGTAGAAAACTTAGGGAAGGTGTTAAATAGGTTTTAGAAAACTGGAGTCCACCTCAAGAAAGAGAAGTGCACCTGAAGGGATCTAATAGGGGCACCATGTAGGTGCACAAGGATTACGCCCCATGGGAGAAAAGGTAAAGGTGACTATTAGATTAGTTACTAATCCTGAATATGCAAGGATTGGCTTCACTTAAGGCCTCATTTGCTGAAAAGCATTTTCCATGACTTAACAGATCTTTTTGACAATTATGGAACTTTAATTTTGACAATTGTCGTAACCTAACTTCCACATGAGCAGCTGCAAGATGAGGAAGATATCTATCATGGTCTGAAGGGCAAGAGAGTCTGGCTCATGAGGTCGTTGGAAGTTAGTTAAAGGAGAGATACAATTACACCAGCTCCCAACCCTGTTTCTTTGCTTAACCATTGCTTCCACTAGACCAGATTATCCTGTTCTGACAACTGTATTAACCAACCTGCAATATGGTTGATTCAAGACCAGGAGTTTGAGGTATCAAAGATTTTCTTGTACATCTGGAATGTCTGATTACAGCTGTCCAGTATCAAGAGCTTGTTTCTTTAAGATTAGTATTTTTTACAACTTTATTAGTAAGTTTGATGCCAGTGGAATAAAAGATCATGTGCTGGATCTTTTGCGCAGTCTCAGTACTTAAATTTTGTTTTACGTTACTGTTAAATCTGTCAGAGGCTGTGAACATATAAGATAATCATATATAAAAGTGACAATATGGAAATTGGCCAATCAGCCCAACCAGTTCACATCAGCAAGAAAAAAGTTTCAATCACATTTACCCCTCCAGTTCCCTTTTGTGTTCATTCCTTTTTCTTTCATCCAATTGGGAAGAGTTTTGGGCAGACACCCACATGTGTCAAATGGTGAACCCAAACCTGCACTGTGTGGGGAACTGCCACATAGTAAGGAAAAAACAACAGGGCATAGGGTAACTCTGGAATAACCGCCAGAGTTTTGAAATAAAAATCACTGTATTTTGACTCACTAACAGTCTCAGAGGTATTATTTTACCTACAACGTGGCCATTCAACCTATCAAGCCTGTTTTGCCATTCAATACAATCATGGCTGATCATTCAGGTCTTTTTCACACACTATCCCCTTACATCATTGGCATTTAGTAATCTGTCAATCTCTGTTATAAACATGTCAGAAGTGATTTTCCCAAATTATCTAATTAGTGGCCAACAGGAAGTCTTCTGTCTCAGAAAAAGCTGCCGCCATTTCAGGTGAGAGTGAACGAGCATCTTCCATCCTAAGATGCGCTCTCATCAAACATTAATACTTTTAAATTAAAAAATGGCTACAGCTACTGGATCACCATTATAGAGGGGTGGTCTTTTGGTTGGAGCTGGAGTAGGTAGGCAGCTTGGCTTCAGAGCCTATCTGCAGGCCAACCTCCAAAAAGTTGGTGTCTTCCAGATGCTGCAGGAGCCCATAGGCTAACTGGAAAACTGTAGTCACCTCTGTTAAATGACTTTAATTGGCCATTAGGTTATCTGAATTAGGCTACCTGTCATTTGCAGGCTACTAGCTCTTCCATCACCGATCCCACCGCTAGAAAAATGAGGGCATTATGGTGGCATTCTGGCCATTGGAGTGAATTTTTGGTCCCATCACATTCCATACCCAGATACATATGGGACGGAGGGTGGGTGAGTGTGAAAATTTTGCTTCAGATAATCTGTTTTCATGATATTGATAATATGAGGGATAATTATTGACCAAGACACTAGGAACTAGTAGCAATGGATCTTTTACATCCAACTGAGAGGGCATATACGACCCCAGTTGAATATCTCATATGGAAAAGAGTATCTCGAACAGGGCAGCACTCAGTGCAGTACTGGAGTTTCAGCTGATATTTGTGCTCGAGGCTATAGAATGGTTCTTAAGGCTTCTCAGTCAGAGGCAAGAACCAGCTGAGTTATGACTGAAACTACTGTAGAGTTATCTACAGTCAGTAACAATCAAATCCATTAAAGTGCATATAGTAAGAATTCTGCTGTTGGGTGAAACTGGACCTCAATTCTGACAGTAAACTGCAATTTGGGGTGGAACCCAGTTCAATGGGGCTTCGGCCCCATTTAAGAAAGGATTAAAGCTTGCAACTTTGGGCTGTGTTGGGCACACTGCGGATAGCTGGGGAACTCCACTCCACTTGTCTTGAATAGCCCATCCTGACCTATAGCGCCTGAAAGCAGGCAGAGTTTCCACTGTAACAATATTGTAAAGATTAAAAAATACAACTGTAATCAAACTTAGGGGGATAAGTAAGCTTAAAAAGAGTTGCTGTTCATTCCTTAAGGAAATTTTAATAATCAAATACCAATTTTCTTTCTCCTGGTGGAGTTTGGAGTGGCAAGATGTCACTCCCGAGTTCCAGATTTTTGATGGTGCTGATGCCTTTTATTGCAGCCTTTGGGTCCATTTATTCATTTGAACAGATGAGGGGACTGCACTTGGTACAAGTTTTAAAATGGTTTTATTTTATTGAATAGAACTCTAAAAGATTAGCATGACAGAAGAAAAGGCAAATTTGGACACTGGCTTCTCAGCTTCTGTACTGAACTTGAACACACTGAACTGAACTGGATCTTGAAGCAACTGAACACGCACACTTTGAAACCAAAACATACTTCAACTCTTATCTCATTATTGGAAGTATTTTCCACAGGCTGTCTCCATCTTAGAAAAACAATTCTTGCAGCTGTTGTTATGCTGTTATTTGCCTGCATTGTGCACCTTTAAGGAATGCAGTCAATTTTTAGCTAACCTTTAGTCTTCTCATCTACACATAGTCAAGTTAGTAGTCAATTGTTAAGCTTAGCAGAGTTTGTTGCATTGGCATAAATATCTTAAAATAAAGTCTTTGCATGGACTGAAGCAAACAGGGTTAAGCACACACAGGATCTCTCAACCGCACTCCAAGCAGTAATCCTAAATATTACAATGAGCCTTCAGATGGATTATGGGAGTCATGACTTGTCAAAGCAGCAGATAGACATTTGTTTCCACATAGTTCACCACCCTGAATTGGTTTATGGGATTTCTATCTTGTAGTATTGCTTTATATTTATAATATTAAATCTATATGGAACATTTACAGAAAGTAAGTATAATTATCACACTGTCAAGAAAGGTTACATTAGCTTCTTTATTAAACTATTGGCAGATTAATGTGCTCGGCTGAGGAGGAGATGTGTGATGTACTGATTTGTATATAATGGGCTAGCAACGTTCCCAATGAGTCAAGTCTATTCGAAACAATAGTAATTATGCTGTCCTCAGCTGATGTCCATTCATCAGCTCTTCCAATAGAGGTTGCTGAATAACAACCAGAAATGGAAATCTTTTATTTCCTTCTCCCACTTCACTCCTGCTTCAATAAAATGAAACCTATTATAGTGCCCTTACCACGGCAGAGAACTTGGGATCTTTGTGGTCTGTGTGGTCCAGCTGCTGACTGGATGAACTCTGAGGTTTGAATTATGCTTTGTGAGGAAATAAATGAGCTAGAGTTAAATTCATATGGTTTCCAGTTATACCAAACGTAATTATTTTCATATGATGAAGTGCACTGGCTATTGTTAGATTGGTTAGATCATGTAAACTTGCAGAAAGGGTTTAAAACTGAAATCTTTACAGTGACGAGAACGATCAGGTGTGTTGATTAGACATAATTTTTCACTTTACTTTCGCTCTACAAATTATGCTCAATGGAGGAAAGACTAATGAAGTTCTCCCTCCTTAAAACAAAATGCTGTTTATGGAATCAATTTAGGGTCTTGGTTTTTTTCTGTCTGCGTGGATAGATATACCACTTAAAAAGCAACCCGAGTCATATTCTGAATCTTTTTATGGACCTCCAAAATGTTCAATGGAGCCTTTGATAAAATTAACATCACATTTTCTGTTTATTTGTATTTGTATGCACAATTTACACAGTCGGGGTTAACACCAATAGTTTTTTAAATTATGTTTCAATTGTTGCATTCTGTACTGAATTGTGTTTAATGACCTCATTTATAATGGCACCATGACAATATAATGGGGAATGGCTGTGGGCCTCAGTCTGGCTCACTTGGCTTAATAGACCCCAGAAGAATGTAAAAGGGAATTCCTGCACTAAATGAATAAAGTAACATATAAGTGGAAATAACTTTGTAAGCTGAAACAGAAATAATGATCACGGACGTTTCCCATCATTACCCTGTGCTGTCCTAGGTCATGCCAATATGATTAGCTTCACCAAATACATTAAAGTGCCATATACATTGCCAGATATGAATTACTCAAATTTATTTTCTGGATTTAACCACACTTGTGCCCATGTTTTGGCATATTTCATTCAGAAGTATAGTGCACTCAAAGATCTCTTCTTCTGTCATTTGCAATTCAAGATCATTTCATAGAACTCTGACTTTCCGGATTGGATTTGATAAATGAGTCATTCAAGGAGTAAGTTTTGGTTTATCTTGATCATCAATGCTATAAGAGTAGGAAAACCACTTAGTGGAACTATTAACCCATCATACAACATGCAGAACTACTCCCTAAGCCAAATCCTGGTGATAGTTTTTTTTAGTGTGTCATATTTAGAGGGAAAGAAGAGAACCATTCCACCGTCAGTTTGATGTGGTTGTAATAGGGATACGTAGTGCAAGTACTGCTTCATTTGGCGCAAATTGCAAAAAATCGTAGTCATTGTACGTTTGTATTCCACCGGGATTTTTATATCGGTAAATGGCACAGAAATCTAGTTATAAAGGATGCAGCTGTCAACACTGTAATAGGTCTACTATTTATATGTATGAAAAATCATTGTGAAAATAAATGCTCCATCAACCAACACCACAAACAATACAGACTAGGAGCATTTGTGGAGAGAGAAACTGAATTAAGGTTTCATCTCAAATGTGACTTTTCTTCAGAAGTCATATTCAACTTAAAATGTTAACTCTGTTTCTCTCTCCACAGATGCTGCCAGACTGGCTGAGGATTTTCCAGCATTTTCTGTTTATTGTTCAGATTTCCAACGTCCACAGTACTTTGCTTTTACAATAATTAAAAACCATCAGTATAAAATTGACTAAGATAATCCAAAAACAGATTCTATAAGTGTTGTGCATGAATAAAACTATTTGCATGAGAAAGAAAGCACTGTGAAGGCTGGAAACCTTAAATTAAAACAATTACATGCTGGAAACACTCAACAAAACTGACAGCATCTGTGGGGAGAGAAACAGATAATATTTCAGGTTGGTAACCCTTCATCAGAACATTTTATGTGTAACTTGTGATATGTAATATAACTAGGCGATAAATTCCTATACTTTTTTGGTAAGAGAACATAATAAATATTTGAAATAATTAAGAATGCACTGCAAAACTATTGACTTTAGAATGCTGGTTAAATTAAGACATAGAAAAAATATTAGCACCAACTGTAGGGAGAATGAAACCATCCTATCTAGAGGCAAAATATTGATTATTCAATATCTGTTATTTTTCCAGTCATTGTTAAGAAGCTTACAAAATCTGAGAGACATAGGATTCATCCAGGTAAAGATCATCAAGGCGGAAGGGTTAATGGTGGCCGATGTTACAGGTAAGTGTAATTTAATTTAATTGTTTTGTGTGTGAGAGGGCCACTGAAATTTAACATCACTTGAGCATTCCCGTTTCCAGCTCACACCCATGTATGTCTGTCAATTGCTTAAAATAATTGTACACCTAGATGATAATTCAGTTGTAGTATATCTATTTTATTTTCACAAAGATGTGAAATCAATACAGTTTTATAAATTTTCAAAGCAAATCAATTTGAGAAAAATACATGCAATGGCAACTTCAAAAGTGACTGCAATTCCATGTGATGTTATATTTCAGTGTCTGGTGTGCTTTCTACATGGAAAGGAATGGAAGGACATCCAAGACTCATTTCTGTTCAAATACTTTCACATTGTTTTTGGAAGTAAAATGCACACATGTCCATCTGCATTTTTGAACCTTTGAATAACATATACTGTGTTGAGTCTTTATGCGTCCAGATGTCTAATGATGTCATTGCATGGAGGACTGTACCTTCTGATTCTGAGTTCCTCTACTTATTTAAATGGAAGCAACAATTCATACAGGCTGTGTATTAACCTGGTCTGGCTTAATTCTAAGGAAAGCATGATACTGATGGGTATTGTGACACGATAAACTGGTTCTATGTTTCCCAGGTTGAGGAAACCCCAGGTTGCTTCCCTGACTGATCTGAAATTACTTGCCTCAATACTTACCTGGCAGGAATGAAACCATGATCAAGCAGGGGATGAGGCTAGTCCATTGCACTTGGGGTGTGCTGTGCTTGCAATGATGGTTTGCCCAAGCTACAGTAGAGTAAAGAATCAGGGTAGCCAATGAGATTAAACCAAAGCTTTACCTAATGCAATTTTTCAAAGCCACCTCACTCTTTTGGCTAAAGTGAAGCTTTAGTTCAAGCTTCTAAAGCTCTGGAGCAGGTGCAATGCCTCATCCTGTCAGTTTGGATCTTGTTTGATCGAACCTAAGATGGGATACAACATCTTGTCTAGGCAGCTTGGATTTGTTTGTCCCTCATGTGAGGACCATGATTGGACTTAATTTTAATAGGTTTTTTTTATTAGAATTAATGAACCAAAAGGTTCCCCCCAAAAAATATATCAAACCTCTTGTCCACTGATAACTTTAGTTGAATGGTTCTAGAAACTCCAAATGTTCAGGCAGCAAATTATAAATTTCATTTTTAGAAGGTAACTAATACATGCATATATCATAGATACACCTGTCAGGTGAAGAGACCATGATCAAGGTGTGATTTTCCCAGGATGAGTGTAAGACTGTTGGTTTTTATAGTTTTTGTTTGATTTTTGGGGGAGGGTTTCAGCAGAGATTTCAGACTTTCACCCTTCAATGTTGGGAGCTCAACTAATCTTTCTGGTAGGGGCTTTAGTGCCTATGCGGGGAACATTTTAATAAGTGATGGCTGCAACCAGAACTGAGCCCCAGAATTCAGCCCTAAACCAGGGGGTGTGTAAACCCATTAGGATGGCAATGAAAAATAGCAAAGAAGTTGCCCATTGATGGCACTCTTCTATTTTGTTAAATGACTCCTTTTGGGAATCCTGCACATTCTAAGCTGCGGACATCTACTGCCTGCAGGAATTCCCTAACTCTGATTGTTTCAATGTGACATTCAAGGAAGTTGCTGCATGTATGAAATTCCTCAAGGTGTTTGAAGAGAGATTAAAGCTGGTGACACTGTCAATCCTCATAGCCAAGCTACTATTTACACTGCCATTGCAACAGAACTATATTGTCCATCATTGAAATCCCCATGTTCCTGCTTACTTCTCCTATCAGGTAAGTCAAGGTGATCTGAAATGGCACAGAGGTCTAGGTCTCCTTTGTGATTTTGAGCAGCAGTCAGCAGGTCAGGATGACTTTCAACATAGAAGGCTTTGAAGCAATCCACAACCCTCCCTTCAGTTTGGCTATTGATGGAATCCAGGGATACCTTGTCTAAGACCAGAGTTTGTCATAAGTGTGAAAAATCTGGTCATGTTGTGGCTATCTGCAAGAGAGTCATTGGCAAGAACTGTGAGCAAAAAGGCCATCAGACAATAAGTGCTGGGGCAGACTACTTCTAAGAGACCTGTCCAAAACGCTGCATCAGTTATGCAGTGAGAACCCAGAAAGCACATGTGCAAGGAACAGCAAGCGTGGCTATTGCAAACTAGACCTTGAACCTTCCACCTACCAAATTCACCATAGATAAGTACAGGACAAGGAAGGAGATAGGGAGAGACAACAAGAAGGAAGAGGATGAGGCTCGGGACCCTCCCTCCCCTCAGCAGGCCTAATCAATAGAGAAGGAGCCAGCAGAGGGACAACTGGATCATTGGCAGCTGATTTGAGGAGAAGCAGAAGAAAAAAGAACAGGAAGATACCAAACCACTTCACAAACCAGTGGCAAGAGGTGACTCCTATAAGTGGCTGCTGTTCTTCAGATGAGGAGAGACAAGTACAACACCTGCAGTAGAAGCAGCAAAAGCAGATTTGGTAGAGAAGCAACAGACAGTGAGGAGGCTAGCATGCTCCAACCTCAAAGTAAAGAGATTGGCACATCCAAACCTCAAAGTGAAAGCATAAATAAAGTATTGCTGGAAATCTCAGTAGTCTGAGAGCATCAGTAGAGGGAGAACAGAGCTATCATTTCAAGTCCAGTTGACACTTCATCTCCAAAATGCCCAGCACACTCCAGCTCCAGGAAGCTGGGAGTGTGAAGCACCCAGTGCACCACAGCCCAAGGAAGCTGAGAGTGAAGCACCCAGCACAACTTAGGTCTGTGAAGTCAGGAGCAGCAACATTCTCGAGGAGAAACAGGGTGGAAAGATGACACCAATGGAAGACAGTCCAGACCTCACCGTTTATAATGCATGCCATTTCTGTACAAGTGTGTTTCAGCATGTTGCACTGATTCAATAGATGCTTGTTTTTTCTTTTTGCAGACATACCACAGTCAGTTAGTAAACCAACCATTATTTTGCATTAAGCTTTATTAAAGCATTCTCTGCATTACTTGTAAAGTAAAGGGTTAACTTTAACATGATTAACAATAGATACTGAGCATGTGCATAAAGAGCCATATAATAATGATGCTACACAGAAGGGAATGAGGAGACTCTGAGAGATGAGCAGTAGCTCTGTCATAATACTTTATAGTTTTGTACATTGTTGAGTGTGTAGATAAAAGCATTTTTGCCTCCAGTTAAGAGTAGGGCACCCAAGCTCTTTGAAGCTGGCCTACAATAACAGATGTTAGGAGCAGTGACCAGACCCTCACAAAATCAGTGTAAAACAACAAGGAGAAGCCCAAAGAGAAAGTCAGTAGCAGCAGAGAGCAATGGGTGAAGGACTTTGAGGCCAGAAAGGGAAACCAAAAGCACAACCCTGTGGCTAACACAGAAAACAGTACACAAAGCGGGAACCTTCACCCAGGGTGCCTTCTACTGTACGTATTCCAGAATCATTCCAGAATATATCAAATCCCAGACAGGCCACGAAATGGAAAAACTCATTTCACTCATTGTGAACCGTCATTAGGTCTCACACATGAGGTTAAGGACCAGGTCAGTACCTTGTTGTACACAGCTGGTAGCATTCCAGATCACATTATGGTCAGGCAGGGGATGAACATGAAGACAGCTACCTATCAGGATGTCATTGGAGCCTTTGATTCATATTTTAGTCTGTGTCGAAACATCGTCCAAAATTCAACCATTGAAATCAAAGGCCAGGTGAAGGGATAAGAACATAAGAACATAAGAAATAGGAGCAGGAGTAGGCCATCTAGCCCTTCAAGCCTGCCCCGCCATTCAATAAGATCATGGCTGATCTGTCGTGGCTCAGTTCCACATTCCCACCCTCTCCCCATAACCCTTAATCCCCTCTCTTATCAAAAACCCATCAACCCGCATCTTAAAAATATTTAGCGAGGCAGCCTCCACCACCTCAACGGGCAGAGAATTCCAGAGATTCACCACCCTTTGAGTGAAGAAGTTCCTCCTCAACTCCATTCTAAACCGCCCCCCCTTTATCTTGAGGCTGTGCCCCCTAGTCCTACTGTCCTTTCTGAGCAGCAAGAGTCTCTCCACCTCTATCCTATCCATCCCATTCATCATCTTATACGTCTCAGTGAGATCTCCCCTCATTCTTCCAAACTCTAATGAGTACAAGCCTAGTTTATTCAGCCTCTCCTCATAGCTCAACCCCCTTAACTCCAGTATCAGCCTAGTAAACCACCTCTGCACTCCCTCCAAGGCCAAAATATCCTTGCGTAAGTACGGCGACCAAAACTGCACACAGTACTCCAGCTGCGGCCTCACCAGTGCCCTATACAGCTGCAGCAAGATCTCCCTACTTTTATATTCAATCCCCCTCGCTATGAAGGCCAGCATCCCATTCGCCTTCCTGACCACCTGCTGCACCTGCAGGCTGGGTTTTTGCGACTCATGCACAAGGACCCCGAGGTCCCTCTGCACCGTCGCCTGCTGCAGTTTTTCGTCACGTAAGTAATAGTCCTTCCTACCATTCTTCCTACCAAAGTGGACCACCTCACACTTGCCAACATTAAATTCCATTTGCCAGTTCCTGGCCCATTCGCCCAGCCTATCTAGATCCTTCTGCAGACTCTCCACACCCTCCGCACAATTTGCCGTTCCACCAATCTTGGTGTCATCAGCAAATTTCGACACCATACACTTGGTTCCCTCCTCCAGATCATCTATATAAATGGGAAATAGCTGAGGCCCCAGCACCGACCCCTGCGGCACTCCACTAGTCACCAACCGCCAATCCGAATAGCACCCATTAACCCCCACTCTCTGCCTCCTATTTGACAATCAATCCTCTATCCACACTAACACCCTACCCCCAACTCCATGCCCCCTTACCTTCTGCAATAACCTCTTGTGAGGTACCTTGTCAAATGCCTTCTGAAAATCAAGAAAGACCACATCCACTGGCTCTCCTCTATCCACCGCCCTAGACACATCCTCATAGAACTCCAATAAATTTGTCAGACACGACTTCCCCTTAACGAAACCGTGCTGCGTCTGCTCTATCAAGCAGTTCCCCTCAAGATGCCTCGCTATTTCCTCCTTGATGACGGATTCTAACATTTTACCCACAACAGACGTTAAACTAACCGGCCTATAATTCCCTGCCTTTTGCCTGGCACCCTTCTTAAACAACGGCGTAACATTAGCCGCTTTCCAATCTTCCGGCACTTCCCCGGAATCCAGCGACGTCTGGAAAATAACCACCAAGGCATCCACTATCACCTCCGCCATTTCTTTCAGAACCCTCGGATGCATTCCATCCGGTCCTGGGGACTTGTCCACAATCAGTCCCTCCAGTCTGTCGAGCACCGCCTCTCTAGTAACAATAATGTCATTGAGACCTTCCAGTCCTACCACCTTTCCATCGCTAACACCCGGCAAATTATTCACGTCTTCTTCCGTGAAGACCGAAACAAAAAAGTTATTCAAGACCTCAGCCATTTCCCCATCCCCTACCACTAAGTCCCCCCTCTCATCCTCTAAGGGATGTTCGCCCTAGCCAGCCTTTTCCTTTTTATATATTTATAGAAACTCTTGCTATCCTTTTTTATATTAAGTGCTAGCCCAGCTTCATAGTTTCAATTCAGTGATAAATGATCTATATCAATCAGCCGACCATTGTGAGTATAGAATGTTAAAAGATGATTTATTAGAGACAAAATAGTTGTTAGTGCTTTAGAAGAAACCCTGTGAGACTTCTTACAATCTAGAGATGATTTGATGTTGAACAAAGAAGTACAACTGGCTAGGCAGGCCAAAGTATGAAAGTAAAACTTGAGCGATGAGGGATGAGTGAGAAATCCCATCAAAAAAGCTGTTTGAAGATATTCCATTTATTTGATGCAAAACTGAAAGTTCATTACAGTAGCAACCAGCAAAGTGTGCTGAAGGAGAGTATCAATTATTGTTGTTTTCCAGTGTCCTTACTGTGACAGGAAGAAAGTCCACATGTGAAGAAAATGCCTGCCAAACAGCAGAATGTCATGAATGTGGCAAAAGCGATCATTTAAAACAGCAGGAGGTATTCTCCCATCTGCAGGGGGTGGTGAGAAAAGACGGCAAATATGCCAGTCCTGACCTCATTAATAATGCAACCTGGTGTTTTGCACTGTATTCCATGGCAAGGCAGGCTTGATGGTGCATAGTCTGCCATCCTATCTGGATTGAAAAGTTGTCTAACATCTCTGGCCCCTGTTGAAGAAAAAAAGTGGGCTTCCTGAACATGAAGATGGAATTCTGGGAGCAGAATTCCCAGAGGCTGGAAGAAGCACATTCTGAGAAAGGAGATGGATCTCCAGGAAAATATTGATGTTGGAAGATGGATACCACCCAGGGCAGCAATTCTGGAAGGTCAACCTATAGATAATCCTCCCCATCCACTGCTGTGGTTCTCTGTGGTCCATTGTTGCTATAAACCTTCATCTCGAACTCCACAGACAGGCCTGGGCAGTGTTCAGGTGAGTCTTAGTGGAATACAAGTGAGTTTCAGCGGGTCTCCTGATCCAATGTGGCGGACACTAGCAGAAGATGCCACTGTAAATTCACACCAATTTATTGGTAGAAAGATTTCTGTGACAGAACCAGGAATGCTTTTTGATAAATAGGAAAGCCTGTATAGGTCTGATTCTAATCCTTAAAGTTGAAGAAGTCAACGACCGAGAACAGTAGTAACAGAGTTTCTATTACAAAGAATGTGCAGGAAAAATACAAAACTACAACTGTCACTTTATTGTAAATACCCATCAACTATACAGAACAAGAAAATAATCCAGAGACCTTCACGACAAATTTGGATGTTGTAAGATTTGCAGGAGGTTCAAATGCAAGATGAGGAATGTGGTCAGATTCGTATATGCTGTCTTGAAGGGTGGCCAGTAGCCCTGTCCTGAGGCGCTACTTTGGAAAATGTCACCATTTCAACATCACTGATAATCCCTTCATCTATAATAAGTATTTGGTGGTCCCACAAGCTTTCCTTTGGAGATCCTCTAGAAAATTCACCAGGGATATCTTGGTATTGCCAATTTTGGGCCGGGGTACAACAAACTGTATGGTGATCATGTATCTCATGGTCTATTGAATGCATGGTCTTTAACTGCGTCACAAGAAATAGGAGCAGAGTGGACCATAAGGACTGTTGAACCTGCTCCGCCATTCAAAATGATCATGCCTGATTTGGCTTTTGGCTCCATTTTCCAACCTGCACTTGTCATTCACAGATAGGAGCAGAAAGAACTACTTCTACCCTTTTTACTATCCTGGTCAGAAAGCATCTTAATATTCACCTATTTGAATTCAAAGGAAAAGTATTTCTCATCATTGTGGATTTTTATTCCCAATGGACTGAGGTGAATAAGCTGTGAGTCCACCTGTGAAGTCATTTTAAACTCTCTGAAGAGGATATTTTCCATGCATGACATTTTGGGATTTTCATCTCTGATAATGTGCCACAATTTGCCAATGGGTCTTTCCAATCCTTTGCAACCTCATATGAATTTATCCATGTAACAAGTTCACTGAGGTACCCTCGGGCCAATGGAGATGTTGTAAGGGGTTTAATCTTGAAAGACCTTCTCAGAAAAAATGAGAATTTTGGGCCAGCCGTGCTTGGCTGCAGGTCTACGCTGTTGCAGAATGGCTGTATGGAGCTTTTGGTAGGCCATGGGCTAACATCGAAGAATAGACCATAGAGCAGGAGTAGATCATTCGAACCCTTGAACATGCACCGCCAGCTAAAATAATCATGGCTGATTCTCTATCTCCATAATCCGTTATCTCCACATATCCCTTGATGTGTTTAACACAGTCTTCTGTGTTCGACAATGTTATGTTTGACAGAAGGAATCTGTCTCCAGCAGTGACACAGAAGCACAGCAGTAGGCAACTGGATTCCAGGCCACCAGCAGTCCTTTCCCTGACCAGTTTCTGAACAAGTGCCAAAACGAAACTCAAAAAGCAAACTAGTCTTTGCAGATGAAACAGAACAGGCTATTCCTGGCATGCAGGCAAGATTGTCTTTATATGCTCGGTGTGGCAGCATCACCGGCAACTGAATCACAAGCACACTTGCAGCAGATTTCTTGGAAATTCTTCATACCATTTTATTTCAATATTATGTGTATCACAAGGTTAAGGCTCAGCAGCACATTGTGATACATGCAGCACCTTCATTATTAATTTTTCAATAAAGATACAATGCATCACACCTCCAATTTTACATTCCATGTTTACTTTTGATTTTTAGATGGAAAGCAATATTGAAGAATGGTGGTTTATTAAAAATATAATTTAAAGCCAGAATTTCCCAAATCACAATTGAGTAGTGCATGATGCTTGTATTGGCTGCTGACCTTCTACCCACTCTTTCTTTATCTTCTCCTGTTTCTTTTCTTGTGATATGCCTTCTTGCTGCTTAATTTTCACAAGTACACATCGTCCTTTTTCATGACTGCATTGTGAATCACATATAAAGTACACCCATTTCATCAGCTAATTCTCTCCAAAGCATGCTATAAGGAAGTCCAAATATGGAAAGATTATGTGAAGACTGCAACAAACTTCTGGCTGCTGGTGCGCTTACTTGTCACTGAATGCACCAAGTGTATGAGAGAATAGTGATGCCATGAAGTATGTTTTTCCTTTGTTGGCTGTGGCTGAGTTGATAGCATTCTTACTTCAGAGCCACAAAGTTCAAGTCAAACTCCTGGACTCAAGCACACAAGCCAAGGCTGATGCTTCAATGCAGAACTGAGGGAGTACTGCACTGTCATAGATGCCATCTTTCACAACAGATGTTTCAAAGGACAGCAATGGAGTAATCCCCGATGTCTTGGCCAATATTTATCTCATAAGTGACACCACAAGAAAGCTGGTTAGTATCACATTGCTGTTTGTGGGAACCAGCTGTGTGCAAATTGCCTGCTGTTTTTCCTATCTAACAATGCTGACAATGTACTTCAAAGTATTTAATATGGCTGCAAAGCATTTGAAATGTCCTGTAGTCATGCAAGATGCTATATAAATGCAAGCCTTTCCTTTTTTTCATAAAATACATGACATATTTATTCATGACAGCAAACTTTTCAGATTGTTTGTTATCCTGGAATAAGTGGGGAACTACATAATTTCTCTCAGATTTTGCCTTTATGACTCTTGCTGGAAGCTGAATTTTCATGCTTGGAATATCCAGTGAATAATTAGTTTGAGGATATTGTTATCTTCAATGCTTTCAACTCTGCTTGCCAAGCCCCTAACAATGGCATTCCAATAATGATGGCATAATCTCCTTCATGGAAGGATTTTGATTTGATTTGATTTATTATTGTTACATGTATTAGTATACAGTAAAAAGTATTGTTTCTTGAGCGCAATACAGATAAGACATACCATTCACAGAGAAGGAAATGAGAGGGTGCAGAATGTATTGTTACAGTCATAGCTAGGGTGTGGAGAAAGATCAAATTAATATAGGTAGATCTATTCAAAAGTCTGATGGCAGCGGGGCAGAAGCTGTTCTTGAGTCCATTGGTACGTGACCTCAGACTTTTGTATTTTTTTCCCAACAGAAGAAGGTGGAAGAGTGTATGTCCAGGGTGCGTGGGGTCCTTAATTAAGCTGGGAAGTGAAGACAGAGTCAATGGATGGGAGGCTGGTTTGCATGACGGATTGGCCTATATTCACGACTTTTTGTAGTTTCTTGCAGTCTTGGGCAGAACAGGAGCCAAACCAAGCTGTGATACAACCAGAAAGAATGCTTTGTATGGTGCACTTGTAAAACTTGGTGAAAGTCGTAGCTGACATGCCAATTTCCTTGGTCTTCTAAGAAAGTAGAGGCATTGGTGGGCTTTCTTAACTATAATGTTGGCATGGGAGGATCAGAACAGGTTGTTGGTGATCTGGACACCTAAAAACTTGAATCTTTTGACCATTTCTACTTCATCCCCATTGATTTGGACAGGGGCATGTTCTCCACTATGCTTTCTGAAGTGGAGGTGGGATCAGGATATGCAGGCTTGGCTGTCCTCTCTAGTTAGCTCCTGCTGCCTACAATTATGTGCCTTTTGCCCTGGAAGAGAGAGGAAAGTATGTCATTTTGTCATGCAGTCTGATTTGCTGATGTATCTGCTCCTTGTTGCCCACTGGCAGTGTGTAAACTGTGAGATGTGTATGTGTGTGTGGTACTTGGAGCAGTGCTAAGTGTGTGAAGCTGAAAAAGGAAGTTTCATTTATACAAAACCACCCCAAAGCTAAAGTACTGGTTATATTGAAGGAAACACCACAGACAATTTGCACACACCAAGGGTCCCCAAACAGCAATATGACAATGAATGACTAGATGATCTGTTTTACAGCCCTGTTGATTGAGGGATAAATATTGGCCAGGATCCTTGAAATTGTGCGATCAGATCTGCCCAGCTGAGCGAACAGACAGAAAAGCAACATTGCAACACTCTCTCAAAATTGTGTGTGAGCTAAGCCTATTTTTTATTCATAAGTTTCAGGGATGACTTTAACTAACAACCTTCTGACTTCTAAGTAAGAGTGCTACAGATTGAGTCACAATAAGGTGAGACAAATGCTTGTTAAGTATGAGTTCTGACTGGACGATTTTTTTGTAGATGAGTGATGGGGGTGTGTTGATTTGAATAGTGACTGAGGCAAGTGGTAACCAATCGGTAGGTTACTGCATTGGAAGATGCATTCAATGACCTTGACTACTTATGTGTTGCCATAAAAATTCTTTCTGCACCACATTCAGAGACTCAGGACCAGACTGTTGTCATTGACCTCAACAACAGCTATTCTCCCAATTCCATTTAATCATACATGTGGAGAGTCTGCTGGCCCCCTTTGGACACATCTCTCCTTCTTTGCACATTCACCATGAAGACTGTCAGTGCAGCATCTGAGACCTATGAGCCTGCTCCTTCATATGTTCAGCCATCCTTCTCTCTTATTTCCTGGATCAGGTTTATCTCTGATGGGAATCCCATCATCTATTCCAACCATTTTGCTGACATGAGTTCTGACAGAAGGCCCGATCTTACCATTGCGATGCGCTCATTTTCAGGTGGGTAAAGTCGGACATGAGGCCATTAATGCGATCTGCGCCCAGGTCCGTGCAGATGCCCACTTTACCGAGGCCTGGGAGGGACTGCGATCCGATTTGCGCCCATTTGCATGCATTTAAATAGAATTAATGAATTGCCTGCCCAATTTTATCGGCATTTCCCCCTTTACCACCACATTTGCGCACCCAGATTCGGTGCAAAACAGATGTGCTCAGCAAAGGTCTGTTTCGGGCGTGCAAGCTGTTGAAGAGTTAACTTCAGCACTTCCAACAGCTCTCTGACTCAGATTGGTGGTGGGGAGGGGAGGGAGGCGAGTCAAACTGTTCTCTGCTGAAGGAGAGTGTGGGGGAAGGGAGGCCTGAGGGGGAGTGGAGGAGGAGGCAGGTCAGATGTATCTCTGGTGGGAGCAGGGGGAGGGAGGCCAGATCGTTATCTGGTGGGTGCGGGGGAAGCGGTTCAGGTCATTGTTTGGTGAGAGGGTGGTGGGAGAAGGGGGCACCAGATCATTGTCTAGTGAGGAGGCAGGAGACAGGTCAGATGGATCCTAGGAGTGGGGGAGGGAGGCCAGATGGATCTTAGGGGGGGTGGTGGGAGGGAGGCCAAATGGATCTGGGAGCAGCGCAGTAGCAGGGACGGGGAGAGTCCACTGCCACTCCATGGGTGATCAGTGGGGGGGGCAGAGGGGGCAGGGGGTCATGAAGGCTCTGGGTAGCAGGGGGCGGGTATATAAAGGGGACAGTTATGTTGTGGGGGTGGGGTGATGTCTGTGGGGACCATCGCTCCTGAGCCACTTTATCTGCTTTTTGCGGATCGGGAACAATGTGACAGTGGCACGATTTTCAAATTCTTTTTCTAACTGCGCATGTGCAGTTCAAATCAGATTGTTTCAGGCATGCTAAGCCCTGCACACAGTGCGATTCAGAGTGCAATTTTTTTTCAGGCTAAGTGCATATGGGAGCGCCTGAAAACAGATTTCTAAGTCGGATCTGAATTGCACCCAGCTATAGCACTTAAAATGAAAATGGTAAAATCAGGTCCAGAGTTTGTATCCAAAATGTCAATTAACGTTTTAGATGCTGTTTGAGCTGCTAATGTCTAAAATTTTTTGTTTTTATAGTGTATAGATCATTTTTCTTCAGATTTCTCTATAATGTTATCCCTTTTAAGCTTAAACTGCAATTAGAGTTAGTAATACTGGGGATGACTGTACCTTATTGGAGATTTTGTTTAAGTCTTCAATTATAGTTGCGTACTTTCTCAGTTCTGCAGTCTTCATCCCATTCTCATTTAATGTACACCCCACTACCTCTGATTAACACAGCACTGTTCTTTTCCATTTTGCCTATCTCTTTTAAAAGTTGAGTATTCTGGAATATTTATTTCCCAACCTTGCACACATTCCAGTCAGTGTAATATTGATATTGATCTGTGAATGTTGAACTGTGAGAATAACTAAGATTTATTTTGCGACATAGACCATATTCTAGTCCATCCATTGGGCCAAATCAAATTGATAATAAAATTGCTGGTGTCTCTTCAGGGTTCTGAAAACTTTCAATGTTTAAAATCTGTACCTGACCTTCATTACTTGTGAGAGTTTTGTAAAGTTCATCATTGAATTTAGTGAGGAAAAGTAAATAATTTGAATTCTTGAAAGCAACTTCAGGACTTTTTTCAATAGAACTTTTAACATTCCATTTCCCAAACTTTTCAAATGAGACACCAAGGCACCAATTGTTTCAGCTTCTTGTAAATTAAAATGAATGATCTTAACCTATAGAAGTATACATAATCTTGCCCGACATCCCTTTCCTCCTGCTCACCAATTTTCTGACCTCTGTCTTCTTCTTATGGAGTTGATCCTTTGCATGGTTACAGTTCCGCGGGCATTGAGTTACTGGCTAGAAAGTGGAAAAGGATAGTCTTGGTGTGTGTGGGGACCGGGGGTCGGGGGGGAGTGGAATACATAAAAATGGGATAAAGACTAAAAAGAGAAGGGATTTAACTCAGAAAACCAAGATGTAGAATCAGTCTTGCAGAACTCTGAAACAACAAAGAGCAAAAACACACTGAAAGGGATAACCTACGGGCCATTATGGGTGGAATTTTCTATTCTAGGACTAAGGTGGATGCAGAAACAGAGACTATTTGCAGCTGTAGAGGCTGCTGGGAACTTGCACTATATCATGAAACTCTGGTTGTATTAATCATTAATTTGGGGGTTTCCTGATGTATCACTTGGCAGGGTGTTACCCTACCATAATATTAGGCATCATTTTTAAATGATGCCCAGGCAGCAACTTACCCAATGTTGAGGGAGGACATGGCACAAAGAGGACATGGCGTTTTGGTACCCAAATTCAATGATGTCCTTCTGGGCACCCTTCTTGGTGAAGTGAAGGTCAAGTAGGATGTCCTGTAGCCATAGGATGGGAGGAGGAAACTGACCATGGAAATAAATCCAGTACAGGTTCTCTAGGGCAGCCACTGCCCAAGGTGTGCAACAGAGGATTGCCCTGCAGTGCAGGAAGCAGATGAATGACCTCATTCATTCCGTCGGGTAAGCAGACTCTTTATTGCTCACACTCACCTCACTGAATAGTACAAGAAGTGCACTAAAGGTGCATGTGCCTCAATGGCAATTCAATGTCTCATAGCCCTACTGAGTCCATCTACTTTGCAGGTGGAGAGGCAAATGTGGATCTCTGACCCTTCCAGACATGCTTTCTGCGGTGACAATGGGGGAAGGGGCACAGGCTTTTAGGGCACCAGCAAGCAGCACTAATGATATGCCTCTGTCAGCCTTATCCTTATAGCACATTTTCAGGGTTCTGAAGGTTGCTACCTCAGACCCTTCTGGACAGCCTCTAACATATCAATCACATGACACACAATCCAGTGGATTATTATTTGTAAAACTGGAAAAATTAGGAAGATAAATAAAACCTGCTCTCAACCCCCCTTCTCTCTTTGTGCATGTTAAGTTAAGCCATAAAGGAGAGGGAGAAGATGGGTGAGGGCCATTAACTTTTCAAAGATCCCACCAAATTCAAAGAACAGACAGCCCTGTTGGCAAGTGAATGGTCATGATGTGGGTATGCCGGCGTTGGACTGGCATAAACACAGTAAAAAGTCTGACAACACCAGGTTTTAGTCCAACCTATTTATTTGATAATATACTCACAAGCTTTCGAGGGACACCCTCTTCGTCAGGTGAATGGAGAGTTCTGGCCTCAGACAGAGCATATAAAGCACAGACAGTTTAGAGATTACTGATTAGAATGCGAAAATGTAAAGATTCGCATTCTAATCAGTAATCTCTAAACTGTCTGTGCTTTATACGCTCTGTCTGAGGCCAGAACTCTCCATTCACCTGACGAAGAGGGTGTCCCTCGAAAGCTTGTGAGTATATTATCAAATAAATAGGTTGGACTAAAACCTGGTGTTGTCAGACTTTTTGCAAGTGAATGGGACAGGTCCTGTAGAGATGGAGCAAGGGGCTTGTGGCACTATCCAGTAAGGATCTATGCATGTCGTAGAAGTCTAAGGGTATGTGTTCCTGCACGTTAGAGGCAGCTCATGCACCACCCCCTCCACCCACCACCATTCCACCCATAATGGCCTGTAGATTATCCCTACTCACATTTACAGGACGAAGTCCAAGAGAGGACTGAGGGCATCACAGAGCAAGAAAGTCCATCTATAGAGACATCCCAGCAATTACCTGCACTCTCCACCAGCACAGATGCACACATCCCAGTGGGTATTAAATCTGGTGTAGGAAAGGTCTCACATTCTGCTGGTTGCTGCATGGACACATGTTTGCAGTTGAATAAGGCAGGGGCTGGCCAAGTTCAAAGGCATTTGAAGGACTGCTGGGGAAGAGGAATTTATGAGGTTGGAATTTGATGATGTCGCTCTGGAATTGGCTTTCCAAGGGATGCTAGAGAGGCAGCAAGAAGCAAAGGAAACATTAGAGAGGGATGTCAGAGGTCCTCAACAGAATGAAATGTGAGGTGGAGGAGTCCGGTAACCTGTTAACTGAAGAACTGATGCTGACCCGTGCAGCGATGGAAGTTTCCATGGGAAGGGTGGTGGACTCCATGAAGTACCTGGTCCAGCAGATTCTACCTGAGATGTGCGCAGACTTGGCAATACGCTGCTGTAGCCATGGGTGAGCTTATGTAGTAGCTACTTGAGAGGGGAATGGGGCACCAGGAGGGAAGTCAAGGTGCCCCTTCTCCTCAAGGAATCAAGCAAAGACCCTTGAGCACCGAAAGGCAGCAGTTCAAGACCACTAGCTGGGGTCTCCACTCAGGATTCTCCAAGGATGTCCGGTTCTTCTAAAGTTTCTTAGCCTGTGAACACTTTAGCCTTGTACTCTTTGACCGCAGCAGGAAACGTTGCCCCCAACAAAACAGCCAAGTTAAGCCAGGGCCCTCCATGCCTCAGGTCTCTAGAGGATAGTTCACTTGCACTTTATTCATTTTTGAAGTGGTTTATTTACAATTACCCCCAAGTACGCTACCCCCTCCACCCACACCATCTTCTGAGGGACACCCCATGTCCCTTGCAAACATGCATGTGCAGGAAGGCAAAGGTCTTTGTCAGGGTCCTTGTGAGCCACAGGCAAGAAGTCTCTCGTGCATACTGAGCCTTTGCCCTTCACACTCTCATTTGGCCCAATGTTCTAGCATTGTGAAAACTACTTGCTGGAATTTCCCTTCAATCTTTCTCTACACCCAGCTATGACTGTAACACTACATTCTGCATCCTCTCCTTTCCTTTATGTTTGGTATGCTTTGTCTATATAGTGCGCAAGAAGCAGTACTTTTCACTGAATACCACACATGATGGGCTGAATTCCCCACTCCAGACATTATCCTCTATGTGCCAATAATAAATCAAATCAAACTTACAAAAAAATGGTAGGGCAGTTATTTTGGGTATCCCTCAATTGACTCACAAGAACAGATGATTGGCTGTTGCTATTTGTGGGAGCTTGCAGTGCACAAATCAATTGCTGCATTACATTAGCAATTATAGTTCTCTGGGCTGTAAAAAGGGGATGTCCCAGGTCAGGAAAAATGTTATAAAGAAGCTTGTCATTCTTTTGTTCTTTTCTAACTTTATCAGCATTGCCCTCTGTTTCTATCTCCTTCACATGCTTATCCAGCTTCCCCTTAAATGCGCCTATACTATTCATTTCAACAACTCCCTGTGGTGGAGAGTGCCACATTCTCATAAATCTCTGAGTAAAAATGTTTTTTTCTGAATTCCAATTGCTTTGGAATTAGCATGGCAAGCCAGAAATCATGACCCCGTGCATGGAAAGGAAGGTAACCCAATTTCTAGCCCATGATTTTTATAGCTTATGCTATCTCCTTTTGGAAATTTCAAGTTTTATTTACTATGCACAAATTTATGCAGTTTAAAATTAGTCACCATAATGGTAATCTATGTCAATAAAATGGGTATTATAATGTATTAGAGTATATTGATATAAACCTATCATAACTCGAGAACATTGCCTGTATGCTTCAATACCATAAATCTTTTAAGGATTACAAAAGATTTTTCTTTCTCTCCATTCAAGGACTGTTTGCTGGAGCTGTAAAGAGTCACTTGGAAACATTTGAATTGTACATTAACCCTTTCAAATTAAAAAGTAATTAGGAATGTTTTAGGTTCTTTTCTGAATGAGAGGGTTAAGAGAACAAATCACTTTTGGCGAAACTGTGAATTCCTTTCTTTTGCACAATGACTCATTGCCTTGTTCAGCTGAGTACCACCACAGTGTTTCACCTCAATTAAGCTCCACATAAAATGTTGAGTGGAGACTATATTTTTTTCTTTTATGAATGGCTTAGTGTTGGGCATTGCATTTCAATTGCTAGAGGTTATTAATGAGAAAAAGGGATTAAGTGTTGTCGTTAATACCTCATTTAACAACTCCCACATATTGATTAACTATAACTACAGCATCATTCAACAAAAAAGGCAAAAGAGTAGGTTGAAATTTTATCTAAATTAGTCAGAGGCTATTCACACTCTGGCTGGACCGGCATGCTTTGAGGCAGGGGCCTCTGCATGTAGAAGGCTTATCACCATTAATCAGATACTCGGATGTGCGCCAGCAGCAATGCGATGAACAGTGATGCAAAACTTACCATTAGAGCCATTAGCGGTGCTGCTAAATTTGACCGGTTTAAGGTTGGCAGTTGGTCTGGAAAGCAGCCTGCTTGGCTGTCTGTGGGTCTTAATTAAGATGTGTTCAATTCTAACTCCCCTGCTGTGTCACAGACCAGTGCTCAGACATTTTCAGCTGGTCCAGCCCATGACTTTGACCTTCTGAGCAGTCCAAAGTTCCCTGGGGAACCGTTCAGCTCATGAGGTCTGATTTCACACTTCTAGGCTGCTTTGCCTCTCTTCACAATGACAGGGAAACAAAGCCCTTTAGAGTAGGGCGCACGGGGACTTGTTTAAATTGGAAACTAGAGAGGTGTCAAGGAACAGGGTTATGGGCTACAGAATAGCATTTTTTAATAAAGAGCTCAGAGCTTTGAGTCAGCTTAAAAGGCTGGGTTTACCAATATAATTAACAGAGAAGGGTGTTATCTTCCTTAAGCCTGTACATTCCCATAGCATTTTATATTGTCAAATTTCATGAATAAGACTTCTGTCTATTTAAAAAGAGAAAATATAAATTAACTTTAGATAGAAGCAAGTTGGTAAATGCTTTCAAACTACAAGGTTTTTAAACTATTGATGAATAAGAACAGTGGGTGGGGAGTACATTGGTTACGTTTCTGGGCAAGTAATCCAGATGCATGTCTGAGTAATCCAGAGAGAATGAGCTCAAATCAGTGCAGTTTCGATATTTTAAATTCAGTTCAAAAAGGGAAAAAAGGAGATTAAAACAAAAATTGGCATTGGGACAAGTGGTCATGGCAAATGGTTGTAGAAACCAAAGTGCTTCATTAGTATACTTCAGGGAAGAAAACTGGTCCTGCTTAGGCCTGACCTATCTGTGATTCCAATGTCACACGTGATGGTTGGGTAAAATTCTCTTAAGCCCCTGCCAGTGGGGTTGATGGCGGACATGGAGGGAGAATTCAGCGGGAGGTCCAGAAATCAGTTTCACGTCAGCATGAATTTACAGTGGGATCTTCTGCTGGTGCCCAGAGTGGCAGGTCAGAAAACCTTCCAGAGGCTGCCATGAATCTCATTTGTGACCCGTTAATCGCTTCTCGGCCTTTGGCTAAGGTCAAGCGTCCAATCAAACTCAAGATGGGGATCAATGCCTTGTCAGCTTGGATCTTATTTGTTTCTCTTTTGGGAACCATGAATAGGATTCAATTGTAATTTGAATTTGGTTTTTGAAGCAATCAAGGAATGGACTCGGGTCTGCTCGGTCCATTCTGAGCATTGACTTTGTTACTTTAAGAACGGAGTAAAAAGTTTTATGAAAGTGGGATGTAGGTGAAGGTCTGACATCCCACGCCAGATTCTTTACAATGTCGGTGGGAAAACACACCAACATGATCCACACTTGAACAATGTGGTATGCAGATGTCAGGACTCATCTGAATAATGCCTGGGGCTGTTTCCAAAATTCAGGGTGGAGGCCATCTGCAATATTGTCCCTGAAATACCACAACAGTGGGTCAGAGGAGTATGTACAAATGGACCTTCCAGATTAGGTGTCCAGAAAGAGGTCCATCTTCTAACCTCAGAATATTCTTCATTTTCAGGAGCTCTGTCTTCTGGCTGAAGATTGCTCCTGGAGATCTACCTTAATTTACAGGAGGTCCACTTTATTTCTTCAATTGTGGGTCAGTGATGTGGGATGCCTTTTTAACATGGCACCTGGATATGATGGTGGACTATGTGCCATGCAGACTTGCCTCACCACTGAATACAACATGAACCACCTGGGTGCATATATAATGAGGTCAGGGCAGAAAGACCTGGTGTGTTTTTCCACGAGTCCTGACAATGAGAACACTCCACATTCCTGCCTTTCCACAGCACTTAGCCTCCAAATTGGAGTCTGTTGTCTCTAAACTCCCCTCACAAGTGGTTTGGCAAAAACCCCTCAGTTGTATAAAATCTGGGCAACTAGGGAAAGGCCAAGCCTTGAAAGGATTTGAAAACAAGGGTAAGAATTATAAACTGGGAGTGAATATGGGTCAGCAAATACAGAGATAATTGATGAATGGTTCTTGATGTGAGTTTAGATATTGTTAGCAGAGTTTTGTATGGCCTCAAGTTTAAGGAAGATGGAGTTGGAGACTGGCCAGGAGCAAAGTAACCTCTGGTCCCAGATCTCATGGAAATTTCCAAATTTGAGGCACCTGTGCTGTGAGCATCCAGGCAGCCTTTTGTCCCCAATTCTTGAGCAGATGTACTCTACCAACTTATACATATGCACTGAACTCTCCTCCATGTGGCCCAGTCCAGTACTATCACACAATTGCCAGCAGCATCCCATTGTCATAGCTTTGGCAGACCTGAACACATTTCTACCTCCCTTCCCCCCATTGCCCACTCACTACCACTTTGATCCTAAGATGTCCCTTAAAACCTTGGCCAGTTGTCAGGAATCCATCAGAGTAATCCAGTCTAGAGGTAACAAAAGTATGGATAGGAGTTTCGGCTGCAGGTGATTTGAGGCAGGGGTGATTTGGATGGTATTACAAAGGTTAAAATAGTTGTACTGACTGATGGCTTGGTTATATTTCAGAAGTTTATCTTGGGATCAAATGTGACATCAAGTTTGTGAGGAGTCTAATTCAACCTCAGTTGCCAGGGAGAGGGATGGACTAGAGAGAGTAGTTTGTGACTGGTTTCAAATATCTTTAGGTTTCTCAATATTTAACTGGAGGGAATATTTTTTAAAGTTTTTATTTATTGGTGTCATAAATAGGCTTACATTAGCACTGCAATGAAATTACTGTGAAAATCTCCTAGTCGCCACACTCTGGTGACTGTTCAGGTATACTGAGGGAGAATTTAGCATGGCCAATGCAACTAACAAGCACATCTTTCAGACTGTGGGAGGAAACTGGAGCACCCAGAGGAAACCCATGCAGACAGGGAGAGAACATGCACAGACAGTGACTCAAGCCGAGAATTGAACCTGGGTCCCTGGCACTGTGAGGCAGCAGTGCTAATCACTGTGCCACTGTGCTGCCCATCTAGTACTGGAAGTTGGGCAAGCATTTTGACAATTTAGAGTTAGTGAAAGATCAAGCAAGATGGCAGTGCTACAGAGCTGGGTTTTGTCAGTGTATGTGTTGGAAATTAATGTATTTTCAGACTTTATCGCTGAAGGGCAGAATGTAGATGAGAAATAGGGAAGGGCTATCTTCTTTATAGGACAGTCCTGCAGGATATTAAGGTTTTTCATATTTTGGAGCTCTCTCATTTGATGTGTGTGGTTTTCACAATATTCAGTCAATTTTCAGAATATTTAGGCAACTCTGCATGCATAGTCTTCTTCCTTTCCAGTTGTTCAAAAAGTCACAATCATGATCACTGGTAGGATTTTTGTCTACCAAGCAGAAGACCCAGATTTGCTTCCCCACTAATGCAGGGCTGTTTATCTTGATTGAGTGGTCAAAACTGTTATAGCTGGAGTTCAACGTGAGGTCACTTTTGATTCACAAAAGACAGAACCAAATCTTTCCTACACATCGAAAGTTAGTTATTCTTTCTTTCCCTAGTCCCATGTGCAATCCAAAGACAAATAAACAACAATAATATTCAATTTCTACCTATAGTAACTACCAGGATTGATCACCCACTTGCATTATTTTCTTCATTTATAATTTCACAAATTAATAGAGAAGCAGTTAGTAGTTGATTAACAGGAAATGGTGACATTAGTGTATGTTCTGGACATTCACTTCTAAACACCTATATTCTGTCATCGAATTTCCCCTTCATTTCAAAAGTTTGACAGCATTTATACATGAAAACCAATAACATATGTGCAGGTTATCAAAATGTTATAATTTTGTCATAAATAGGCCATGAGGAATATGTTTAATATTACCACAGAAATGTAGTTTTCTTATATGCCTAGGAATTGTATTAACTGACTGTATTTATCTGCCCACTACAATAATGGAGGCATTCACCTATTTAAAATAATTGTATTAACAGCTGTTTGAAACGGTGGACAAAAAGAAGGTCATACACATGTTAAATTTTCATCTGCTAACACTGGCAACAGTCACTTCAGGCTGTTTGAAAAAACAATCACAGGAAATTGTTCTTAATTAGCATTTCTATAAAATTTCCAATCAATGAGTCAATTTTCTGTACAGTGAGGAAGTGGAAATACATTTTAATTTATTTAATATGTATACGTATATGTAATCTTTACCATATATTCATCTTTCTGGTGCCATGTTTCATTTAATCTTAGAAACGTGTTACTACTTATAAAACATTTGCTTATCACTGTCAGTGGTCATGGTGTTGTCGACATTTTAGAAAACTGCATCCTTGCCCCTGCTTAGTATTACCTTCCTATGCATTTAATTTAAAGTTTACAAATCGATTATACCAATCTGGAGCTCCACTAAACCAAAAGCACCACCATATGTAACTTATGCATAATTGTATTTAACACAAAATTCTCCTTCTTAAAAATATACCTACATTTATATTTAGTTGGCTTAGAAATCATTCTTAAAGTATTTGACAAAACCTGGAAAACATTCAAAACAAAATTAAGAACACTGTCTATTTCATAACTCCAAAGTAGAATGAAGAGATTCTACTTAGTGTTTCAATTTCAGTGTAATTTAAATATGCCATAAAGTACAGATAACCTAATAATTAACATTAAATTTTAAGTATTTTTTGCTTCAACTACTATGATATATACAAGTTAACAATATATTTCGACATTGTGTATATGTTAAGTAATAAATCACTACCTTAAAATTCATGTTCAGAATATAAGAAATAGGACAAAACATAGACTATACTGCCCCTCGAGCCTACTCTCCATTCAATAATGTTCTGTAGACCAACTTTAAAGGTAACTGTTGTGTGGGTCTGGCAGGAATATGTGATCATTGTATGGGACTTGGATAAAAGTTTTGTAGGAATGCTTATTGGGCAATATGTCAGGCTTTTTGAATTTGTGCTTTGCTCACTCTATTTTGTCATTATCCCAAATAGATTTTTGGAAGTGTTTTACCTGATGTTGCATTTTGAGTATTTCTGTGAAATTCTGGCCTAAAGAGGGCAGCATGGTTTTGGGCAGAGACAGAAAGAGAAAAAAGTGTGGTCACATCAGCCAATGAAGGCAATGGTCCGATTTCTCTATGTTGAATATTACACGGAGAATATCAGAAGAGCGACCCGATGTTTTGGATGCACTCTGACTGGGCATTTTAAAGATGCCAGAAAAGAAACTTGACTGAAACTAAAAAGGAATTTACATTTTAGAAATAAAAATCTTCCTAAAATACTTCGTAATAATGGAGACATTTATGCCTATAGTCTTTCTTCACTCTCGGAGAGACTGCAATGATTCTGTAGCAGTCATTTGAACTTATTTGATAATTTTATGTCTAAACCAGAAGTAACCTTAAAGATTGAGAAACAAACAGCTTCACAAACTGTATGCATGACATTATTTCTTTGGAAAGACTGCATGAGAAAGCTACAAGTATAAATCAGATATTTTTCTGCACATTTATAGGCTTTAACTGAAATTCCCTTTTGGGTTTATAAGGTGACTTACTTGTCAGGAAAGTCCTTGAGGAAAATATTGGAAATTGATTTCAAAGACAATTGTCTGCTTAATAGCAGCCTGAAAGTAAATGCTTTAAAATAGTATGTAGCACCACTGATATTTCAGTGCATGTACCATGCATTCACTTCTCATGAAACTGCATAATTGCCCCTCATTTCTGTTCCTGTATGAGTACTCTGGTGTCTGTTTTTCAGAAGCTTATTGCACTTTGTACAATTGGTTTTAAGTACGTCTTTGTTTCTATATCTTTTTAACTTAATTAACATCATTTGTCGGGTGTCAGTTAAATGCCTGAATTGTGCAGTATTCTACAGGCATATGAAAGACTTCTTTGATCTATATGATCAAAAGGGTTGCAGTTATCTCAGAGCTCCTGGTAATGTTGCAGACCCCATTGAGATGTGTGCTTTTGTCACTGGGCCCTATCTATTAAATTTGTTTTCCATCCCTACACGGTCAGGTTAATTACCACAGAAATCCAGAAGTATTCCTAGTCAACAGTGAATGTCATTGTCATTTCATCTTCTTCAGGGAGACTAAAATATCAGTGTCAATGAGGAAGCCCAACTCTTGTAGGAAAATTGCACGGATAGTTATGTCAAGTAAATCGAAAAAGTGGCAATGCACTACATTAAGAACAGATATACAGGCCACTGCACTTGTACTGAACTCCTATAATTTGTGTCAGTTAATTTATTAAAGGAGCACATCAATAATGGAGAATGCTTCATTTGAGCTAGTTTGGCACAAACTACATTTAACATCAAGTTTATCCATTTCATCTCAAGATTAAATTCTGGCATTTAAAACCTTTTTATAATGGAAGGAAAATCCCAGCTCAGCTGTGAAATTTTTCTCTAACTTGTGTTAACGTCAGAATCCACCAAAATTAGTTTTCATGAAGTTGAATCACAGGGTTGTTGATCAACTAATAGAAACAGAGGTTAATCATTCTGTGGTGGCATTCTTGTCTGATCTGCCATTCAATTATATCATAGCTGGTCTTTTTCTGAATTCTATTTGCCTGCCTTCATTCAATACCTTTTCTAAACAAAGATCTATCTATCTCAGTTTTGAAGTTTTTAATTGATCTAGCCTCAACTGTGTTTTGGGATGAAGGATTCCAGATTTTCATGACTCTGTATCAGAGAAGTACTTCTTGATTTCCCATTGAACAGGCTAGCTTAATTTTAAGGCTATAGTTCCTTGTTCTGGTTTTCCCCATCAGAGTAAATAGTTTCTTTTTTTAATCCACCCCAACGTGATGGTAAAAGCAGACTGTAACAGAAGAGATCAGGGATAGGGAAGAATCTGTAACCCAGATTAACTGTCACTTGATGTTTCAGCTGCACAGCTATAAATCTGATCCAGTTTTTGAATTCCTATCAGTGCAAGTAATTGTTGCTTCTTAGTTTGTAATTCCCAAGTTATGAAAAATGTTACATTTAAAAATGGCTTTTCTTTAGGGAGCAGTGACCCATTTTGTGTGATTGAACTGAACAACGACAGACTGCAGACACATACTGTCCATAGGTGTCTCAACCCTGAATGGAACAAAGTCTTCACTTTGTAAGTATGAGCACAGTGATTTCTTGCATGCTTTATAAAAAAAACACAGATAATAAATTTCCTTGTCCCAATGACACAGCCTTTAACAACATGTATTGTCAATACTTGGGAAGGATGTGTTATCACTAGTATAGTATACAGTCATAGCAAAGCGATGGAATTATAGTTCCAAACCTACTTTCCAAACAGTTAAATTTGCATATCAAACAAATGTGAATGGAAATTCATTATTAAAACAGGGTGTTGTATTGATTATATTGCAAAATATTGCAGTGCGATACTGAAAGGATATCCAAGAGGGATCAAGGACAAAATCAATTTGCATGAAGCTAAAGGACAAAAAATGTACATTGTTTGGTGTAGACCATAGGCCACTTATCAGCGGGAAAATTGTAGAGGATCAAATTTGCAAATTAATTACAGAGAAATTATATAAGTGTATAATGAAGGGACTTTCATTATCTAAACACAGACTGGGATGGAAATTGCGCAAAGCATAGAGAAGGGCAAGAGTTCCTAGACTCATTCAGGAGAATTTCTACAGCTGTATGTTTTCAGTCCAGTGAAAAAGGAGGCGTTACTGGACCTGGTTCTTGGGACTGAAATGGGCCAAATGAATGAGGTGTTCATATGCTAACATTCAAAGGGCAGTGATCTTGATGTCATAAGGTTTAGATTGGTTATGGAAAGGAACAAGGAGCAATTTAGAGTAAGAATAATTAACTGGCGGAAAGCCAACTTCAATGGGGTAAGAATGACCCAGATAAATTGGAATCAAAGATTAGCAGGCTAAATTGTAACTGAACCATGGCTACCTTGAAAGAGCTAATTCAAGTAGATTCAAGATATATTCTTACAGAAGAGAAAGGTGCAGCAAACAAAGCCAGAGCTTCCTCAGCGAAACAAAGAGACAGAATTAAGATGCAAATTATGGCAAAGACGTTCACCAGTCAAAGTACAGAGCGGTTGTTGTCACCACAGCTCGAGAGAGATCTGGACTGTGCATCAGCAGCCAGTAAGAATGCAAGACAAATTCCATCAGCAATGCCTTTGCCACATCCTTTAGATTCAATGGGAATACCATGGAAAAGATTCTGCTGTTGTTGATGTCAGCTCCACAAGCATTAGGCAAAATTCCTGCAAAATCATTTTCAATGCCAACAAGCATCTTCCCTGTTGGGTCCTGTTATCTCAACTCACAAGTGGCTAGTTTACTCACGGAGGACAAAGAAAGTCCTCATCAAAGAAACACCAAAGCTCAGCAACATTGAGATTAGTGACTAGGAGGAGCTTGTTGCCTATTGATCAAATGTTGGCAACTTGTCCATCAAGCTGCATCACACTTTAAGTTCAAACATCTCAATAATGAGACAGAGTGACACAGAGAAGAAAAGAAAAGGAAGCAAATCTTGCACTCCAGCATCCAATACGTCATGGGATTTGTACCCAGAAATCTGCAATTTTACTCTGATTGAGGAGGTGGCAGATAGCCTGCCTACCAGCCATGGGTCAATTGAGGCCCTTAAGAAGCCAATGAACGCATTTTGATGCCTCTTCCTATGCCAGCTGCAATGTTTCCTGTGTCAGGCAGAAGTTGCAGAGCCCAGCAGCTTTCATTACTTGAGCTGGTGCTGTTGCACTGGAGACTGGCTGCCGCGCCAGCATTTACCACTACACCTCATAGTTGTTCCTTGGGCCAGTGAGCTGTCGTAAATTTGATTGGTTGGCAGCTCTTGGAGGCAGGACCTCCTCCTCCTCCAGTTGTGGTGGAAGTCTTGCCTCAACTAAATAAGTAATCTAATGAGTATTCAGTAGCTACAGGCAAATCTGCCGGATCTGAGGCAGGCTTGACACTGACATTTACACTGCGGAAGGGATCCCGTTGCAGGGTAAAATCCAACTGTCTGTGTGCAGAGGAAAATTTTAGCAACATGCTACTGCAGAGATCAAATTAGGAACACAAAGTAGTGAATTGCTAGACCTGACTGTGCTGTGCCATGATCCATTGAGCATAAGTACATTCTGTCACCTTGTCACTGAAAGTGTTTTAAAATTATTTTCAAGACAAATTTTACAGTTATACTATAATTCTGCAGAGATTGCTGATGAATCATTTTTAATAGTCAATGCATGGAGTTATTGGTGAAATACTGCTAATACGAAATGAACCCTTCATAGGAAAGAAATGATAGACATGGATGTGAAATTCATTCACCCTGAAATTGGGCACCTGGCCTTAGAGTCACAGCATGCCCCCATATTTTAGAAATGAAGTTAGTAAGACACAAAATCTATCAATCCACCTCATTTCTTTCATAGTGATGATGTCACAAGCAACTTCCTTGCAGATCGAGACTCCATCTCTCTGCAAGAGCCCTCTGCACATTCAAACACTTTGCGTCGTGTAGACTCCAGGCAGGCTTTTTTTTAAAAGCACGAGCTTCATAACAAGGAAGCTTGTTGCAAAGCTGTTGGATTTTTTTTGCCATTGAGTGGGTAAGGAAGGAAAACGCTGCCTGATTTCATGACCTCGCCTTGCACTCACTGTGTCAAGAGGTCAACTCCTGGCAGAAGGCCATGTTTCTGCCCAGACTTGCAAGAGGCACTCAAGACTGAAGGGAATGAGAGTAGGAAACAAGGGTGGTTATTACACAAGTGCACTTCCACAGACCTGGCTGCAGTGTCACAAAAAGTTTAATGCTTCACTTTTGCAGTCAAGGTAAGTGATTGCATCTGCACATTACATCTTGCAATCGCCATACCACCCGACTCTCACACTGTTTAAAGTACCACACTCTGATCACTCACCCCTCAGCATGTCCTGACAATTAGGATTCACCCCTAACATTCTCATGGGACTCCTTATTCACATATATTTTCCAATCATGTCAACCACACACCAGATACCTCTACAGCCTATAGCTATTCACCTATAGCAGGCACATCAACCAAGCACACAGTCATTGACATTCAGTCCTCTCTTTTAATGGGGAAGATCACCCACAACAAAAGGGAGAGATAGATGGCAAGTGAATCCACAAACCCATCTCTTCAATGCCCTGAAGCAGATGGTCCACAAGATCATGGACACCATGGACACTATTGCCACAGAATCAGTGGCACCCAACACTGGCAAGACTATGTTTGATGTTAGTAAATTGCTGCCTTATGTAACTTTTCTACTCACTCCCCTCCCTCACCCTGAAGGGTGCCATGAAATGAATGCTGAGAGCCTACTCGTTTCCTCTTCATGCCCCCAACCCTCCAATCACCCTTCCCCTCCATTTACATTTTTATGCTTTCAGATCACCAAGAACTGCAGGTTGCTCAGTCCCTGTAGCCTCACATGGAAGGGCAAGAGGAGGAAGAGTGTTCTGAAGAAGAAACACTGTCACTTAATTTAACACTCGCAGCCACCAGCTCAGATACTGGCACTGTACAAATGTTAGCAGCTAACTTAGAGTCTATGTCTGCATATGGTGGGTCACAAACAAGCAGGTCAGTTTGTGTACAAACCTTTAAGAAAGTGTGAGCATGTATCAGTTCTGCTTCAGGAGACTCACATAAGGGCAAACTTAAGGCAGAACACTGATGAACATGAACCAAAATGCTTGTGCATTGGCAAGTCCACAACTGAGCCTGTAGCATCCAGCATTGGTGAGAACATTGCAGATGATAGTGTGTTTCTGCCATTTGCTCTGACCAAGTTGTTAGTGATGAGAGCATGGATTTCTTTCACCGCAGCCCCCTTTCCTCACACCATGCCCTTCTGATTTCCTGTATTCAAACACTCTCAAACTGGTACTTCCCCAATTGAGGAAACCAAGGGGGAAGGGAGTGAGCAACAGCAGAGCACTAATGAGGCCCTGTCACTTGATCTGAAACTCCCACTACCAGCTCAGATACTGGCACCACATGTACCTTGGAGGCAGTGTGGGATGACTTAACTGGGAATGAGTAGACTACAGCCAGGAGAGAGAGAGAAAGAGTGGTTCAGCTCACCAGAGAGTGATGTTGCAGATTAGTTCTTCTGTAGTGCATTTGTATGAGGTAGCATACAAGAAAGCTTTGATGGGAATGCACACTGAGATTTTGGATGCATTGGTTGGCTTGACAGAGAGAATGCTACCTTGTCACTATCAAAGAGCAAAGAGGATTCTTGCTCTAAACTGGTAAAGGGCATTGTACATTTGCACCCTTCACAGCTGTTGCTTCACCTCCTAGTCATGCTGCAGAAGCACTGCCACTACTGCCCTTTCTGTTGCAGCATTAGGACATGTTATTGAATCCCCTGCCCTACCTGTGAGGATTCTGCAACACTCTGGCAAATTCAGAAACTCCCCACAACACCTGCAAAAATATTCCAGAACACCTGCAGAAGCTATAAAAGTAACTTCCCCTGAAAGTAGGATGCCTGGTCCCTTAAGTAATACCAATGATGGGCCTCTCTTACTGCTTGTTGTTTGCAGAGTGATGCATGACTTTTTGGTCTAGACATGAATGGTCTAAATTAGGTATTCTAACATTTTATCTACTTGTTGCCCAATTGTCCTTGGCAGTTTTGCCCCCTGCTTTTCAATCACTGTAAGGCCAGGGGATGTGACCACTCCCTGCACTGCCCAAGTGTTTGTAGCCCACTCTCCCCAAAATCTGTACAGTTCCTAGAGCACCTCAAAATTGCATGATATTCAACCCCTAAAAAGGCAAGAGCAACAGGTCTGTGGGAACACATAGAACATAGAACAGTACAGCACAGTACAGGCCCTTTAGCCCTCGATGTTGTGCCAAGCTCTGTCCAAACCCAAGATCAAATTAACCCACCCCCTATCATTCTGGTGTGCTCCATGTGCCTATCCAATAACCACTTGAAAGTTCCGAAAGTGGCCATCTCCACTATCACAGCAGGCAGTACATTCCACACTCCAAGCACTTTCTGAGTAAAGAATCTACCTCGGACATCTCTCCTACATCTCCTACCATGAACCTTATAGTTACGCCCCCTAGTAACAGCTACACCCACCAGAGGAAATAGTCTCTGCATGTCCACTCTAGCTATCCCCCTCATCATCTTATAAATCACTATTAAGTCGCCTCTCATCCTCTTCTGCTCTAAAGAGAAAAGCCCCAGCTCCCTCAACCTTTCCTCCAAGACCTACCCTCCAAACCAAGCAGCATCCTGGTAAAACTCCTCTGCACTCTCCCCAATGCTTCCACATCCTTCTTATAGTGAGGTGACTGGAACTGCACACAATATTCCAAATGTGGTCTCATCAAGGTCCGGTATAGTTGCGGCATAACCCCATGGCTCTTAAACTCAAACCCCCTGTTAATAAATGCCAACACACTATAAGCCTTCTTCACAGCTCTATCCAATTGAGTGGCAACCTTCAGAGATCTGTGGATATGGACCTCAAGATCTCTCTGTTCCTCCACATTCCTCAGAACCCTGCCATTGACCCTTAATCCACATTCAAGTTTGTCCTACCAAAATGAATCACCTTGCACTTATTAGGGTTAAACTCCATCAGCCACTTTTCTGCCCTGCTCTACATCCTATCAATGTCTCTTTGCAGCCTACAACAGCCCTCTACCTCATCCATTACTCCACCAATCTTGGTGTCATCAGCAAATTGACTAACTCATCCTTCAGCCCCCTCTTCCAAGTCATTGATAAAAATCACAAATAGCAGAGGACCCAGCACTGATCCTTATGGTACAGTGCTGCTAACTGGCCTCCAGTCTGAAAATTTTCCCTTCACCATCACCCTTTGTTTTCTATTAGACAGCCAGTTACTTATCCAATCGGCCAAATTTCCTTCTATCCCACATCTCCTTGCTTTCTTCATGAGTCTACCATGGGAAACCTAATCAAATGCCTTACTAAAATCCATGTATTCAACATCAACTGCTCTACCTTCATCTACACACATAGTTACCTCCTCAAAGAATTCAATCAAATTTGTGAAGCACGACTTACCCCTCACGAAACTGTGCTGATTATCCTGGATTAAACTACATCTTTCCAAATGATCATAAATCCTATCTCTCAGGATCCTTTCCATTAACTTACCGACCACTGAAGTAAGACTAACTGGCCTATAATTACCAGGGTCATTCCTATTTCTTTTCTTGAAGGGAGGAACAACATTTGCCATTCTCCAGCCCTCTGGCACAACCCCCGTGGACAGTGAGGACCCAAAGATCAAAGCTAAAGGCTCCACAATCTCATCCCTTGCCTCCCAAAGTACCTTAGGATGTATCCCATCTGGCCCAGAGGACTTATCAACCCTCAGGTTTTTCAAAATTGCTAATACATCTTCCCTCAGAACATCTACCTTCTCCGGGTTTTTCAAAATTACTAATACATCTTCCCTCAGAACATCTACCTTCTCCATCTTATCAATCTGTATCACACACTCATCCTCAAAAACATGGCCCCTCTCCTTAGTGAACACTGAAGAAAAGTATTCATTCAACACCTCACCTATCTCTTCTGACTCCATGCACAAGTTCCCACTACTGTCATTGACTGGCCCTAACCTCACCCTGGTCATTCTTTCATTTCTCACATAAGACTAAAAAGCCTTGGGGTTTTCCTTTATCCAACTCGCCAAGGACTTCTCATGCCCCCATCTAGCTCTCCTAAGCCCTTTTTTTAACTCATTCTTAACTGCCTTGTAACGCTTAAGCGATCCAACTGAACATTTTTTTTAATCCTTACATACACTTCCTTTTTCTTCTTGACAAGACATTCAACCTCCTTTGTGAACCATGGTTCCCACACTCGGCCATTTCCTCCCTGCCTGCCAGGGACATACCTATCAAGAACACGCAGTATCTGTTCCTTGAAAAAGCTCCACTTTTTGTTTGCGCCCATACCTGACAGTTTCTGTTCCCATCTTATGCTCCCTAATTCTTGCTTAATTGCATCATAATTACTCCTGCCCCAATTATAAATCTTGCCCTGCTGTGTGACCCTATCCCTCTCCATTGCAATAATGAAGGACACCAAATTGTGCTCACTATTTCCAAAGTGCTCTCCCACAAACAAATCTAACACTTGGCCTGGTTCAGTACCCAGTACCAAGTCCAATGTGGCCCCACCTCTTGTCAGCTTATCCACATTTTGTATCAGGAAACCCTCCTGCACACACTGTACAAAAAGTGTCCCATCTGAACTATTCGACCTGTAAAGGTTCCAATCAATATTTGGAAAGTTAAAGTCACACATGATAACTACCCTGTGATCTCCATACCTTTCCATAATCTGCTTTGCCATTTCTTCCTCCACATCTCTATTATTATAGAAAACTCCTAACAACGTGACCAATTCTTTCCTATTTCTAACTTCAGCCCATATTACCTCAGTAGGCAGATCACCCTCGCAGTTCCTTTCAGCAGCTGTTAAACTATCCTTGATTAACAATGCTACTCCTCCACCTTTTTTACCACCTTCCCTACTCTTACTGAAACATCTAAACCCCAGAACTGCCAATAACCATTCCTGTCCCTGTTCTAACCTTGTCTTCATAATGGCCACAACATCAAGTTCACCTTCAAGTCACATATCATCCTGATTTGGAGATATACACTATCCTATAGTGAGTGGATTCTGCATTAAAGCTTGGAACTTTGCACTGAACAGTGTCACAAGAGGATTTTCACTATATGGATTGCAACATTTCAGAAAAGCAGTTCACTGCCACCTTCTTGAGGGCTGCTAAGTAGGACAATAATAAAGGATTAACAACATTGTGAGGAAGGGAACAACTGCCAGAACCCCACACCTGTCAATCCTGGCCAAGGATTCACCTCATCAGGTTTCCATGGTGAGTCCCAAATGCATTCCCTCATGCTTTTCAAATTGAATTCCATTGGCCACTTTTCCGTCCACTCAACCAAAACCACTGATATCATTATGGAGTCAACAGCTATCCTGTCAACTATACTTCAATTCTTGTGTCATCTGCAAATTTCTGAATCATGTGACCCATTTTTAAGTCTAAGTTGTTATGGTATACCACAAAGAGCAAGAGCTCAGTGGAACACCACTGGAAACTGTTTTCCATTTGCAAAATCATCCATCGACCATTACTTTTGTTTCCTGTCACTGAGCCTATTTTGGACCCAACCTGCCACCTTCCCCTGTATCCCATGAGGTCTATTTTTTCTGTGACCCATCTGCCATGTGGGATCCTGCCAAACGCCTCACTGAAATTCATGTAGACAGCATCCACCGCACTGCCATCATCAATCCTCCTCGTTAAAAAAACTCTTGTTCTTGATCAATGCTTTTCTCGCAGAGGTCACATCTCTTTCCCAGGAAGACCTCTAACTGTGGAGAGCTGCTGTCCAGTTGGATGGCCAGTAGTTCTATAGTCCCAGCAGCACCAGACATGAGTCTTGAGTTTTGGTGCTACAGGCAGTCCGCCCAGGAACCGAGGTAAGTTAGAGGTCAGGAGTCTCACTGAGTAGGGAGAGGGAAGTGGGGAGACAAGTTCGTAAGGCCGAGGGGTGGGTTAAGGGCCTGGAACTTTGGGGATCTGCCCTCCTTGCCTGTCACCACCTTTGCTGCTGAAGCTACTGGGCTTTTTGTATAGTGTGTGCCTCCCTCTGCTGTAATATATCAGCAGCAGGATAGGGCCCTTAACTTACCATTAGTTGGCCACTTATGGGTCTCAATAAGCCAAAAGGAGGGCAATTGGACATCCAACACCTACTCTACCCCTTAAAGTTTCAAACAGGTCAGAGATCGTAAGTAAATGACTGGATTTTATATGTCTTGCCTTCAAATCAATCAGTGAGGAAGTGTAAAATCCACCTACCTAATAGATGCTATCAGACCTGTTGCATATTTCCAGCATTTTCTGATTTTTATTTCACACTCACCTTGTAGTGTTACCAAGATCTGTGTGGGAAGCGTTCCAATCCACAGTAGGTGACCCAAGTTATTTCTGTGAGCCAGGCTAACGGGTCAAGCATTACTTTGCCCTAGAGATTGCTACAGGAAATTGTAGTGGTCCCAGTGAGGAAAAGGATTTTAGGAATGAGTTAAATCAACCGTGGAAGTTAAGGATAGTATTAAACTTAAAGAACAGTGGTAAGCCAGAGGATTGGGAAAGTTTTAAAAACCAACAAAAGATGGCCAAAAAATAAAGAGGGAGAAGATAAACTATGAGGATAAATTAGCAATTAATATAAAAATGGACAGCGAAAGCTTCTTTAAATATATAAAAAGGAAGAGAGGGGCCAATGTAAACAAAGGCCTATTAGAGAATGACACTGGGAAAATAATGATGGGGAATCAGGAAATTGCAGAGGAGTTAAACAGATATTTTGTATCAGTCTTCATGGTGGAAGACGTTAATGTCATTCCAAAAATACTAAATCAAGGGGTAGAAGTGGGGATGGAATAAATAAAATAACAATCACTGGAGAAAAAGTACTACAGAAACCAATAGGCCTAAAGGCCAATAAATCCCTGGACCTGATGGATTGCAATCCAGTATGTTAAAGGAAGTAGCTACAGAAGTGATGTATACATTAGTAGTAATCTTCCAAGAGCTTATTAAGACACAGAGTGGAATTTACGCGTCCTGCCCACCACGGAATCGTAGCGGGTGGGACACAAGCCACGCAAAGGTCTGTTGGTCTTCAGTGGGATTTCTGGTCTTGGGGCGAACAGGGCGAGAAAATCCCGCCCATAGAATTCTCAGGAGGCTTGACAGGGTAGCTGCTGAATGTTTCCTCTTTTGGGAGAGTCTAGGACCAGAGGGCATAATCTCAGAATAAGGGGTTGCCCATTTAAAACAGAGATGAGGAGGGATTTCTTCACTTAGAGGGTAGTGAATCAGTGGAATTCTTTACCGCAGAGAGCTATAGAGGCTGGCTTCTTAAGTATAGACAGCTTTTTAATCAGTAAGGGAATCAAGGGTTTTGGCGATAAGGCAGGAAAGTGGAGCTGAGGATTCTACTAGATCAGCTATGATCTAATTGAATGGTGGAGCAGACTCAATGGGCTGAATGATCTACTTCTGTTCCTACATCTTATAGTTTTATGGAATGATTCCACATGAAACCACATTGATGCATTTGGCCATGGATGCACCATATGCAGTCTTTTTAATACTTTATACCAGCACATGCAACAGGCGATGATGGCATTCCAATCTCCTAATACTTTGACCTCTGGCGAGTAATAGGTTCTGGCTCTAAAGCCAAAATATTTTGCGATGTCATGGGAAAATCCAGGTGCAATTAGATAATGTGATAATTACATAGATTCATATTTTAATTTGTTATAAAATATGGACATTTCCATGACAATTAATCAATAACCCAAGCAAAGTTGTTAGTTCATCATAGCATCATTTGGAATAATGAATTGTCATAAATGGAATGTATCAGCTCTCTTACCCCGCAATCAGTAGGCTTTGAATGGAAAGAGGTGTGTCTTTTCTTGCCTGGTGTATTTCAATAAATATTTCAGTGTAAGTTTTTGTGAGTTTAAAATAAAAAAGATTATTTATTCTCACTGACTTACCTCCGAATCAATGCAGTGCCACAAACTTGATCACACACACACACACACACACACACACACACACACACACACACACACACACACACACACACACACACACACACAAAGATTGGGATGCTGACAGAGGGACTTTTACAGATTACAGGTAATTCAGTCTCTGTGATTTTTAGTCTCCCATATGGCAAACCTGTGGTTTCTTGATTGGTTTGGATGATTTAAAGTTGAAGTGAGGATCTACTAGAGCAAAGGGTTCACAGCAGATTGCATGGTTTCAGTAGTCACATATGCAGAAGGTTGATTTTCAGGTTAAGTACTTTAGCTGCTTGATGACTTGCAGTTAGCTTCTGATTTGATTGGATTTATTATTGTCACATGTATTAGCATACAGTGAAAAGTATTGTTTCTTGTGCACTATAGAGTGCGGTTTTTAGACTAGCTTATGGTTCTTAAAAGACAAAATGATCTGCCTTTTTGGCAGTTGCTCTCTCTTTGGCATTTTTTTCTGCAGATTGTTCTAGTCTCTCTGAGTCTTCAGCCAAAAACTCATTGGGTGGGATTTTACGACCTCGCTCGTCCCAAAACCATAAAATCCTGCCTGAGGTCAATGGACCCTTCCGTTGTCTGTCCCTCATCCACTTTGATTCCAGCCATTATTCGTTAAAATTCCAGCCATTATCTCAAATCAGTTTCAATCACATGAGCTGGCATCACAAACCTATCATCATCCAAACAAAATGATTTAGAAGTCCAAAGTCATCCCTACACAGTAGGTGATAGATCATAGTATTTATCACTTAGCTTGTGGATTACTTGCCTTTCAGCTTTCCTTTGCAAAATTCTAAACCTGGAGACATAGGGCCTGATTTTACCATTTTCATTCTAAGTGCTAAATCTGGGCATAATGCAGATCCGACTTCGAAATCCGCTTTCAGGCACCCCTATACGCTCTCAGCCATCTCCAGTCCCATTCGCCCTGTGGGCGAGGCTTAGCGCTGCCAGAACGATTGGAGCTCTAAACGGTGCATGCACAGTTGGAAAAAAATTTGAAAAAGTGCACCTGCTTCAGATCACTCCCGGGCTGCAGAAAATGGAGAAAGCAGCCCAGGAGCAAAAAGCAGGAGCAATGGTGCGCACACACATCACTGTCCCCCTTATCTACCCCCCCACTACCCACACACATCACTATCTCCCTTATCCACCCCCCCCCAATACCCACACACATCACTGTCCCCCTTAACCACCACCCCCACTACCGACACACATCACTGTCCCCCTTATCCCACCCCCCCACTTCCCACACACATTACTGCCCCTCTTATCCCATTCCCCCATTACACACACACACATCACTGCCCCCCTTATCCACCACCCCCACTACCCAGACCGATCACCACCTCTGCCCCCCCCTCCCCACCGATCACCTGCCCCCCTGATCAATGAGTAATCGGGCTCCCCCCCGACAACGATCTAGCCTCACTCCCCCTCCCCCCATCCCCAGAGAATGACCTGGCCTTCAGAGGAACATCTGACCTGCTTCCTCCTCCCTCCCCACCAGACAATGATCGGCCCTCTCCCCCCACCCCCTCACCCCACTAGAGATACATCTGACCTGCCTTTCCTCCTCCTCCTCCTCCCAACCAGAGAATGATCTGATCTGCCTCTCTCCTCCCCCCCACCACTGATCTGACTCAGAGAGCCATTGGAAACACTGAACATGCTCTTCAGCAGCTGGACCACCCGATTCAGACTTCTATTTAGCAGGTCCATTATGGCATGGTTCCGGTTTGGCAAATGCAGTGGTAAAGGGGGAAATGCTGATAGAGTTGAGCGGGCAGTTCATTAATTCAATTTAAATGCATGCAAATATCGTTGCGCCCGTTTTGGGTGCAAAGCAGATCGCCACCATTCCCAGGTTTTGGTAAAGTGGCAATCTGTGCAGGCACAGGTGCGGATCGCATTAATGGTCTCTCACCTGACCTCACCACGTTTGGCCGCGAGGCAATGGTAAAATAGGGCCCATAGTCTAAGAGTCCATTATCTCTGTTTTTGGTAAGCTTCGAACTATATCCATTCCATGCGGAGATCTCTCCCACCCAGGGTAATTCCAATAGAACTTTACAGAAGCTTGACCTCTGTGTTGAATCACTTCTCAGCCTTTTGGCTAAGATCAGGTGCAGTTTTGTTGTCCTGCACTTGATTGAAGTCAATGCAATGAGGCTTCATTTGAAGCAATTTTTTAAACACCATTTAGGCCTTTTGGCTAAGATGGAGTTCAGATCAAACACTGGAATGGGTGTAATGCCTACTGCTATTAGCTTTGATTGATTGAGCCCAAGACAGGAAATGGGGAGCCTGTCTTGTCAGTTTGGATCTGTAATGTCTCTCTTGTAGGGAGTTTAATTGGACTTTGATTGGATTTTGATTGGATGTAACAAAAAAATCTGTGTTGAATAAGCAACAGGGAGATGTGGCTTGGTAGTAATTCATTCAACTAGCAATCTAGAGGCTCAGTTAATGCCCTGAGACAGTATTTGAACCCTGGTAGCTGGTGGAATTTAAATTTAACAGCTAAATCTAGAAGATAAATCTAGTCACAGGAATGGTGACCATGGCAACTATCATTGATTGTCATAAAGAATTGTTTGGTTCATAAATGTCCTTTAAGTAAGGAAATCTGCCATCCTTATTTGGTCTGGCTATCTGACTGCAGATGCACAGAAATGTGGTTGACTTTTCCCTCTGAAATGGTCCAGCAAACCACTCAGTTCAAGGGCAAATAGGGATGGGCAACAAGTGCTGGCCTTGCTAACGATGCCCACATCCCATGAAAGAATTAATAATTAAGCTTAGTTAATTTACTATTGTCACAAGTAGTCTTACATTAACACTGCAATGAAGTTGCTGTGAAAACTCATAGTTGCCACACTCCGGCACCTGTTTGAGGGAGAATTTAGCATTGCCAATGCATCTAACCAGCACGTCTTTTGGATCATGGGAGATAACCAGAGCACCTGGAGGAAATCCATGCAGTCACAGGGAGAACGTGCAGACTCCACACAGTCACCCTAACTGGGAATCAAATCTGGGTCCCAGTTAACCAGTGTGCCACCGTGGCTAGTTGTAAAATAAAAACTGTCTCCTTGGCAGCCGTCTTAATAGTTTATCAGTGTCCATTTTAAACTAATGAAAGACTGTTCCAAAAGCTGGTAGATGAGCACAGTCCATATTTAAAGCTATGAATCTAATATGCCTTAATTGGGCTTGAAATAACTCATCTGCACAAAGATCCTTCTAATGTATGGGAAGATGGTTTCATTCAGGTATAAGAAGGCACATTATTTTTGAAAATGACTGAAAATTCTGATTGTCTGTTCCTTTATTATCAAAGATATTTTGGCAAAAACCCAAAAGGCAGACTTATATTTTGTTGCATTCCAACTATTTGTTACTTGCCTAGTTTCTACTATTGACATTTTCTTATAATTTCAGAATGCAGCATTCCTCAAATTCCAACATTCTGAAACAACTATAGGCTTTGGAGAAATAAACAATACTGCTTATAGAGATGTTAAACCATATATTTACTTCTATAATAGAAGTGGACAATGGCTATAGCACAGAGGTTGTAACTCAGCCCATCGTTCCCATGCTAGGTTTCTACTGGAGAACTTTTTTCCAGTTCCCTAACATTTCAGATAATTTTCCAATTCTCATTTCAAAGCCATGATTTAACCTTGTCTCCACTGCACTCAGGCTGTGCATTCCAGATCCTAACCACAAGGCTGCGTGAAAACTCTTTTCCTCATTTCACCTTTGGTTATTTTGCCATTCACCTTAAATTGGAGTCCCCTGGTCTCAACCCTTCTGTCACTGGGAATAGTTTTTCTTCATCTACTCTGTCTAGACCTCTCAAGATTTTAACCGAACAGTTTTCTCAAATCACCTCTCAATCTTCGCTTCGCTGAAGAGAACAGCCCCACCTTCTCCAAGCTATTCACATAACAGTCCCTCACACCAGAACCAATCTCATAAATCTTTTCTGCACTCTTAAAAAAATTGCCACAGAAAATAAATAATTTTAGAACAAGTCCAAATATTGGAGACCTAACAGTAGAATTGAACTCTCCAAATCAGACAGAATTGTGCATAGCAGCATCCTGTCTGCTTTTGAACTAAAGTTTGAAGTTACTTGAAAGTATTAATTTGAGGTAGGCCAATCACTATGTGGATGAGATGAATTCCTTGCACTTACTGTGCCAACTATTCAAGCATACCAGGCTAAGCCAGACCACTATTTACCTATTTAAACAAATATACTCGCTGGACCACCTGTTCAAATTATGCCAGCCTAGCCAGATGAAATGGCTCTGAGAGTATTGCCTTTCAGTTCCTGTGCCAGCTTTTCAATCTTTTCAGGAGTCATATTCGCTAATGATCCTATATATTTCCCACTGTACCAGATAGACCAACTATTTTGTCTGTGTCAAGTTTACTGATTGTGACAGATGTGCTTGCTGTTCCAGCCATGCCAGCTGTGCTAAGTCTGCCAATTGTGTTTACTGTGACAGCTTTCAATACCTGTGGCGCTGGAACAGCTGTGGCCACAGATACTGACACCACTCATCTGCATCCCTGTTTTCTTTCTCATTCATTATACTTGGATCCTAAATGATTTCAACTTCAGAGCATCCTTAGGGCTATACTTTTGACTTTGTTTGAAGGAAGGATGAATAACTCTTTGCATAGTTATTTACAAGAAGGGTGAGTGCAACTTTGAAAGGTGCAATTAGTGAGATTAACCAAAAATAATCAATCACCTGTAAGAATGATCCTTCAAAACTTTTCAGTGAGTAACAAGATAGTTTAATGGGTGTGCGGCGTATATTGATGAATCCAGCTGCCTATTGCACAATATTTTCAAAAGAATAACGAGTCTATAAGGCTCTTTCTCACAGGCTGGTCCCTGACTGCCCTTGTGGGCTCCGTACTTAAGAATTGGCAGACCTTGCTGGAGAAAAGGGGAAGAAGATTAGTAGGGGGTTGGTGTTGAACAAGGTCTCTAACAGAATGGAGGTAAGATGTGCTTGGATACATATCAAAGCAGCTGCAACACCACTCAAAAAATTTGCAAAAAAAGTCTGCAAAGAAATTGCAGGACTATAAAATGAACACAGAAAATAGGTAAGAAGATTAATGTGAAGGCAGCAAACCTTGGGGGTGATTCTGCCATCCCTCTGCGCTGCTTTTGTAGTACAGCGGGCCAGGAGACTCGAGCAGGGCCTGTTTCACAGCTCCCTGCCGGGCGTCACAGCCTCCACATGTCTCCCAGCACCGGATTTCTAGCACCATCAGCTCCAGAGCTGCCTAATGTATTCACAGTCAAATTTAAATACAATTTAAATGCCATTACAGGCCAGAGCCTGAATGGGGCAGGGCCTCTTGGGGGCGATCTGGGGGGGTGTGGAGGGGTCCTGTCACCACTTTGCACTTTGGGCTGAGTGACAGAGAGGGCCAGCAATCAAGGCTGGCCATCAGGGTGGATCAGCCTGCTGGAGGGTTGGGGGGGTGGTGGTGGTGCATGGCCAGCGAAGCGGGGGTCGCGAGGCTGACCAATGATTGAGCTGGCCAGTAATCAGGAGGCCGGCAATGTAGGGCCACTGTGCATGCACTGATTTCGGTGCTGACAAATCAATGCATGCGCAGTGGCCTGCTGAGCGCTATGCTGCCGGCCTCTCCAGCAGGGTTAGGCCAGTCCCACAGCTTTTTAGAGTGATTTACGCTAGTACACTGTCAGCAATGCACAGTGTGGGAGATTCATTTTGAAATTCCCACTGAAAAAAACAATGTAATCTCCCTTATATGTTTCTGAAGAACTCTGACTGAGGGAAATAGGCTGTGGTTGGGGCAGTTGGATTAAGAGGGTTGCACCAAAAAAAACAATCCAATTAACAACAATCAGGCAAAGGGATCCTCATTGTAACCTCTCTTCCTGGCTGCTGTGTGGTCCATGGTTACAAACCAGTGTTTGTTGTGACACTGAAATATTGTTCAATAAACGTGTTTTGTTTGAGGATAGAGGAGCAATGTATTATTTTTGTCATCATCATGTGTCATTATGATTTAGATCACTGCAATATATTTGACATAAGTAAAAAATTGCTTGCCAAAGATTATCATGCACAGGGTTCTCTTTAAAATAGTTCCAGAATTCAACTTTAGTTTTAGTTTAAACTTGTGTCAATGAAAATCGTAGTATCTTTATCTCCGACAGCCCTATTTGAACAATCAAGAGTTCAGCAGTGTATCTTTGTTACAACGCTGTAATATGCTGTGTCTGCTATAAGTATTTTAAGTATTTTAAAGCAATTTAACAGTAATCATATTTAATACCTGGAATTTTTGTAGGGTTTTTCCAGACAATAATCAGCAGAATCCCCCAGCATAGCATAAAATCTAAGAAATTAATACTGATTTACAGTTTTTTTAACCATTACTGCAATTGGTCAGAAAACCCTAATGGAAACTCAGGATCTGTATATTCGCAACTACATTTTTCAATTCCCACCTCCTATTTTTGTTGTTTTCAATGCAGTTCATTCTCTTTTTCTTGTTTTGTGGTTGACTACATCAACTGATGTTCAATTACGGCCAACCACTCCATTCTTTTCACCACCCTTCCCTATTATCTAGATCTGTGAAAATGACCATACATAGTTTACTATTGCCTGTTTGATTGTATTCACCACTCAATCTTGCACTATCATTTTTGGAGTTACCCTTGGGATCTATCCTTGGCCTCTTCCTCTTTTTTACCTACCCTGGCCTGATGGTAAATTTGTTCATGGGCATAGGGCCAACTTCCATTTTCTAAGGTCCACTTCTACTCTCAACCATTTGTATCACCAAACCACCACTCTGGTATTTTCATGGATGAATCCAATTTCACTCTGATTGTTACAGCTACCGTGATAAAACATGTTCCTTTGCCATTTTCAACCACTTGCTTTAGCTAAATCAAAATTATAACACTGTGGGATCTTGGTGGACCCAAAGGTCAGCTTCAAACCCAACAACCAATCCATAAGCATAACTAGTTTCACCTTTGCATTATTACTGCCTTTGCCTCATCCTCACTGCCATGAAAACCCTAACCCAAGCTTTGTCACATGGAAATTCAGTTTATCCACTGAACTGCTTGCTGGCCACTAATCATTGACTGTCCATAAATTCCAACTGAAGCTCTCTGTATCCTGTCCCAATTCCCGTTCACTCAACATACCCAGGCTCACTGATCTACATTGGTCCCCTGTTCCCGAGGGTTTATTTTAAAATCAATGACTTTGTCTTAATCTCTCTTAATGCCCCACCTTACATGTCGAGAAGCTCGCCAGTTTGTTATTGTGTACATCCCCTGCCCAGCTCTACTGATGATGACAAGCTCTGCACAACCTCGGGCACACTTTGAACTTTTCTCTCCAAACCTCTTATCTTTTCCCTTTCTCAATGAACCTTTAAAAAACCTATCCTTTCAATCCATGTTTTCTGTCAGCTATCTTAATTATCATACAATGGCTTGTTGTTTATTCCTTTACTCCTTCTATCAATTTTTTCCACTCCCCCACCTGTCCCTATTCCCAATGCCTTCAGACATTTTTGCATTAAAGACAAAATGTAAGTATAAACTTTTGAATTGTAACACAGATATCTTTCCTTTTGTCCTTTTTCTATCCCTGCTATTTTATTATATATTTAGCTTTTTTATATATCTTATTTGTTCCTCTCTTTAAATTTTCTCTGTTTTCAGCTGCCTTTTCACATGTTTTTCCTTGCTTCTTTTCTGCCTGCTTCTACATCTTTTAATGAATGTTCATATTTATTACTCATTACTTATATATTTGTCTTCTCTATTTACTCCCCTTCGTTTGTCTCCCATTTAGCAACATCAAGGACATCCATTCAGTTCTGGAAGTGTCAGTTTATGATGAAGACCGGGATCGATCTGCAGATTTCCTGGGCAAAGTTGCCATACCTTTGCTAAATGTAAGTTTTATCCGTCTGACACATTGTTCATTTTCCTCACTTAATAAAATTCCCGACGATATGTCTGTCATTTCTTGAGCAAGATTTGTAGTAATAACACTAAAATTCCAGCATGCCCAATCCACAGCTACATTGAATCCCACGATAGTTAATTTTTTTGACAGACTTGGTGCTGGTAATGAACAGGTACTTGTCAGAGTTGCCACAGTTGTTTTAGGTTCTCTGTCAGTTTCAGCAGCTGGGGGTCAAAGGTCATTGGGGGAGTGTATTCAGCAGAGACTGAGAGACAGACGGCTGTCATGTCCTTTTCCCACAGATTCAAAATGGTGAACAGAAAGCGTACGTCTTGAAAAACAAGAGTCTGACAGGGGCAACAAAGGGGGTCATCTATCTTGAAATGGATGTGATTTTTAATGTTGTAAGTCCTAACTTTGTCTTTTCATACTGCCTAACATGTTCTCTTAGTAACTCTGTTTGGTAATTCTGTATGAGATTCTACGTTACATAAAACATCCCATTTTTCGGTAAAGCACTGGTGTAAATGTGCTTCAATTGTTATCACAGTCATGAGATTATCATGGGAAATATTTTACACTGTGAATGAAACATTTTTGTTGTGTGTGATACTGTGCAGGTAAGAGCAGCAGTCAGAACAATCACTCCCAAAGAACAGAAATACATTGAAGATGAGCAGAAAATCTCAAAAGAGGTACTTCTTTTAACAACAATAAAATGGTCCTTTGAATACTTTAACAATAATCTTTGAGGACATGCTCTAAGAGCAATCTCAATTATCCAATCTGAAAATTAAACTGTTCATGTGAGCCTTTACCTTCCACATCAGTATTACCTGATCAATGGAGAAGTACAATAGACAGCATAAATATTTGTCCCTGGTTTATATTCATTCAATTAAATAAATCAATGCATGCATGTTTACTATTAAATTAAAGATTTAACATTGGTATTTTCACTTTTTAGCACAATTTTATTAATAGAATGATAGAATCCCTGCAGTACAGAAGGAGGCCATTCAGTCTATCAAGTCTGGACTGACCACAATCCCACCGAAGCCCTATTCCCATAACCCTCTGCTGATCCCTTGACACTAGGGTCAATTTAGCATGGCCTATCAACCTAATCCACACATCTTTGGACTGGGAGGAAACTGGAGCACCTGGAGGAAACACATGCAGACATGGGGAGAATGTGCAACCTCTACACAGACAGTGACCCATGGCCTAAATTGAACCTGGGTGTCTGGTGCTGTAAGGCAGCAGTGCTAACCACTGTGTCACTGTGTTCCTCCACTATGCCATCATGCCGCCCCAGAATATACCAGAAAGAACCCTCAACTGTATAGCTCGGACATTATAGTCATATTGTGCTGTAGTGATGGGTAGTTAAAACTTTTATTCATATTGTTGTATTTTTCACTTGCATTTTGGCACAGCCTCACAATTGGGTATGTGAACCTTTCATTGGCAAGCCCATTTAAAATATATAAATTCTAAAAGCATAGTTGTGGCTTTTGTCCTTTCAATGTTAGGTTGTAAAAGGAGAGAGAATTATGTTCAGCAAATTAAAATACTCCAGAAACTGGAAATCACAAATAAAAATAGAAAATGCTGGTAATCTTCAGCAGCTCATCAGTGCTTGCAGAGAAAAACTAATGAATGGAGAACCAGAGTGTGTGTCACCTTCTTTGATAGAAATGCTGTATTCTCTGTCAATACAACATGTAAATAGAAAGTAGTGGGCCATCCCATGGATCAAGGAGCCTGGGGTTGCACTCCTGAGAGCTGCTGGCCAATCAGAAGCTAGAAATTCACCATTGCAAACAGAACTACTGGGTGCAGCTATTCCTGCCAGCAATGAATCCGCCACAGGCCCAGGATTAGCGAGGCATCAAGACTACACATGACTAAAAGTGAAATGGGAGTGTCAGGAAAAGCTTGGGGGAGGCAGAGAAGTTGGAAGAACAAGTAGAGAAGTAGAACTAACAGATTTGTTCTACAAATGAATCAGCACTGATTTGATGGTCGGAATGGTCACCTTGTATGCTGCACTGTTTTATGATTGGGTGATTCAAACATAGAATTCTATTGAATTAATCCCATTTGCTGTTGATATATGCGTTGATTTAAATAGTATGTTTTCCTGTGTGATTAACTGGATTGAACTCTGTACTTTTAAATTTAAAGTTGGTACAAAATAATTAACATTGAACAAGTTTGTAGCACACCTATCTTCCATTGCACACCTATTTCCCTAACGTAACATTTTAACTTTGGACAGTGCCAGTCTGGCACCTTGGCACTGCCAGCATGGCACCTTGGCAGTGCCCACAAGGTACCAGCAATGCCCACTAGACAGTGCCAAGGAGCAGGCCCTAAGGGGAGGGGGCGGAACCTAAGCGGTGGGGCAAGATTTGAAGAGGAGGTAGTGCTTGGTGGTGGTGCACTGTGCAATCAGAGATCACCAGAGCGGTGACCAACCGGGGTGAGGGGGGGGTGGTGAACGATGATGGTGATTGTGGGGGGGTACGATCATCGGGGTGTGAATCCAGGATATCAGGAGTGACAATCTCCCAGTGCACTATGTACTTTTGACATAATGCATTGCGAGATCAGGGCGCATGTGCAACAGTGCCCTCTAGCAGTCAGCAGCCAGATTCCCAGCATGAATAGACTCCGTCCGCTCCCACTACTGACGAGAATCATACTTTGCCCCATTTTTTATTCTAAATGTCGTAAGATATGGTTTTATCTCTCGGCAAAGAAACAGATCCGAAATTCTCCCTTTACACACTCATTTAGAACTTAGAATTTTTTGGGTATGATCACTGCCTCCCCCCCACCCACCTCTCACCAATGTTTTTGAATTCAGAATCCTCCAAAGCATTGTTTTTTCTCCATCTTTGTAACTTCCACCAGTCCTACAATGGTGAGATCTCTGCATCCTTCCATTTCTAGCTTTTGAGCATTCCAAATTTTCTTCACTCTAGCATTGGTGACTGCGTCATCAGCAGGCTAGGTCCAAAGCTCTGGAATTCCCTCCATAAACCACCCCAATTTTTTACTTCTTTCTCAAATTTAAGCAAATGTTTAGTCACCTACCCCAATATCTCCTCATATGATTGGGTGTCCATGTCTCTTGCAGGCTGTTTTTGTTATGAGCAATTTCATTTGTTAAGAAAAAAATATTATTGCTCAAACTTATTCAAAAAGCCTTCCGAGTGGTTTGGACATAAAATATGTTGACCTGGATTTTGTGGTCAGTGGTGAAGTAATGGCATTCGTCACTGACCTCAAAATAAGTTGCCCACAAAAGTCCAGCAATTTCTGTGGTGTGGATTTAATCTTTCCCGACATTAGTCTGACTCTGGCACCAAGTCAAGAGGCTCTCAAGGCAGCCAACACAGTGATATAACAGAGTAAGCAAACAGGGAACAAACCAGGAAGTAAAATGTACTAATTATCCTTCCAATTTTATTTGAAATATTACAGTGAGCAAAATAAATGATCAGGCATAACATAAAAATGCTTTAAAAATATTATTATACCAAAAAATTATGAATTTCTGTCAGAATTGAAAAATCTTAACACGATGCAAATATAAAAAATAGCTTTCAGGGCTAAAGAAGTTCTTCAGCACCTTGGGTATTCCATTAAAGATTCAGTAACTCATTAACAAAGGGTAACTTTTTGGGGGACAATATTATAGCATAAAATGGGAAGTTCTTGGCAGTTCACTTATTTCTAATTCATTGCCCCCTGTGTCAACTTCAATAAGACACTTTTGCAGAAGTGTGGAATGTCTGACAGCAACTTTTTGATTTCCACGTTCAACCATGCATGTGCAGACTCCAGAATTTGATGCCAATTTCACAGAAGTAATGACAATGGGCACCATTATTACTTTAGCAAAATCCAGGTGAATCCAGTGCCCAAAATCTATATTTAAAGGAGAATGAGATTAGAAAATGGATTTCCATTAGAAATATTAATAGAGACATTTAAAAAGTGAAAACAAATGCCTAAAATGTGATGAAAAGATCCGTATGCGCAATTAACAGGCTTAGAAGCTGATGCAAAATGCACTTCTGGCCATGATCAGTGCTGGAACATGATTTTGTGCTGGCTGGCTAATTAACGTGACAGTAAAAACATGAAATAATGTTTTGTGTACAGAAAGTGCATCCATGTAAGGCTCTTAATAAGCTGTAAAATTATAGAACCAAGTTACATTGAAATAAAACAGTGGGCCAAATTTTTCATGGCCGGCTATCGAACAGTATCTGCCATTAGAAATACTCTGCATGTTCAAGTCTGGAAATATTTGTACAAGATTTGTGTATAGGATTGTGAAATTAACAGTGCAAGGACTAAGAAGGAAAGTGCAAGTTCGAGTGGAGGAGTTCAATGCCAAATCAGGAATAAAGCAGAGAAATAGGTTAAAGAGAGAAAAAGACAGGAAAAACTTTATTATTTTTATTTAAATGTTACATTTTAAAATTTCCAATAAATAACATCTAAGGAAGTAAAACTCCACACTTATAATAGTCAATTTTCGGTGTTAGGGAAGCTGTTTTGCAGTCATTAACACTTAGCACCCCATTAAAAGGCTACCTAGATTAAAATGGATAAAGCTGAACTCTGTGGCAAGTTTATTTTGGATCTTCGCAGAAGAGTAACAGCTTCATTCTGTTCAGTGCGTTCAATAGTGAGCTAGGACATCGAGATGCCATTTTTTTCAAGTAAACATCAGAACAGTGCAATTTGAACAATAACTTCTGGATATTTGAGTTTAACCATGCATAATGCACCTTGCCTGAGGTTGCTATACCATTTGCGCACAATAATTAGCTCTATTAGCCTCATCACTATTTTGACAGAAAATTATGGCGGATTAACACAAGCTCCTACATATATGTGGAATCCAGTTAGTATTTCTGTGCTTAATTAATGCTAAAATAATTTTAGACAGCCTCCGATAACATATAATTTGGCAGGTAAAATTAATGATATGAAACTGACTTTACTCAGTTAATTAAGAGTAAATTCATGCGCAATGAGAACCCATAGGAATGTGATCATACAGAAAGCCTACAAACTGCATGAATGCAACAGTCAATAATCAGAAATGACCATGCACTGTTTGCATTACACGATAATGCACCATAACTCACTGATACTTGAAAACAGTAGAAGCCAAAATCATAATATTACATTTCATAATTTAGTTAGACATTCCCAGTTGATCAACTAATTGAAATTTGATGCTCCAATCTGATATACACATAGCAACCAGACTTTACCAGTTACATTGGTGACACAAAAATGATGTAATCTGAGTTTTATTTTTAATTCATTTTTGAAACTTCTTTCATGCTGTCCAAGTTTCCAAGTAGTTGACTATTTACTATTAGATAGAATATCAACCATCTGTTTAAGAATGTGCCCAACTATTCAGTGCTAAACTTTTAAAAAGCATAAGGGACAGGATTGATGATGAGGGCCTTCCAAGTGTCCTACTTTTACTGATCCTGCTAAAGTCCCAGGGAGAGGTTCCCTACTTTGCATCCCAATGATAGCATCTAGAGACACATTTTGGGCTCCCTTCCTAAACTGTGGCATACTCTGCAGAATCCAGGGGAGGTTTTGGGAGTCATAGAATTATAGAATCCCTACAATACTGAAGGAAGCCATTTGGCCCATTGAGCCTGCACTTACCACAATTCCACCCGCGCCCTATCCCTGTAATCCCATATATTTACCCGACTAATCCCCCTAACATTAAGGGCCAATCAACCTAACCGCACATCTTTGGACTGTGGGAGGAAACCCGGAGCAACTGGAGGAAACCCATGCAGACACAGGGAGAACATAATTCCACACAGTCAGTGTCCCAAGGCTGGATTTGAACCTGGGTCCTTGACACTGTGAGGCAGCAATGCTAACTTCTATGCCACCATGCCGCCCGATTGAATCCCTCCAGGAGGGTTGAATGAACTATCCTGTTGGACCCCACTTCACCATCTGTCAGTCTGATATGCTTGGTTTCCCATGGTATTCTTCAACCAATGACAAACCCAGTGACAGAGAGGTTGGAGCTAGCTTATAAGAGTTGAGTGAAGACATAGCAGTGGGAATACAGTAGAAGCCCTGTAGATTTTCACCCAGTGTTTTTTTTCAATGGAAACTTGTGAAAGAATTATAAGAAATGTGCAAATCTGTTGCATTCTTGATATGTATATTTATTGAATTAATATATCAAGCTGGAAGTGAGCTATAGGCCAGAATGTTACTATCCCGCCCACTACAGGAATCGGATCAGGCAAGCAGCAGACTATGGAAAGGTCCTTTGACCTTGAGTGGGATTTTATGGTTTCAAGACAAGTGAGGCCGTAAAATCCCGCCCATAGTTTGAAAGCGCACAAGTCAGTTGATCCAAGATACCATCATGGAAGCACTCGAAAGTACATTCCCCATTTTGATTATGCATCATCCTTACTCCACTTCGATCATTAGAGAGTTAAAATTGCACAAAATGATTGTGGTTCTCACAAAATTAACAGCCACAAATTGCATTTATATCGGGCCTCTAATTAATAAAACATCACAAGTTACTTCATCGGAACAATATCAAATAAAATTTGACATCAAACAACTTAAAGGGATTTTTAGGATAGATGAATAAGTGTTTAGTCAAAGAGGTGGGTTTTAAGCAGTGTCTTAAAGGAGGAGAGAGTGTTTGGTAAGTTAGGCGGAGAATTCCAAAATGTAGGCTGAGACAACTAAAAGAACATCTGAGGCTAATGGTGTGATTAAAACAAATCAGTAATGCTTAGGTGGCCAGAATTGGAGGACTACAGAGATCTCTTTGAAGAGATTATCGATCACTTTGAACTACAAATCTCTACCTCTAACCAGCTTCATTGTTTGGTGACCTTATTGCACGTTCGGACGTGTACTGAATTTCATGTCTTAACTGCATGGACAGGATTTTCCAGCTCTTCCTGCTGGTCCTGCCGAAGGCAAACCCCTCAACCACAATGGGTTCCCCAATGGTGGTACAGACGAGCCACACAAAACGCTGTAGCCAGCGGTGGGAGTGGAATATTCCATTGGTGACCAATGGTGAGCCACCTCCACCACCGGAAAACAATCAGGCCAGAAAAAATAGGGCCTACCGGCTGTATGGTCTCGCCAATGTACCATGCCTCGGGACATTCTTTCTTGCAGCATATCAGGTTTACTCTTGCAACTTGGCTAATGTTGTCTACCTGAATGAATGGACATCGTTCGACAGCCACCAAGCAGGAGTCTTCTCTTCCTATTGGGGAATACTTCAGCAGTCACGGGCATTCAGCCTCTGATCTTCGGGTAAGCGTTCTCCAAGGCCTTCACAACACACGTCAATGCAGAATTGCTGAACAGATACTGATAACCAAGTTCCACACACGAGGACGGCCTCAACACGGGATCTTGGGTTCATGTCACACTATCGATAACCCCCATGACTTGCCTGGGCTTGCAAAATCTCACTAACAGTCCTGGCTGGAGACAATACACACCTCTTTAACCTGTGCTTAACCCTCTCTCCACTTACATTGCTTGTATCCGTAAAGACTTGATTACCTGTAAAGACTCACATTCCAACTATTATCTTGCAAATTGAGTTTGTGTCTATATATGCCCTGTTTGTGAACACAACTGCTTACTCACCTGAAGAAGAAGTGACACTCTGGAAGCTTGTGCTACCAAATAAATCTGTTGGCCTTTAACCTGGTGTTGTGAGTCTTCTTACTCAAAATAACCCAACAGCAGGAGATTCAATTTCCCTGCCACAGCTGAAGATGACTTGGTGCCTACCTCCTCCTCCTGTCCTGAGAGTGGCTTGGCAACCCTCAAATAATTGAGAGCTCAGAGAAGATGAAAACAAGCAGAATCACAAGGCTCATAAAAGGCTAAAACAAACTGTCTACATCATTTAAATGTTTCTGCGATCTTTCCCTGATGCTGCATTTAGATAGATCAAAAGAATATTTGAACCTCATGGAAATTCTGCCCTCTGTTTAACACAAACATTATTAAATTTTAGCACAGCCAATAGCTTTTCACTCCCTGTCTATTCCAAAGTTGTCGTGAACAGTAAAATAACCATCTAGTCCAGTTCAGTATAAAACCTAAGGCTGAAGTTTCAGGTCGCACCTGGAGGCAGGAATAGAAGTTTTCAGGGATCAGAAACTCTGGCATCAGCCAGCATGCCAATTTCCCAATACAGTTCCTGGGGCTAGCAGGTTTCACAAGGGCAGGGTGGAGTGCAGTGCACAATAATGTATACATTGTACCCTCTTATCACCATCACAAATGCAGTTGTGGTTAGCTCATTTGGCACAACACTAGCAATATCCATGGCTTCCTCCTCCATGGTTATGATAATGTATAAATGAGGAACCACTCATCCTGTTTGCACCCTCTCTCAGGCATTATGAGCCCATTTCTCCTGCAAGAAGTGAGATAAAGCACTTCTGGTGTTTACCTATAGTATTATGGAATCCCCACAGTGCAGAAGGAGGCCAGTCAGCCCATCCAGTCCACACTGACCCCTAATAGAGTATCCCACACCCAGGCTCTAAGCTGTAGCCCTATTCACCTGTCCTGCCAATCCCTCCCAATCCACACATCCTGGGATACCAAGAGACAATTTAGCATGACCAGTCTACCTGATCTATACATTTTTGGACTAAGGCTAAAGTTTTAGGTTGCACCTGGAGGCAGGAATAAAAGTTTTCAAGGGTCAGAAACTCTGGCATCAGCCAGCATGCCAATTTCCTAACACAGTTCCTGGAGCCAGCAAGTTTCAGTAGGGCAGGGTGGAGTGCAGTGCACAATAATGAATACATTGTACCCACACAGATACAGGGAGAGTGTGCAAACTCCTCATAGTCATAGAATCCCTACAGTGTAGAAGGAGGCATTTGGACCATCGAGCATACACTGACAACAATCCCATCCAGGCCTTATCCTATCCATATGACCCCACGTATTTACCCCGCTAATCTCTCTGACACTAGGGAGCAATTTAGCATGGCCAATCAACCTAACCCACAAATTTTTGTATTATGGGAGAAAACCAGAGCAACCGAAGGAAACCATGCAGACATGGGGAGAATATGCAAACCCAATATGAACAGTCACCCAAGGCCAAAATTGTACCCGGATCCCTGGACCTATGAAAGCTCTATATTTAGGGATACTGAGCTGCCAATTTTGCCCTTGCATTAGCTAGGTTTCCATGATAGCAACAACATCGTGCTACCCATGTGTCTACCTGTGTCCTTAGTTCATCTGCCTTGTTTGTAATGCTCCTTGCATTACAGGAGTAATGTACTCCATCAACCCCTTCAATTTCCTTTGCTGGAGATTTTTAAATCTCATTTCTTTACTAACTAATGTTCTACCTTTCCTGATCTGAATCTGATGCACCGAAGCCTATCCTTGGTTCCCATCCTGATTTGGAAAAACACCATTGTCCCTTTATCATCACTAGGTCAAAGTGCTGGAACTTTCTGCCTAACAGTACTTTTTATGTATCTTGGCCTCATGCAGTATAATGGAATATGAAAGATAATTCACCATCTTAAGGGCAAGAAGTTCTGATCTTAACAGCAATGTCCCTTTACTATGAATGAATAAAACAAATACCCAGGAGCTTTTTCTCTGATTTGACTGGTGTGTCCAACTTTTTCCTGCAGCTTGGTGGCTATATATTTATCATTGCTTCCTGGTGGTCTAAAGCTACTGTATATCAGCATTGAAACCCTTGGTGGTTTTGTATTTATCAGTTATTTACACTTCAAAATCAATATACATTTTTTACCGTATATTACAAATTTTCAAGTAATTTTTAAAATCTTCAAATGCATATATGTAAAACAATTAAATCAGTGGTGAGAAGATCAAGCAAAGATTTGCTGCCTTTCAGACCTCACTAAAAATAAAGCCAGAAACTTACTTTGTTAAAATTGTGCAGTTGTCAAATGTTTTATTCTGATTGAACGTATTCTTTATTAATTAAATTATAGTTTCTTACAATATTGTGCAACATTGTAAAAGTAAGTTTCAGACCATAATACTTCGCTAAAGTAGTGAAGTAGTACAAAGTAGAATCAAGTTCATTTTTCTCATGTATAGAATATGCTTGGGTACATTTCCCCAGGCTGGTTTCTGCTACATAGTGCCAATGATATAGAATGCCATGGGGCTGATCAGGAAATCTGTGATATGCCATAATTACTCCCACATTGCCCTGAATTACCTCTGGATAATGCTTTATACTGACAGCAATTTAGCGATATTACAACCAAGATCATTAAAGATGTGCCATGTGGGGTCTTTTAGCCAGAAGAGATGCATGTTCAATTATTGCCAGTGGCTTGTCAGTGTGTGGCTCTGACTGTTGTACTGGGGATAAGCTTTCTTTTCCAATCCTAGATGCTAACATTATCAAAACGTTGTTTCAACAACAGATTATATTTATATCAATTAAATTATTACATTTAAGAACAAGTTATGTTTATGTTAATTTCAAACAGTCTTGGCTCTGGTAGCACCCTCAACTATTCTGTTTATTTCATTTATTCACGAGATGTTAGCATTGTGAACAATTGCCAAACTCTAATAGTCCCTGAGAACCATAGAAAGGTTACATTACAGAAAGAAGCCAATCAGCCAATGGTGTATATTAAAAAAAAGTGAAAAAGAAACTAGCTGCTCATGTCAATCCCACTTTCTAGCACCTGGTCTGTAGCTTTGCAGGTTACAGCACTTCAGGTACAAACCCAGGTACCTTTTAAATAAATGGTATTTGCCTACTTCAACCACCAATTCAGACAGCAACTTCCAGTTGTACACCAACCACTAGGTGAAAAAGTTATTCCTTTTAATCCTTCTCCAATCACCTTAAATCTTTGCCCCTGGTAATTAACCCCTAATTCAGGAAAACAGGTTGTTCCTGTCTGCACTATCTAGGCTCCTCATAATTGTACACACGTCGATCACCCCTCAGCCTCTTCTGTTCTATTGAAAAGAACCTTAGCCTATCCTATCTTTCTCATAGCTAGAATTTTCAAGTCCTGACAACAAAATGGTGTTGAGCACCTTCTTGAAATGCTGCATTCCATAGGAACAGGAATTTATCCCATCAAGCTTACTCCATGATGCAATAAGGTCATGGTTGATCTATGCTTTAAGTCTATATCAGTGTCATATAGGTATATCCACAGTGCTGTTAGGGAGAAAGTTCCAGGTAGTGGTATTCACAAAACTTCTATTGCCCCTCAATCACCACCTCAACCTCTCCAAACTAGCTCATGGCATATGGGGAAATAGAATCGCAGAGGTTTACAGCATGGAAACAGGCCCTTTGATCCAACTTGCCCATGCCACCCTTTTGTTTTAAACCCCTGTTAATCCCAATTTCCGCATTTAGCCCATATCCTTCTTTACCCATCTTAGCCATGTAAAATATTTTGAAGAATCATAATTTTCTTTAAAAAAAACTGCCGCAACTGTAACCCTATAAAAGTGTCAATCAACCAGAGCTTAAATATCAATAAGCTCTGGCATCTCTTGATACAAAAGGGGAAAGCTTTTATCAGATTCTGGGCTCTCAGTCAAGCATAAATAATGAGCCTTGGGTGGATGTGAGGTGGGGGGGGCGGGGGGAGATGGAGGAATGATGAGTGAGTGGGCTTGGAGGATATAAGGAACATGGGGACTGGATCAGGCATGAGGCCCTAATACTTCACAAGATAGTTGAGATGAAGTCCCAAAGAAATCTAGCTCAGCACTCAACAGCTCCTTTGGCTACCTACAATTTGTCCCCAGGACTGGTGGGCTCAAAAGTATCCTGCACTCACCATCCCTGCCCAAAATGAAATTTGTGCCATTCAGGGCATTTTCTCCCTAAAGTGGCTGTGCCAAACCAGGAAACTCAAACTATCCAACTTGAGAATGTAATTCCTGCTTAGTGTTGACTTGTTTCATACATTACAGAATTCTAATTTTCTTCACATGCAGTCAATAGCTTATGGTTAATATGAAGAAGTGACCAACCATCATTAGAACCATAGAAAATTACAGCTCAGAAACAGGTCTTTTGGCCCTTCTTGTCTGTGCTGAACCATTTTTTGCCTAGTCCCACTGACCTGCACTTGAACCATATCCCTCCACACCCCTCTCATCCATGAACCCGTTCAAGTTTTTCCTAAATGTTAAAAGTGACCCCGCATTTACCACTTTATCCGGCAGCTCATTCCACACTCCCACCACTTTCTGCGTGAAGAAGCCCCCCCCTAATATTCCCTTTAAACTTTTCTCCTTTCACCCTTAACCCATGCCCTCTGGTTTTTTTTCTCCCCTATCCTCAGTAGGAAAAGCCTGCTTGCATTCACTCTATCTATACCCATCAAAATGTTATACACCTCTATCAAATCTCCCCTCATTCTTCTACGTTCCAGGGAATAAAATCCTAACCTATTCAATCTCTCTCTGTAACTCAGCTTCTCTAGTCCCGACAACATCCTCATGAACCTTCTCTGCACACTTTCAACTTTATTTACATCCTTCCTGTAACTAGGTGACCAAAACTGTACACAATTCTCTAAATTCAGCCTACCAATGCCTTATCTAACCTTACCATAACACTCCAACTTTTATACTCGATACTCCGATTTATAAAGGCCAATGTACCAAAAGCACTCTTTACGACCCTATCCACCTGTGATGTCACTTTTAGGGAATTCTGTACCTGTATTCCCAGATCCCTCTGTTCAACTGCACTCTTCAGAGTCCTACCATTCACTATTGTGGTGACTCCATGTAGCATGGGAAAAGCTGTAAGTGAAATGAAAGACAGTCAGTAGCTTATGGTTTGGGGTCCACCACTTATTTCATTCTGTGCTCTTTAATTGTATGTCAGATCCGCCTTAGGGATTTAGCCATGAAAATTACTTTCTGCAGTACATTTTCTGTCATTTTATGGCATGAATAATGTAATTTGCATAACCTTGCTGCTGTCTCATCTACTTTCTATATTCTTGTTAACACTTTTCCATGTCAGTATGGATTTAGATGTTACGTATCTTCAACATTTGCTTCTTTTCATAACGTTCATATATGTCCCATGCCGTTACTTGACAGCAATATTGTAACTTTATGTGTTCTTTCTTAATTCACGTACATCTCTTTTTGCTTTCGTCCAACTCTTTTTGGTCAGTGAAACTGCATTAACTGCTTCGATGATGTACTTTCGCATCTCTTCTTCTCAGCTGCATCCTTTTCCAGCAGATATGTACCCACAGTTCTTCATTGTAAAGTGTATAGACCTTTGAATCAAGTGCCATCATTCTCTGATGCAGTTATACAATCCACAGCTGGATGAACAATGTTTCCAACATTTATATAGACTAAATGACCCAGCAATTATGTGAGGAGTTTTAAAGGATAATGCCTAGTACCAGAGTACAAGCACATTTACCCACTCAAACCACTGGGAATCCTTTAATTTATTTCTGTTAAAATAAACTGAACTTCACCTCGATACTCCACTGGATAGGGAGAGAGGTTTAAGCCACTGGTGCTGTTCCACTGAACCTTTTGGAAATGTGTGTTGCTGATGAGAAAAAACAACAAGGCATTCAATGTAATTCTCTCTTCATCTCATGTTGCATTCTCTGTCAGTGCATACAAAAAGATTTCTTTGCATCACAGTGCTGCCGGCAGTTGTGGCATCATATCCCTGTAGCCAAATCCTAGTATCCGTCAGCATTTTCAACAGAGCAGCGAACATTGGAGGGCATTAAAAATGTATTTTAAAATAGCACTTTGGTCAGTTTATTGGTGCTAGACATCAAGAGAAAAATAAATTTGGAATTAGATTGTCCAGCATGGCTTCAGGAAAAATTTGCACCAGTATGTTTTAATCAAGTTTTTTATTATATATTGTAGCCCCTTGCACTTCAGAAAATTTAGCCTCCAGGGATGAAGCTAATTGTATATTTTGAATAATGTTAGCCATGTTATGATCCCAGCTGATGATATTACTAGACAGTCAGATCCCAGAATGGAAGCCTGGCTCAATAGACCATTACTCTTTTTGTTTAGGGACGTGGATGAACAGAATCACAAGACTGCCAATTAATTTTTTAAAAATTGATAAAACATTTATTAAACAAGGAAAGGTTAACTAAAGTTAACTACTCCTTCTTCCCACCTATATCATTACACACATACACATATTTGAAAGCATAACACAAGATAAAAAGGCATCTTATACTCTAATGTTCTCAGTTCACAGTTCACTCAAGTACACAGTTCATTAACAACAGCTGTGGTCAGATACACCACACTCTGAACGTAAGAGACATATGCCACTCAATTTAGCTCCTGAGGATTTTTCATCAGTTTCCCCAGATGCTTGTTACACTTTGAGCCAACTGGTCCCACTGGAACTCTTACTTCCACAGAAGTGTTTCCAAACTCCACTCTCAGAAAAAACTCAACTAAGAATCTTTTCCGAAACAATGTTTTCTCTCAGATGTCTTTGCCAAGGATCCACTTCCAGGATTTCAGTCTCTCTGTTCAGTATTCCTCTGCCTTTGATTGTCACATGCATTCAAACCTCCATGCCGTCTCTTGGGTACTTAGCCATGCCAACGGAACACACAGATAGATTAAGGTGTCACCAAACCTTTAAATTACCTCAAATAATTCACTTCTTTCTTTGAATCTGGTTCTTGCCGTTGTCTCTTTTACTCAGAGCACTTTCTCTGTTCTTTTCTTTAACTTCACACAATGTAACGATGGTCAATCTCTTGTTCTTTGTTCCTTTACCTTAACTGTCTTCTTGAGATGTGTCTTTTGTGCCAGCTTCCTGGTTTCTGGACTCTTTGTTCTTTTGGGAAGTCTGCATTTTCCCTTTTTCTGTCCAGTTCCTTCTGGATACAGCTTAAAACCAAACTCATAAGTTCTTTCTAACTGAGAATGACCCCCAGTTGGTAGGTAACAGCCTAGTCTTTCTTTAAATTGTTGGTTTCTATATCGTAAACACTAAAATTATAAAGGAAACATAGTATAAAATAAAAACAAAACTGATAGATTTGTAAACACTTTTGTTTAATATGAAGCTAAATAAGGCTTTAACCCTTTTTTACAGAAACACAAAATTGAACTTACTTAAAACTATACCTTGTTTCCAATATCCACAAGTATAGATTACTTAAAATTATTTGTTTCTTGGTAGCAAATGGTGTCATGTTTTATCTTCGATATTGCTTGTCTGATAATGTCATAATCTTGTAGAATTATAGAATGATTACAACACAGAAGACCATTCCACTGGTCACCTTTGTGCTGGTAATCTGAAGAAATTATTCACCTTGTGCCACTCCAAAATCTTTGCTCTGGATTTTCTTTTTCTTTTCAGATAACGAAAGTGTCAATTTACCTGCCTCCACCACATTCACAGGCATTCCAGATTCTGATACTCGTGAAAATGTATTTCCTCATGTCACTATTGCATCTTTTGCCAATTACCTTCAATCAGTGCCCTGTGAGCTCTTGATTTTTCCAATATTGGGAACAGTTACTCCTTATCTACTCTCTTCAGACCAATCATGATTTTGATTACTTTTGTCAAGTCTCCTCTCAACATTCTCTTCTCCAAGGAGAACAACCCCAACTTCTCCAATCTATCTTTGTAACTGAACTTCCTCATTCCTGCAACCATTCCTGTACATCGTTCCTGTACGCTCTCTAATGCCTTCAAAACTTCCCTAAAATGTGGTGCCCAGACCCAGAACTGGATGCAATACTCCAGCTGAAGCCTAATAAGTATGTTATACAGTTTTAATTTAACTTCCTTACTTTGGTACTGTGTGACTTTGTTGATAAAGCCCAGGATGCTATATGCTTTATTAACCACGCCCTCAACCTGTCCTGCCATCTTCAGTGATTTATGCATACATACATTCAGGTCCTCTGCTCTTGCACCCACTTTAAAATTGTACCATTTATTTTATGTTACGTCTCTGTAATGTTCCTATGAAAATAAATCATTTCACATTTCTTTGCATTAACTTTCACCTGACACTTGTCCACTCATTCAACCAAATTAATATGACCTTTTGAAGTTCGACACCATTATTGGCTATCCCTCACTCATGAGGAAGACTGTTTTTCATGAGTCTGAAGTTGGCTGATGATGCCAATTCAGGATCTGCAGAATTTATAGCATGTGGGACATTTGGTGTCATGTGGAATGTCTGATCATCTATTACCAAAACTCTCATTTTTCTTCTTCACTTTGGGTCTCAAAATGCTGGGATCCTTCCTGGAACTCTGCTGCCATCTGATTTGATCCAACGGGATGGTCTCCCAGGAGTTGATATCAGTGTTGCCTCAATGCTTAGGGTGCCTCCCAGTGAGAGGACACCGATGTTGATGCTCCCATCAAGTTCTACTTAATATGTAAGACCTTCCGCAGACAGCATTGATGGCATCACTCCAGTGTTTTAGGTGCCTCCTATAATGTTGTTAAGGAACAGCAAGGAAGGGATCGCATCTGCTTGGTAAAGAATAGGTTTGGTTTCAATTTTGAAGTATGATCTTTAAACACTCGTTCCTCAAGTGGCCACAATCTGCATCAGCAGATTTCAGGCGATGCTGGATTTTTTTCATCAATGTCAGCATTCTGTGAACATAACTGTAAATGTTCCACATTTTCCAGGCACTATCATGAATTCTAATCAATGGGCTTGGGGCTATGTATTTGGAGCTTGCTGATGGAAGATGCTAGTTTTATGAACGTTGAGTGTAAGTCCCATCTTCTCGAATGTTTCAGTAAATACATGAATTATTCTCTGGAGATCTGTTTCTGATACAGCACTTACTACAGTGTATCAGAGCTCGAGGCCAGTGTGGTCTTAGCTTTTGATCGGAAGGGTCTGAAAATAAATAGTTTATCCTCCATTCGATAAATGAGCTGCACTCTGGCAGGGGATTTATCTCTAGTCAACTGGAGTATGGCAGCTAGGAAAATCAAAAGAAAGTTGGAGAAGAATCTTCCTGAGTTCTTCTCAATATATATAGTCAAACATTTTTGCCAAGTCAAAGGATGTTGTGTAGAGAGGTTAATCATGTTCGATATTCTTCTTGTCATTGGCAAGCTGAAAAATCATCTTGGTTAGGCCTCTTGATTGCCTAACCTCACATTGAAATATTCAATGGCAACACGGTTCTCCACACAATTTTCTACAAGGCAGCAGGGTGGCACAGTGGTTAACACTGCTGCCTCACAGCGCCAGGGACCCAGGTTTGATTCCCAGCTTGGGTCACCGTGTGTGGAGTTGGTTCAGAAGGGTTCTTGTAATGATCTTGCAGTGGAAAATAGGGAGATGGCTCTGTAATTTCCACAGTTGGATTAACGTCCTTTCTTAAAGATTTTCACAATTATGTTGTCCTTGAAATCCTTGAGAACTTCCTCTTCTTTCCAGATCTGTAGGATAAAGGCATGGAAGTGTAATGTTAGTTCCTCTCCTCCATGCTTAAACATTTCAGCGGGGATTCCATCATTTACTGCTGCATTGGTGTTCATTTATGCAATACTTTTCATCACCTCCAAAGGCATTGGTGAATTTCAGAGCTCATTTCCATCTAGGTGTTGTGGAATGGAAGTGAATACATCCTCATCAACAATTTTTTTCTTGGATGAAAACATTTTCAAAATGTTCTTTCCAATAGCTGTTAACAGCATCCCTTTCCTTGATCAGATTTCCCCCATCCTTAGGCCACAGGGGATTGGTCGCTGAGTAATTGGGCCATAAATGGTGTTTGTGACAGTGAAGAAGCCACTGAGATTTTATTCAAATCCCTTTCTTTCACCTTGTCTGTCCACTACATATTATTCATGACATGGGTGCCCTTTCATATCTCGACCTTTGCTTGTTTATAAGGCAGTTTCTTTTGCTTTGAATTTGGGTCATTCCATTTGTGATCAATCAGTTCATTGATATCCAGATCATTTTCATCAAACCAATCCTGATATTTCTTAAGTGTCTCTTTGCAGGCATTGATGTTATTGAACTTAAGGACACCCCAAGCATTGTGGATACTCTTCTTCTGTTCTTGATTGAAGTTTGACAGTTTTCCCTAAGACATTGTTAGAATCACTCTCTTTGGATTGGATGCTCCAGAGCTTCATGATTATATCTTCTGTTGCACCCATCAATTGGAAACCAGATTGATGGGCGTAATTGAACAAATAAGTTGTGATCAGTCCAACAGTCATCAGTCCCTGTCATTGCTCTGGTAGTGTGGACATCTTTGCAATTCCTGACACATAAGAATATAATCGATTAGATGCCAGTGTTTGGACCAAGGGTGTTGTCATGACATTGTGTACTTGTTCTTCTGGCAGTAAAACAGATTGAGGATGATACCTATGTTCTACATATTTGGTATGGTAAAGACTGCCAATGAAGCTGATATTTCTAATTCTTTCCCTGCTAATAGTTCCATTCCAGAGATTGGCATCTTTTCCAACATTGATATTGAAGTCTCTGAAACAAATGAGCCTGCCCTCCTTCGGAACTCCACAGAGAACTTGGTCAAGTTTGGCATGGAAATCTTCCTTGGTTTAGTCATCAACGTCCATGCTGGTGAAATGACTCCTCATCAGTTTGAGATAAAGAGTGATGAGGAACTCATTTTTGATGGCAAATGAAGCTCCGTAAACTCTAAGTTCATCCACTGATTCTCTTTTTAAAAGAAAATGTAGCTGCTTCTTTCTAGCACATTGGGTTCACTCAAAGTGGTGTTTTAATGTTGTATCACTGGAGTTCTCAGGTAACAAATGACCCTCTGGGTATTCACACATGGGTATGTCTATGAGGGTTCTGATGTCCAAAGTCCCAAACTTTACCACTTGCGCCTTTTATATATTTCTACCACAAAAGGTAATTTTTCTGAATGTGGCTATTTAGTTAGTAGAGGTGAGGCAGGCTATATTTAAGGCCCTTTTCTATCCCCCTCCCAATAAGGGATGAGTTCCCCTGAAGGGAGCTGCTCAGTCATAGTTACAGCTGCCAAAAAGCCTGCCTCATCCATGTGCTAGATGTTCATCTTTAACTGCCGCCTCCATACCCAAATCATGACTAGAAGCTTTCACACTACGTAATCCTGCTCCCAGCACAATTTGCTGGTTGCCAAAGGGCTTAGATATGCATTCTGAAAGAAAAACACCAGTACATGATTTTTTTGGCATGGAGAAATCATTGCATTCCATGAATCCTGACAGAGTAAAACCTGATCCAAACGGCAAGGAAACCAAAATGATTCAAAGTTTGGTTCTGATACAGCTTTTCATCCACCAGAACAGCTATTGAGATATCCCAGAGGACACATATTCCTCCACCTGTTCTGCCATTGTAGACTTGCTATCCAGAGACACACCTGGTAAGTATCTGTAGGGTTCCTAATAAGCCTTCACAGTAATCAAAGTGGCCTAAGACATGATTCTTCACCCTGTTTTGACTGATCCCTCCTTACTCACTGTCCAGGTTCTGGGGTGAGGACAAGAGGGTGAACTTGTGATTTCTACTCCATCCTCATGGTCCACAGTGCTTCTGAGTTTTGTATTACCTGCAAATTTTGAAATAGTACCTTGTACAGCAAGAGCCAGATCATTATTATACACTTATGACCGTGTGGCCAAATTCCTCTCCAACTTGATTTTCAGTTTTACTAATGACACCACCATTGTGAATTGGATCTCAAACAATGCTGAGATGGAGAACAGGAAAGGGATAGAGAATCTGATGGATTGGTGCAATGACAATAATCTCTCCCTCAATATCAGCAAAATGAAAGAGATAGTCATCAACATCAGGAAGTGAAATGGAGGACATGCCCTTGTCTATATCAATGGGGATGAAGTGGAAATGGTCAAGAACTTCAAATTTCTAGGTGTCCAGATCACCAACAACCTGTCCTGGTCCCTCCACGCTGATGCTATAGTTAAGGAAGCCTACCAACACCCCTACTTTCTGGGAAGCTAAGGAAATTTGGCATGTCTGCTACAACTCTCATCAATTTTTACAGATGCACCATAGAAAGCATCCTTTCCAGATGTATCACAGCTTGGTACGGCTCCTGCGCTAACCAAGATCACAAAAAGCTACAAAGTGTTATGAATATAGCCCAGTCCATCATGCAAACCATCCGCCTACACTGCTCGCTGCTGCGGAAAAGCAGCCAGCATAATCAAGGACCCCACACAACCTGGACATACTCTCTTCCACCACCTTCCATCTGGAAAAAGATACAAAAGTCTGAGATCATGTACCAACTGACTCAAGAACAGCTTCTTCCCTGCTGCCATCAGACTTTTGAATGGACCTACCTTATATTACATTGACCTTTCTCTACAGCCTAGCTATGACTGTAACACTACATTCTGCAATCTCTCCTTTTCTTCTCCCCTACTCTATGAATATTATGCTTTGTCTATATAGAGTGCAAGAAACAATACTTTTCACATCTGACAATAACATCAAAGTTACCATCTTTTCACTACTTTAATGTTAGCTGCCTGCCTCTTCTCATACTCTCTCTTATCTTTGCAATTCCTCTTTGACCCTTCTATATTCAGCCTGGCTGTCAATTGTAGTTAATTGTAACTGTCAGTTTAATATCAGTGTGGATAAACTTCTAGTAGCAATGATTTGGAGAAGAATTAGTAGTCGCATGGAAAAATGTAGGTTGATTAGGAAAAGCCAACATGGATTTCTAAAGAAGAAATCATGTTTACCTAATTTGCTGGAGTTTTTTGAGGAGATAACGAAAAGGATCAATGAGAGTAATGCTGTTGATGTGGTGTACATGGATTTTCAGAAGGCATTCAATACAGTGCCACATAACAGATTTGCCAGTAAAGCTATAGTTCATGGAACAAAAGAGACGGTCGCAATGTGGATACAAAATTGGCCGAATAATTGGAAGCAGAAAGTAATGTTCAGTGGATATTTTTTGGGCTGGAGTAAGGTTTGTAATGATGTTCCCCAGGGGTCAGTATTGGGACCTTTGCTTTTCCTGATATAAATCTTGGTTTGCAGATGACACAAAACTCAGAAGTATTGTAAACTGTGAAGAGACCACTTTAGAACTTCAAAAGGACATAGACAAGTTGGTGGATTAGTTGGGTAGGAAACAGATGAAGTATGGTGCAGAGAAGTGTGAGGTGATGCATTTTGGTCAAAAGAACATGGACAAGCAATACAAAATACGGGATAAAATTCTTAAGGGAGTGCAAGAGCAGAGAGATCTGGATGTCTATGTGCATCAATCATTAAAGATGGCAGAACAGGTAGAGAGAGCAGTTAATAAATCATTTAGTATCCTGGGCTTTATTAATAAGGGCATAGAGTACAAGAGCATGGGGGTTATACTGAACTTGTACAAGACATTAGTTAGACTTCAGCTGGAAGATTATGTACAGTTCTGGGCATCACACCATAGAAGAATGCAAATGCATTGGACAGCATACAGAAGAGGTTTATACGAAAAGTTCCAGGGATGAGAAACTTCAGATATGAAGATAGATTGGTGAGGTTGATGAGGAGAAAAAGGCTAAGAGGAAATTTCCTCTAGATATTCAAAGTCATCTGTGTGCTGGGCAGAGTGGATAGGGAGAAACTGTTTCTGTTGATAAAATGATCTAGAGTGAGAGGGCACTGATTTAAAGTAATTTGCAAAGGAAGCAAATGTGATGAGGGAAAAGATTTTTTCACACAATGAGTGTTTCGGATCAGGAATGAACTGTCTGGAAATGTAGAGGTGGTAGATCCAAACGAGGCATTCAGGAGAACATTAGATGATTACTTGAATAAAAACAATATGCAGGGATACAGGGAAAAGGCAGGAGAGTGGCAGTAAATCTGATGCTTGTTTGGACAGCTGGTGCAGACACAATGGACCAAGTGGCCTCCTTCTGTGCTGTAACAATTCTGTGATTCAGTATTATCCACCTGACATCTGTCATAAACACACTGTTTCTGCTTCATCTTAATATCTATCTTTCATCATCCAGGAAGCTCTGGATTTATTTGTTCCACTTTTCGCCTTTATGGGAATATACCTTGACTGTGCTCAAACTATCTCTTCTTTAAAGACAGCCCTTTTTTCAGTTACTGCTTTGCTTGCTAATCTTTGATTCTGCTTTATCTGGGCCAGGTTCATTCTCATCCCTAGTTAATTATTCTTATTCTAGATTGCTCCTTACCCTTTTCATAGCAACCTAAACCTAATAATATAAGAACATAAGAACATAAGAAATAGGAGCAGGAGTAGGCCATCTAGCCCTTCGAGCCTGCCCCGCCATTCAATAAGATCATGGCTGATCTGTCGTGGCTCAGTTCCACTTTCCCGCCCTCTCCCCATAACCCTTAATCCCCTCTCTTATCAAGAACCCATCAACCCGCTTCTTAAAAATATTTAGCGAGGCAGCCTCCACCACTTCAATGGGCAGAGAATTCCAGAGATTCACCACCCTTTGAGTGAAGAAGTTCCTCCTCAACTCCGTTCTAAACCGCCTCCCCTTTATCTTGAGGCTGTGCCCCCTAGTCCTACTGTCTTTTTTGAGCGGGAAGAGTCTCTCCACCTCTATCCTATCCATCCCATTCATCATCTTATACGTCTCAATGAGATCTCCCCTCATTCTTCTAAACTCTAACGAGTACAAGCCTAGTTTATTCAGCCTCTCCTCATAGCTCAATCCCCTCAACTCCGGTATCAGCCTAGTAAACCTCCTCTGCACTCCCTCCAGGGCCAAAATATCCTTGCGCAGGTGCGGCGCCCAAAACTGCACACAGTACTCCAGCTGCGGCCTCACCAATGCCCTATACAGCTGCAGCAAGACCTCCCTACTTTTATATTCAATCCCCCTCGCTATGAAGGCCAGCATCCCATTCGCCTTCCTGACCACCTGCTGCACCTGCAAGCTGGGTTTTTGCGACTCATGCACAAGGACCCCGAGGTCCCTCTGCACCGTCGCCTGCTGCAGTTTTTCGCCACGTAAGTAATAGTCCTTCCTACCATTCTTCCCACCAAAGTGGACCACCTCACACTTGCCAACATTAAATTCCATTTGCCATTTCCTGGCCCATTCGCCCAGCCTATCTAGATCCTTCTGCAGACTCTCCACACCCTCCGCACAATTTGCCTTTCCCCCAATCTTGGTGTCATCAGCAAATTTCGACACCCTGCACTCGGTTCCCTCCTCCAGATCATCTATATAAATGGTAAATAGCTGAGGCCCCAGCACCGACCCCTGGGGCACCCCACTAGTCACCAACCGCCAATCCGAATAGCACCCATTGACCCCCACTCTCTGCCTCCTATTTGACAACCAATCCTCTATCCACGCTAACACCCTACCCCCAACTCCATGTCCCCTGACCTTCTGCAATAACCTCTTGTGGGGTACCTTATCATAATATTATGATCACTGTCTCCTAAAAGTTCTTCTACTGACACTAGATTCACTTGGTCCACCTCATTCCCTAGAATTCTTTGGACTGGAAACATATTGCTCTGGAAAATTTTCCTGAATGCACTCTAAGTACTCTTGCTCCTCTCTGCCTTTTAGACTACTATCTTGGGCTATATTCTGAGAATTAAAGTCTCCCATTATAACAACTTGATAATTCTTGCAACTCTTTAATTCCCTTGCAGATTTGTTCCTCTACATATTTCCCACTAATTTACGGCATATGGACTCCACCAAGCAATGTAATTGGACTGTTTTTGTTCCTTAGCTCGCGCCAATTAGATTCTGTCTCTGACCACTCTGGAACATTCTTTTCCTCTTCAATACCACAATGTTTCCTTAAATAATACCACCTGCTTCACATTCTTCCAGGTTTGCTTCACAGTGATGCTGATCTGCTTCACTGTCCTCCTAGACTGCTTCAAATGACCCTGACCTTCTTCACAATCCTCCCAGTCTGCTTCACAGAGATGCTGACTTGCATGTTTTCAAGACTTGTTAACTCTTACTAGGAATATTTGAGATAATTAATGACTTTTTCCAGTTAAACACTATTTGCATATCTTACACTGCTAATAACCATGCCATATAAATTGTAAGTGTATTACATGTATCTAATTTAAATTATTTTGTGTCTTTAGACATAAGTATATGGTACATCTATATCAACCTGGGTTGATGAGACAACTTTGTCCTCAGGCAATTACTTCCTTCTCCATATTGTGTCATAATCTATGTGTTGGTCAGGATTTTAAGGGCATATCAAGCATCCAGACCTTAGGACAAAATGCAGATCCCAGTCCTGGACTGGACTACGGCAGCAATGTTACTGATGGCAGCCAATTAAGAGGCCATTGCTGGGACCACCATCCCATTAAGGAGACAGCCTGCCTCTCCATGCTGCTGGCTCAACTTTAATGTTTTTATTCATAGAATATTAATAACACTCAAGACTGGAATAACATTCAGTTTATATGGCGCAAATGGAGATCAGAGGTTGTTTTGAAAACTTGACTGCCAACGTCCAAATTCATCCAAAGGAGCCAAATTTGACAAATACCTGATGCATTTTAGAATAACCTTTCTAGACTATTCTTATCTGAAGTATGACTTAAAAATGATTTTGCTTTGCTCAGAAATGCAATGATTTATGAATTCATGTTTGAATCAATGTTTGATCAATATGCATCAATTTGTTCTGATTTCAATCTTTCCAGTCCAGCCCATCTTGCTTTTTGCTTTCTTCTTGTTTAAATAACATTTTGATCAGTAATTTATGAGGATGTGCTCTATCTCTTCTGTATTATGATATTTTTCATCACTTCCAGTGAAACTACCGTGTCACAGTGACAGTAGCTCCATAAGAATTGTCTCCTTCATCTTCATCTTTTAACATTTTTTGAATCATATTCCTTCAATCTTGATTTTCTTTTTTATGTTTAGAATATAGGAAAAAGTCAGGGCAGGTGAGAGAGGCCCACCAGGACTGCTGAGACAGGCAGTGCATGCTGTTAAATATAGAACATAGAACATAGAACATTACAGCGCAGAACAGGCCCTTCGGCCCACGATGTTGCGCCGACCAGTTAAAAAAAAACAATGACCCACTAATCTAAACCAATCCCTTTTCGTCCATAAACCTATCCACGGATCTCTTAAACGCCCCCAAACTAGGCGCATTTACAACCGCAACAGGCAGGGCATTCCAATCCCTCACCACCCTCTGGGTAAAGAACCTACCCCTGACATCCGTCCTATAACTACCCCCCCTTAACTTAAAGCCATGCCCCCTCGTGCTAGCTTTCTCCATCCGAGGAAAAAGGCTATCACTATCCACCCTATCTAAACCTCTAATCATCTTATATGTTTCAATAAGATCCCCTCTTAGCCGCCTTCTTTCTAGCGAAAACAACCCCAAATCCCTCAGTCTCTCCTCATAGGACCTCCCCTCCATACCAGGCAACATCCTGGTAAACCTCCTCTGCACCCTCTCCAAAGCCTCCACATCCTTCCTGTAATGTGGGGACCAGAACTGCACACAGTACTCCAAGTGCGGCCGCACCAGAGTTGTGTACAGTTGCAACATGACACTGCGACTCCTAAATTCAATCCCCCTACCAATAAACGCCAAGACACCGTATGCCTTCTTAACAACCTTATCTACTTGATTCCCAACAAATCTCAACAAAGATTTACCACACTATAATTCTATCATATAATTCTTGACCTTAGCCTTTGAGGGCACCTTAATTCGCATAACTGTCTTATTGATGTCAGCAAATTGGTTTCTTCTGAAATCATCAGAGTTAAGATGGTATTTCAGTGACTTACTGAATGGGGCACATGTTGCAGGAATCGTGTTCAGTAAAAATTTAGCTGGGAAGAAAAAGTATCTGCCAAAGTCTTTCCATATAATGTAGCTAAGAGTGAAAGGAGTGCTTGGGTCTCTGCTACCCTGGGCTTTCCTTCTCATTCCCACCCATGAAGATTCTGAAGGCGCTTGACATATAGACACTGAGGGACTGTTTGCCCTGATTATGGGGTCTAGAACATGAGGAACAAGGGGAGATTGGAACAGCCTCAGCATAAGATGTCCATCACTTTAGACTGAGATCAGGAGAGGTTTCTTCAGTCAGTAGGTTGTTGTCGACTCCAGACTCTCCATCGATGGGTATGTTTAAGACTGAGGTTGGCATATTTTCCCTCAGCGGATCAAGGGATGTGAGGAGTGGACAGAAAGATGGGTTAAGGCAGAAAATCAGCCATGGTTGTTTTGAATGGTGGAGCAGGCTTGAGGAGCTGTATGAACCACTCCTACTCCTATTTCTTATGCTCTTATGTAACCCCGACCACCCCCATAGCTTACCTTAATCCTGGTGGGCAGCTTCAAATGTGGCCCTGCTCAAAGTCAGTCTGTTGCATTTTTTCACCAGTTTCCTGGATGATTAAACAATCCCCTCTAGTAGAATATGCAGCACCCTCTATACTCTGGATTTTAGACACTTTTCCCTTTATTTTATTGTGGTTATTGATAAAATTTGCAAATGAATCTGTAAAGAATGTGCAGATTATGTGAGTAAGTTTATTTATTAGTCACATGTAAGGCTTACATTAAAACTGCAATGTAGTTACTGTGAAATTCCCCTCTGGCGCCTGTTCAGGTCAATGAATCTAACCAGCATGTCTTTCAGACTGTGGGAGGAAACCGGAGCATCCGGAGGAAACCCACGCAGACATGGGGAGAAGGTGCAAACTCCACACAGTGACGCAAGCCGGGAATCAAACCCCGGTCTCTGGTGCTGAGGCAGCAATGCTAACCACTGTGCCACCATGCCGCCCAGATTATGATACATATTATTAGCTTATTTCATGGTGGATTCCCTCATTCTGTGGAAATGGGGTTTTGTGTTGTCAGGATGGTTGGATAGAATTTGTTTCCTTCAAATCTTTTGAAGATACAAATATCTCTCCACCACTTTGAAGATAACCTATTGGATCTTACTTTTGTTATTTGCTTCTTTGTTTCAAATAGTGGGGAAGGAATATTAACACTCATCTTTATTAATCTTGATCTTTCCAGATCCTCCAGAAAAACTTCTATCGTGTGAGACGCTGCATCATGGTATTGGTAAATACCGGTCGCTACATTAACAGCTGCTTTGAATGGGAATCACCACAGAGGAGTCTCACTGCTTTCTTGGTATGTACAATCCATAGTCAAGTTCAACAGAACCATGTTGATGGATTGTAAGCGCACTGAATGAAATGCGCAGTGTCTGATTTGTGCAGAAAAGGTTTTAACAATGCTTGCAATTAAATTCAGTGAAGTAACGTATTTATGTCAGGCTTACCTAGGAACAGTATGACATTTTGTAAGTATATTAAGAAATAACCTTCACTGAGTGGGACAATAAATTTGTTTACAGAAGGGGAAAGATCATAGATGTTAATTGAAGGTGAAAACAGGGAATACCTTCAGTACAAAATGCTTTTGGTACAATCTCTTACCCAACTGGCGATGTCTTGAATTCAAATGTGATTTGTAATTGCATGATAGTTGGTTTGTCTTGATTTTAATTGGGCCTGTTTGCTATGCGTGAGCCCTGATGTGGCTAGTATATGCAGATGTAATTAAGACGTTGAAATGCCATCAACTCTAAGAACTAGCACCTTAGTTCCATAAATTTTCTCCACCACCTACCCAAGCCCAGCTAGATCTAGTATTTGGCCAGTGATGGAAATAGGGATTTCAAGCCAGGGAGCTTTGCACAAGTTGAGCCGGGGTGGGGTATGTGGTGCCTGGAGTCAAGAAATTCCAGTGCTTCCTTGTGACCTGCTTGAGTTGCCTGTCAGTATCTCCACTGATCCACTGTCCAATCCCTAGAAGGTTTGGCCTAAAGCAGCAACCACAGCTGCTTGCCTGAGTGGGCCTCTGTCTAAAGTTACTGATTGGGTCCTCATGACATTCTCAAAAATTAGCCTGCATATTTAGAGATGGGCCTCAATATCTTACTGCAGATACACTGCTCACCTGCTCCAAGGAACAGGTTGACATTGGGACAAGGTGGGAAGACAGTGAATTAGAGGCTAATTCACTGCTCTCATTTTAACTACCTCCCACCAGAAGGTGGAGGCTGGTGATTATTATTTCTCAACTTACATCAACTCCTAAATAGGAAACTAACAGGTATTAACTAGGTAATTAGAGCCAAACCACTACATACACCTTTACTTGCCCTAGTCTATCTAAATGCAGAGTACTGTACTGCTGCTCAACTTGGCTCAGCAGCCACCAGACAGACATGACAGATATGTCATGACTACAGATCATAGCCCTGAGTTATTTATGGACGTACTGAACTTTTAAATCAGATGCATCTTTTAGAAAAGAACATACACTTATATACAAAAGAATAAGAACGGACATGTACTCAAAACCTGCATGGATCAGCTAGCGGGGATATTCACAGACATCTTCAACCTCTCTTTACAACAATCTGAGGTCCCTATCTGCTTCAAGAAGACAGCCATCATCCCGTTACCAAGGGAAAACTGAGCAGTGTGCCTTAATGACTATCGGCTGGTGGCTCTGACATCCATCATTATGAAGTGCTTTGAAATGTTTGTCATGGCACGAATCAGTTCCAACCTCCTGGACTACCTGGATCCACAACAGTTTGCCTACTGCCGCAAAAGGTCCACAGCAGACGCCATTTCCATGGCCCTGCACTCAACCCTGGAACACCTAGATAACAAGGACACCTATGTCAAACTCCTATTTATTGACAATAGCTCAGCCTTCAACTCTATTATTCCCACGAAACTCATCTCCAAACTCCGTGGCCTGGGCCTCGGCACCTCACTCTGCAACTGGATCCTGAACTTCCTAACTCACAGAGCACAATCAGTAAGAATAGGCAGCAACATCTCTTCGATCCTCATCCTCAACACCAGTGCCTCACAAGGCTGTGTTCTCAGCCCTCTACAATATTCCATATACACCTATGACTGTGTGTCCAATTTCTCCTCCAATCCAATTTTCAAGTGTGCTGACAACACCACCATAGTGGGTCGGATCTCAAACAATGATGAGACAGAATGCAGGAATGAGATAGAGAATCCGGTGAACTGGTGTAGCAACAATAATCTCTCCCTCGATGTCAACAAAACAAAGGAGATTGTCATCGATTTCAGGAAGTGTAAAGGAGAACATACCCCTCCCTACATCAATAGGGATAAAGTAGAAAGGGTTGAGAGCTTCAAGTTTTTAGGTGTCCAGATCACCAGCAACTGGTCCTGATGCCCCCATGCTGACACTATAGTTAAAAAAACCTACCAATGCCTCTAGTCTCAGAAGACTAAGGAAATTTGGCATGTCAGCTATGACTCTCACCAACTTTTACAGATGCACCATAGAAAGCATTCTTTTTGGTTGTAACACAGCTTGGTATGGCTCCTGCTCTTCCCAAGACAGCAAGGAACTACAAAAGATCATGAATGTAGGCCAATGGATGGGAGGCGCAAAACAGCCTCCCATCCATTGACTTCCCGCTGCTTCGGCAAAGCAGCCAGCATAATTAAGGACCCCATGCACCCTGGACATTCTCTTTTCCATCTTCTTCCTTCGGGAAAAAGATACAAAAGTCTGAGGTCACGTACCAACCAACTCAAGGACAGCTTCTTCCCTGTTGCTGTCAGACTTTTGAATGGACTTACCTTGCATTAAATTGATATTTCTCTACACCCTAGCTATGACTGTAATACTACATTCTGCACTGTCTCATTCCCTTCTCTAAGAACAGTATGTTTTGCCTGTGTAGTGTGCAACAAACAATACTTTTCACTGTATGTTAATACATGTGACACTAATAAATCAAATCAAATCAAATACAAGCAAAAACTGCCTGAGACTGCAAAGTAACCATTTTGATCTGGATTACATTTAACCAATTTGTTCAGCGAGAATGGAATGTCACACCTTTTCTGGGCAGACACTTCAAAGAAAGTGATGCAATTCAAAAACTGAACTGTAATCTCCTGTAGAGATCATCTCAGAAACCATCTCCTGTGAGTTATGTCCTAGACTGTGGACATCATGTGAATTGAAAGAAAGCAGTTTTGGGAGAGACACGTTTGTTTCTCTTCCAGGAATACACAAGAAAATGCATTAAAACTCATAACAACTCTGGTCTCTGTGTGCAAATTTAATGTTCTAGTTCTACTATGTGTGTTGTGAAGTTCATAACTGAACATACAGTAGCCATTCTCCTCTCTCTCTCTCTCCCTGTCTCATTGCTGGAAGCAAGTCACAAGCGAGCAAAGCCCCAGTTAAAAAGGAAATAGGACAACTTCTGTCAACTAACCTGCAGAACCAAGAATTAGCAAACCAACTAATCAACTGCTAAATGCAGAGCTATCGGAATCACCCAACTTAACGGTCACAACATTCCACCATCTACTCCTCACAGACAAGCCAAAGACTGATTTGTACATTTTTTCCAACATTTATATTTGAACTTACTACTGATTTTTAATCTGTGTGAATGTATGTTGCATTCTATTATTTTCTTATCGCATTTTAGGAACTAATAAACAAACTCTTTCTTTAACTCAAGAAAACCTAGTTAAATTGGCTCTTTTTAAAACATGAATATGTTTAGATTGGGAAAAGATATTCATGAGGGAAGGGAATCCTTTTTAAATTGACCTTGTTGCGACCAACTGCGTGGATTGAATAAAGAAGGGGAACCAATTCATCCCACCTCATCCAGGAAGAAAACAATTTGTGGGTATCCATCCAGAATCAAAACAAATTGGGGGTGGGTCCTTGCCAGGGGACCAGTCATAACAATATCCATCTCTGCAAAGTCATACAGATTATTTCTGAGACCAACACAGCTCAAATAGAAGGCAAAATACTGCGAATGCTGGAGCCTGAAACAAAAACAAAAAACGCTGGAAAATCTCAGCAGGTCTGACAGCATCTGTGGAGAGAGAATAGAAATAGAAGTCCCACAACACCAGGTTAAAGTCCAGCAGGTTTATTTATTTCAGGACTTGAACCTGGTGTTGTGAAACCTCTTATTGTGCTTACCTCAGTCCAAAGCTGGCATTTGCATATGAGAGAGAATAGAGCCAATATTTAGAGTCTGGATGACCCTTCAGCTCAAGTTGGTTCCTATGCCAGCACATAGTGAACTTCCTGAGGTCCACAGGGAAAACATCCTCCTCAAAAGAACCTCTAGCTAACAGCTAATGAAGCATTGTCATTTAAAAAGGACATCAAAAAATCCCCCACACTTGTAATTCTCCAAGTGGTGAAATCTCATGTTCCAGTCTTCTACAGAAAGTCTGGACAACCTTCAACCACTTGAGGGAAGATTTGGCCACTTGCTCCATAGATAAAACATGAAGAACATCTCAAATTATGACTGTGGCCATCCAAGACAGATCATCACCCATATATTAAATTGATTTGATTTGATTTGATTTATTATTGTCACATGTATTAGCATACAGTGAAAAGTATTGTTTCTTGCACGCTATACAGGTAGAGCATACTATTCATAGAGAAGGAAAAAGAGAGTGCAGAATGTAGTGTTACAGTCATAGCTAGGGTGTAGAGAAAGATCAGTTTAATGCAAGATAGATCCATTCAAAAGTCTGATGGTAGCACGGAAGAAGCTGTTCTTGAGTCCGTTGATACGTGATCTCAGACTTTTGTATCTTTTCCCAACGGACAAAGGTGGAAGAGAGAGATCCACTCCTGATGTCATCACAACCATTCACAACCACATTACCTGAAGTTGTTGATTGGATTGTTAACGTCAAGATCAACCTTTAACTGTTTCCCGGCCCATACAAATAAAAGACTACACCCAAATTATCTGAAGTACATTACAATCAGTTATTAAATGGGTACAAACACAATATAAACAAAGTATCAGTGATTCATTAGCAGTACCTGAAATCTGAGACTGATTCTTTTCACCATTTTGTAGTATTCTTATGTTTTTACATAGAATGTATAATTGTATTTCTCAAGATGTATAAATGAAGACATATTTGTAATTTTGTATCACTTGTCATTTTAAGCTTCACACAATGAGGTTGATTCAAAATTACTTCTTTGTATATTTACTTCATAGCTTGATGTCACAAGTTGAAAGTTTACTGAAAAGTTCTATTTACAGAAATAATCGCAACTCAAAGGTTTGCCCATTCATTATTCATCCTACTTTATATTGTGTCATTAATATGACAAGGGTCCAGCTAAATCCCCTCATGTCATGTTTATTGAAGCTGTTCCACTGTATAGCACTTGAAGTACCCACAGGAAGTGTGTCACAGTCCAGCAGGAGGATAAAACCTGTATCTGTTGCAAAAGTTGAATAAATGTAGCAACAGAAAGAATCCACCCCTACTTCTGCTTATATTTGTAGCTTGTCACAGTTTGAGTGGGTCCCAAACATGATTCTATGTTTCTGCAATGAAGGTTATTTCAAAAGGTTGGATTATGAAATCCAAACAAGCACAGATTTGAGGCAGCGCATTTCAGCAGATCAGTCATGCTTTTTAGCTGGTAACAACGCTTTTAATCTTCATTATTCTCATATAGGCAGCCAGGCATTAATCAAAGATATTAACAAAAGCAATAGTCCAAAATTCAGCAGTAGCCTTTGTTTTGGCACAAAACATATTGACAGGAACGGAATGCACATTCATCCAAATAATTCAGAGCTATAATAGTGTGACAACTGCACACATGTAAGCAATGTTTGGTTCTGCATTTTCAAAAAGGACAACCTGACTGTAGTGAGGTGCAATTGTAAGGTTACATAGGAGTTATTCTACAGTAAATTAATTGCTGGTGTTTCTTTTGTAGCTTTAACAGACAGAACAAAAGAGAAAGATGGTATGGCGGGTGGTAAATATTAACCCATCTCACCTGGTAGGAATTGATAAGGGGGTCTTTAAAATGAAGCAGATTTTCTCACTGACCCATTCCTGTTGGATCCCAATTGCCATGGGTTGTAAGTACTCACTGAAATTAGGTGGTGGAAGCGAGTGTTGAAAGCAGGCAAGAATCTTTGGAATTAATGCAAATCAGGTTCATTTTAAGTTAAAATTTCCATCTCAATGTAATTTAACCCTGGGAGTTTACAAAGGAGGTTTAAGTCATTTTTGATGATCTGGATGAAATAAATTACCTGTTGTGTTTCCATACCTTGTTGCTAAGCCAGCCAAATTTAATGCACAATGCTGCATTCATACCCAAGGTATGCAATGCTCCACAAAACACACTGGCACCACTGAGCAGTCAATCAGTAAAAAAAAATGCAGCATTCTTTTCACAATTCTCAGAGAAAAAATATTACATTTTTGTGCCACTGGCACTTGCATTGCCATCTGGATAGATAGGCTAGACACATTAAAAAAACTGGGAAGGTTTGGCCGGAATGCTTTCTTTTCCTTAATGATCAAATGCCACCTTTTTCCCTTCACCTTGACTGCTCCACTAAAAGCCAAACTGTTCATACATACATTGGCAGACAAGGTGAAGGTCGTTAAAGTCCAAATAACGCATGATGCCAAAGCTTAATTCCAGATGTTAAGGATGCAAGAGGAATGCTGGAGCACAGCAACATCTGCCTACCGTGAGGATGTTGTGACATTTAATAAAAACTATAAGTCTCCAGAATAGGCTAATCAGCAGATATTCTGCCTCTTCAACTATCCATCACCTTAAATGTCTGGTAAATAGAAGAGCTGTAAACTTTTTAAGCAGAAGTTCACATGCAAAAGTCAATACATCATTTTAAAGGATCAACTTTTAACCTTTTTTTATGGGATTGCAGGTAATTTGCTGTGCCAGCAATTTTTTGTCTGCAATAAATGAGACTTTGCAGGTTGTATTCTCATCAGTGTGACACTATTCAGCATTTACATTTGATATTTTATACAGTTAATTTCTGTTCTGAAGGCCCCCTGGGATTTGAACTGTAGTGCTACATGAGAGACGCAGAGTATTGATCAGCTAACATTTCCCTTACATTTTTTGTATGCCATGAAATTAATGAGACTTCAAGACAAAAATGTCAAAGTACACCAGTAAGCAATGATGATTAGTTTTACATTTACAATCTCTGGTCTGTTCAAATTAATAAATTGTGGATTATTGAAAAAGCCTTCCTTCTGCTTACCGAGCACATATACAAGTAGGCACTGCCACAGTGGGGAAGTATACTTATTCAAGGTTTGGGGTAATCTTTAGATTTGCTTTGTTTGTTAACTCTTTAAGTTCACATGATGGCATTTTTGTAATTATCTCCCACCTTACAGGAAAATAAATAATAGAAGTAATAAAATAGCTTTCCAGTCTTTCGGGAGGAGAAAGGAAGTATGAAAGGATAATATGTTAACTTCTGAACTTATGAAAATTTTTTTCTTCGATTGCTAATGAGCGTACAAGTTACTCAACAATTGATCACTGCCTTGTGCTGAGTTCCTAATTCTAGAAAGATGTGTATTTTATTTGGTGTCAGTTACTTATAAAGGTAGTAAGCATCTACAGTAAAACACAGTGATGGACAGAAGTCAGTTTTATATGGCAGTATGACTGGACAGCAACCATTTAGTCATTACTGATCAGTCTTCCAATGGTATTCTGGTTGATTTTTGGTTCTGTTCTGATGGGGCAGTTTTTTGGTGGGCAGCGAGGCTCTCTGCAGGCTTCATTACTAAACCCAATATCTCCATTAACTTATTACTCAAGATGCATTCCATGGACCTGTACCACATAAACCTTCACCCATCTGCCTCTTCCATATGCCGTAGCAATATTTTTACATCTTTATCTCAGATTTCAAAGATTCTGAATTTCTTCTTACATTAGCTTTCTAATTGTTTGAACTTGCCATGCTTTTTAATAACTTCTAGAATTAAGTTATGTGTATCAGCATTTTTTGGGGTATATTCCTGAGTGGGGTATATTTCTACTGGGTTCCAATTTTGTAGTGTTGCTCTTATGCTTCCACTACTGTTTCAGATCCCAGGTATATTTACAGTCAGTGAAGTTGCTAGATGGTCCATACACTACATTGTCATATGGCGAAACCTTGTTCCCAAATATATCAAGGTTAATTAAAATGAGTTAATCAATAGGTATACTTGCTGTCGGTTTCACCTGCTACTGGCACAAATACTTCGGAGCTGGAAAGAACTTTGAGAAATAATTGTTAGAGTTACAAAAGTTTTCAGAGTGTTCATTTTACTTCTACTTTTTAAGTTGTTGGGAGCTGTCCTTTCTCAGTCTGAGAGACCATGGGAAAATATTTTCAGACTCACAGAGTAACAGCTTCTGGTAATGATTTTCCAATGATCTTGTCATGGATTTATTAGCTGGAATCTTCTGGCTGTTCACATCAGTGGGATTCTCTTGTCCCGGTGCAGTGATGTGGAGATGCTGGTGTTGAACTGGGGTAAACATAGTAAGGAGAGTCACAACACCAGGTTAAAGTCCAACAGGTTTATTTGGTAGCAAAAGCCACTAGCTTTTGGAGCACTGCTCCTTTGTCAGATAAGTGGGAGTTCTGTTCCCAAATAGGGCACATAAAGACACAAACTCAATTTACAAAATAATGGTTGGAATGCAAGTCTTTACAGGTAATCAGGTCTTAAAGGTACAGACAATGTGAGTATAGAGAGCATTCAGCACAGGTTAAAGAGATGTGTATTGTCTCCAGACAGGACAGTTAGTGAGATTTTGTCTGTCCAGGCAAGTCGTGGGGGTTACAGATAGTGTGACATGAACCCAAGATGCCGGCTGAGGCCATCGTCATCTGTGCGGAACTTGGCTATCAGTCTCTGCTCAGCGACTCTGCGTTGTCATATGTCGTGAAGACCACTTTGGAGAATGCTTACCCGAAGATCAGAGGCCGAATGTCCGTGATCATTGAAGTGTTCCCCAACAGGAAGAGAACACTCTTACCTGGTGATTGTCGAGCGGTGTTCATTCATCTGTTGTTGTAGCGTCTGCATGGTCTCCCCAATATGCCATGCCTCGGGACATTCTTTCCTGCAGCATATCAGGTAGACAACATTGGCCGAGTTGCAAGAGTATGTACTGTGTACCTGGTGGATAATGTTCTCATGTGAGATGATGGCATCCGTGTCGATGATCCGGCACGTCATGCAGATGTTGCTGTGGCAGGGTTGTGTGGTGTCGTGGTCACTGTTCTCCTGAAGGTTGGGTAGTTTGCTGCGAACGATGGTCTGTTTGAGGTTGTGCAGTTGTTTGAAGGCAAGAAGTGGGGGTGTGGGATGGCCTTGGCGAGATGTTCATCTTCAGTGATATGTTGAAGGCTCCATAGAAGATGCTGTAGCTTCTTCACTCTGAGGAAGTACTGGACAATGAAGGGTACTCTGTCCGCCGTGTCCCGTGTTTGTCTTCTGAGGAGATCGGTGCAGTTTTTTGCTGTGGCACATCAGAACTGTCGAATGATGAATCAAGTGCCATATCCTGTTCTTATGAGAGCATTTTTCAGTTTTTGTAGGTGTCTGTTGTGATCTTCCTCATCTGAGCAGATTCTGTGCATCTGGAGAGCTTGTCCATAGGGGATGGCTTCTTTAACGTGTTTAGGTGGAAGCTGGAGAAGTGGAGCATCGTGAAGTTATCCATGGGCTTGCGGTACAGTGAAGTGCTGAGGTGGCCGTTCTTGATGGAGATGCGTGTGTCCAAGGATGCAACAAATTCCGGAGAGTAGTCCACGGTGAGTCTGATGGTGAGATGGAACTTGTTGATGTCATCATATAGTTGTTTCAGTGATTGTTCACCATGAGTCCAAGGGAAGAAAATGTCATCAATGTATCGAGTGTGTAGCATTGGTTGAAGGCCCTGTGCGGTAAAAAGGTCTTGTTCAAACCTATCCATGAAGCTGTTGGCAAATTGAAGTGCAAATTTGGTCCCCACGGCTGTTCCATGTATCTGGATGAAGAACTGGATGTTGAAGGTGAAGACATTGTGGTCCAGGATGAAGCGGTTGAGTTTTAAGACTACTCTCTGGAATCGAATGCATTCTTGACAATACACATCTCTTTAACCTGCTGCAGAGAGCAGAGATTTGGCTGAGAGTCAAATTCTCCATCCTTGCTTGCAACTTCTTGGGCCACAACTTCCTATGAGTCCACTTCAACCAACCTCTAAGGGCCACTCATTGTCCAAGATAGTCTACCTCCTTCTTCACTTGCTGCATCTCATTTCCTCCAAAGAATATTTGGAAATTGCATTTTAAAAATTGTTCATGATGTTTCAGCTTCTGCTTTCATCCCACATACATGTCCCAGTGTTTACATCATTTTCAGTATAATGATTAAAATGTCAATAATAATCCCTGCTATTTACATCCTGTTGTGGTGTCTGTGACAATTCTTCAGTCTGATTGATTGCTGAGCCTGCCTGCTACCTGCACTGCTGCTCGACATCATAGATGATGCCGAATTCAAAGTTCTGAAGAAGGGCTCATCCTAATTCAAAACATTGGGTGGAATTTTACGAAAATGATTCTAAGTGTCCAGCTAGCGTGAAAACAGAAGAGTTGTTTATTCTGTTTTTTGGGTGAGTTTTCACACCCAAACTTATGCACATAGTGCATGGAAAAATAATCCAGACCATTTCTAGCTGCTACAGGCTTTCACCAGCTAGCTTGCAAAGGGCACATGCGCAATAGCAGGGGAGAGGTCTGACAGATAGAGAGGAAGCTGTCAGTGTGAGCAGCCTGAACAAACTTCCCTCTGCCCCCACAATTGCAGGGGCCCATGGCCAATTGTGAGCCTCACACCACCTGAAATGCAGTCTGTGCTGCCCCCACCATCGTCCAAAGCGATTGCGCTCCCCCGTCGCAATGATCATGAGCAGGCTCATCCTCCCCATCTCCCCATAATCCAATTGCCTGCAGAATGGCAGGAGATCCCCCTCCCCACCCAATTTGATTGCAGAGCGTGCAGTGGCTCCCCTCACTTCCTGATCGGGCTGCCCCTTCAAACCTCACCTATGGCCTCTTGAACCCAGTCAACTTCCCAGTCCCAGATATAACTGGGCTGTTTGGTGTGGTGGGATTGCTTGTAGTCCCAGCAGTGGCCACCTTTCCTGGCTGACAGCTCTCTAAGGTGTGTCTTACTTCTGAGCAATAACAGAAATTCTTGCCTAAAAGCAATTAACACTGTTCCCAACACTAAGTTGCTACAGTTCACCTGCTGGGCTGTGGACAGGCTCCCCTGCCAATATTTTGGCCAGAAGTTGGGGGCGTAAAGGGTGGGGAGGGATGGGCACAGGAGCTGAAGTGCCTCATAAAATCCAGCTCCAGGGTATGTTGAGTACTTTTTTTTTAACATCAGCACATTTACAATGCAGTTCAAGCTTTTCATAAACATTGATTCCATGATATATCTCACTCAGATTGTGGCTGAGAAGAGACAATCTGTGACCGAAGCACAGCGTTATCTCGATTCCTAATGTATAGATTCTTTTACTTTTAAACTTTGTGTATTTCCCTTTGGGAGAACAGGAGCTGTTAAACCACACAGTGCCTCAGGCAGAAAGCAGTTAAGTCTACTCTAGAGCTTCGTTAGGGAAGAAATACCAAAGGCAAAATTTATTTCAGGTTTTGCTTTTCTATTTCTATAAAATATTAATGATGAAATCTTTTGGAAACTAAAAAGACATTTCTCTTGTTCTGATGTTAACCTTTACCCTACTGCTTATACTATATATACGCATGATGTGTTTTGGCATCATTTGCATCATAACCTACACTCCCTCATTGTTGAAACCATTGTTAAGCATTATTATAAATCCTGAGTTAATTCCAAATTTCAGAAAATTTGCAGATGCATTGGGGCGTCCTGTTTGAATCTAACTGCTTTGGCATGGTAAGATTAATGAGCGGATTAGTAAATAGCTAATAATTATGCTGTTTGCAGGCTACAGTTTGAAAAATGCAGCCAACAAAAATCACATTATTCAAACAAAATGTTTTGTTTTGCAATGTTAGTGGCTGCAGGTTTCTAATTGGACAGAGAACTGCCTAATTACACATTTCTAATTCACACTTTGAAATGTCATTGGAGGCACTTTATTCAGCAGATAAAAGAAATTAACCTGTTGGATATTTGTATATTATTGATTTTTGCCAATATAGCCTTGAACTTAGTTGCTGGTTGTTGAGTTATAGAAATATTATTTTGAGGTTTAATTGTTGATAAACTGTGGGTTAAAAAAAATTGGACATTTCCATTGGGATTGATGAACCAAACAAACACACACTAGCAACTCTCTGGAATGTTAAATTTCATTCTTTAAGGGGTTCAAGAGTCCTGTATTCACTCTGAGCCATGAAGATAGTGGGTGGGAGCATTTCATTCAGGAAATCCGTGAGTGCGAGTTTCCTGGATATCCTGTGGAAATTAACCACAGGTTAAACACGTTTCTCACCCATTAGATGTTGTTGGACATTGGCGTTGTGGGAACCTGGGGGTGGAAGGATTGTCAGTCATTGTGGGGACATTGCCAACAAACCAGGCATCAATGTTAAAAAGGCTAAATCACAAGGAGTGTGATCCTACTGACTGTTCGTGGCACATTCCCACTACAGTGATGTTGGAGAATTTGATGTCCAACCAGATCTCCGTAAACTACAGTGGGATGAGAAAATCCCACTGGCGTGAACAGATGTAGCATTCCAGCCATCATTAAAATAAAATATCAAACATACAGAAATGCAAAAGCTAACACAAATCTTAGAAACTGGGAGAGAGTCAAAGAACAACTGAAGATTAAACAACAGATGGTAAAAGTTAGCGTAAGAGCGTGAAAGTGATACCAAATTTAAAATAAACAATTAAGAAAAAGAGGACAGTCAGGAGTAAGGTGGCCATCTTGAAAACTATTGTCAAATAAGGAAATGTTATTGTCAAATAAGGAAATGGCAGACCCATTGAATAATTACTTTGCATGCATATTTACAACATAAAAAGATAATAACATGCCAGATATCCCAAGGAAACTAATACTGAATCATGTGCAACGTTTATTAAAATTAATGCAAGCAAAATAACAATTTATCGAAGAGGGACAAATCCCCAAGACCAGATAGTTTCCATCTCAGGATTTGATAGGGAGTAGGTAAGAACATTGCAAATGCCCAAATGATGATCTTCCAAAGTTCACCCAGTTTGGGAATCATTCCTTTGGATTGGAAAGTTGTGCACGTTATCCACTATTTAAGAAAGTTAAAAAAAGGAAATTTAGCCAAACATCTGATTTAGAGAAATTATTAGAGTCAAGCGTTAAGGATAGGATGAGTTAAAACCGCTCAAAATTTTCAGCTCATCAGAAAGAATGATAGACAGCATAGATTTGTAAACAGTATGTCATGCCTGCAACCTGAACAATCTTTTTGAAGATTTGACTAAAGTAGTAGACGAGGGTTGTCTCTGGAAGGCATTTTATAAAACTCTTCATTTGATGCTAATGAAGGTACTAAAGTCCAAGTCCATGGAGTTGTAGGCAGATGGTTGACCTGATCAATAAATGGGCTTAACAGCAGGAGGTAGAGAGTAGGTCAGGTTATCTTTTGGCAGGATATGACTAGTCAAGTCCCACATGGATTGGTTTTGGAGCCTCAACTAATCATTGAATTTATTAATATGTTGGATGGTGGGATAGAAAGTCAAATTATATAGCATTATATAGCAGTGCAGGTGGGAGAATAAAATTACTAACAGATGTTAATAGATTAAGTCAACTGTGGCAGACAGATTTCAATATAGGCAAATATGTGGTCATCCACTTCGGACCTGCAAAGGAAAAAACAGAATGTTTTCTAAATACTAGAAATGGTGGTGGTCCAAAAAAGGCTTATGGCTCCATGGATGTAGATGATTGAGATGGCATGAACAAATTTTGAAAATATGCAAACCAGCAAATGGGATGTTGGAGTTTTGTGTCTAGAACTTGAGAATAGAGGTTAAGCTACCACTATGAAGCTCTGGTTGGACTAGACTGTAAGCAGCACTGCACACAGCATCTTAGGAAAGATACAGAAACCTATAAATTCTAACAGGACTAGACAAGGTAGATGTAGGAAGGATGCCCCTAATGGTGGGCGAAGTTCAAACCAGTGATCATAGTCTAAAGGTAAAGGGTAATTATTTTAGGACTGAGCTGAGGAGAAATTTCTTCATCCAGAGAGAAGTAAGCCAATCGAATTTGATACCACAGAAAGCTGATGAGGCCAAAGTATTTTATATTTTCATGAAGGAATTAGGTATTGCTCTTGGAGCGAAAGGGACCAGAGGGTATGGGGGAAGGCAGAATCAGACTCTTCATAGGATCATAAATGCCTACAGTACAGAAGGAGGTCATTTGGCCCATTGAGTCTGTACCGACCACAATCCCACCCAGGCCCTATTCCCAAAACCCTCATTTATCTAGCTAATCCCCCTGACACAATTTAGCATGGCCAATCAACCTAACTTGCTCATCTTTGGACTGTGGGAGGAAACTGGAGTGCCCAGGGGAAACCCATGCAGAACCCCACATAGTGACCTGAGGCAGGAATTGAACCTGAATCCTATTGAGTTGGATGATCAACCATGATCACACTGAATGGCAGAGCAGGCTTGGAGTACTGAATGGCCAACTCCCCCTCCAATGTTCCATGTTTCTATAGATTGACCTTGGGGGGTGTGTAGTCTAAACTTACCAAAATGATACCTGAACTGCAATTCAGAGTTGCCTTCCCTGGAAATTATAAGGTAAAAGGGTGGTTTGATTGAAGATTTCAAGAAATGAAAGGGAACAGATAGAGTAGATCTTGAGAAACTATTTCTGCTGGTTGGGGAGTCTGGGATTAAGCAGCATAATCTAAAGATGAGAGTCAAAGGTTTCAGGAGTGTTTTTTGGAAACATTTCTACATACAGAGTTTTGGTAACTCTCTTTTGTAAATGGCTTTTGGTAATCAGTTGTTAATTTTAAATGTGAGTTATAGTTTTTTTGTTAACCAAAGGCATGAGGAAATTTTGGACAAAGATTATAATGTTAGATCATGGAGCAGCTATAATGTCATTAAACAGGAACTGCTCAAGAGACAAAAACGGTATAGTCCAGTTCCTATGTTCCAATGGGTGGAAATCAGACATCAGGCAATCAAGAATTACCGAAGGGTTAAACATTGCAGTGATGGGAATCATACATTACAAGGTAGTCAGATACTGTGGGGCTGGGTATCAGATATGAGGGGCCAAACAATGCAAGGATCAGACACTGCAGGAGTAGAGATGGAAATCAGAGGGTTGGATTTCATAGAGATCAGACATTATGAGGGTGGGGATGAACTGGACATTACATGGGTCCAGTCACATGTAATTTAGCTGATTGGAAGAGGAGGAAATGCCTCTGTACTTCTGATACACAAGCAAAACACCAATTGTAAAAATTGTACTCCATTGTTCTGGCCCTTCTCACCTCCTTTTGTTTCCCAAGACATACAAATTGCAACCTCCTTGAGGTTAAAACTAAAAATGCATTCTTGAAATGGAGGGACACAGCCTCCTGAAAGGGTGTTAGTGACTGCCATGCCTACCCCATGCACCCATCCCCCAAACCACCAACATGTCTCCATTCCAACTGAAAGTAGCAGGATGGGATCAGCTTTCGGGTTTTTTTTTACCTTCTCAAATGCCCCCAGTCCTTCCATCCTGGTGGCAGGGAGGGTGTGGGGGTCAGGCAGTTGGAAAGCCTCCCAGGTCTCAGAAGGAAATGTGCTTGTACCTTGTATTTAAAAAAAAATTGAAGGCAAAAAAATGCTGATGCAAAGGGCAAGTATAACATCCCTGATAATACTGCATACTGTAATGTTATTAAAACATCAGTGCTGGGAGATTTTAGGTCAATACCAAATTTGTACTTCAATCTAAAGATGTCATAATGTGACTTTTGGATAGTGGGATCTGAATTGATAATCAGTGTATTACAGAATAACATTAATCCTGCATTTTCATTACAAATACAAGTTTATTTGCCTAAGGATAAAATGTTTCCATAAGGTAATCCTGCATCCTCAATTGATATATCACATGCTTCAATTATGACAGGGTCTCGTAATAGAGGCAGAAACAGATGATATCATGGGGTTTGTAGATTACAGTACATAAACTCTTCTGATTGCTTGGTGAAGGGAGTTGCTGTGTTCTTCCTGGATGCTCTTGTGGGAATTACGATAAGATTATTTCTGACTGAGAGATATTTCAGTATCATTGCATCCTTGTTTGAGTTCATGTGGGTGAGAAGAATATAATTTGTTGGATTATGTTAGCTCCACCTAGAAGCAGCATAATGCCGATGCACCTCTGAGATGGTTGACCAGGGCCCCACTAGAGTTTTTTACTCCCCAAGCTCCCTGCACCAAACTTAATGGTGTTCTGTATTTTTTTATAACAGAAGAAAATATGCAGTTAGCTATGGTGCTATAAGGACCTACAGGGCAAGCTGTCTGGTGGAAAAGACTCAGTTTAGCCTGTAATGGAAGAAGCTGGCAAATGCCAATTGCTGAAAATGTTGTTTTACGAATTTCCACAGAGGTCCAATCATATTATAAGGAATATATCTTTTCATAGAGTCTTTCAGTGCAGAAGGACACCATTCAGCCCATTGAGTGTGCACCAACCACAATCCCACCCAGGCCCTATCCCCATAACCTCATGCATTTACCTTAGCTAGTCCCCTTGACCCTAAGGGGTAATTTAACATGGCCAATCCGCCTAACCCACACATCTTTGAACTATGGGAGCACCCCAATGAAACTCACACAGACACAGGAAGAACATGCAACTCGAGACAGTCAACCAAGCTGGAATGAAACCTGGGTTCCTGGTGCTATGAGGCAGCAACGCTAACCACTGTGCCACTGTGCTGCCCTTATAAATTCAAAATTGTAATTGAGAGCATTAGCTAATATCTGGGTGAACTGTTCACAGGCCTATCATTATAAAATATAAATTCAAAGATATTAAGGTTAAAATGTAGGACTGACTGATGGCATAATGAAGTATGGAGCAGTTGGGCTGAAAAATATGGGGGGACAACTCTCACATCCTGCCGTGCTAGTGTTGGCCGATTCACAGGATTCCCGTGAGCGTTCACACAGCAATTGTGCCTCCCAGGCCCAGATTTCTGGCGGCGACAGCGCAGTGCCAGTAATCAACTGGGTGGTGGGGCTGAAAAGCAAATTCTATTGTAAATTCAATTTAAATGGATTTAGCAGACTTGGGACTTAATTCACTGGGCCCACTTGCATCTCCCATCCCCCCAGTACAATTTTAAACCAGCAACTCCCCACTTTCGGGGAACTAGCAGGATGCCCACTGAGAATAGGGCAGTGCCAAGGGGGCGAGACCTAGGGGTTGAACCATGGAGGTGAGGGGTCCTACTGCCACTCTACATGAGGATTGGTTGGGGCTGGAAGGAAGCCAGCGATTGGGGGGACCAGGAGGGGTCTGCTGGAAGTTTTGGGGGTATGGCTCTGGGGGAGTAGTCTATCTGGGGGTGATCTGCTGTGGGGGGAGACTGGAGATAGGGGTGCTCCAGGACCGAAAGGGATCAGGGGAGGCCCGAGAGTGGCCTGTGATCGGGCCATGGGGGGAGTGGACTGCAGGGTGCCTGGGTTGGCCAACAAACTGCAGCTGACAGATTGGGGCCACTGCGTATGCACAGAATTCCGGAACTGTCAGCCACTGGTGTGAATAACCCTCCGAGCTTTTGTTGATATTCCTGATTGTGACCTCTGTATTGCATAGCGTGTGGGAGATTCTAGTGAAAAAACTAGCATGATTTACCCCAGTTTTCCCACAAATTCGAGATTGAGAACCTTTTTGGGAGAATCATGGCCATGTTCTTTACCTGATTAAGGCTGTGAAATTAGTTGACATAAACAACATAGATGACTATGTGAGAGGATGGGATTAGTAAGTATACAGATGACACACAGGTTGGCCGGGTGGTTAACAGTGAGGTTGAGTGTCTTGGGCTCCAGGTAGATACAGATAGAAGGTCAAACGGGCAGTTTAGTGGGTGATGAGATTTTACCTTGAAAAGTGTGAAATTATACACTTCGGAAGGAGTAATTTGACAAGGAAGTTTCAACGAATGGCATGACAGTAGGACTTGATGGGGAACAAAGTGACCTTGGTGTGTTTGTCCATAGATCTCTGAAGGTGGAAGGGCATTAGTTAGTGGGGTGGTGAAAAAGGCATAGGGGACACTTGCCTTTCTCATAGATTACAAAAGCAGGAGGTCATGGTGTTGTTGTACAGAACTTTGGTAGCTGGAGTACTATGAGCAGTTCTGATCACCACATATAGGAAGGATTTGATTGCACTGGAAGGGGTGCAGAGGGATTCACCAGGATATTGCCTGGGATGGAACATTTAAGTTATGAAAAGAGGTTGGATAGGCTTGTGGTGTTTTACTGGAGCAGAGAAGACTGAGGGGTGACCTGATTGAGGTGTTCAAGATTATGAGGGACATGGACAGGATGGGTAGGGAGCAGCTGTTCCCCTTAGTTGAAGAGTCAGTCATGAGGGGACACAAGTTCAAAGTGGGGGTAGGAGGTTTTGGGGGTTGTGACAGTCTGGAATGTGCTGCGTGGGGGGCTGCTGGAAGCGGGTTGCCTTACATCCTTTAAGAAATACCTGGATGAGCACTTGGCACATTATAACATTCAAGGCTATGGGCCAAGTGCTGGCAAATGAGATTAGGTGGGAGTTCACAATTCAGCAAAATTAGCACTAAATTGTGGTTCATCTTGTACTTTGCAACTCATTGATGTTAGAACATTCCTCACCATCTAATACTTTGGATTCTTGACCTAGGAGTGCTTGGTTTTTACAGTGTAAGCCAGAGGTGGAAGAGTTGCATTCCAGCACCTAAACAAAAGTTCGCTCATTTTAAGAACTGCAGAATGATACTGAATCCATGAGTTCCACATGAAGAAGTCTCATGTATTCCCAGCAGAGATGCTGAGAAGTAAGAAGAAAGACTAGCAGATTTGACAACTTCAGGATGTGTCAAAGCACTTGAAAGACAATGCAGCGTTTTTGTTGTAATGTCAGAGTGTTTCTCATTCTGACTAGGGATGGAATGTCACTTCCATCAGCAACTAGATGGGTAGGCGAGGAGCCAGCTCACCAAGATGACCCACCTGCTTGTCTACATGAATCATCACTGGAATGCCAATCACCATAATCCAAAAAATCAGACAGAAGAAGAGTAAGCTTGTCATTGAGTTTTTTGTTCAATTGCACTTTCCTACTATTTACTGTATTTCCTCCCAGTCAAGGAGGCTGCTGTACGGGATGAAGAAATTCAGAAAGACAACCCTATAATTAATGACAAAAATAAATGAATGTTCTATAGCCCATTACTCCCACTAACCAGAAACAAACAGGATGGCTATAGGAAGTAAATTTAATAAGCAGAAAAATATTACTTAGATGGCCACAACATAGGACACAATGAAGTGCCTAAATAGAGTTGAGTTCCAGATTTGGCATGATCTGATTGAGTGAAGCAATAAATTTGAGGGACTGAATGGTCTACTCCTTTCCCAATGTAATTGCTAGAGTTGGAGTAATATGGCCAGTTTGTAGGTTATTTTAGTACAGTGCCAGCAAATCTACTTTTATAGATCCTTGCTTTGTCTTGAGCTTTGCAGATTGTTATTGCTCACCAGTGTACTTCTCAAAGTATCTCATAATTTCACTATGGTTGCAAAAAAATTCAAAAGTTAACTTTGATGTTATATATACAAACTAGTATACAGAGCAGGTTATTACTGGTCTGTAAAATATATATTTGGAAAGTGTAAAATTTCCCAGTAGGCTACAATAAAATAAAACTGAATAGCATTTCAGTTCACATCACATGATTCAATTGCAAAAACTTAGATCCTCATCAATATTTTCCATAATGTTGAAAGGAATCCAAATGTCTTCTATGCCATATAAATAATAAAAGGAGAGATGGGGCTGATTAGGGACCGGATAGGATATTTATGCATAGAAGTGGATGGCATTGCTGTCATACTAAATGAGTACTTTGCATCTGTCCTTAAGGAAGAGTATGCCTCTAAAGTCATAGTGAAAGAAGGTGTTCTGTGTCCTGTATTCTTGCCAGCTATGTCTTAACCACTCAACAGGTGCAAATGAGATCCAAGGTTAAAATAGTCCCGGTCACAACTTGATGATGTTGGGTTGGCTTGTCATATGCTTCACATCACATGAAAATTTTGTTCCTGTTAAAATCCCTACCATAGATCCTAAAATTCTTGCAGATGCAGTTTTAGCAAACCTCAAGTGCTGCCCTGATGAGAGATGCATGGCCACACCAATGATTTTTGTCCAAACAGTTGTTTTGTTCCAAGTGAACTGAGATAACTGCTGTACTTCCTGTGCCACCATTTTCAACACAAGGAGACGTCAGGTGCATTTTAGCGCCTGTCTACAGTTCCTCTTTATTTCTCAGTCTCTGGACCGTGAATGAACTAGATGGTGCCAAAATCAATGGGACCTGCTGAACACTTGGATTATAATAAAAAAAACACGATTCAAAACAAATTCTCCCTGCCATCTCACTGCTAAGTTTCTCCCTTCCTGTTCTGATATTGCTGGTGAAGTGTATATGGTCGCATGAGAGTATTCAGCAATTTGTTAGCTTACCTAAGTGACTGTTCTCATTTATGAGACTAGAAAATGAATGACAACAGACTACTGGACCATATGTCTTCAGAATTGAGCAAAACCTTTTTCTTACCTGGCACTATCCAATACAAATGTTACTGGATAGTAAACAGAGGCAAGAAGCCCAATTCCCTTTTCCTCCCCCATGCTTTGAACTGCTGTAGGTGAGAATAGCAGCCTCTTTCCTTGCCATATTTAAAGATGTTGGTTCACTCAACTTCAGGGCGAAGCCTTCCCAAGTGCCAGACTATGCAATGAAGGAGTTAGCATTTCATTATTGTATATAGATTGTGACATATTTAATAATATTACTGCAGCAATGGGAGACTGTGTTGAACGAATCAATAAGATCAAAGATGTATAAATAAGTAATATGCTGATATTAGCCATCCAGCATCAATTTGATTAGACCAGCTGCTGTAATTGTGCAAGAGCAGACCCAGAGTTACTTACCTCACTCTCTCAGGGGTCAAATTCCCCTTTACCTTTCTAACGAAACACCTGCGAATTGTGTTCTCTCCCATTTCACCATAAGAGAACAGTCCCATTGTGGCAGGAAGTAATGTTTGTTTCTGGGAGAAATTGACGCTAGTTCTGGACCTGAAAAGAAGACAAGGCTATTATTACTCATGGGATCCTAAGCATTGCTGCTTTTGTAAGAGAACAAATTTGCAGTAACTTTATCTAGCATTTAGTGGTGAATGGTCACAGATAGACTCCATGGTGTGTACTACAAGGAAAGAGAAAGAACACTTGTTCAGCATGAAAAAAAGAATACAGGCCCTTTATTCAGGGGACTTCCTTTATGAAGACAGGGTTTAGTATGGGGCTGAAAATATTTTGGTTGCAACCTCAGCACCAAACACCTGTTTTAAATTTCAATAAATAAGGCATTGTGAGAAATACTGCAAAAATGTTTGTGGCCATATTGTGGTTCTTTGATACATTAAAATTGCAGTTTTCCTGAGGCCACCACACAGTGTCAATGAGTCATGTCATTTCTTTAAGACAGGGTCATGTCCTGGAGTAATGAACTCACCATTACCACTTTTGTTCTTGAAGCCAAACTTTGTTTGACTTGACCTTAGTTAACTTGAAACAGTAATGAGTATAAATTCAGGGGCTGTCTTAATCCAGCACTCCTTGTAAAAATGAACAATTAAAATTCCTGACTTCATATTCAGTGTCAGCTGCTGAAAAGCACAAGTTCTTAGCCATCTGGTAGTAAGCTGGAGATTTGAACGGATAAGAGGCACTTTTTCCCCAAAGAAACAATGGAAGCCCTATTGCAAGCAGATTTGAAAATGTATCTTCCAACTAACTGGACAGTGGCAAGGGATTTGTTACTTACCAAGTCCCCAAATTTGTAAGTGCTTTATAAGGAAATGAGACTTATGTTTCCAGTCAAATAAAATAAAAATGAGGAATCTTTCATGCAGTATTTTATATTTCTTCTTAGCATTAATCTGCACCTTTGAATTTGAACAGTCTACACTAGCCTTAAGAGTCAATGAATTTTTGTTAAAACATGTGAGTTCCTTTTCCGTTAAATCCTACCAAATGGGTTTAATGAATGCAGAGTAAAATATAAGGAAGATTGTGGTCAATAATTAAAGTTTTTGTTTTCATTTGGAATATATATGAATATTTGCATTCCTGTATTGAAAACAGTGGGATGAAACTGGGAGTGAAAATTAGTGAAGCTGCCAGTATGAAGAAGCTGAATGAAGATCATTAAATCCAATTTTTTTGTTGATTGCATGGTATGAGTAATTCAGCTCAGTGTAATGCCAGGCTGGCTCAGTATTTTGTTTCTCTCTCAGCCATGTAATTAACAGCTTGCATTTATATAGCTTCTCTTTGGCACTACACAGAGAGAAAACTATAAATGAAACACATGGGTGTTAGGAGCTGCATTGAAAACGTGAACAAACATGGGTTTTATGAAACCCTTTACAGGTGGGGGGAGAAGATCAGAGGGAGGGAAGAAGTTCCAAAGAGCAAGGTTAAGACATTCCGTTACCATCAGTGGGGCAAAGGGAGGATAGTGCTCAAAAGGCCAGAGTTATAAGACAGAAAGAAGCAGGAAGGATAGGGAAAGTGTGAAGGGATTTGAAGATAAGGGTGAATTGTTTAAATCCAGTGAAGATAAAATTAACTTCAATAGAAAACAAAATTGACAGGGTGTGAAATCAATTGAAAATTGTCAAGATTATATTGATCCCTATAAATCAATTAGTAGACAAATGTGTTTTTTCAAAACAAACAATAAAATCCAATGTATGATACAAATCTATCAGTGGAATGTTTTTATGAAAAATATATAATTTATCATTTTGGGTGGCACAGTAGTTAGTACTGCTGCTTCACAGCGCCAGGAACCCAGGTTCGATTCCGGCCTTGGGTGACTCTCTGTGCGGAGTTTACATGATCTCCCCCGTTTCCTCTGGGTGCACCAGTTTCCTCCCATAGTCCAAAGATGTGTGCATTTGGTAGATTGGCCATGCTAAAAGTGTCAGGGTCAATACAGTTGGTTATGGGAATAGGGCATGGGTGGAATTGGGGTTAGTGCGGGTTTGATAAGCTGAATGGCCTCCTTCTGCACTGTAGATATCCTATGATTTCTACCAATTCACTGTACCCTTTTTACATTCCCTCTCAAGGCTTTTGTCCCCTATGTTTTTAGGGGCAGACAGCCAGTATAAACCAACAGTGTGGGCTAACAGCATGTGTGCAGATAGTTCTGAACAAGTTAAAGTTGACAAAAGGAAGAGAATGAAAGCTAACATGAAGAACATTAAGAGAAACTAATACTGAAATTCCCTGGAGATTTTCTGAATCTGCTTCCATAACTTTGGTAAGAGGTGGGAAAAACCCCCAGACAAACAACATAAAGACAGAAAATAGCCATTTTCATTATTACTCAGAGATTAGCCATCTCTCACAAACAAAAGAAAGACACTTGCAAATTCCCCTCCAAGCCACTCACAATCCTGGCTTGGAAATATATCATCATTCCTTCACATTCCCCTGGATCAAAATTCTGAAATTCCCTCACTAATGGCATTGTGGGTTAACCCACAGAACATGGACTGCAGTGATTTAAGAAGGCGGCTCACCACGACCTTCTCAAGGGCAGCTAGGAATGGGCAATAAATGCTGGCCAGCCAGTGGTGTTCATGTCCCACAGATGAATTAAAAAAAAACTTTGCCACAACTTTTCATTTAGTTTGCACTCATCTGACTCAATTGCAAGAATACAAAGTGTAAAGGAACAACAATTTATACTTAATGAGAAGACAGTGGTGATTGATTGGCAAGTAGATTTTGGTTGGTAAAAACATTGCTGCGGAGAATGCAGTAGTTAACTGATGACCGAGAGTTAACTGCCAAGCTTTGTTTAAATTCAGTCTAGCTAGGTTTAGTATGACTGGTCATGGCATTGCACTGGGGAATGAACCAGAGATCGGCTCTTTCCTATTTTGTTTAGTTGAAACAGGTACAAAGTGTGTGCATGTTTTTTCTGTCTGCAAAGAACAGAACCCTGTAAATTAATACACAGTGGGTGTAATTATCCCATAATTTGTCAAAGTGTCAGGCTCTTTCTGAAATCCAGCTTGTATCTATCCAGATCTTGAGCCACTTTGACAGAAAAAATCAGAGGGATGATTTACACCATCAGTCGAATGGGGTGGACCCCTTCCCCTTTCCAAAACACAGAATGGGAACCCCTTTAAGTCGACTCCCCAGCAGGCCTGTCACGAGCACTACCCATGCACAGCTTGGCACATCATGGCACTGCCAAACTTGCAGTGACAATCTGTTTTGGGAGACAAAGGCACTGCCCAGGCATGTCCCTCTGCCCCAGGGGCTATACTCAGCTTGAGCCCAGGTTGGGATCCCCTCGATTATCTCCCGTTTTCATAAAGTTATTGTGAACCTCCCAAGGGTGGCACAGTAGCACAGTGGTTAGCACTGCTGCTTCACAGCTCCAGGGACCTGGGTTCGATTCCCGGCTTGCGTCACTGTCTGTGTGGAGTTTGCGCATTCTCCTCATGTCTGCGTGGGTTTCCTCCCACAGTCCGAAGATGTGTAGGTTAGGTTGATTGGCCATGCTAAAATTCCCTTAATATCCTGTGATGCGTAGGTTAGAGGGATTAGTGCTTAAATATGTAGGGATATGGAGGTAGGGCCTGGGTGGGATTGTGGTTGGTGCAGACTTGATGGACTGAATAGCCTCTTTCTGTACTGTAGAGATTCTAAGTCATTCTAAGTGAGGGGGGAATCACATGACAGGTAGGCTCTTTAATAATATTTGAATTTATCAAAATATATTTAATGAACTTCTGCCCTTTCTGGGTCGCAACCTCACCAGCAAAGAGTGGGGCAAATCAAGAAATGAGATCTTACCAGTGAGAATTTTGTTGCCTGACTCTAATGAGATTTTGCACCCGTGTCACCTCCATAGATTTTAGCTTGTGTAAATGCATCACACTACGATCCCAACTAATACACTTAAATTGTAATTCCTAGCTCTCTCAGGATTGTTTAGCAAATGTCCAATCACATCACATTTGATCCTGGACCGGTAGACAGGCGCCGCAACAGCTCGGTGACTAGCACTGCTAGCTGTGCAGATACATGGATTTGGGCCTGTGTCTGTGGGAGTTTGTGCATTCTCCCTGTGGTTGCGTGGGTTTCCTCTGGGTGCTCCGGTTTCCTCCCACACCCCAAAGATGTGCTCTTAGGCTGATTGGTTTTACCAAATTGACACTATTCTCCCTTGAATCTGGCTAAGTTAGGGGTTCCATTCGTAGACACGCAGGGTAGAATAGGTGTAGGGTGATGCGGCGGCGCGGGCTCGTTGGGCCAAAGGGCCTGTTTCCCATGCTGGGTTGTTCTTTGTTCTTTGTACATCTAGCACAGACACAGATCAGAAAAAAGGAAAGTCAGAGTGCAGTAAAAGTGTTAAACTAGTACATGGATACCTGTCGTTCGATCGTCTCTGAGACGTAGATTTTTAAAGGCTGCAGCTGACTTGGATTATCTGGCTTTGTGGATGTGCACAGTAAGAAGTCTCACAACACCATGTTAAAATCCAACAGATTTATTTGGTAGCACAAGCCACAAGCTTTTGGAGCCCCTTCATCAGGTGGGTGGATGTGGATTTGTGGGTGTGGTCAGCTAGAAAAAGTGTTATAATTATTACAAAACCTCAATTCGCTGGATAGTTTCTGGTAAAGTTGGCTTCCAAACTGGGTAATGTACTTGTTCCAGTATTCCAAGAGAGAGATAAACTTTTCAGCCTGTTTCTTCTGCTGAAGTCTATTACAATCTGCTGGCTGCAGCCTGGCCAGTTATATTTTACCCATTATGTATTTGAAATGTGGGAATCTCTGTCCTTCCCTGGCATTGACCTCAGCAGTAGGAGGCGACGCACCATTCGGTGGCAGCGAGATCTTCTGGTACTGCCACTGTCTATGGGAATTCCCATTGAAACCACCACATGTCACCAAGAAATCTGCAGCAGGGGTAAGCTGTCAGTGGGACCAGAGAATCTTGCCAGTGTGAATGACTGGAGAATTCCAGCTAGTATTGTCTCTCCTAAAATTCTTCACCTCTGAGAAATAACTCAATAAAGAAATCATACCAGGTGACAGAAGAATTTTCTTTGGACCTTGTGTATAGGAAAGAGCTTTTGCTAAAAACCCCAGAAAAAATATTTTTACTTTTTATATTTGAAGCCCAGCTTCCTGCTGGAAAGGATTGTGAGGAAGTATAGTTTGATATTTCATCAATAAAGGCAGCAAAGGAAATCATATTATTTGGCTGCACAGGAAGCCACCAAATAAATCAGAAGTGGCAAAGATACAAATATAATCACAGATTCGCTGCCAACAGAGTTTATAGAGTTAGAAGCTTTATTTTGAACCATTCTCCGAAGTTTGCCAATGCTATAGTCCTGAGGCTCCAGAGGAGCCATGTTCATCTTTACAACCAGAAATGTGAACCAAAGTCCAATGCTAGGATTGGACTTACCATGGCAGTAAAAGTGAGAATTTCACTCAGCTTTATGTTACTAGTTAATTCCAGGGTATAGCAGGTCACTTTGCAGTGCAGACCAACAATAGACAAGTCATACATACTATTTGCAAGATTGCTAATTCGTCAAGTTTGATACTGGTCAGAAGCAATTCAGCAAGCATACTGACTAGTTCACAAGATTCTTACAAATGAAGTATGCCAGCTGGCCTGCAGTTTTGGAGCCTTTGGTTTACGTGCAACGTCTAACAAACAGTGACAGTTTGTGGACTCTCCTGGCTTGAACCATCAGTTACTTTTATTGGTGCTTCTCAGTAATGGCGCAATATATTCACTTCCACCTTTCTCTCTCTCTGTCCTTTATGTTTCTTTTCCACAGCTCTGTGTTGCTGTTCTCTCTTTTGTCTTGCTTTCTCATTGCTGTTATTTCTGTTGCTGCTCTCTGAGTGCACTCTCTGTTAACACAATCGTATGGACTTCAACTAAAGAATAAATGAGAGTCCCCAGCCCCCACTCATTGACAACAGGACTGGTTCAGCAATATCACCACAGACAGCTACCTAATTAGCCGCCTGTGGAATCCCACATCCAGTGGGGCTGCTGATGCAGCATAGAGAACATGAGAGGAACCTATAATATTCTGGATGGCTAAGGAGAAAAGGAGGGGAAACCTCTCTGGATGTAGCATTGGGGATGCCTTTCCTCCCTGTGGCCTCCACTTTGCAGCATGGAGCCTATGGATTCAATGGCCCCTGGGCTAGTGCAGGAAGCTGGTGGCCTCCAAACACAACGGAGGGCTGACCTTTATAAAGTGGCCTCAAGAAATTGTTCCAAAGAGGGGACAATTATTTAAATTGTTTGCCCACCTTTGTGTGGTGGGCAACCAATCAGCAGTGAGAATGCTTCAGGGTGCGATTGCAATGCAGCCCCCTGCTAAATTGCCAGCTCTCCTGCCTCCCAGTTCACAGTGTGGGGCCAGTAAAATTCTATTTGCTGTACTGCACACTCAATAGAAGGAATAATATAGAAAAAGAAAGAAGAACTTGTATTTATATAGCACCTTTCTCGGTTGACAACTAACAATGCTTTACAGTCAATGAATCATTGTTGTATTAAAGAAAACCAAGCACCCAATTTGCCTGCAGTAAGCTCCCACAAACAGGTAATCTGCTTTTTGTGACATTGATTGGCAAGACACCAGAGCTAAAATAAAAAACTTATCCTGTGATTCGAACTTCAAAATGAGATACAATAACTTAGCTCTAATCACTTCAGTGGATTTTCACTCAAGCTCATTATTATAAAAAGAATCAACATTTCCAGCATCCTGACCTTAGCAGCACTCAGAAGGTTTCATCCAACTTTAAAGATGTTCAGCTGACCTTCAGCTGATGTTAAAGATATGCTGAACAGCTGAAATGAGTTAGATGGAATGAGAGAATACTGGTGTAGAATATAAAAACTTATAACTTCAACCACAAATAACTTCCAATCACCAAAGCTCTGCTATTTACATCCTAACCACACCAATTCCCATTTGCCCATTATTCCTATCCTTGTCGAGCTTCATTATCTCTCAGTTCCCAAATTGCTCCAAATCTTTCAAGAGATGACAAATGTAGAACTCACTACCACATGGTGTGAGACAAATAGTACAAATGTGTTTAAGAGTAAATTCGATAATTACAAGAGAAAGAAAAGAGAACTTTGGGCGGGGGGGGTGGGGGGAGTGATTCTCAAACCCTGTATGGTTTTAACAACTGAACCAATCCCTATTGTGGAATGGACAGCTGCAGCGATTTTGAAGGCTTCCAGGCAGACAAGTGGCATGGATGTCAAAGTGACCAGGGCACATCAAAAGTTTCAGAGGACAGAGGCAATAATGACTTTCTTACCCCAGAATGGTGTCAGAATTCACCATTCTGAAATGGAACAGCACCTTTCCCATGGCAATAAGGACAAGTGCATCCATAATTCACCCAACCTGGGGGCCAGGCCCTTTCTCTGACTCTGACCCCACCCAACCCCCAACTCCTTGGGGGACCTTCTTTCTGCAGCAAGGCACATGCGCACACCACTTTCCTGCTTGCCCCCACCCCTCAGACTACAGGGCCATGATTGTCAGGACCTGCACCACAGCTCAGCTTCCTGCTCAGGGGGTGGGTGTGTCGTGGGAGGCAGCTGAATCAACTTCCAGCCCACTTTACAATGAGCAGCTTTGCACAATCAACATGTTCCTGCTCACTCTGGGCAGGAACCTGATTGGAGCCGGTGAAGCAGACCAGGAGCATCGCGATGGATATACTGCCAATGGGACTCCCGTTTTAGGCCTGGTACCTGATTCAATGGGCCATTGCGATTCCTGTCAAGGGGCTAGCTGGCCTGGTGAATCCTGGCCTTAATTATTTTTTGAGAGAACTCTACTCTATATTTTTTGGGTGAAGTGGAGGAGGCTCACTTCAATATTGGCGTAGACTGAATTGGCCAATTGATCTCGTTTTTGCTTTGGAAGCCCCTTTCTAATTTTCCCCATTTCTTTGCCTTTGATTTCTGGACAGTCTGCATTTCTATAACAATACAATTAATATCAGCAGCAAAACTATTGAAATGCCTGAGTTTTCACATATGGCCATGCAGTATGTGGCAATGCAGAATATGGATTTTTTTAAGAGTCGCTTTGTAAATGAAATAGAGACATATCAGCATGATCTAATGCAGTTGCCATAATTATAAAATCATTAACAAGCACACTAAATAGGCAGTCAAAAACATGTTAAGCCCTAGAACTTTGCCCCGCAACCAATACGGTAAGAATATCTGATTCTAAATTTCAGCCTAGGTTACAATGGCACGTAGCTAGACACTGTTTAAGTGTTCTCTAAAAGGACTGATGGTGCAAACAAGCCCAGATTGAGGTATCTAATTTCTCAGATTTCATAACCATTAGTTCTACAGTGCAGTGCTTTATAAGATCGTAAATGAACCTCTCCAATTACTTCCAAAATTGTAATTAGTGATCCACACAGCCGGTTGGATAAAGCTTTAAACTCAATGCCGGGATTGACTTTTGTTGTTGCCGAAATATTCTTCTTCAACCACTAGATGGCAGTACTGCATCAGAAATATTAGGAAAGCTTCATTTGTAGCGAGAACTTGAACAAGTTTATATTTGTTGGTTCCTTTCACAACCTCAGGATATCTCAAAGTGTTTCAAGTAAATAGTTTTGAAATATACTCTGCTGTAGTGTAGGAAAGTGCAGCAGCCAGTTTGCACATAGCAAAGTCCTACAAACAGCAATGATTGACCTAATGTAAAGAAAGCTGCGTTTTGTGTTGTCCCTGGTGTCAATAAAAACGTATATTGTCATCGCTTTGGTCGAAGTATGTGGTGGGGGGAAGAATCGCCCTTTCAAATTCTTCAGATTTTTATTTGAAACTCTCATGTTTTCCTGTGGTTTTAATTCTCTTCCTTTTTTGCAATTTACTTATCACCCCTCCCAATCTTTCTGTTATATCCCTTATATTGATGGAACGTTTTATGTATTGACTGCTGTGACCCTCTATAGGGACCAAAACGGTGGAGACAGACGAAATAGCTGAGGTACAGAATGCAAACTGCATTGGTATTTACCAAAGCATAGAACTTGATAAATGAGGATGTTTCAGGATGGAGGAAAAGATAACATAGATAAAAAGGAGGTAGTAGAAAGGCAAGCAGGTGAATAAGTTCCTCAATTTGGATGGGATGCATTCTATTTTACTGTGGCACAAATTGTGTTTGACGAACTTGATTTTTTTATGAGATAACTGAGAGTAGATGATGGTAATTTAGCAGATGTGTTTATGGATTTTCATTAGATGTACATTCGGCTTGTCAATAAAATTGAAGTCTGTGGGAAAAGGAGACAATAGTCGGGTACAAAATCAGTTAGGGATAAAAAATAGAGAGTTGTGGCGAATGACTGTTTCTCAGATTGAAATGAGGTTTACAGTGATGTTCTCCAGGGTTCAATAGTGATCTAACTTTTGTTTTTCATGTACTTGATTTGGTCTCGGAAGTATAAGATACAATTTCAAAATTTGAAGATGACTCTTAACTTGCAAATGCAGTAAACAATAAGAAAGATAGTAATGGACTTCAAGAGGGTATGAATAGGCTGATGGATGGATGGACACAACGACAGATAAAACTCAATGCAGAAAAGAGCAAGGTAATGAATTTTGGTGGAAGAATGAGGAGAGGCAATACAAAAGACTAAAATGATGCAGTGGGGTCCAAGAAGGAAAGAACTAATGGTGTTTGTGCACAAATGTTTGAAGATGACAGGACTGATTAACAAAGCAGTTGATAAAATATAGAGGATCCCTGCGCAATAGTAAGGAAATAATGCCAGACCTATAAAACAATAGTTCGGCTCCCACTAGAGCTTTATGGCAATTCTAGGCACCATAATTTAGGAAGGACATGAAGGCATTGGAGAAGATAAAGAAGCCACGGATGAAGAATTCCAATTACATGTATAAACTGGCAACACTGGGGTTGTTTTCCATAAAGCATTCAAAATCATGAAGGGTGGAAAGAGTGAATAAAGAGGAATTGTTTACAATGGCAAAAAGGTCAATAATGCGAGCACAAAGCTTAAAAGATGGTTGACAAAACAACCAGAGGTGACAAGAGGAAAAACCTTTTTATACAATGAATGGTGAAAATTGGAAACGATCTGCCTAACTGGGTGATAGATACAGATTTGATCATTTTCAAAAGGGAATTAGATAAATATTTAAAGGAGAAATAAATGTTGGGATGAGGAAGAGCAGGGGAGTATTACTAACTGGAATGCTGTTTAAAAAAGCTGACACAGACTCAGTGGGCTGAATGTCCTCCTCCTTTGCGGTACGATAAACCTTTAGTTCTAATTCTTTTAAACAATTAGGTAAAACATCAGGCATATTACTTGAGTAGATTATAGTATTCAGCCCATAGTCTGAAACCAGTTTTTTTGTACCAACACTACAGAAATTCCACAATATTGTTGCTGTTTTTGGGTATAAATGGCCAATTATTGTTAAGAGATCGTTGCCCTTCTATTGGTTCTTAGACGCTTTTTACTCCTGTTTCCACAGTTGAAATTCTTTGGCCATTTATACCCTCCTGTGCTGCAAGCCAGGGCGAAGAATTTGGCACTCAGCCAACTCTCAATTCACTAACCAGAGAATCCTGCTGGTGTGAATAGGCTGATTCTGGATGGAAAATTCTGGTCAACATCTCTTATGAAAGATGGCACTTTCAACAGTGCAGCACTCTCTCAGTACTGTACTGAGGTATCAGATTAGATCTCGTGCCAAAATTGTTGGAGTAGGGCTTGAACCCACAATCCTGTGAGTCAGAGCAAGAATGCTATGACTGAAACAAGGCTGACACTTCTTAAACAACTATGTTCAACAACAAATAATTTCTTTATTAAAATAATATCATTAAAACACATCAGAAAGATAAACAAAACAGAGAGTGACAGTATATTTAATAAGGGATAAGTGTTGGATTAGGTAAGAAGTACTCATGGACTGAGGAGCCACTTGATGATAAATGCTGAAACTCCAGACCCACCCTCCACTCCTTCAATTCTTTGCACTGACTGTTTCCTAATCCTTTAGAACCTCATTTGATTTCTTTGTGATAAGTGTGATTGCTACTCTGTTCAAGCTGAGCTGACAGATTTTCTGGTTAATACGTTTGGTTTTGGCTTTCAATTCCTACAAAATTGCACAGGTTTCAGTAATGAGGTCCACATCTTTTGCCTCTTTCCATTGGTTTCAGAGGGTTAGATCTGACCTGAAGGAGTAATGATATCTATTGGTGAGTCATGAGAGCTGAATTTTGCATAGTCTAGAAAAAAAATTAACTTAAACTTCAGCTGATCTCTTTTAACCTCCAGGGCTTGAGAGGGTGAAATCGAGTAGGTTTGAATACTTAATAAATGACAATGCAAGGCTCAGGAAGACTACATAATCTCAGTTGGGAGTCATTGCAATCAAAGCTAAGATTTACAGAGAGACTAGGGAAAAGTGCTTATTAAAAGCTGAAATTAGCTTGTGTGTTTTTTAAATAACTTTTTTCAAGTTTTGACAAGTACAATAAACTAGTGGTGGAAAGAACCAGCTGTGTAACTTCATTCCATGATAACGATAATGAATCTTCCAACGAAATAAGCACCAGCAAAGTCGAGGAGGAGAAGGAGGAGGAACATAATACTGGGTAATGAAGACAAAGCAAACTTTTCCTTCATAAATTCTATAAATGATCTCAGATCCTTTTATAAAATTCATTCTAATGTGTGGGTTATGGATAAACTCAGTGCTTATTACTCATCTCTTGTTACTCTTGAAATGGTAGTGCTAAATCTTCTTGAATTGTTGCAGTCTTTATGGTGGAGGTGTTCCAACAATATTATTAGGGAGGGTTCTAGGGCTTTGATCCAACATGATGAGGAATATTGGTCAAAATCCGAATCATGTGTGACTAGAAGGGGGTCTTGGAATGTTCTCATAGAGTTTCCCCACAACTGCTGCCTTTGTCCTTCTAACTACTGGAGGTTTCAGGTTTTGCATGTTGCTGCCAAAGAAACCCTGGCAAGTTGCTGCAGTGAGGTTAGAAAGTTCATACAGCGGTGACAGGGCAGGTGGAGCAGGTGGATGTTTAAGCTAATAGGTGAAGTGGCAAACATTGCTTTGTCCTGGATGGTGCCAAGTTTTTCAGGTATTACTTCAGCTAAACCCATTCAAACAAGTGGAGAGTGAACCATTAACATCCATGACTCTTGTGTTGCAACTGGTGGAGAGATTTTAGGAAGTTAAAAGGTGAGTCACACATTACTAACATCCAACCTGTTACCTGCTCTAATAGCTGTGGTTAGGGGTTGTGGGGAAAAAAGCTCTGCTGCTAAAGGCAGCCCACCACACATTGTGGATGCTCAGTTTCGCTCCTGATCTGTTCCATTTAGCACAGAGACAATGTCAGATGACACAGTAGAGGGTTTTCTTGGTGCAAAGATGAAACTTGACAATGTGATTGTCATACCCATCAATCCTGCCATAGACAAATATATTTGTGACCTTCAAGACTTAAGCAGCTTTCTGGGTGGTGGGACTACCAGGCCTCTGTTGCTGATGGATGTTACAGTCCCTCACCAGGAACACCTAATGTGGCTTTGCTACCCTCAATGCTTTGATCTATTAGTTTGCAACATTGAGGAGCCCTGAATCGTTGGCTGCGAAACGAAAGTCAGTGATAATCAAGAGCTGATTTCCTGTCACCTTCCCCACAGACATCAGGACCTGCCACTGATCACTCCCTATGGTGCTCCCCTGCCACTGACCCCCCTCCCCCTCTCCCAGGCATCGCCCAGAAAATCCCACCAGTGTGAACAGCCAGAACACCCACTTGGAGTACTGTGTGCAGTTCTGGTCGCCTCACTACAGGAAGGATGTGGAAGCTATTGAGAGGGTGCAGAGGAGATTTACAAGGATGTTGTCTGGATTGGGAGGCATGCCTTATGAAGATAGGTTGAGGGAGCTAGGTCTCCTCCCTGTAGAGACAAAGGTTGAGAGGCAACCTGATAGAGGTTTATAAAATGTTGAGAGGAATAGATAGGATTCTCGGAGGCTATTTCCCAGGGCTGAAATGGGCGCAGCAAGAGAACACAGGCTTACGGTGCTGGGAAGCAAGTACAGAGGAGATGTTAGGGGAAAGTTTTTCACTCAGAGGGTGGTGAGTGAGTGGAATCGGCTGCCGTCGGTGGTGGTAGAGGCAAACTCACTGAGGTCTTTTAAAAGACTTCTGGATGAGTACATGGGATTTAATGGGATGGGGAGTTACAGATAGTTCTATAGCTTGGTAGGTATAGATGTGATCGGCGCAACTTGTGGGCCGAAGGGCCTGTTTGTGCTGTAGTGTTCTATGTTCTATGTTCTAAAGTTCCAGTCAGTTTTTGCTTTGCAGACAGAAAAGCATTCATGTCCATTGCTATTACATTATGACAGTAGATTTAATTTTTGCTTGGTGAATTTGTGTACAATAAGAATTTGGTGCTGTTATTGTAACTTGTAATCATTGTATAATATTTTGTCCAAGTCCTCAGTAAATTTATTTTGCTAGGTACTGTCTTCTAGAAACATAGAAACTAGAAACAGGAATAAGCCATTCGGCCCCGCAAGCCTGCTGCGCCATTCGTCGTGATCGTGGCTGATCATTGAATTCAATATGCTGATCCCTCCTTCTTCCCATATCCCTTGATCTCTTTAGCCCCAAAAGCTATATCTAATTTCTTTTTGAAATCAGACAACATTTTACCTTCAACTACATTTGGTGGTAGTGAATTTCACACATTCACCACCCTCTGGGTGAAGAAAGTTCTGAAAGGTTTACCTCCTTATCCTCAAACTATGACCCCTAGTTCTGGACTTCCCCAACATTGGGAACATTCTTTCTGAATCTATCCTGTCTATCCCTGTTGGAATTTTATAAATTTTTATGAAATCTCCTCTCACTTTTCTAAACTGCAGTGAATATAATCCTAACCGACTTAGTCTCTCCTCATATGACAGATCTGCCATGTCAGGAATCAGCCTGGTAAATCTTCGATATAGTCCTGCTGTAGCAAGGACATCTTCCTCAGATAAGACACCAAAACTGCGTACAAAATTCCAGATGTGGCCAAACCAATGTCCTATACAATTGAAGCAAAACATCCCTATCCCTATACTCAAATCCTCTTGCCTGCCTGCTGTACCTGCGCACTTACTTTCAGTGACTGACGCACAAAGTACTGTCTTTTATTCACTAATTTGGAACTGACATTTGTTTACCTGTACAAAGACTAAATCAACAGCTGCAACTGTTCTACTGCAGTAATAATTGGCATCAAACGTCCACAGTTAAAACTCATTATCGTTACAACCTGATTAAATTGTGCTGTTCTTTCTTATTGGAGCATTGCAGTATTGAGCCTCAGAACACTTTGATTATTGTACAATTTTATCTGAGGATGCCAAGAAAGGATTTGTTATCACAGGGGGTTATCTCAATGGTCATCTTAATATAACTCTAATAATCACTTATCCATCTGGAAAAACTTGTGATGCATTAGAGCATTCAATAATCTTTTAAATGTCTCCGGGTTTTGTGCCTTTACAACCATACTCTATTCAGTGAATAAGGCCTTCCTGAAAGTGGTCTTGAATTTCAGTCTATGTGCTATTCTCTATATTATCTTCAGAGCAATCATGTTTCTTGTGTTTTGGTAAGCAAAACTTAACAGATACTCAGGGTGCTGGCTGAAAAAGTATTACACAGTTTCAGAATGGCAGATAGGTTTGTGCATTTGTGTATATTGCTGCGCAATGACTGTTCATTATAGAGTCTACCACCGGTGTTGTTCAGGTTTATCCTCACCGAAACCATCAGTTGCAATTTTCTCTCCCAAAGTGCTTCAGACTTACTTGTTTTCCATTTCATCTGCAAGTGTATCAATCCCAGTTTCCTCATTTGACTTCACTATCTCTCTTTATTTTAATATCTTCACAAATTTAACTAATTAGGATTTTCTGCATTTCCTTCAGGCTGATCCCAGGTGCACTGGATTGCCCAGACAAAGCAAATCAGAAAATTGGCTGCAGTGGGATGCATGCCTATAAAAGGAACTTGCAGGATTTCTTTTTCCATTCATTCAGATGCATGCTATCCTGCCGGCTTTCCAATTTCACCATATTCTGAATGCCGCAACACAGACCCAGGAAAATGTTCCTGTCTAATTATAATTTATTTGATGTAAATTCGAAACAGTCATGCCCCCATTACAATACCTGAGGCACTCCAAGCAGCATTTCACCTTATTCCAACATCCCTTAATATGTATCTTGTGCTTCCTTTCTTTAACTAATTTCTCATTTTTGGCTACACACCCTTCAAATTTTATCTACTTCAAAACCTTTGCAGAACTTTATTCATGCGAAACTTACATTAGTTTGCACTCATCACCTGATAAGGTTTCTCATTTATCACTTGGATATCACTTCCTCAAAAAAATGACAAGGAATTGATCAGACAAGGTTTGCAATTTACTGGGTTACTGTTGTTTAGTTTTTCCTTTAATAATTAAGCCAAGTAGTTTACCAGTTGATAGTATAAAAGTAATAGGCTTGTTAGTTCCTGGCCTGTTTTGTCATATTGTTTGGATTAAGATTACTTATCAGCCTGCTTCTAATCCAGCAGGTAGGCTGTCTCTTGCATGGCAAGCTGCAGAAAAGGATTGCTGCAATACATTATTGAATATCAAAGCAGACAGATGGTGGATGTGGTGCAGGTGAGCTGCAGAAGAGATGTCTTGGTGTTGCCAACTACATTCAGATGGGACTATGAGCAACTGGCAAAGAAAGCCAAATCCAACAGTTTGGACCTGAGGATCTGACAGCAGTGCCACTTGAGGTCTAACAACCTCACATGGATGGATGTCAGTGTGTTAGGGTGCCAGATCAGAAATCCCGAGGTATATTATGAAGCCAGACTATATCCCAACAATTTTTCTATTTTGGCAGAAATGTGAGGAATGGATGGTTTACTCTAGGAGTAGTCCACTGACAAACTAGGAATCTTTCATTAAAACAAGCTTTATTCATAATACTGTTTTAGTATAATTCTAACAAAATGTAAATTTAACTCTTAACCATTGAACAATCTTTAAACATGAAAAGAAACAACTTTTAACTTCTAACTTATGACTATTCAGTTCCAATTAAGCAATATTTCTCTTATAGACTTAAACCCCTCTTTAAAAATAGTTAGAAATTCCAGGCATACTTGCTTTGATTTGGGTTAAAAGCTTTGGAGCTCCCAGAGAGATTTTGTAGGGAGAGAGAGCTGCTGTAGGTTCTATCTTGCAACTGAACTCAAAAAGCTATTTTTTCTCAGCCACAAACTTAGCTCCTCCCATTTTTAGTATCACTTGACTTTATGACCCTATATACCTAACTCACCTTTTCATTACTTTAATCAAGAAAATGCCCCAAGGGTGTTTTCTTTGGTAAATGAAGACTCATTCTGCAAAATAAACACTTACATGGCTAAAGAGAGTAATCATCCTCCAACATCTGTTGTATTCCTTCTAGACAAACAGCCTGTTTGTAATAAAGCACTGAGGCCAGAATTTTGTTGCCCTGCCCACCACAGGAATTGGAGCAGACCATGGGAATGTCCACCTCGGGCAGGATTTTAAGTTTTGGGACGAGCAAGGCCGTAAACTTTTGCCCTGAATCTTAAAACTGCCCTCCCCCACCAGCTTAAACACAAAATATATTAAAATAGAACAGCATCATCACATCTAGTCATCTTTATGTGACAAATCCTATCCACCACACCATCAACCTCTCAAGCTGTTCAATGTATCACAACCCCTCACTCACCCTAACACTCAGGCTCATACCTAACATCCAGATAAGCCACTTCACCCTTACATACCTACCGATGCTGCCATCATTACATCCACCTCTCACTGTCTCCACATACATCTAGTTGTTTAGCTGTGGCTGGCACATCATCCAAACTAGTGTTATGCAGCCACTGCTCTCCTCTTATAGGACAAGGTGCAGCCAAATAGAAAGAAACAGAGCAGATCTGCCTCTGGGGGGACAAAAAAAATATATCTCCTGAGCCCTAGAGAGGAAGTGGTTATCTGCATCATAGGACATCTGTGGCAGGGCCCATAGTAATCAATGTCGCTGAGAACTTTGAGGATTGTGACAACTTCTTCATTAATGATTAGCGCGGCGCAGATAGTATAACTATGGACTTCTTGTTTTCCACACCAACTTTCCCTGCTTTCAGATGAACTGTTCGCCAGTTGAGCCACAGGACACCGAAGGGTGGGAAAGGAAGCCTTAACTCAGCACTGATGAAGAGGCACATTCAATTAACTTGGTACCTGCAGCCATAAGTTCAGGCAAGACTGCTGCACTTAAATTGGTGCGTAGCATAGTATGAAATCAGTACGTGGTGGTCAGCAGGCACATGTGGTCTGCAGCCATGCCAAGGGTTAAAGAATGGCTCATTTGCTATAGTCCAGGGCGTGCAGATAATTAATACTACTCAGATGAGGGGCCGTATGGAATGGCATACAAGAATCTGCTGAGTAAGCCTGTACACAGATTCTGTGATTCTTTCAGAACTAATGCAACTGTGTTTTTGGAGAACTCTCACCTGAATAAGAAGGTTTTAGTCATCTACAGAGGGTGATCAAGTTAGAACATAGAACAGTGCAGCACAGTACAGGCCCTTTGGCCCTCGATATTGTGCCAAGCTTTGTCCGAAACCAAGATCAAGCTATCCCACTCCCTATCATTCTGGTGTGCTCCATGTGCCTATCCAATAACCGCTTGAAAATTCCTAAAGTGTCCGACTCCACTATCACAGCAGGCAGTCCATTCCACACCCCAACCACTCTCTGAGTAAAGAATTTACCTCGGACATACCTCCTATATCTCCCACCGTGAACCTTACAGTTATGCCCCCTAGTAACAGCTACATGCACCCGAGGAAATAGTCTCAGCATGTCCACTCTGTCTATCCCCCTCATCATCTTATAAACCTATTGTCGCTTCTCATTCTCCTCCACTCTAAAGAGAAAAGACCTAGCTCCCTTAACCTTTCCTCATAAGACCTATCCTCTAAACCAGGCAGCATCCTGGTAAATCTCCTCTGCACACTCTCCAATGCTTCCACATCCTTCTTATAGTGAGGTGACCAGAACTGCACACAATATTCCAAATTGGTCTCAACAAGGTCCTGTACAGTAGCAGCATAACCCCACCCCGCAGCCCCCCCACCGCCCCTCAGCTCTTAAACTCAAACCCCCGTTAATAAATGCTAACACACTATAGGCCTTCTTCATGGGTCTATCCACTTGAGTGGCAATCTTCAGAGATGTACGGATATGAACCCAAAGATCTCCCTGTTCCTCCACATTCCTCAGAACCCTGCCATTGACCCTGCAGTCCGCATTCAAATTTGTTCTGCCAAAATGAATCACCTCGCACTTATCAGGGTTCAACTCCCATCTGCCAGTTTTCAGCCTAGCTGTGCATCCTATCAATGTCTCTTTGCAGCTTACAACAGCCCTCCACCTCATCCACTACTCCACCAATCTTGGTGTCATCAGCAAATTTACTGACCCACCCTCAGCCCCCTCTTCCAAGTCATTGATAAAAATCACAAATAGCAGAGGACCCAGCACTGATCCCTGTGGTACACCGCTGGTAACTGGCCTCCAGTCTGAAAATTTTCCTTCCACCACCACTCTCTGTCTTCTATGAGACAGCCAGTTACTTATCCAATCGGCCAAATTTCCCCCTATCCCACACCTTCTTACTTTCTACATGAACCTACTGTAGGGAACCTTATCAAACGCCTTACTAAATTCCATGTATATGACATCAACTGTCCTACCTTCATCTACACACTTCCTCCTCAAATAATTCCATCAAATTTGTGAGGCAAGACTCACCCTTCATAAATCCATACTGACTATCCCGGATTAAGCCGCATCTTTCCAAATGGTCATAAATCCTATCCCTCAGGACCTTTTCCATTAGCTTACTGACCACCGAAGTAAGACCAACCAGCCTATAATTATCAGGGTCATTCCTATTTCCTTTCTTGAACAGAAGAACAACATTCGCCACTCTCTAGTCCTCTGCAATCTCATCCCTTGCCTCCCAAAGAATCCTAGGATATATCCTATCTATCTCAGGGGACTTATCGACCCTCAGGTTTTTCAAAATTACTAATACATCTTTCCTCAGAATATCTACCTCTTCCAGCCATTTAGCCTGTATCACACCCTCATCCTCAAAAACATAGCCCCTCTCCTTGATAAACACTGAATAAAAGTATTCATTCATCGCCTCTCCTATCTCTTCTGACTCCATGCACAAGTTCCCACTACTATCCTTGATTGGCCCTAACTTCATCCTGGTCATTCTTTTATTTCTCACGTAAGAATAAAAAGCCTTGGGGTTTGCCTTTGTCCCACCCACCAAGTACTTCTCATGCCCCCTCCTAGCTTTCCTACTCCCTTTCTTTAGCTCATTCCTTGCTACCTTATAACCCTCAAGCGACTCAACTGAACATATGTCTGGAGGTTCATCTGTCCTTTTGCAAATACAGGATCTCTTTCCTTCTCTCCACAACTTGTGCCAAATATGCAAAGCATCTAAAAAGCTTGGTGCACATTCTCCCACATGTTCAACCATTCCTTAAAATATCATCACAGCCCCGTTTCATTTTTCAAAACTCTCCCACAATCCACATTAATGAAATATAGGTTGCACTTAAGTAACACCTCCAGGACCTCTGAAATATGTCCAGCCAATGAACAGCATAGGTAACAGGCAGCAATCATTTAAAATAGCAGGCAACCAGAAACAGACTTACAATGAAACACCATACCTAGGCACAGGCCCCCAACTAATGGGGGTGCAGGTGGCGGGGCATGATGGCCAGTGGCTTTGGGGCACCAGTCAGAGCCTGAGAGCTTTGTATTTCTTGAGTGCATCAGCAAATTCAATGAGCAACATCAGGCTCTAATTGGTGGAGGCTCCTTAGAATGGGCAAACATTGTGCAAGATCTTTGAGAGGCTGGTGACTTTGGAGGAGAGAACAGCAGTAACGAGTATCTCAAAAAATATTTTTTAAAACAGTGGCAGATCAGGTTTCTTAAACATGAGTGAGGACAGCAAAACAACTGCTTTTCAGAAAATTCATTAGTTAAAATCAAGAAAGGTCAGTCAATATGAGCAACGTTCTTAATCTGGCAGTCAAAAGCGCTGAACATTGAAGGTGTGAGGCAAGAGGAAGAAGCTAGGTAAAAATACAGTTTGTTGTTTTATTTTAGAAATTTTGAAGTATTGAGCAGTGCACAAACTGCACTTTAATCCTCATCCACCAAAAGTTTTCCAGAGATCCCCCATCACCTGAAAAAGTTGAACAAGTTGTTCAAGAACAAGGAGAAGCTGAAATGAGGGAAGAAACCTACTCTGAAGATTGCCTATGGCTAAAATCTGTTCCACTGTGTATGACCAAATGTTTCACAATAAATAAACCAAAGAACATAGGTAACATGGAAAATGTGAGAAAAGAGGTTGATGTTGGAAACTGAAAGCAGTTTCGAAGACTTCATGAGTCTCATTTTCTGAGGGTGAAAAGAAATGACATGATAGAAAGGAGAAATTGGTTGATTTTTCTCAGAAACCTCTAAGGCAATGTACTGTTATGTTTGTAAATTGTTCCCTGACTCTAGTTTTAAAAAACACATATTCGTTGGCAGACACTATAACTGGAGAAATGTTGGAAGAGATCTTGCTGACCATGAGACTTAGAAAAGTCATATTCAGTGTGTTCATTCAAAGATGTAAATCATCTGGAAGAATTGATTCTGTGTTATTGGTTCAGTTTGAAAAAGAGCATTCTTTCAGAAAGAAAGTGCTGAGATGTGTTGTTGCCACAGTCAAACTGCTGTCTTCGTTGGGACTTCTTTTATGAGGAGTTGAAGAATCATTGGTGTTAAGTCAAAGAGGTTTTTTTTGCCTGCCTTGAATACCTCAGTGAATTTGATGAGCTTCTTAAAGAGCATTTGAAAAGCTATCAATATTGTGGCTTAGGGAAGACCAATATTTTAATGCACAGAAGTTGCAATAAATTCATCACCGTAATGGCAGAGCAGCTCAGAAACCAATCCACTAATGAAGTTAAAGATGCCAAATATTATTCTATAATAGTTGATTCAACACCAGAATCATGTGAACCAATTAACATTAACTTTAAGATATGTGACCAGTGATGGTGAGGTTATAGAGCAATTTCTCTGTTTTGTCCAGCTACAATCCCGCACTTCTGATTGACTGGAGACAATAGTTTACAACTTTAGGTTATGACATCGAAAATTGTCATGGGCAGAGCTTCAATAATGCCACAAATGTGGCAGGAAAATATTCAGATCTACAAACAAGACAAAAAGATGCAACCCCTTGTGTATTATTCATCCCATGTTCCAGTTACTCCTTGACTTTAATTTGCAATGCAGCAGCTGAATCTTGTGAGGTAAACATACTTTTTTTTGACTTTGCTCAAAACTTGTATACCATTTTCTCAGCTTTCAAGTATTGGTGGAATGTGCTGCAATCATGATTTGAGAAGGCACATGGAAAACATTTGACAGTCAAAAGTATTTGTGACACAAGGTGGCCCACATGTGAACTGAGATCAGCAGCTGATTTGTACAGATATGTATGTGATTGTTTGCATGCAACCCTTCCAAATGTGGAGACTATTCTGAGAATATTTTTGACAATATCTGTCACAAATGCTTCCAGTGAATGTTCTTTCTCTGTATTGAAAAGAGTTATAAATGATCTGTGAAGTGTGATGAGTCAGAAACACTTGACATGTTCAACAATACTGATAATTGAAAATGCATACTTGCCAAATTTTACCTATGATGATGTTACCTTTGATTTTGTGAAGAAAAAGTGTAGGAAGAAAGCTACCTAAATCACCATGTGTGGTTGGTGTGAGGCTGTGGTGTGGGCCCCTGCATGGAGGCAGAGCATGGGCCTCCGAAAAGTCTGCCTCTGCAGGCAGTACTAATGTAATGTCCTGCAGGCATACCATGATTTCCTCATTATTTTAGGGGAGGTGATTCCCATTGCCCCTTAATAGTATAAAAAATAACTATAGGGAAAGAACCAATGTGTAATTCAAACAACAGTGGTCAAAATATTTACACTTGAAAATCTCTTTAATTTAATGAACACGTACTTCTGAAGATTGATTTTGTGCTTTCTATTCTGCTGATTTCTGATGAAAGGTGTTTGGCCCATTTATAAGGATTTGCTTTAGAAGTGCCATTTAATATTTTACTGGTAATTATCAGCACTGACACTGCAAAATTGAAAGTATTTTTTCAGTATCCATTTATTCCATTTTTTCCCTGTAACCAACCACCCTGCATTTTACAGATGAAAATGTGGGCAAATTGTCAACTTGAGGACTACTATCAAAAATATGTTTGCTTCTTGTGCTTAAAAGTCATTGGCTCAGTGCTTTTTCTTCCTATTTCTGGGAAATCAGCTTGTTCCCATCAGCAACAATGTTGCTGGCAAGGGCAGCACAGTGTCTGGAACTTTCCATGTAGTGATTCATAGCTGTGAGCATCAATAACTGTCCTTAACCTCCCCTTGAACACACAAGTATGAATTCTAGGGGGCTAGAGTAGACCTTCATCACTATAACAGAGCCAGCTAAAAGAAAGCTGGATTCAATAATGTATCATAACAGGGTTGTAAATTGACACCGATATTGCAGATCTTTATTGTGCTAAAACATGCACCCTGCTTTAAAGTAAGTATGTACTTATTTCAACAGAAACCAATTCAGTAATTATGTGTAATATACAGAATTGCAGTTTACAGGAGAGTGGTATAAGGACAAAGGCTAACTGTGCTAATATCACTACAGATAAATGAGGATTAATAACAGGTTCTGCAATAAAATCAATTAATGAAAAGTTGAGTGCAGCTTCAGGCAAATGATGGACAGCACAATTAGTAGTGGATTTAACATGTTGCTGCCCATTGTGTGTCTGAGATTGCACTTAATTCTTCAATAGTCAAATGTATACTGATAATATCAGTGGTGCACAGCATTGTTAATCTGAGCATTAGTAATTAGCTCATTTGTGACCCTTGATAGTCATTTTCTTACATTGAAAATGCAAAACACAGCAGATGCCAGAAGTCTGAAATGAAAACAGGAAATGCTGGAAATACACAGCAGGTCAGCTCTGTGGAGAGAGAATGACTGGTTACATCCCTGAAATGCTGTTTTTCTCTCCACAGAGGCTGCCTGACATGCAGTGTATCCCCAGTATTTTCTGTTTTTATTTTCTTAAATTAGGCAGGATTCAAAATCTTAAGTACGACCAATATCAGTCATCTCAACCAAGCACCTTACTCCTGCAATATCTGAATAGTTATTTACCTACAAAATGCAGGACAAATCCTAACCAATCAATCACTGCTGCATCAGTAAAGTGATGAAAGGAATTGTCAACAAAGCTATCAAGCAGCACTTGCATTGCAATAATTTGCTCACTGATGCACAATTTGGGTTCTGCCAGGGCTACTCAGTTCCTGACCTCATTATAGCCATAGTTCAAACATGGACAGAAGAACTGAACTCAAGAGGTGAGGTGAAAATGACTGCCCTTTACACCAAGGCAGCATTTGACTGGGGGTGACATCAAGGAGCCTGAAGTCAATGGGAATCAGGGAAAACTCTCTGCTGGTTAGAGTCATACCTAGCACAAAGGGAGATGATTGTAGTTGTTGGAAGTCAATCATCTCTTTCCCAGGATATCAGTCTTCATAGTAGGCTCAACCATCTTTTGATTTGATTTGATTTATTATTGTCACATATATTGGGATACAGTGAAAAGTATTGTTTCTTGTGTGCTATACAAATAAAACATACCATTCTTAAATATTGGGGAGAAGGAGACACTGCAGAATATAGTGTTGCAGTAACAGATAGGGTGTAGAGAAAGATCAGCTTACTGTATGGTAAGTCCATTCAAAAGTTTGATGGCAGCAAGGAAGAAGCTAGTTGAGTCAATAAGTATGCAATCTCAGACTTTTGTATCTTTTCCCCGAAGGAAAAAGATAGAAGACAGTATGTCCAAGGTGTGTGGGGTCCTTGATTGTGCTGGCTGCTTTTCCAAGGCATTGGGAAGTGTAGATTGAGTAAATGCATGGGAGGCTGGTTTGTATAATAGATTGGGATGCATCTGGAAAGGATGCTTTCTATGGTGCATCTGTAAAAACTGATGAGTTATAGGGGACATGCTGAATTTCTTTAGCCCCCTGAGAAAATAGAGGTGTTTTTCAGCTGCTGCCTCAATGACTTTCCCACCATCAAAATTAGAGGTGGTGATGTTTGCTGGTGATTGTGCAATGTTCAGCATCATTTGTAACTCCTCAGATACTGAAGTAGTCTGTATCCACGCAAGACAACATTCAGGCTTGGGTCACCAAGTGACAAGTAATATTTTTAAATTTTTTTTTCATGAGATGTGGACATTGCCGGCAAGGCCAGCATTTTTTGCCCATCCTTAAATGCCCTTGAACTGAGTGGCTTGCTAGACCATTTCAGAGGGTAGTTAAGAGACTTCTGCATTTCTGTGGATCTGGAGACATATGTTGGCCAAACCAAGCAAGAACAATAGAATTTCTCCCCTAAAGATCATTAGTGAATCAGATGGGTTTTTACACCAACCGACAATGTCATGGTCATCATTACTAAGTCTACTGTTGTGTTCCAGATTTATTAACTGAATTCAAATTCCACCAGCTGCCATGATGGGGTGTAAACCACATCCCCAAAGCTTTAGGTTGCTAATCCTGTGATGTTACTACTATGCCACCATGTGCCATGCAAGTGCCAGTCAATGACCATCTCCATTAGGAAAGAATCCAATCATCTCCCCTTGACATCAATGACATCCCCAACATTGGAACCCACAATCAATATCCTGTGGATTGCCATTGACCAGAAACTGAAATGGGCTAGCCATATAATTACCATAGTGAGAAGGATAGTTAGAGATTAGATATTCTGAAACAGGTAATTTACTTCTGACTCCCCAAAGCCTGTCCACCATCTACAAGGCAGATGTCAGGAGTATGATGAAATACTCTCCACTTTCCTGGATGAATACAACTTTAACAACACTCAATAAGCACCACCTTAAACATTCACTCCAACAACACACAGTGGCAGTATGTAAAATCTACAGGATGCACTGCAGCAATCCACCAAAACCCCTTTGCAGCACCATCCAAATCTGTGACTGCTACCACCTAGCAGGGCATGGGCAGCAGAAGCATGGGAACACTGCCATCTGGAAGTTGCCTTCCAAGCTACATCTAATTTTGACTTGCAAACATATAACTTTTCTTTCATTATCATTGAATCAAAATCCATGAACATCCTTCCTAATAGCACTGTGGGTGTTTCTGCACCACATGGACTGCAACAATTCAAGCTTTTTCAAGGGTATTTATAAGTGAGCTTTAAATGCTGGTTCAGCCAGCAATGCTGACATCCTGTGGACAAATAAATGCACGTCTCAAATCTTCCCTCAAATTCACAAAACTGTCAAATCTCCACTCAATTTCCTTCACTAACCTAATGTTGTAGCTAAATTCTTTATACAAAATTATAAAGTCTATCCACTGAATACTGAGTGTCAACCAATCACACTGAAACTTTGCCACTCTCATGAGGAATTCCAGCTGTCACCTACATAGATGTTGGGAGTGGTTATCCCAAAAAAGTTCTAAGGGCTGAATTTGGTGGGAAACTGGTGTAAATCACCATTGTGTTTTCAATGGGAGTTTAGGCAAGAATCCCACGCACTGTGCAACTCTGAGGTTTGTGAATGTCACTAAAAGCTCAGGGGCGGGGCCTATTCATGCCAGGGTCTGACCCCTGAGCCTCTGCACATGCACAGTGGCCTCAGACTGTCAGCCTGCAGTTTGCTGACTAGCTCAATCACTGGCCAGTGCAGGACCTCCCACGGCTCAATCATGGCCCCCATGACCAGTACCAGGCCAGTCCCAACCCTCTTCCGTCCTAGTGCACCTCAATCTCCAGCGCCACCCTCCCCCAACTCAGCAGTGGCAATCCACCCCATCCTGGCAGGCCACCACCAACCCACCACCGCTCCCCCCCCCCACCCCCACCACAGCCAGTCCTGTTTGCTTTCTTCCTTCCAGTCCAGACCAATCCCCATGCAGAGTGGCAGCAGGACCCCCACCCCCACCAATTGCCCTAAGCCCCCACCCCTAGGCCCTACTACCCACTACCCGCCTCCCTTGGTTCTGCCCCTTGGCACTGCCCCCTTGGCACTGCACGATGTCCCATGGGCAGTGCCAAGGTGCCCCCGACATGGGCACTTTGCCCCTTGGGCAGTGCCAGGGGACATAGGCTGGCACTGCCAGGGTGTCCATAGCAGGCAGGTACCATCATCCTGCCGCCTGACCCTCTGGGGGCCCCAACTGTTGCCCTTTCGCTCCAGCGTGGTTTCCTGCCAGTTCCCTGAAAGTGGGGAGTATTCTAAACCCCACCAGAGTAATATTGTACTGGTAGAGTGGGAGATGGTATCGGGAGAATTCAGTCCCAAGCTTGATAATCACATTTAAAATAGATTCTTAAGATTAAAATCACTTACTTGTTGTTCCTGCCTGATAAGAGTGTGTTCCCAATTGCGTCAGATATCCATCACTGGGAGATGCATGCATGTCCAGAACACGTGCGAATCCCATGAATCGGTGCACATGTGAATTTCCCTGCCCAACCCATCAAAAAATTAGTGGTTTAGAATGGGAGAATCACCCCCTTAATCTTGGAATTCTCTCCAAACGTCGCTCCAATGCAGACAGTGTCAATAATGGCCCACTTTGCAGGGTTTCAATCTTATCTCCTGGGATTCTATTTCCTTGGATTCCCAAGTATGCACTCAAGCCCCAACTCAGAAGTACAATTTCACCCCTTTGTCTGCACTGAGTAGACTATTAGTACTCCAAAAAATTACCCTTACTGCCTGCAACATGGAGTCTTCAACCATCTGCTACATTATTGGATATTCAGTGCTTCTCTTCTCGTAGGCCCTCTTCAAATATCAGGGCATCTTCAGAAATCTCTTTGCTCAATGGCTTTCAAGGCATTTTCCCTTCAACATAGGGGTGGGTCCTCAACCCAAAGAACTTAAAAATGCAAAACTGCTCATGTGTAGCCTGCTGCTGTTCTGCACATATACAAATTTCTGAACATGTTGGGACTTGGAATTCCTGGCTGCCTGCATCCGACGAGGTAAGTGAAACTTTCATAACAATAGCAATTAGCAAGTTAGGATGCATTTACAGGACATAACCACATATGTGAGGCCAGTAAATGTCTTGCAATCCTGCATCTGTGATTTTGACCCCTCTGTTGGCATTGGCCACCCTGGCTACTTATGTTTATGCCTCGTGAGTAGTTGTCCTTGAGGGAACACGACCCCTCCTGTTGAAAGGTAGTCTGGCTTTAAGTAGTTCGGGCCAGTTTTAATTGGTGCTACTATCACATGAAGTTGGAACCCCTTGTGAGAAAGGCAGCTACTCAAAAGCATGTTTGGCTGCACACTACAATCATGGACATGAATAGGCAGCATTAAATTTTCTTGCTGCCTCATCAATTTGATTGAGCATGGATAGTTGCATATCACACTCCTGCACTCAAATTCGGGAGGCTACCCAATTTTCCCCACCATAACTTATTGTTGAGCATTTATCCTGTATTATATGTTAATTAAGAGAGAATCAGTTAAAAAAAATAAGTTCCAAACTAAGCTGCTTAAATATTATTCCTTTTATAATATGTCTAGGGTAGCTGGAAGTTTAGGGAAAATTGTTACATTTACAGATTTAGACTCAGCACTGAGGTATTAAACTGGAGTGTTTAGCAGATTCCTCTTTAATTGCAAACAAGAGATCGTTTAGGGATGCAATGTGGGATACAAACCATCCTGCCAACAGGATTGGTAAAGTTAAACAGGGTGTGCCCATAACATTTATAACCTACAGAGTTATGTGTTTGGAATTTCCACAGCAGGAGATCAGGAGAACCCAGGGGATGTTCAAGGTTAAGGATTCAATGTTCCCATTTGTTCTTCGTTACAGTAATTCCATGTAAAATATTGAATTTGAGGTCATCTATATAAAACAGCGTTCATCAGAAGGGCAATATTTTATTTGCCTTGCTTCCTTGATCTCCTTGAAGAAAAATATATTTGATAAAGTTCCACATATATAGCTTTATAGTAAATAATTCATGAATTTGTCTTCAAAGTTATGCTAGGTGTAATATGAGGACTGTAAAGAGCTTAATGTGGGGATTACTAACCAACTACCATTTTAAATACTGGCAGAAAATGAGTAGGGCACGCTTGCAGCCTGGTTATTCCTACTATTTGGAAGCTGCCACTGGTAGAATTTAAATTTGAATAATCAATAAGAAATTAAAAAGCTATTCTCTGTAATGGTGACCATTGGCTTGTCATAAAAATCCATATAGTCCACTAATGTCCGTAGAGAAAAAAAATCTAGCGTTCTGATTTGGTCTGCCCTACATGAGACTCCAGACCCACGCAATAATTGACTCTTAACTACCCTCTGAAATGGATACAGAAGACACTCAGTTGTACCAAACTGTAACAGAAAAGTCAAAATGGGGGAAAAAAAATCAGATGGACCAAAGCAGACTCTGCCCAGTTGATCCCGCAAAGTCCTCTTTACTAATGTGTGGGGCATTAGCCAAAATGGGGAGAGCTGTCCCATAGTGTAGTCAGGCAACAGCTTGGCATTAACCAATCGATTAATTGATTTGATTTATTGTCACATGTACAGGGTTACAGTGAAAAGTATTGTTTCTTGTGCACTATAGAAGCAAAAGATACTGCTCATGAAGTACATCTGGAAAAGGGTAGGGTGCAGAATATATGTTGAACTACAGGTAGGGTGAAGAAAGTAAGCTTAGAATATGATAGGACCACTCAAAAGTCTGATGAGAGCAGGGAAGAAGCTGTTCTTGAATCTGTTGGTACGTGTTTTCAGACTTTGTGTCTTTTTCCCAATGGGGGAAGGTATAAAAGAATATGTCCAGAATGCATGAGGTCTTTGATTATGCTGGCTGTTTTCCTGAGGCAGCAATAAGTGCAGACAAAGTCAATGGATGGGATTCTGGTTTGCATGACAGGCAGGGCTACGTTCACAACCCTTTGTCACTTCTTGCGGTCTTGGTCAGAGTAGGAACCATACGAAGCTGTGATACAACCAGATAAAATGCTTTCTATGATACATCTGTAAAAATTCGTGAGAGTTATAGTGGGCATGCTGGATTTCCTTAGCCCTCTGAGAAAGTAGAGGCATTGGTAAGCTTTATTAATTGTAGTGTCAGTGTGGAGGGTCCAAGACAGATTTTTGGTGATCTGAGCGCCTAGGAACTTGACATTCTTGACCATCTCCACTTCATTGATCTAGGTAGGGGCATGTCCTCCACTATGTTTTCTGAAGTTGATGACTATCTCCTTCATTTTGTTGACATTGAGGGAGAGATTATTATCGTCGCACTTTTTCATCAAATTCTCTGTCTCTTTCCTGTACTCCATCTCTCCGTTGTTCGTGATCTGATCCACTACGGTGGTGTCATCAGCAAACTTGAAAATGGAGTTGGACCAGAATTTGACCACACTGTCATAAGTGTATAAAGACTGTAATAAAGGGTTGAGGACATTGTCATACTCATCGAATCGTACCTTTTAGCTAATGTTCCAGATTCCTCCATGGGTGTTCTGGTTTTCTCCCACATACCAAAGATATGCATGTTAGATTGATTGACCATGCTTAATTGCCCCTTAGCATCAGGAGGACTAGCAGGGTAAATACTTGGGGCTACGGAGATAGGGCCTGTGTGGGATTGTTGTCAGTGCAGGCTTGATGGGCCAAATGGACCACTTTTGCACTGTAGAGATTCTAAGATTCTATTTTTACAGTTTATAAAAATGACTTGGATGAAGGGACCAAATGTATGATTGCCAAATTTACTGATGCTACAAAGATAAGTAGGAAAGTAAGTTGTGAAGAGGACTTAAGGACATAGATAGGTTAAGATAAATAGGTTGAATGAGTGAGCAAAGTTCTAGCAAATAGAATATAATGTGGACGAATGTGAAATTGTCCATTTTGGCAGGAGAATAATAAGGAAGTTTATTATCTAAACGGGGATAGTTTACAAAGCTCTGAGATTCAGAGGGTGTCCAAGTACATGAATCAAAAGGATAGTAAGCAGGTATTAGTAATTAGGAAAACTAATAAAATATTATTGTTTATTGTGAGGGGAATTGAAAAAAAGAGTATAGAGCTTATGCTCCAGTTGCATAGTGCACTGGTGAAACTACATCTCAAGTGCTGTGTACAGTATAGGTCTCCTTATTTAAGGAAGGATCTGTTGGAAACAGATTGGGAAGGTTTATTAGACTAATACCAGAAGTAGGCGGGTTGTCTTGTGCAGAAAGGTTGGACAGGCTAAGCTTGTATCCACTGGAGTTTAGCAAAGTAAGAGGTGACTTGATTGAATAAATAAGATCCTGCGGGATTGTGACTAGGTGGATGTGGAATGGATTTTCTGACCTGTGGGAGAATCTAGAATTAGGGGTCACTTTTTAAAAATAAGGATCACTCATGCCTCCATCACTGACAAAAGTGGCAGTTTCCTAACAAGAAGTTTCTCAGCAACTCGCGAAGCCACTTACAGCATCACCTTCCAAACCCATGATTTTCTACCCCCTAGAAGAACAAGGGTAACAGAAGTACAGGAACAGCACCACCTGGAAGTTTCCCTCCATACTATACCACCTTTACTTGGACCTACATTGCTGCTTCTTCACCATTGCTGAGCCAAATTTCTGAAATTCCCTCTTCAACAGTGCTATGGATGTACCTACACAAAATGGACTTCAGAGATTCAAGAAAGCAACTTGTCTTTGGCTTTTCAAGAGTAATTGGAGATGGGCAGAAAATGTTGGCCTTACCACTAATATTCAGATCCAATGAATGGATAAAAACATCTGAAACAGTTGCTATCTGATATAATCCACTTTGATTACAATGGACCTAACTTAAAGGAGGTGTTGTCAGGAAAAAAGCACAACATTTTCCTGCCATTGACAATTGGTGTGGAGTTGCCAGCATTGGACTAGCGTAAGCACAGTAAGAAGTCTCACAACACCAAGTTAAAGTCCAGCGAGTTTATTTGGTCGCACAAGCTTTCAGAATATCACTCCTTCTTCAGGTGAGTGAGGAGTTGTGTTCACAAACAGGACTTATATAGACACAAACTCAAGAGAACACTCCTGTCTGGTGCCTTCTTCCTATCAGGGAACACTTCAGCGGTCACAGGCGTTCAACCTCTGATCTTCGAGTAAGCGTTCTCCAAGGCAGCCTTCACGACACATGACAACACAGAATCACTGAGCAGAAACTGATAGCCAAGTTCCGCACACATGAGGATGTCCTCAGCCAGTACCTTGGGTTCATGTCACGCCATCTGTAACTCGCACGACTTGCTTGGACTTGCGAAATCTCACTAACTGTCCTGGCTGGAGACAATGCACATCTCTTTAACCTATGCTTAACCCTCTTTCCATTCACATTGTCTGTACCTTTAAGACTTGATTACCTGTAAAGACTTGCATTCCAACCTCTTGTAAATTGAGTTTGTGTCTATATATTTTCTGTTTGTGAACTCAACTCCTCACTCACCTGAAGAAGGAGTGACACTCCGAAAACTTGTGCTATCAAATAAACCTGTTGGACTTTAACCTGGTGTTGTGAGACTTCTTATATTGACAATTGGCACAGCAGTGGAAAAGTTAATGGTTTAGTCATCCACTGGATGGCCAATTAAGTCAGTTAAGTAGCAATTGAAGTCTCCATGTGAGGAGACAGTGGTAAACATTGGCAGTCGCCCAGCAGATTCCAAGCCTGTGCTCCATGGCTAAGGCAGAGCCCTTAATGGCAATGTCCTTGCAATGTCAGACTCCAGCTTCCTCCAAACATTCTAACCTATCATCAGAGGTGACCCATCATGAGGCACCCGGCATCTAGTGATGCAGCAGCAGAAATTTATATTACTAGCAGTGACATTGCTGAGTTGCTAGTCCTCTCATTGAGCTGCCCTAGTTTGAAGGCTGCAACAGCCTCTTAACTGGCTGCTGCTGTCAACATGTAACATTGGTTCATGCTGCCTGCAAAAATTGTGTTGCCTTCCACTTCTGGCTTCAGCAGTGGGATTTCAAAGTCAATGGCAAAATTCTTCTTTATAATTAACACTGTATGACCTTGGCATGTAGTGTCCTGACCAACTCAGAGGGCAGATTCTGCAGGGCTACATCTTGATATCAGACTTAGAATTGGGAGAGAAGATTGTATACCCATTTTTTCATGGGCTAAAGTTCAGCGGTTTAGCAGCTGGAGATTTTGCACCTGTTTCAAGCTTTAGATTTTTAAAGCTGTGATTCGATAAATAGCTTCACTGAGGTATTGGATTTGAAGCAAAATATTTAAATTACGCCCTCGCACAACATTGTCTCTTTAATCTAGATTTCTTCTATTTGCTTTGTATACTCATTTGGAATAAAAGTAATGGGAGCTTCAGAGACAAAGCAAATCTTAACATGCAGCAGGCTTTGTATATTTTTGCTGTAATACTTATAATATCTTTTTAGTATTGGGGACAAATTTTCCGTTCCATTCACCACATGAATTGGGAGGGATGAACTATGGAAAGGTCCATTGACTTCAGGTGGGATTTTCCAATTTTGGGGTGAACATGGCCAGAAAATCCCACCCATAGTATTTTATTTACAATTCTTGATACATTTCTGACAGTTTTCATTTGCACTTATGACAAACATATTCTTAAAGCACCTCAAACATAGTTGTTTGTAGGAATAAGGTGAAAGTAAGCATTTTAGGGAAACTGAACAATTCCTGAGGTGGTGCTAGGGCCACAATTTACTGACGTAATAATGAATATGCTACCACACTGAGCCAAGCTGACAAATTATAGGTACACCAGATTTAAATATTGAAACTGTGTGGGGCACATCACTTGAGAAGAATATGTTTGAGAACTGATTTCAGTTAGAAGTCTCACAACACCAGATTAAAGTCCAACAGGTTTATTTGGTAGCAAAAGCCACTAGCTTTCAGAGCGCTGCTCCTTCGTCAGGTAAGTGGGAGTTCTGTTCACAAACAGGACATATAAAGACACAAACTCAATTTACAAAATAATTGGAATGCGAGTCTTTACAGGTAACAAGTCTCAAAGGTACAGACAATGTGAGTGAAGAGAGCGTTAAGCACAGGTTAAAGAGATGTGTAGTGTCTCCAGACAGGACAGTTAGTGAGATTTTGCAAGCCCAGGCAAGCCATGGGGGTCACAGATAGTGTGACGTGAACCCAAGGTCCCAGTTGAGGCCATCCTCGTGTGTGTGGAACTTGGCTGTCAGTCTCTGCTCAGCAACTCTGTGCTGTCATGTGTCGTGAAGGCCGTCTTGGAGAACACTTACCCAAAGATCAGAAGATGAATGCCCATGACCACTGAAATGTTCCCCAACACAAAGAGAACACTCTTGCCTGGTGATTGTCCAGCGGTGTTCATTCATCTGCTGTCGTAGCGTCTGCATGGTCTCCCCAATGTACCATGCCTTGGGACATCCTTTCCTGTAGCGTATCAGGTAGACAGTGTTGGCCGAGTTACAAGAGTATGTACTGTGTACCTGATGGATGATGTTGTCTCGTGAAATGATGGCATCCATGTTGGTGATCCGGCATGTCTTGCAGAGGTTGCTGTGACAGGATTGTATGGTGTCGTGGTCACTGTTCTCCTGAAGGCTGGTAGTTTGCTGCAGACAATTGTCTGTTTGAGGTTATGCAGTTATTTGAATGCAAGAAGTGGGGGTGTGGGGATGGCCTTGGTGAAATGTTCGTCTTCATCAATGACACATTGAACGCTCTGGAGAAGATGTCGTAGCTTCTCAACTTCAGGGAAGTACTGGACGACGAAGGGTACAATGTCCACCGTGTCACGTGTTTGTCTTCTGAGGAGGTTGATGCGGTTTTTCGCTGTGGCACGTTGGAACTGTTGATCGATGAGTCAAGCGCCATATCCTGTACTTATGAGGGCATCTTTCAGCGTTTGGAGGTGTCTGTTGCAATCCTCCTCATCTGAGCAGATCCTGTGTATATGGAGGGCTTGTCCGTAGGTTAACAATCTCCACATCATAAGAACTAATTTGCCGGAGACATATACTACTAACTTCTAACAGTCTTTGGAAATTCACCAAAACTCATTTTGCAGTTGCTCAGTACTGGACAATAAAAACATTTTATCTTCTTCTCATTCCACCATGATCCAATGTTGAAAATGTTTGGTTTGCTGTGATTTTTTTTGATCACTTGAAACATTCTGGTGAAATGTTAGCTAGCTATCTGGCCAGAAATGTTAGTCGTTGATGATGAACAATATTTCATATTAGCTCAGTGATGTTAGTAGATGGCTGGGGACTTAGTACAAAAACAGTTGTTCTTCCTTTGTAAATAACTGCAGGAACACTGTAGGAATAAACTGTATTGGTGCAGGAGAAATGCACTTCGATCAAATTAGAGCAGAGATTTGCAAGGAGTATTGAGGGAACAATTGAAATTCAATTAGAAAGATAGTGAGAGGGACAGGGCAGTAAAATAAATGGACCGTAGATGAAGTAGCTAATAGTTTAATTTATTTAACGGATGGATATGGAAACAATAATCCTGGGAGACAAATATGAACTCATGAAAAAGCTGACAAAGGGGCATATGAAGGAGGGAAATCGACAATATGATGCTTATATATGAATACTAGAAGAACTAAGAATAAAATGGTAGAACTGGAGGGGATTGGGAGCTGCGATGTGGTGGGAATATCAGAAACACAGCTAAGCCCAGAGGATTCAAATTAATTTATTCTTCAGGGGTATAAAGTCTTTCAAAAGGATAAAAAAGAAGAGGCAGTAGCCCTATATATCAACTGGGAGATAAATGAAGTTGATCCTTTGGAGGGGGAAGCTAAAAAATAATACTCTGCTTAGAAATCTTTGCTATTTATAAATTCAAACCAATACTAAGAGTTTGTCATGGATCACCAGGTCAACACAAGAAGGACAGTTCCATCTATGAAATAGCTAAGAGGCGAATGTGAGAAATTGAAAATATATTAAAGCAACTTCAGAACTTATATCAGGAAGTATTCTAAACAAGCAGCCATTAATACATGAAATAAACTCTTGGATAGAATGGTACAAATGAAACCCCTTGAATCATTTAAGAAGCAATGGGTTACAACAAGGAGTGAATGCAGAGTTGCTCTGGATGGATTAATGAAGAAGCACATAATAAACTTCCTTCTCTGAAGAATCTTTTGTCGTGCCTTCTATTTTCAATTTACAAAGCCACCATTTAAATTGGGTGATCTTAATCCAAAAATTATTGAGATATAACTTTGGAAAGTTGTTCAAATAGGGTAAGCCCAGCAGAGCTTTACTTTAGAGAAAAGTTTGTTTTGTATCCATAGTTTGCAGAACAACTGAATGCACATTCAAGAATGGTCACCCAGTAAACAATATGTAACAAGCTTGTTGCTTAAGTGTAATGTTGCAGGACAATTTCTAGAATTTCATGGCATTCTTCTGTGAATTTATCTCAGAAAATCCAGCAACTTAATTGGCATCATTATTTCATTATATCAAATATGAGGTAGTGGCATTTTCTGTTTTGGATCAATAACCCAGTATTCGTTGCCCATCCCTAATTGCCCTAAAGAAAGTAGTGGTAAGCTGCCTTCTTACACCATGCAGTCCATGTGTGGGTATACACACACTGCTGTTAGGAGGGAATTCCAGGATTTTGCCTCAGCAACAGTGAAGGAATGGCAATATATTGCTAAGGTGATGAGTGGCTTGGAGGGGAACATCCAGGTGCCCTTGTCCTTCTGGATGGCAATAGTTGTGGGTTTGAAAAGTGCACTCTAAGGGCCTCCATGAGCTAAATCCAGCAAATAGTTATCACGTATGAGTTCTCTTTAAGTTTAGGAAACCTTTCTTCGGTTCAGCATAGTTTTTCCCTGAGGTTTTCAAATCAGCAGCTTCTAGCCTAGAATTCAGCTTCCCAGATGGGTGTTGCTTTGGTTGTAACTGCTTACCAGGGTGCTTCGGTTTCCTCCCACTGTCCAAAGATATGCGGTTTAGGTTGATTGGCCATGCTAAATTGACCCTAGTTTCGGGGGGATTAGCAGAATAAATATGTGGGGTTATGGGAATAGGATAGGATTGTTGTCAGTGCAGACTCAATGGGCTGAATGACCTCCATCTATACTGTAGAGATTCTATAATTCTTAGTCAGTTTCTGCAGTGCAACTTGTAAATGGTACATGTTGTTACTGTGCATCGGTGGTGGAGGGAATGAATGTTTGTGGAAGGGATGCTGATCTATAAGGATGATTTTTGTTTGTTGAGTTTTTCTGGAGCTACACTAATCCAGACAATTATTCCATTACACCCCTGACCTATATCTTGCAGACAGACTTTGGGGAATCAGGAGTTGAGTTACTCATTGTAGGACTCCTAGCCTCCAATCTGCTCTTGAATCATAGTATTTATATGGCTGGTCCAGTTGAGTTTTTGTTCAGTGATAACCCCCAGGATGCAGATAGGGGGCTTCAGTGATGATACTGTCATTGAATGTCAAGGGGCGATGGTTAGATTCTCTTTTGTTGGAGAGGGTCAGTGGCTGACACTTTTGTGGTGCAAATGGTACTTGCCATTTGTCAGCCCAGTTCTGGATATTGTACAGGTTTTGCTGCATTTGGACATTGTAATGATGCATGCTAACAGACTTCGTCCGAAACACCCAAGGCATTAATTAATAAGGAAAAACTTTACAGAGCCTAGCAGCCAACATAAATAATTCTATAAGTCAAATCCAGCTTATTGTTACCACACAACACAGGGCTGATGATCAAGTCTAAGAGCTGTCTTTTCCTGGCCCAGCTAAGGTATTTAAACTGCCTTTACAAAGATTTCCTGCAACGTCTTGGCTCTAAGACTTAGATGTACCACTTTAGCATCCCTGAGGAGTAAAAGATGTTGCTGTGAGGTGTGGACTGGCTTTGACCATGAGGTTGAATTGCCTCTCTGCTTCTGATGGGGCTAGGGTGAGGTAACAGTTATAGTATTCCCCTTTTTGTATTTCAAACTTGGAAGTTGGCTGTCTACATATCTTCCCTTATTTCCTTTTGTGGAGTTTAACATTTCTATAGCCCTAAATCATCCACCTTTAACCAATACATCACATAGTAAGATCAGAAAGTGATTGGCTGAGAATAATAACTTTTTAATGGGAATTTGGACAGCTTCCGCTGGCCTAAGTTGAAAGAAAGTATCGATGAAAGATGGAAATTTTTATTGAAAACTCTGACCAATGACATTTAATACTGTTAGACTTAACATCTTCCAAGACTCTGCAACAGTTCCTACAGATTGGAAGGTAGCTAATGTAACCCTACTATTTAAAATGGGAGGTAGAGAGAAGACAGAGAATTATAGATCAGTCAGTCTGATGCCGGCAGTAGGGAAAATGTGAGAATCCATTATCAAAGATTTTTTAACAAAACACTTGGAAAACAGTGGCAGGATTGGACAGAATCAGCATGAAAGGGAAATCATGCCTGACAAATCTATGGAATTTTTTTGAGGATGTAACTAGTAGAGTTGATGAGAGGGAGCCAGTGGATGTCGTTTATTTGGACTTTCATAAGAACATAAGAAATAGGAGCAGGAGTAGGCCATCTAGCCCTTCGAGCCTGCCCCACCATTCAGTAAGATCATGGCTGATCTGTCGTGGCTCAGTTCCACATTCCCGCCCTCTCCCCATAACCCTTAATCCCCTCTCTTATCAAAAACCCATCAACCCGCTTCTTAAAAATATTTAGCGAGGCAGCCTCCACCACCTCAACGGGCAGAGAATTCCAGAGATTCACCACCCTTTGAGTGAAGAAGTTCCTCCTCAACTCCATTCTAAACCGCCCCCCCTTTATCTTGAGGCTGTGCCCCCTAGTCCTACTGTCTTTTTTGAGCGGGAAGAGTCTCTCCACCTCTATCCTATCCATCCCATTCATCATCTTATACGTCTCAATGAGATCTCCCCTCATTCTTCTAAACTCTAACGAGTACAAGCCTAGTTTATTCAGCCTCTCCTCATAGCTCAACCCCCTCAACTCCGGTATCAGCCTAGTAAACCTCCTCTGCACTCCTTCCAAGGCCAAAATATCCTTGCGTAAGTGCGGCGACCAAAACTGCACACAGTACTCCAGCTGCGGCCTCACCAATGCCCTATACAGCTGCAGCAAGACCTCCTTACTTTTATATTCAATCCCCCTCGCTATGAAGGCCAGCATCCCATTAGCCTTCCTGACCACCTGCTGCACCTGCAGGCTGGGTTTTTGCAACTCATGCACAAGGACCCCGAGGTCCCTCTGCACCGTCGCCTGCTGCAGTTTTTCGCCACGTAAGTAATAGTCCTTCCTACCATTATTCCTACCAAAGTGGACCACCTCGCACTTGCCAACATTAAATTCCATTTGCCAGTTCCTGGCCCATTCGCCCAGCCTATCTAGATCCTTCTGCAGACTCTCCACACCCTCCGCGCAATTTGCCGTTCCACCAATCTTGGTGTCATCAGCAAATTTCGACACCATACACTCGGTTCCCTCCTCCAGATCATCTATATAAATGGTAAATAGCTGATGCCCCAGCACCGACCCCTGGGGCACTCCACTAGTCACCAACTGCCAATCCGAATAGCACCCATTAACCCCCACTCTTTGCCTCCTATTTGGCAACCAATCCTCTATCCACGCTAACACCCTATCCCCAACTCCATGCCCCATTACCTTCTGCAATAACCTCTTGTGAGGTACCTTGTCAAATGTCTTCTGAAAATCAAGAAAGACCACATCCACCGGCTCTCCTCTATCCACCTCCCTAGACACATCCTCATAGAACTCCAATAAATTTGTCAGACACGACTTCCCCTTAACGAAACCGTGCTGCGTCTGCTCTATCAAGCAATTCCCCTCAAGATGCTTTCGGAAGGCTTTTGACAAAGTCGCACATAAGACAATTGTGTGTAAAATTAAAGCACATGGGATTGGGGGTAGTGTATTGAGATGGATAGAAAACTGGAAGCAAAGAGTAGGAATAAACAAGTAATTTTTAAAATGGCAGGCAGCGACTGGTAGTGTAGTACAGGGATCAGTGCTGGGACCCCAGCCATTGACTACATATATTAATGATTTAGATGAACAAACTAAATGTAATATCTGCAAATTTGAAGACACAAAGCTGGAAGGGAGGGTGAGCTCTGAAGAGGATGCAGAGATCCTTCAGTGTGATTTGGAGAAGTTGAGTGAGTGGGCAAATGAATGGCAGATGCAGTTTAATTTGGATAAATGTAAGGTTGCCCACTTTGGTAGCAAAAGCGGGAATACTATACAAATACTATCCAAATGGTCATAAATTAGGAGAGGAGGAACGTGCAATGAGGCCTCATATACCTGTCACTGATGGTAAGCATGGAAGCTCAGCAAGCAGTAAAAAAGGCAAATGCTATGTTTACCTTCAAAGTGAGAGGATTCGTGTATAAGAGCAGGGATATCTTAACGCAATTATTTACGACCTTGGTGAGGCCATACCTGGAATGCTGTGCGTAGTTCTGATCTCCTTATCTGAGGAAGGATGTTCTTGCTTGAGATGCAATGCAGAGGTTTACCAGACTGATTCCTGGTGTGGCAGAACTGATGTTTGAGGAGGGATTGAGTCAGTTAGGATTGTATTCACTGGAGTTCAGAACAATGAGAGGGCAGCTCATAAAACTTATAAAATTCTTGTCAAAAACTAGACAGGGTAGACGCAAGGAAGGTGCTCCTGATGGTGAGGATGTCCAGAACCAGAAATCACAATCTGAAGATACGGGGTAGATGGTTTAGGACAAAGATGACAAGTTTCTTCACCCAGAGAGTGGTCAGTCTGTGGAATTCACTACCAAAGAAAGTAGTTGCATGTTTTCAAGAAGCAGGGGTGAAGGGGCTCAAATTATCTGAAGGGAAGGTGGGATCAGGCTATTGAGTTGGATAATGATCATAATGAATGGTGGAGCAGGCCCAAAGGGCCAAATGGCCTCCACCTGCTCCTATTTTCTATGTCCTTTGTTTCTATTTCAGAACTTCAATTTATTAATACAGTCGAAATTTAGTTATCAGCTTCAGCTGATATTTGCATTCTGTCTCCTCCTTTCTGACATGGTGGCGCAATGGTTAGCACTGCTGCCCCACAGTTTCAGAGACCCGGGGTTCAATTATAGTCTTGGGTAACTGCGTGGAGTTTGCACATTCTCCCCATGTCTGTCTGGGTTTCCTCCCACAGTCCAAAGATGTGCGGATTAGGTAGATTGGTCATGCCAAATTGCCTCAGTGTGTCCCGGTATGTACAGGTTAGATGGGTTTGCCATAGTATTTGTGTGGGGTAATGGGGATAGAATATGGGAGAGGACCTGCATGGGATACTCTGTCAGAAGTCAGTGCAGGTTTGATGGGCTTTTCTGCACTGTAGGGATCCTATTCTATGTTTCTTTCTTAGCTTAAAGAAAAGTAGCTAAAAGCAGCAATTCATAAAATACAATTTGTTGTGGTCTACCAAATAACCATAAAGCAGCATTGGCTGAATTCTATCAACAACAGCTAATGTGACTTTGAAGTGAACAGAATGAAACACAAAAATACATGAAAAGATTAAAAATAGATAGTTTAAGAAATAATCAGCTTGATTTTACTTTACATGGTGTGATTGTGATTTTCTTCTCATTATTTTGTTTAGATCTATCTTGTTACAGTTTGGAACTTTGAGCTCTATGTGATTCCACTGATGCTGCTCGTTTTGATGATCTACAACTACTGTTTAATTAGATCAGGAAGTGACAACAGAATAAGCTCTATGGTAAGAATACATTTTGTCATTTTCCCTGAATCAGCCTCAGGGTAAAGCTTGTTTAGCTACTTGACTCATAGAAGATGGACCTTGTTCTTACAAACCACAGAGTGCTCAACCTCCCCCCACCATTCTACAGCAGTGTACAGCTCATAATTACAATAGATTTTAATGTTGTTTAAAGTTTTTAGATTGTTCATCCACTATACAGATATAGACACTCCCTTTTCCCCCAAAAAATTCTGTATTAGGTTATTTATTAAGCCTATTTATATTTGAACTTTCTTCTCAATTTAATTGACAGTACTTTGAAATACAGTTTGTGAAGCCTTGTTGGAATCTGCCCCTTATAACTAAAGAGCAAGGAATATTATTCACACTCATTTGCTGCATTGGCTGTGTGTTGTATTCTCATAAACAAGCCCAGGCAATATGAGCTTCTACTGTCAACCATGGACTTGTAAAGAGTAATACCGCTGTTCTGCTCTTTTTCATAAACTATCAAGGATTATAATTTCTGAGTTTTTTCTTTATTCTTTCATGGGATGTGAATATCACTAGCAAAACCAGCCCATTTCTTGCCCATTTTTCATTGCTCTTGAACTGCATGGCTTGCTTGGCTATTTCAGAGCATAGTTAAAAGCCAACCATTTTGCCGTGGGTCTGTAGTTATATGTAAACCTGACCAAGAAAGGAGGGTAGACTTCCTTCCCTACAAGGCATTAGTGAAGCAGATGGGTTTTAAAACAAAAGCTTCCTGGCCACCATCACTGAGGCTAGCTTTCAATTCCAGATTTTATTAAATGCATTTAAATTCAATCAGCTACTGTGGTGAGATTTGAATCCATATTCCTGAACGAATATGCCTAGGCCTCTGCATTACTAGTGCAGTGACATTACGAGAATGCTGCCACCTTTCCCTGAAGATTAGCTTGGCCAGAATTCAAGGCATTCAAGTGCATTCAAGCCAGAATTCAAGCACATGCCTAACCTGACCACAGGTAAAATTGCGTCCTGACGTCACCACACATACGGGCAATATTGAGGTCGGTGATCCCGCAGGATTTGGAGCTGTGCCTGCCTACACTTCAAAGGCTAGTTAAGGCCACTAAAAAGCATATTAACACAGATTTTGTGTTGTTCTATGCAATTTTGCACTCGTTGCATGGATAAAAAAGGCAAGCAGCCATTACGTCTTTATCAATTTGTCATCCAATTTCTCATAAGAGGCCCCCGCATCATAAGCACTTTCATTTTATCTGTGATTTTGTCATATTTCTGAGTTTTGCCAGATTTCATTTTGATTGCATTAACTTTCTAAGCTGGTTTTCACAGACATCTGTGCCAAAGTTCTAAGAAAGCAAATTGGTCTGTCAAAACCATGAGGATCACTGACATTTACAAAAGATATTGGCCTTGAAAATCCATGGCCATTTGGCAGATTGCCGCTGTAATTATTATGGGAATGGGCTGGGAGGATTGAGCTGAGGGTCTGAGCTCTTTGAATGCTACACTCCCCATGACCCAGGCCTTCATATTGACCCAGCATGCTGCAGGTTTGTTATCAGGCTTGCCCCAACTGACTCAGCAGTAGGTGTAGTATATGACCAGATCTCTTCATAATTAAAAACAGTTTCTTAAAAAAGGTTTCCCCTGTAAAAGAGAACAAGGGATTGGTCACATTTTGTTAGCAGCCCAATTCACCAGTTGCAGCACTGCCCCCACTCCCCCACCCCCCACCCGACCAGTGCCGGATTTAGGCATAAGCTAAACAAGTTGCAGCTTAGGGCCTCACAATCCGCAGGGGCCTCACAAAATTTCAGAAGGTTTACAATGAAGAGAACATTTAAGAGTGGATACCAGGAAAGAAAAAGGAAGCACCAGCTTGAAGAGCAACTCAAAAAATTACCAAAAGTTGACAGTTACTTTACTCCAGAAACAGATAAGGATCCACAAACCCAAAGTGATCAGCAAAGTCCACAACAACCATAGTCTAGTGCTCTGCTACTGAGACAACAGAGTCTGGAATCTCAGCTGAGGAAAACAGACCCAAGGTCCTGTTTTGGTATACACCTTTGTGAGACCTTTTGGTGTAACTTTTTAACAACGGGCCTCCAAGCTTTGTATAGCTTAGGACCTCACCAAGTCTAAATTCGGCACTGCACCCGACACACTCCACCACAGCCACTAACCCTAGCTGCACCATGTCAGCCAGGCAGTCCAGAGATGCACCTTTGATGGCATGGGTGTCTGCCACATTGGCGCATTCAGCTCCCTGGAGTTCAGGAGATAATGGGTTCAAGACCCACTCCAAAGAATTAAGCACATGGGCTTACAATCCCAGTGCAGTCCTGAGAGAGTGCTACACTGTCTGTGGTTCCAGTGTTCATGTGAAATGTTGATCTAAGACCTCATCTACCCAATCAGATGTATGTAAACAATCTAAAATTGCTGTCTGTGAGAGTTTGCAATGTGCAAAATGGCTGGCATATTTTCTACATTATGCCAGCAGCCCACACTTTAAAAGTAGTGAAGTGCTCTGGGATGTAAGTATGAAGGGAAATTCCACACCAACTCTTCTCTCCCTCCCCCACCTACAGCTTCCTCACTGAATCAGAGGCAGAGGCTGGGCAGGACCTGTAGATTTTTAAGGCATATTTCAGAGCTATTATATACAAATGCATTGAGTCAGTGAAGGTTTTAGTTAGAATCAATTCATTGCTGAAAAGCCACAACATTAATGCTAAATAGGTTTCCATCTTTTTTTTTAACTAGAAATTTAATTGAAGTTACCAAAGTCCTAGGGGATACCATTGGACCCAACATTCAGCTTATTCCAGTCAGCCTTCCATGTCAGGCTGACTGGAAGACACATTTCACATTAGGCAGGCCTTAATTGGTCACCCAGCATGGAATCGCATTGAGAAGACAATCTCGCCCGGGAGCAGATTCTATATCTGCTTCCCAGCTCGTCGGCTTGGTACATGTGCCATGTGTGAAATTCAGGCACTTGCATTGTATAAATTTTGAACCATCATTTTTTGTGAAATTAATTGGGGGTACCAGAATAGTTAATTATTCTTTTACATTTGAGAAGCAAACAAGCATGTTTACCTCCTTTATCTAATTTTCTTCCTCATTGATTTTCTCTTCAATTTTCTCCCACTGGCTGTTCTTATTTAAGGGCAGCAAGTCACCAACATATAGGGCTAATTTTCATCCTTGAGTTGAATTCGGGATAGCTCCCTGTTCAACCTGCCCACAGGAAAGTGCCAGTAATGAAAATATTTTCATTGTAGAGAGCAGATGAATGCTACAACCTGGTCAGCCTACCCAGGAGATAGTTCAAAGGCTGAGAACCCAAAAATCCATGACTGTACTAAAGTACCTGAGCCCCAGGGGACACATTGCTTCTTAGACAGCTTTAGCTTTCTGACCTCTTCTGTCACTTGCACAATGTTTATTGTCACAACATAAAATAGGGTTTCAAATGCTTGCAGTTTCACCTACTGATACTTTAATAGGATCTAGCTGATTTATATTTTTATTAGCCTGTACTAAAAAGGAGGTTTTTCTCTAACAAGGTAGAAAATTATCAATGAATGACTTTTTTCAAAGCTTTTTATACATCTTGTTGTCACTATAGTGTTCATTGATCCATATAGTGTATAGAGGATGAATGGGTATGGAAGAACCATAGCTTGGCATGGGCCATGAGTGCCCAAAGGAGATGGTTGGGGTCATACCTTGGCATGGGGCATAAAGAAGACCTTCTTCAAAAGGTGCCCTTGAAGTGTTGTGATCCAAAACGCTTTGAAAAACTGAATCAATGAATATTAATGTAAGAAAAGGCTTGTATTGTTCACAAAAATGACTGTATTACCTTAATTAAGAAGAAACTAACATTTTAATTTATTTCTGTCATGCTGTGGTCATTTGTGCATCGCATCCCATCCTTAGCCTGGTAATAGTTTATATCAATATCACTCTTAAAACAGTTACTGTGTCATACAAAGCAACAGCCTGATATAACTTTTATAATGGTAGTTCCATTGGTTATGCTGTAGTGACAGACAGATGCAGGAATGGGGGTGCTGAAGATTCAAGATCAGGCTTGTTATGCCCCTTTACATTTGACCACTTTGAAACACAACATTGCCTGTCTTCTGAAGCAGAGATAGAGCTAATTGTAATATGGATTAATTTTTCATTAAGGGGAATTTCGAACAGGAACTTGGAGTAATTCAGTACTCAATTGGGAATTCACACTTTATTAATATCCTTAATTCTACAAAGGTAAATAGTCAGCAAGGCTCTGAGAAACTTTAGCTGGATTGCACCAGAAACATAATTTCAATATTTTATGATTTTATGAATTTAAATTAAAAAAAAACTCTTATTCTGAATCTTTGGTTATTAAACATGGAAGTAAAATAGTAGGTGAAATCTTTGAGTTTAATAGGCTGTAGTGTAGTCAGTTTAGTTAGCACATTATTTTGAACAGGTTATGAAATCCTCTGCTTTTCTTCTTTGTCAGTGTGTTAAGAATCTAATGAGGCCAATATCTTTAAAAAAATTAGTTTTGAAATATAGTTGCTGCACCCGTAACATAATTAAATGTCCCAAGGTGCTTTGCAGAAACATTATAAAACAAAATCCGATTGCCCTATTAGATGATTCTTGACTGTCAGTCACCAGCATTTATTCTTACCACAAATATTTTTATAACTAATGAAAGAATGAAAATGAACAAAAAGGCATACAATGTTTTTAATGCCTCACTGATGACAGCAACATCCTGGCTATTAATCTTAAATTCTTGGAGATTCCAGAACAATCCTGGGTAATGTCAAACTTAGCCTATTGTGTTCTGATGCATATCTGAATACCTTTGTCTTTTCTCTTCCCTATAAAGTCTTACCCTATTTAAACTAGATATTTATCTAACTGTTGAGCAGAATGAATGAAAACAGCATCATGTGCTGATAGTCATTTCAACATTTTCACTGTTTTACAAAGCACACAGTATAATGCATAACTTTGAATCTGAGTTCTTTAATTCTGCACTCACAATGCAATTCAAACATTTAACATCTCCTTGAAAATCTGAATCATGTAGTCTCTCAGTAAGAAGCCTCACAACACCAGGTTAAAGTCCAATAGGTTTATTTGATATCACAAGCTTTCGGAATACTGCACCCTCATTAGGTGAGTCCTCAATGTCGGTTCTCAGTCACCTTTCTATGGTGAAAACAAGTTTAGCTGAGTAACTCCCATTTGATAACAGTCTTTAGCCCTAAAATCATTCTTGGCACTCTTCCATAAATCCCCTCTAATGTGAAAATACAGTTACAAGGTGTTTCCAAAATGGCAAAGAATAGAACTGTAATGGTGTTATGAATGAGGGGAACTCTCTCTGCATTTTTTAGTTTAATCAGACTACCTAAAGACCAGCATTGAATAAATATCAGACAACCCTCCAGGTTAACAATGTCAGGGGGGCTAAAAGTTGGGAGAAAAAATTGGGGTTGTGATTTATACTTTATCAGAAATATAAACATCGGTTTGATGAACCATTCAAATTAATAGTTAAAGAGTTGACCAATGCTATTTCAGCTTAGCACTTCCTGAACCACATTATCCTTGGAGGGGAAAACTTACTATTCATTTGGAATACAAGTTGTGTGATTAATTTGAAACACGCTAAGGCATAGTTTTTCTCCTGGGGTTCAGGGCTCTAGAATTAGGGTCAAATGGGGTTCAGGACACAAAACCAAGGTCAAATGTGGGTCAGAAACTCACATTGCATTAGAAACAGTCATTTTCCCCAAACTGGCCAAGGTGGACATGTCCTCCCTCCAACATTTTGAACCCTTACATTAAAAAATTCTCTCAGCAACTGGGCCACCATAGTCAAGCCTGAGGCCTTTTGATTGGGGGGGGGGGGTCCTAAAGGCTGTCTAGAGCACTGGTCACCCCTGTCTGTCGCCTGGAGATTGCATTCGGGCTGCTGGTCTGTTCCTTCTGATAAAGGCCTGAGTTGGACCTCAGCTATCAAGTGGCTACTGACTGCTTGCAAGTGGTTAATCCTGCTGTCTCCAATCCCACCTCCTTCAAAATGGCCCAGGGTTAAGATGGTGCCAGCAACGTGAATTTTCATGTCCACTCACTTCCCAACTCATCCCCAGCCAGAGCTAAATATCCTGTCCATGCTGTTTTAAACTGAATGTTGTTCTCTTAAATTATTTTTTCAATATACAAATGCAAAAAAATGTGGGTTCTGTTATTTGTATTGCTTCTCAATAATGTTGACTACTATTTATTGATTACCTCCAGATTTTCAGTATGCAGTATCCAAAAGCCCTTATTTTGTTCCATCCACTACAGCTAGCATCTGCCAAATATGAAAGATCTGAGGCAGTTTCAGATATCAAAACACTCTCATCAGGCCTGCTTCAGCTGGGACCATGGGTATGATTGCTATGTGAGCATGAGTAAGAAGATCGCCTTTCTCAGAATGCAATGCCAAGCCTGTCAGTTTGACTCTAGCAGGGCTGACCCTCAAGCAGCTACCTGACAAGTCTTGACAAATTCATCAGACATATGACTGCAGTTTGAACTGAGCCTCACCCAAGATCTGAACCTGCAATCAAGGAATTAGCAATGCCAGTATTTTACAGCCAGGCTGCTATAGTACATTGATTGTTCTCATGTGCTTCACTTTCTGAACAGTAAACAGTGTATATGGAGTCAGAAGGAAAGGAACATTGATAGATCAAGTGAATGGCAAACTATGATAGATCAAGTTCAATGCACATTCATTTTGGCCACAAGAAATGATAGATAAAGTACTTTCTAAATGATGAGAAACTACAAACCATGGAGGGAAGGTAAATGTACAGGTCCGTGTACATAAATTACTGAAAGTTGCTACAAATAATAATTAATGGTATGTTGACCTTTATCTGAAAGGACATGCAATGCATAGATTGAAGTTATGATAGTTATATAATTCTCTGCAAATGGGATGCTGGCCTTCATAGCGAGGGGGATTGAATATAAAAGTAGGGAGGTCTTGCTGCAGCTGTATAGGGCATTGGTGAGGCCGCAGCTGGAGTACTGTGTGCAGTTTTGGGCGCCGCACCTGCGCAAAGATATTTTGGCCTTGGAGGGAGTGCAGAGGAGGTTTAGTAGGCTGATACCGGAGTTGAGGGGGTTGAGCTATGAGGAGAGGCTGAATAAACTGGGCTTGTACTCGTTAGAGTTTAGAAGAATGAGGGGAGATCTCATTGAGACGTATAAGATGATGAATGGGATGGATAGGATAGAGGTGGAGAGACTCTTCCCGCTCAAAAAAGACAGTAGGACTAGGGGGCACAGCCTCAAGATAAAAGGGGGGCGGTTTAGAACGGAGTTGAGGAGGAACTTCTTCACTCAAAGGGTGGCGAATCTCTGGAATTCTCTGCCCGTTGAAGTGGTGGAGGCTGCCTCGCTAAATATTTTTAAGACGCGGGTTGATGGGTTTTTGATAAGAGAGGGGATTAAGGGTTATGGGGAGAAAGCGGGAAAGTGGAACTGAGCAGCGACAGATCAGCCATGATCTTATTGAATGGCGGGGCAGGCTTGAAGGGCTAGATGGCCTACTCCTGCTCCTATTTCTTATGTTCTTATGTTCTTATCTGGACACCACAGGAAGGATATTTGGCTTGGAATGGGCTGCAGTGCCAATTTCATCAGAATAACTTTCCAGCTAACTGGTTAAGTTATGAGGGCAGTGCATAGATTAAGCTTGTGTTCTCTCAAGTACAGAACACTAAATAGTTGCATTAATGTCCTCAGGAAGATTAAAGAAGAGAAACTATTCCTCCAAATGACCAAGTCCAGAACAAGGGGCAGATATTTTGGTTGGCAGAGTTTCACACATCACCACTCGAATAGTCAGTGGGCAGTGTGCCCCACCAATCATGGCAAATCGCAGACATTTAATGCTCTAAGAAATGTTAATTGACTGGAGACAGGACTTCCATCCCTCAACCAGTCAACTTGATTGCAACCCAGCAGTCAGGTCTACAAACGGCCCCAAGATTCTGAATCCTAGAGTCCAGGTCCAAGTAAATCCACTTACTACATGTAAAAATAGGATACAGCGAAGCGATCAGGTGGCCAGCCTGCCTTTGGACCCATTCAGACCCTTATACTGTTAATTAATGGGGGTGCGAAGGCCCACACTAATCGGAAAGCTCAACAGTTATAAATAAGCGTGCTGGTTTCATACAATCGTGACAGCACAGTAGGCCATTTGGCCTATTGGCTGGAATCTTCTGGCTAGTGGGATTTCTGGTCTTGCCAATGGTGAACCCCCACCATGGGTTTCGCTGTGAAGAGGGTGCATAAAACAAGAAACCCTGTTGACAGCAGTGGGAACAGAACATCCTGTCATTGGTCAAAGACTGTGCCTCTGTTGCGTATACACACAATGGGAGACACAGGAAATCCCACCCAATTATTGTTTCTATGCTGGCTCTCCTCAGAAGCAATTCATTTTCTGCCACTTCCCTGTTCTCTCCCCACATCTCTGCACATTCCTCCTTTTCAGATATTTGGAAACAGGTGGCACAGTGGTTAGTACTGCTGCCTCACAGTGCCAAGGACCCAAGTTCAATTCCGACCTTGCATGATTGTGTGGAGTTTACGAATTCTCCCTGTATCTGCATGGGTTTCCGCTGAATGCTCCGGTTTACTCCCACAGTCCAGAGATCTGCAGATTAGGAGGGTTGTCCAAGCTGAATTGCCCCTTAGTATCCAAAGATGTGTAGATTAGGTCAATGGCAGACTGCATTTCCCACTGTTGAGCATTAGTGTAATAGATTTGCCTTTCATTATCATGCCCATATGCCAGAATCATACCCTCTACCCCGTCAAAAAAAATCCATTCATGGCAGCATGATGTCACAACAATGCAAAACATGACTCCCTTCAAAGGCCATGGGAATGTATTGATGAGCTGAACTCTGAGGGGAGCTCAGAGGTGAGCGCAGCACTTATGGAGTTTGGCAGATAAAGTTTAATGTAGATAAGAATGAGGTTATCCATTTTGGCAGAAAAAATAGAAAGGCAAATTATTACCTAAATGGAAAGCAGATTCAAAATGCATCAGAGCAGAGGGATCTGGGCATCTATGTTCATGAATCACAGGAAATCAGTGTGCATATGTCATAAAAAAGGCAAATGGGATGTGGGCATTTATTTCAAAAGAACTGGAGTATAAAAGTAGAGAAGTGCTGTTGCAGTTGTAGAGTGTGTTGGTGAGACCACATCTAGAATATTGGGTCCAGTTTTGGTCTCCTTATTTGAGGAAGAACGTGGTAGCATTGGAGATAGTTGGGCTTGTACTCACTGGAGTTTAGAAGGATGAGAGAGGATCTGATTGAGATATATAACATTTTAAATGGGATTAATAAAGTAAATGTAGACCAAATATTTCCTCTTATGGGGCAATCTAGAAGAAGAGGTCATAGGTACAGGTTGAGAGGCAATAGATTTAAAACTGAGATAAGGAGGAACTACTTCTCGCAGAAGGTGGTGAATTTGTGGACCTCGCAGCCCCATAGCGCAGTGGAGTCTAAATCATTGAATGGTTTCAAAAGGGATAAATTAAGGGAAGGAGGGTTATGAAGAATAGGTGGGAGGTAGATTTGAGACTAGGGAGAGATAAGCCATGATCTGATTGAATAGTGGAGCGGGCTGAAAGGGCTGAATCTGCCTACTTCTGCTACTAATTCATATGTTCCTATGGAGCAGCTCTGTGTCTTTGGGGGGAGAGTATGATGGTTGCTTCAGGGGGCATGATGCTTGAGGTTCAGTGGGGGGGGTAATGGTATGAGGATAGGCTCAGGGGACCAGGGAGTGACTTGGGGCTACCGGGGGCTGACTTGGGAAGACAAAGGTTGACTCAGGAGACAAGGGGCGAGTCAGGGGAGATGAAGGTTGACTCATGGGAAGTTGGGGAAGACAAGGGCGAATCGGGAGAGATGTGGGGGGCATGGGCAATGAGTTGGGGGAGACAGGATTCACAGACAGTGTGTGTAATGCAGTATTTTGGAGAATGTCTTCTGCTGCCTAGCCATAGGCTTCTTGGAAAGGACTCGTAAAGGGAAGGGCAACCTTAGGCCAAGGCTTCTTAGAAAGGCTGCACAGAGGGAATAGAAGCCTGGGGCACGGACTTCTTAGAAAAGCCGTGCAAAAGGAAGGGAAGCCTGGAGCACGGGCTTCACCGAAAGGCTGCACATAGGGAGGGGAAGCTTGTGCTAATGCAGTGGAGGGGTGTGGAGTCACCATGGGCTAACTGTTCCACTTAATCTGGGAGGGGCTTTGCGAGGCAGGATGTTGACAAGGGCAAGGCTAATAGAAAAACATTTCAGTTATTAGTACCCTTTTGCCGCTGAGACAAGATGCAATGAGGTTCATGCTGCAGCTCGAACTTTGATGGGGCAGACCACCGGGATGCTGAAGATGAAGTTGCAGTGCTTGGACCCGTCTGGTTGAGCCCTGCAATACAATCCATGGAGGGTGGCATGCATCGTGGTCGCCTGCTGTACCCTGCACAACCTGGTGCTGCAATAGGGGGAGGAACTGCCTGAGGTGGAGATGAAGGAAGAACGGCACATTTCTTCCAATGAGGAGGATATCAATGGGAATGAAGCTGAGATCTCGAGTGAGAGGATGTTTGCCACGAGGCATGGCAATGTGCAGATGAAGCAAGTGAACTTGGGACGGACTCATTGCACTAGATTTACAGGAGGGTGATGAGGACATTCATAAGAACATAAGAACATAAGAAATAGGAGCAGGAGTAGGCCATCTAGCCCTTCGAGCCTGCCCCGCCATTCAATAAGATCATGGCTGATCTGTCGTGGCTCAGTTCCACTTTCCCGCCCTCTCCCCATAACCCTTAATCCCTTCTCTTATCAAAAACCCATCAACCCGCTTCTTAAAAATATTTAGCGAGGCAGCCTCCACCACTTCAACGGGCAGAGAATTCCAGAGATTCACCACCCTTTGAGTGAAGAAGTTCCTCCTCAACTCCGTTCTAAACCGCCTCCCCTTTATCTTGAGGCTGTGCCCCCTAGTCCTACTGTCTTTTTTGAGCGGGAAGAGTCTCTCCACCTCTATCCTATCCATCCCATTCATCATCTTATACGTCTCAATGAGATCTCCCCTCATTCTTCTAAACATTCTTCTCACATTCAGTGAGAGCATCCTCTTATCTTCATATGGTTTCTAGGAGCATTGCGCTCCTGTCAGTGATGGCTGCACAAAGCATCTCTGATAAGGTTCCTGTCATGGAGACACAGTGGTTGCCCCTAGATCCTACATTCCAGAGAATGATGATGGTGACTTGCAGCTGGGACAGTACACACATCCTCACAAAGCTCTGTGAGACTCCTGTCTGACTGATGGCAGCTCATTGCTCTCAACTAGGGTCATATCATGGCAATGCAGCGGGGAAGGTTTTACCTCTCCTGATCCTATGGCATCCTTTATGAGCAGCACCCTTGGTGAACAATGTTACCAGAGGTAGAAGCAGATGGGACTGAGGGCCAATTGCACCTCAAAGATACAAAGAGCCCTCATGGACAATGGCTGAAAGGTGTGATGCTAGCCCTGTATGTTGTGAGAGACATTTTCATACCCTACAAGACACAGACATTGCTGCTATGTTCAGTCACTGTGAAGAAATACTATCAATGTGCTGACAACTTTGCACAAAGCACAGGGAGGAAGTGTTGGATTGATCTCTTTGTCTTTATCTTGCGCAGAGATCAGGTTTTCACTGAAGGATTAAAGGAACACAGCTCATAAGAAGGAGGAGATGCAGGAAGGATGCGATAAATGGGAGTGTATTTTCAGAGGTGAACATTTTGTACAAGTGATTAACACCCTTGATTAGACTGTGCAACTGAACATTTATATCCTTTAAACCCTGCCACTATGTCTTGGTGTATCTTTTACATCCACAGCAGAGGTAGAGGCAGCCTGCTGTCTGCCATGCCCTGTTGTCTGTGATGGCGTCCTCTGGAGAGGCAAGAGCTTGGGTGCCTTGGCCTGTTTTCGGGCCCTGCTATCTGCCACCCTCCTTGGTCTGTGGAGCTGGAGTTGCTACATGGGAAAAGGGGCTTCCGATGGGTGGGACACTCCAGAGTCAACTGGATAGATGGCCCCAGTGTGTGCTCCAGCTGATCGTCCTCTTTATGTGTGCCCGAGGATCCCTGGCTTCCTCCTTGGGGTAGGTGGGCAGCTGTCCACTGGCATTGGCACTGATGGATTCCAGAAAGTGGCTGTACCATGGCATGCGTTTCCTGCAGCAGTGCAGAACAGAAGTCTTGGACCAAAGTTTCCATAGCAACCAACCTCCAAGCTGTGTTGTCCTCGGTGCATTGAAGTGTCAGCACAATCACCTCAGACAGAACATGGATGGATTCCTCCATGCAACCTTTAAATCCAAGGAGTGCATCAGACATTACTTCCTGATTTTCCCAAGTTTGCCTTTAGAGCTCCAGCAACTGAGTCATGACTGAGTCCAGAGTCTAGTCACCTAACAGGGACCCAGCAGATTCCTGGCCTCCAGCAATATTCTGAGTTCCGACACCCTGGGATGTCCCTGTCTCTACCTGCTATTGATCAGACAGTGTGATATGCTCGCCAGATTGTGATTCTAAGGCCACTCTAGAACTAGGTCTCACCAAGGTGTGTGCCTCAATGCTGGTGGAGGGTGTGGGTGAATGCTGTGATGGTTCTTCCACTTTGGGCTCTGAGAAATCATGGTCTGTGCTGCTGTCAGGGCTGGTGTTGAGGACTTGGCCGGTGGACCTTTTGGCTGCGTCCCAAATGTGCCTGTGAAAGAGAGTCATTAATGCATGGCATGGCCTGATAAAAAGGAAATATGACTCACAACATTGTTGATCGATGGGTGAATTCAAACTTGATTTAGGCCACTGAATTCACTATCAGCACAGGAACAGTGCATGTTCACACCAGCCAGTTGCATGACTCTCTCCTTAAAGTCTGAGGTCAGTGAGTTCTGGCATCTCTCCATACCTCTGGAGTCTTACCTCTGAGTGTGAGTTGAGAATTATGAGAAGAGCGACTCACCCTAGTGAAACAGAGGAGATCATTCATCCTATTCCAGCATTAGATGGTTGTCCTCTCCTTCAGAGCATTGGCATTGACCACTGTTGCCACCATCTGATGACACCAAGATGGCAGGGTTGGCGGGTACGGAACTGGATTGTCAGGTGATACAACAGGATATAGATAGGTTGGTGCAGTGGGCAGATAGGTGGCAGATGGCATTTAATCCTGACAAATGCGAGGTGATGCATTTTGGACGGAATAATGCAGAGAGGAGCTATGTGATAAAAGGTAGGCCGATTAGGAGTATAGACATACAGAGGGACCTGGGAGTGCAGGTTCACAAATCCATGAAGGTTGCGTCACAAGTAGAGAAGGTTGTTAGGAAGGCTTATGGGATGTTAGCCTTTATAGGAAGGGGCATAGAGTATAAAAGCTGCCGTCTAATGCTTCAGTTGTACAGAACGTTGGTTAGACCGCATTTGGAGTACTGCGTCCAGTTCTGGTCACCTTACTACCGGAAGGACGTGGAGTCTCTGGAAAGGGTGCAGAGGAGGTTTACCAGGATGTTGCCTGGCATGGGGGGACTGGGTTACGAGGAGAGATTGAAGAAACTGGGGCTATTCTCCTTGGAAAGACGGAGATTGAGAGGGGACATGATAGAAGTATATAAGATGCTGAAGGGAATAGATTAATAGATTAATAGACTAAGGGGATAGGTTAATAGTGAGAGACTGCTCCCTAGACTGGGTACGAACACGAGAGGTCATCATTTAAGGGTGAGGGGGGGAGGTAGAATTTGGAGGTGAGAAGAAGGTTCTTTACGCAGAGAGTTGTGGGGGTCTGGAATGCGCTACTGAGTAGGGTGGTGGAGGCAGGAACGTTGGACTCGTTTAAGATGCAGTTAGATAGGCACATGAGTGAAACGAGAATGGAGGGATATGGTAGGGGCTATTAAATAGGGTTAAACCTCGGGAGACACCGGAAGGGCAGGCTGTATGATTAATATTTTTTGTCTTTATTCCACAGGTGGAGGTCCACCTCGTGTCAAGCGAGGGGCATGCACACGGCAGGTCGTGCATGGGCTGCTCTTGGAAGTCCAGGAGTGGCCTAGTACTTCATGTCGGTGTGTGTGCTTGATCCTGGACCGGTAGACGGGCGCCGCAACAGCTCAGTGACTAGCACTGCTGGCTGTGCAGACACATGGATTTGGGCCTGTTTCTGTGGGAGTTTGCGCATTCTCCCTGTGGTTGCGTGGGTTTCCTCCGGGCGCTCCGGTTTCCTCCCACACCCCAAAGATGTGCTCTTAGGCTGATCGGTTTTTACCAAATTGACACTATTTCTTCCCTGAATCTGACTGAGTAGGGTTCCATTCGTAGACACGCAGGGTAGAATAGGTGTAGGGTGATGCGGCGGCGCGGGCTCGTTGGGCCGAAGGGCCTGTTTCCCGTGCTGGGTTGTTCTTTGTTCTTTGTTCTTTGTTCTTTGTTCTTTGTTCTTATCTCCTATGCTGGATCAATAGCCTTGCTGGCAGGATTTCATCTTCAGTGTGAATAGATGACCTCAGAGCAGGGCTCCACAGTGTCAAGCAGTCTCTGTAGGGAAGCATCAGAGATATTCAAGGCACATTTTCTGGCAGTCATCACTGAAGAGTGGCCTGCAAATTGTGGTTGCTGTATGCTGTGGTAGTCTTTAAATATGATGCCCCAATCATTAATTGATGGAGCGGCAGGTAAATCAGAGACTGTCTGCAAGCGATACAGTGTAGAACCCCTGCACTATATGGTGTAAAAAGCTATTATTGTTGGTGGGCTAAATGTCGCTTCCCCTACTTGTCATTGGCCTTTGCCGATATTGGAGAAATCTCACACATGGGGAGCAATTCTCCCATCCTGCTGAAGGCCAGGATATTTAGGCGGCACCCGATCCGTGGGTTGCACACTGGGCATCCAGTGGAGGGAAGGTGATGGCCAATTGGTATTATCACTAGACTATTATTCCAGAAGTTCAGCCCATGTTCTGGGAACGCAGGTTCGAATCCCACTACGGCAGATGGTGAAATCAATTTTTTAAAAATCTGAAATTAAGGATCTACTGATGACTATGAAACCATTGTCAATTGTCGGAAAAACCCATCTGGTTCACTAATGTCCTTTAGGGAAGGAAATTTGTCACTCTTATTCAGTCTGGCCTACATGTGACTGCAGACCCACTGCAATGTGGTTGACTCTCAACTGCCCTCCAAGGGCAACTAGGGATGGGCAATAAATGCTGGACAGCCAGCAATGCCCATGTCCTATGAACGGATTTTAAAAAATCCAGTCCTGAGCATGTCTCCCAGCAGTGGATTTCTGGCACTGTCAGCTCTGTGCAGGAAATCGGTGCAGAGCCACATCATTCATGTTCGTGGAAATTTAAATCTAATTTAAATGTAATTAGTGGGCCCAGAGATTTCAGTGCCAGCCCTACTAGCTTCTTCCCACCCCTCCCCCCACCAGTATTTTGCTCCAGCGGGGTTTAAAGTAGCTCCCCACTTTCGGGGAGCTGGCAGCCTGACCCCGCTGGAGTGAAGTAAGGGCAATTGGGACCCCCCCCACAAGAGGATTAGGTCCCCTGAGCATTGGCACCTTGGCACTACCAAAGGGGCAAAGTGCTAATTCCCAGGGACGCCTTGGCACAGCCTGTTGGGCATGAGGCACTACCAAGAGGGTGGAGCTCAATGGGGCAACCTCATGGGAGGCAGGATCTCCAAGGGTGATCTGTGGGTTTGAGTGTCCCACTGACACTCTGCATTTGGGCTGAGTGAGAGAGGGAGGGCGGCCAGCGGTGGGGCTAACCATCAGGGTCGGGAGGGAAGCCTGCTGGGGGGGGTCGGGGCTGCAGGGAGGGGTCAGGATGGCAGGGTGGGGGGTGTGGTTCAGGATTGCGTGCAAGTACAAAATACAGGATTTACGTACTTCATTTTGGATTCTAGGCAATAATTTAGTGCAAAGCTTTTGTCACAGTTTTTCTGGCTCCACTGTTTGTAAGCTTATATCTTTGCTGCCCATGCGTATGTACATGGGAAGACAGTAAAAAAAATCACAAAGGCAAACTCTGACTGACGAAAGAGTCAGAGTTTGCCTGCTTGAAATTTCACATGACACCTCTGAAATCTTTTGAACAAACTAAACAATCCACTCTTTTCATTTAGTGTTCTCCTGAGACTATCAAAAAGCTTTGCCTTTTTTTTCTGAGGGTGCTTATGTGATGTTTTGCTCTTAGACAAATATAATCGGTGAATACCAAGTGAATAGCTGCTGTTATATATCTAAATCCCTGTGAAGCTTTGGTTCAATTACTTTTAATGTTTGACATAGGAGCAGCCTGGAGGCCTAGTGGTAAAACATTCAGCTCACATTTCTTTTATTGGATCTTAGTTTGTGTGGTTGAATTTGTTGGTGTTCCCTGCCAGATCCTGGAGGTTCACTGGTTATAAACTTACAAATTTGGCATGGTTACTCAAAGTCTCTTGTCTGCTTACTTATGCACACACCTCCTCTCCACCCCCAAGTAACTCTGCATCCTGTTGGCAAACCATGTAATCTGCATGGTGTTAATATTAATTGCACCAGTAGCAAAGGGTGCAATTGCAGCTGGACAGAAGCCAGTATGAATTTTGTGATGCCTAATATGATTCAATCACATCAGGGATTACAACCAGTGTCAGTCATGGTTTTTGAAGGATGTTTCTTTATATATGATTTGTTGACCATCAAGAGAGTTTATTGGCTTCCTGCCTACCTCTTACAGCTTGTTCCACAGGTTGAGCAGGATGAAACAGGTCATTAAGATATCTTGTTTTTCTTACTGAACTCCAATGGATAGAATAGAAAGCAAAAATCAGCAATAATCTCTCGAGAACTCAGAGGCCAACTTTATTGCAGCAAAGTGTAATTCCTCAAGATGGCAAATAGCCAATCTTAGCACGGTGTCAGTCCAAGACATGTGCCAAGAAAAGGCTAGCCACATATCTCAAGGAAGGGAATGAAATTCATTGCATTGATTTGATTTATTATTGTCACATGTATGAACATACAGTGAAAAGTATTGTTTCTTGCGTGCTATACAGATAAAACATACCATTCATAGAGAAGGAAACGAGAAGGTGCAGAATGTAGTGTTACAGTCATAGCTAGTTGTGGAGAAAGATCAACTTAATGCAAGATAAGTCCATTCAAAAGTCTGTCAGCAGCAGGAAAGAAGCTGTTCTTGAGTTGGTTGGGATGTGACCTCAGACTTTTGTATCTTTTTCCTGGAAGAAGGTGGAAGAGAGAATGTCCAGGGTGCTTGGGGTCCTTAATTATGCTGGCTGCTTCGCTGAGGCAGTGGGAAATGTCAACAGAGTCAACGGATGGGAGGCTGGTTTGGGCTACATTCATGATCTTTGTAGTTCCTTGCGGTCTTGGGCAGAGCAGGAGCCATACCAAGCTGTCATACAACCAGAAAGAATGCTTTCTGTGGTTCAGGTGTAAAAGTTGGTGAGAGTCGGAGCTGACATGACAAATTTCCTTAGTCTTCTGAAAAAGCAGAGATGTTGGTGGGTTTTCTTAACTATAATATCGGACAGGTTGTTGGTGATCTGGACACCTAAAAACTTGAAGCTGTCGACCCTTTCTACTTCATCCCCATTTATGTAGACAGGGGTATGTTCTCCTTTATGCTTCCTAAGTCAATGACAATCCCTTTCGTTTTGTTGACATTGAGGGAGAGATTATTGTTGCCGCACCAGTTCACCAGATTCTGTATCTCATTCCTGTACTCTGTCTCATCAGTGTTTGAGATCTGATCCACTACAGTGGTGTCATCAGCAAACTTGAAAATTGAATTGCAGGGGAATTTGGCCACACAGTCATAGATGTATAAGGAGTATAGTAGGGGACTGAGAACACAGCCTTGTGGGACACCAGTGCTGAGGATGATCGTGGAGGAAGTGTTGTTGCCTATCCTTACTGATTGTGGTCTGTGAGTTAGGAAGTTCAGGATCCAATCGTGGAGGGAGGTGCCGAGGCCCAGGCCAGAGTTTGGAGATAAGTTTTGTGGGATTAATAGTGTTGAAGGCCGAGCTGTAGTCAATAAATAGGAGTCTGACATAGGCGTCCTTGTTATCTCGGTGTTCCAGGGTTGAGTGCAGGATCAAAGAGATGGCGTCTGCTGTGGACCCCTGTTACAGCAGTAGGCAAGCTGCAGGGGATTTAGATAGTCCGGGAGACTGGAATTGATTTGTGCCATGACTAGCCTTTTGAAGCACTTCATAATGATGGATGTCAGAGCCACCATCCAAGAGTCATTAAGGATTCAAGTGAACGCATAGCAACTAATAGCAGTTTGATCACTTAGTGTTTTGGTAAAAGAAGTGTAGGTTAATTGGCCAAAGTAAATTGGAGACAAAAAGAAGTGAAAATATCGATATTTTCTTCCTTCCAACTTAATTTTGCAGAATCATGCATTATTTATTGGCTCAAGCAAACCTCAGTATAAAGAACTGAACATAAAGCTCTATTCCTACATTGATGGGGTTAGATGAAGAAAGGTAGGAGGAGGCTCTTGTGGAGCATAAGTAGCATTCATGCCACATAAATGCCAAGAAATGACCACCTCCAACAAGAGAGAATCTAAACATTGTCCCTTAATGTTCAGTGGCATTAGTATCACTGAATCCCACACTATCAACATCTTGGGAGTTACCATTGACCAGAAATTGAACTGGATTAGCCATATAAATTCTATGGTTAGAGAGCAGGTAAGAAGCTAGAAATTCTGTGGTGAGTAACACCCCGTGACTCCCCAAATCTGCCCGCAATCCACAAGGCACAAGTCAAGAGTGTGATGGAATACTTTGCACTTGCCTGGATAAGTGCAGCTTCAATAAAACTCAAGAATGTAACACCATCCAGGACAAAGCAGCCGGCTTGATTAGCGTGCCATTCATAGTCATTCACTTCCTTCACACATATTAGCAGCAGTGTGTGCCATCGACAAGATTCAAGCAGGTAGTTCACCACCACCGTCTCAAGGGCAAATAAGGATGGGCAATAAATGGTGGATTAACCAGCAAAGCCCATATCCTATGAATGAGGTTTTAAGATTTTAAAAATAACCACTGACATTAACCTGTTGAGTCATTTGGATATTTTCTGTGTTGTAAATATTTTGTAATACAACTTAATGCAGGGATGAATTTTTGTCTTTATAATGTGGGTGGTAATCTGGGTTATATTTTTCTTATTTTTATTAATTTACAGGATATGGGCTTTGCTGGCTAATCCAGCGTTTATTGCCCATCCTTGCCCTTGAGACAGTAGTAGTAAGCTGCCTTCTTGAACTATTGCAGTCCTGGAGGTGTAAGTACACAAAGAGATTTTAAAAACGGAGTTCCAGGATTGTGGCCCAACGATAGTGAAGGAACGACAATATATTTCCAAGTCAGGATGGTGAATGGCTTGGAGGAGAACATCAAATTGGTGGTGTTCCCATGTGTCTGCTGCTCTTGTCTTTCTCGTTCGTTGTGTTTGTGACTTTGGATGGTACTGTCTAAGGAGCCTTTGTGAGTTCCTGCAGTGCATCTTGCGGACGGTAAACATTGCAGATACACACAGTTCACTGATTATGGAGGGAATAACGTTTGTGGAAGGAGTACCAAAGAAGTGGGCTGTCTTGTTTTGAATGGTACTGAGTTAATGCATGTTTGTGGAACTGCATTCAGTTAAGCAAGCTGAGAGCGCACTCCTGACTTGTATCTTGTAGATGGTGGACAAGCTTTGGGGATTCAGGAGTTCAGTTACTCACTGGGGGATTCAGATCCTCAGATAGTTTTAGTAGTCACAGTATTTATATGGGCTTGTCAGGTTCAATTTCTGGCCAATATTAATTTTAGGATGCTGATAGTCGGCTTTGGAGCGCCAGTGAATGTCAAGGCGCAATGGCTTGATTCTCTCTTGTTGGAGATGGTAATTGTGTGGTTTGAATGTTATTTGCCACTTGTCAGAACAAGCTTCCATATTGTTTAAGTCTTTTGTATTTGGTCATGGGCTGTTTCAGTATCTGAGGAGTCACATATAATGCTGAACATTGTGCAGTCATCAGCGATCGTCCACATTTCTGACTGTATGATGGAAGGAAGATCATTGATAAAGCAATTAAAAATTGTTGGGCCTTGAACACTATTCTGAAAAATTCCTGCAGTGGGGTCCTGGAGCTGGGATGATTGTCCTTTAGCCACCACAACCATCTTCCTTGTACTAGGTATGATTCAACCAGTGGAGGGATTTCCTCCCGATTCCCATTGACTCTAGTTTTCGGGCTTCTTAATGCCACACTGGGTCACATGCTGCCTTGATGTCAAGGACAGTTACTCTCACCTCGCTTTTTGGGTGCAGCCCTTTTGTCTATGTTTGAACTAAGGCTGTAATGAGGTCAGGACCTGGATGGCCCTGGCAAAACTCAAGCTGAACATCAGTGAGCAGATAGGGGTACTGCAAAAGGAGCAGTAAGGATGGCACTTCTTTTCTGGAAACTGTATGATTTTTATCCCTTTGAAATAAATATCAGCTTAATATAATCAATCAGATTAGCTATAAAGCACAGCCAAATGGCCCCAGCAGTAGTAAAGGCAAGAATCAAACCCCGTGAGTCAAAGTGGTGAGGAAATTTCCAATGTAGAGTGAAAGTAGTGGTAAATAGGAAAAATTATTAATCATGTATAACAAGTATTACAGCAATGAACTTTGTGTAAAATAAGCAAGTATTTTCACATTTGTTAAGTTAACATTGCACAGAGTGAAGCCTATGCAACATAATTCAAGAGCAGGTGATGAACAAAATAACTTGCAAATACTATCCTTACTCCTGAAGCCCATTGTAGCTATGCTTTCCATTCTAACTGAAATCAGCTAATCCATCTGGAATCATTTCCATACATATATGTATGAATTTCTTCAATCAGAGAATGGTGAATCTAGAGATGTACAAGGCAGGATTTTTACACAGAGGGTGATGGGTGCCTGGAACTCACTGCCAGGGAGGTAGTGGAAGCAGATGCGATAGTGAATTCCAAGGGGCATCTTGACAAATATATGAATAGGATAGGAACGGAGGGATATGATCCCTGGAAGGGTCGGGGGTTTTAGTTAAGTCGGGCAGCATGGTTGGAGCAGGCTTGGAGGCCGAAGGGCCTGTTCTTGTGCTGTAATTTGCTTTGTTCTTTGTTCTAACCAGCTGTGGAGGAAGAGCAGAGAACCAACGTAATTCCTAGCTTTCAGTTCAGATTTCATGATCAGCAATCAAAGCTGCTCACCCTGACCCCAAAGAATCATAAAATCCCATAGAATGCCTACATTGCAGAAGGAGGCATTCAGCCTATCAGTCCACCGAGTCTGCACTAACAACAAGCCTACCTAGGCTCTATCCCATAACTCCAGGTATTTACCCTGCTTATCCCCCTGACACTATGGGACAATTTTTAGCCTAATCAACTTTTGGAGTGTGAGAAGAAACCAGCAGAAACCCATGCACACACAGGGGGAACGTGCAAACTCCACACAGAATGGAGTTCACCGAAGGCCAGGATTAAATCCAGGTCCTTGGCGCTGTGAGTCAGCAATGTTAACAACAGTACCACCCTGGACTGGAATACTGTGTACAAAGATCTAGTGATCTCTGCAGCTTAAATTTCCCCTTTTGTTAGTTTGAATCTGGCACCAATGTCAAGGGAATCTCTAGATGTTCTGCAAAGGAGAAATCATCAAACAAGGTAAACAACCAATCATATGGAAGTATTCTCACAAACAACAAGGTCGGATATAAAATGCCCTGATTGTCCTTCCCTTCTTATTACATTTTACAGGGAGCAAAATAAATGATTGTGTTATGCAGATGGGATTAAGGTAGAAACTGAAATATCATAAATTCTTTAAAAATAATTATTTTTTAAAAAAAGTTCATCATAATAGAGGGATTTGACATTTCAGAAATATAAAATTAGACTTTCAGAACCAGAAAGCTTTTTTTTAGCAAAAATTAAGGATTTAATAAACTAATTACATAAGAACATAAGAAATAGGAGCAGGAGTAGGCCATCTAGCCCTTCGAGCCTGCCCCACCATTCAATAAGATCATGGCTGATCTGAAGTGGATCAGTTCCACTTTCCCTCCTTCTCCCCATAACCCTTAATTCCCTTGTCTGTCAGAAACCTATCTACCCGTGACTTAAGTATATTTAGCGAAGTAGCCTCCACCACTTCAACGGGCAGAGAATCCCAGAGATTCGCCATCCTTTGAGTGAAGAAGTTCCTCCTCAACTCTGATCTAAACTCCACGCCCCCCCCCCCTTATCTTGAGGCTGTGTCCTCTCGTCCTGCTATCCTTCCTAAGCAGGAAGAATCTCTCTACCTCTACCCTATCCATCCCTTTCGTTATCTTATACGTTTCTATAAGATCCCCCCCCCATCCTTCTAAACTCCAACGAGTACAGACCCAGTCTATTTAGTCTCTCTTCATAGGCCAACTCCCTCATCCCCAGTATCAGCCTAGTGAACCTCCTCTGCACTCCCTCCAAGGCCAATATATCCTTCCGCAAGTGCGGCGACCAAAACTGCGCACAGTACTCCAGCTGCAGCCTCACCAGTACCCTGTACAGTTGCAGCAAGACCTCCCTACTTTGATATTCTATCCCCCTCGTGATAAAGGCCAACATTCCATTCGCCTTCTTGATCACCTGCTGCACCTGCAGACTGGGTTTTTGCAACTCGTGCACAAGGACCCCCAGGTCCCCCTGCACCGTAGCATGTTGCAGCTTTTTGCCTTTTAAATAATAATCCCTCCTACTATTATTTCTGCCGAAGTGGATAACCTCACACTTGCTAACATTATACTCCATCAGCCAGGTCCTCGCATACTCGCTCAGCCTATCCAGATCTCTCTGCAGACTTTCCACACCCTCCATACAATTTGCTTTTCCACTCATCTTTGTGTCATCAGCAAATTTCGTCACCCTACACTCAGCCCCTTCCTCCAGGTCATCTATATAAATGGTAAACAGTAGAGGCCCCAGCACCGATCCCTGCGGCACTCCACTAGTCACCAACTGCCAACCAGAATAGCACCCATTGATACCAACTCTTTGCTTCCTATTAGATAGCCAATCCTCCACGCTAAAACCTTACCCCCAACTCCGTTCACCCTAACCTTTTGCAGCAACCTTTTGTGAGGCACCTTATTAAACGCCTTTTGGAAATGTAAAATCACCACATCCACCAGTTCCCCTCTGTCTACAGCACTAGTCACATCCTCATAGAAATCCAATAAATTCGTCAAACACGACTTCCCCTTAACGAATCTGTGCTGAGATTAAAAAATCTCATTCAACAAGCTGCAACTTTTTCAAAGAAAGAAGTTAACACTGTATGTGGCTAAGTTGTCATCAATTCAGTGATTTCCAATTGATTAAACAGCACACCACAGGAAGAAGGTAATATCACTGATAGCAACTTCTGAATTTCTGCCTTTAATTGCATGTAGAGGAGTGGCTGTCAGTTTCAGTTTTGCCTTACTTTTGCAAAATTTGGTCTTATCTTTTACATTTGTATCTGTCTTTTTCTCTGTCATGGATAAACACACACACACACACACACAAAGGAAAATGTGTTCAAATGCATATTGGAAATGTGGAAATATAAATCAAATTGCACAGCTGGCTATAACATATTTTATTTCTGCCATGATTTGGTAATTTATGGGTTTTTTTCAAATAAATTATCCTGCAAACTATACTAGCGGTGGGAGGCAGAAATAAGAATATTGTTTGTCTTATTTCATCTGGTATTACTTTGATTATCATCTCTTATTGAATTCTGTTGCCTAGAAATCATGCTGTGCAGTATTACTCTACTGATGCCCTAACTAATTTGTGTGAAATTACATTGCTTTTTAACAGAATTTAATCCATTTTTTTATTTGTTCTGATATTAAAATACAATTTCTTGACATTCATATTTTATTGATTATAAGTTCATTGTTGAAAGGGTACTTATGGTGTTATAATTACAGGATTTAACTTTCTATAGTGAGTTTGGTAGACAAGTGCATAAAAACCTTGGGCAGATTAACAATGAAACATTAATTCTGCGAAGATAAGGAAGTTGCCAAGCAACTTATGGCAATTCAGAATTCATGGGGTATTTCTTCCTCCCCACCAGTTGCTGGCCAACTTCCACATTATCCACATGTGTGTCATCCAAGTTTGAGACCGGTATATTTGACCTACATTATGTAACATCACTGTTGAATTTATTAATGGTGAATAATTCATTGTGCAAGTTCAGAAAGTTAGTGTGTAAAGCTAGTCCTGCAGAGGGAGACATTGTTCAAGAAATAACTACTCTCTTTTCTCCTGCTGAACATCCTCCAAAGTAGTCATGATGTGGAGATGCTGGCGTTGGACTGGGGTAAACACAGTAAGAAGTCTGACAACACCAGGTTTAAACCTGGTGTTTAGATCAGAAAAAAATAACAAGTGAACAATAAAAAGCATGATATGAAAAATCCCAGCACCAAAATGTAGCTGATGAGGTGGCATGACATCAGTCTGATTTTCGTTCACCAGCTGACAGTTAAGTATATTGTCATCCCAGTGAAGATTCTCCTGTGGTATCTGTACTATCACTAAGTGGTGCTTTGGGCAAGGCATTTTCTCAGCTGTCACTCAGCAAAAGTAAAGGTTGACTTCTCCAAAATGACAAGTTAAAATAACCTGCCAAGTTTGGCATGTAAGTGATAATGATAACTCCATGATCATACGGAGCAATTTTTACAATGGAGTGTAGAAAAATTAATGTGTAATGAAAATTTTCACCCTACAATCACTTGAACTCAATTCTTGTGTCTATAAAGATTTCCATGTTTCTATTGTGACATTCGCAGGCCCTAACTCTTACACAAGTGAATGGATGGTGAATTTCTAGTAGAGTTTATCTGCGCTCTGCCATAACTTCAGTAGAAGAGCCTTGAAATGCCTCTGGAAATTCACTCTCCCAAATCTTTAACGTACTCTCAAAATTAGCAACACCTGCCATTAGCTCCTCTTTGTAATGTTTGATGATTTGTTTGTGAATTTAAAACATTTTGCTCTGATTGTTCTTTATAATGCAATGTTAACTCACAATACAATACATTTTCACAATAATTTGTCAGATATTTGCAATCTTTGTTAAAGAGTTGATAAAATTTAGAAACCATGAGGATAATTGCTGATGACACCAAAGTCGGAGGAGTGGTAGATAGTGAAGAGGGGTGTCATAGTTTACAGAGAGACTTGGACAAGTTGCAGAGCTGGGCCGAGAGGTGGCGGATGGAGTTTAATGCGGAAAAGTGTGAGGTGATTCACTTTGGCAGGAATAACAGATGTGTAGAGTATAGGGCTAACGGTAGGACTCTAAATAGTGTTGATGAACAGAGGGATCTAGGTGTATGTGTACATAGATCCCTGAAAGTTGGGAATCAAGTAGATAAAGTTGTTAGGAAGGCATACGGTGTCTTGGCGTTTATTGGTAGGGGGATTGAATTTAGGAGCCGCAACGTCATGTTGCAACTGTACAAAACTCTGGTGCGTCCGCACTTGGTGTATTGTGTGCAGTTCTGGTCCCCACATTATAGGAAGGATGTGGAGGCATTGGAGAGGGTGCAGAGGAGGTTTACCAGGATGTTGCCTGGTACGGAGGGAAGGTCCTATGAGGAGAGGCTGAGGGATTTGAGGTTGTTTTCGTTAGAAAGAAGGCGGCTAAGAGGGGACCTTATTGAAACATACAAGATGATTAGAGGTTTAGATAGGGTGGACAGTGATAGCCTTTTTCCTCGGATGGAGAAAGCTAGCACAAGGGGGCATAGCTTTAAATTAAGGGGTGGTAGTTATGGGACGGATGTCAGAGGTAGGTTCTTTACCCAGAGGGTGGTGAGGGATTGGAATGCCCTGCCTGCTGCAGTTGTAAATGCGCCTAGTTTGGGGGCGTTTAAGAGATCCGTGGATAGGTTTATGGATGGAAAGGGATTGGTTTAGGTTAGAGGGTCATTGCTTTTTTAATTGGTTGGCGCAACATTGTGGGCCGAAGGGCCTGTTCTGCGCTGTAATGTTCTATGTTCTATGATATCAAATCTTTGAATAATAGAAGGCATACTAATAGAAGGAATCTTTGTTTTACTGCTTAATTCACAGGACAGATTCCTTTAATTAGTTTGGTCTTGAGCTTTTTTTTATATATAAATTATTGCAGTGCTACTGCAACTAGAAAACACATCAAACTGTCAGGTTCTGAGCCTTGATTTTGCCTTGGGCAGGAATCAGGGACATGAAGGCTTAAGTGAACAATGACCAATATGGTACCTCAAAGTGTGAGGCCCGGGACACATCTCCCAGGTCGCATTAACATTCTGACTCCCACCTGAAGGCAGCAGTGATAATGTGAAGACTAGCAGCAAAGAAACCCCACAATTCATGTATCTCAAGCTTGTTTACATCAAGATATAAAGTATATCTCCCAGACATCATTAGGCAGGAAGAGAGAGGAGGGAAGGCTGAATACACATCAGAATTGACCTTCATTGCTTTTAACCCGCCTGATACTTATTTTATATAATGTGTAAAATTCAACCTTTACAAACCTTAAAGCATCCAAATGACAAGAATGAAAGTGAAATCCATTTTATTTGTCCATATATATCCAAAGATATATTTTACAAATTACCTGTATTCATATTATTATGGTTTTATTTTATTTGTTTTATTTGATCAGTGTTATCCTTTTCATTGTTGATTCACAGAGAGTGAAATTGGTCTTCCTGGAAAAGAAAATCAAGAATGGTGTAAAATTGGCTGCCAATTTGCTATTACCCACTTTGCGCAACCTCTGAAGGCCAATTTCACCCTCACTGACTTAACAAAACTTTAAAATAAGAAAGTAGCATAAATAGCAAAATTCCTACAAAGTCAGCAGCCAAAAGGTTAATGAGAAGTGGTCACAGGTTAGTAAATCTCTATGGCTTTTGACAAACTGACTGTGCATTGTAAAAGAGACTGATCAAAATGACTAATAACTAGGTTATTGACTCTATGTGAAGTCAGCTGAACCATAGGTTCTATGGGCTGACCCCAATGTTTCTCGACAGACCTCAATCCATACAATGTCAATAACCTATTATTACATTTACACACATAAAATGTAAATCAATTCCCACACAAACATACATTGTGATCTATTTATGTGCCATGGGTCATGGAGAAATCAAGTCCAGGCCAGCTAGATTAATTGATCTCCAACCCAAATCTTTGGTATCATGAGGTTAGAGTCATTTTCCTGAATCCATTTTAACTTTCAATAAAGTCATCAATTTTTAAATTTATTCAGTCTTCTTTTATTGAATACATTTTGAAACAAAGAGGCTATTTTTCTTTTGATAGACTTTAAAGTCAGGATAAAAAATTAAAACTGCAGAACTTTACTTTCTCCTTGCACAGGTCCTAATATAACTTTTAAAGGCGCTCACTTAAAACATTATACCATTTACATTTCCTATTGTACTCCCTGTCTGTAGAGATATATCTCAGAGTGCCTTTTGGTGGACAGTGAATGGATAAATGATACATCATTATACATTATGATCTTGAAAATGACTTTCTGTTGGTCAAAATCAAATTAGTTGAATAAAAGCATTGCTTATCCTTCAGAAAAAACATTAAGGTGGTCCTAGCATTACTTTCAGCCTGTGTTTTTATTAAAGCAACAGGAAAAGTTTTGATTACTTTCCTGTAAATATTTTGTTGAACAGTGGAAGTAAACCATTTAACTCCAGATGAAAATGTCATTCTAATAAAGCTGATTATATCACAAAAGCTAACCAGCAACTCTAAAAAATAAAATTATTGATCTAAATTAAAGAATTTGATTCTGTCCTTCAGAAAGATGAACTGTTGGGGAAATAAGCCTTTTCTATCAACAAGTTCACATGCTTACCTGAAAATTACATTTTAAGATAACCACATAGACTGCTTTTTCTAAAAGCTTGAAGAAAGAAAAATGAATAGGATTAAGTCTTGAATGTTATTATTGGCTGAGAAGAATTTTTTCGATTGAATATAAATAATCTGAGTGAATTCATGCATTCATAAATGATGTTGGTTACTCTCAAGAAGTCATTTATAACCTCTCTAATCAATTGTTGTACAGCATAGAAAATTAATTGTTGATCTTCAATGTGAGTAACATCAATAATTTAAATGCTTCTCTGACAATGCAAACCAATCAGGGGTAGCACCATGAGTTAGAAAAGACTTATTTTGCTTTTAGGATCAAGATTTCAATCCAGCTGACATTTATGCCCAAATTTCCACCAAGAGAGAAAGGGCACATTTAGCTGGACACTGGAGTCCAAATTCCAGAAGTCCTGCCTCTGAGCTCAGCATATACCATCCTTGACTGGGTGGGGAACAGTTGAGTCTAGTTTGCACATCATGGTTCACAGAGGCAGCTGCAAATGAAAGGTGCAGCTGCCTTCAAACAGATGCACTGTTCATTAGTGGGATCTGCAAAACATGACTCATGAACTTTTGACATTTGAACAGAAAGTTTAAAGCTGCTGGAGTCATTTACAGAGGTAGCATACCCTTTTGGAGAGATATGGGGGCCCTTTTGGATATGTTCAGCCTCTTTGTGAAAGCTTAGCTGCACTTTGGGATTGTTAAACATAAACACGAATGTGCATAAAAAGTGGATAACCTCATTGGAACTGTCAAGCTATAAAATCCTCAAGCCCTTTAAATAACAAAAAACTGTTGTGACTGCCTGCAATTCCCCTAAGTCAGTCAACAAAAGCCTGGGGGTTTCATTATAAGATGAATGCTGCATTGTTAAATCCACAGCCTGTCACTATTATTGTGAGGGCCTCTGCTTCGCAGTTTGATTGGTAACTGCAAGTGGTTGTAAAGTCATTGGTGCAAAGCTATAAATATAAATGTTTGTCTTTTGAAGATTGAGTGCTTGAATGAAATGTTTGCTTTCATAAGGGATGAAGTGGTTGAAGGAATTTAAGTGTATTGAATTTTAGCGATGAGAGTCTTTAAGTGGTGAAGTCTGTGCGCGAATCACTTGAAATACGTTTAGGGCGCCACAATTGCGAGGGCAAGCAAGGAGGTGAGTACTGCTTAGCACAAACCTCCAGGGTTCAAAAGCCACTGCCATGATGTGGGGTGGGATGGGCAGTTGCAGGGATACGGGGGCTTGGGGGTTCGAGCTGGGCCAGAGGTCCTCAGGTTGGAAGTTACTGCTGGTTGGGACTTGTAGTGGATATTCACGCTGTCGTCTGAAAGACATTTGAGGGGTTTCATATGAGGTCGAGTTCAAATCCCACTAATGTTGCACTGGTTGCTATGCCATCTGTCTGCTGGACAGGCCATATGGTTTATTGAAGACATTCCGTCCCAGGCCCCACTAACAGTTACAAGCACCAGGTCTAGTCTGTTGCCCAATAAGGGGAGTTTGATGGTATTAATACAGCTCTTCACACTGCATGAATTCTGCAGTGCTCACTACAATGGGCATCTGTCTTGTGGAAGTCAGGAGGGTGTTTTTCTATCATCAGACCAACCTGCACGCCATGCCTGGAAACCATACTTCCAGGTGTGTGCACGCAGGTTTATACTGCAAGGGTTCGTCACTGGGAACATTCTCACAGACATGTTCTTATGCTCTACATGAATGCCAGAATGCTGAGCCCAGTTGGAGACCATACCAGAACAACAGCAGGCCGCTGGTCAGGGTCAGGACATAGCCACTCATTGGTCTGAGGAGGGGGTGCCAGAAAATGACGGAGAAGGAGACCTCAGCTGTACAGGGCTCGCATGCCCTATAATGAGCTACCGGACACTGTGCCGCTGGAGACTCTGCTTGAGTGTGGAAACAGTGCAGGACCTGTGCATGTTCTCATGTTCCTGGCACCTCAGAGGAGAGGGGGACACCCACTCCCGATGGCATGAAGGTTATAGCAACTTTGAACTTCTACGGATCATTCCAGATCTTGAGAAGGGACTGGTGTGGCATCTCCCAGTTATCATCCCACAAGTGCATCCAGGGGGTCACGGAATACTCTGTGTGACCAGGCATCCCAATACATCTATTTTGATCTGGGCCAGGCCCAACAGGATGTCCACACTCCCAGCTTTGCCACCATTGCCAATATACCTCCAGTACAGGGGGTTTTATAATGTTGCTTTGTGAGCCCTATGGCATCCCCTTTGTCAGTTGCGAAGGGTTCCACTCCCTCAATATCCAGATTGTGTACAACCACTGCTCAAATCATGCATGTATATGCACACTATCCATGGAGCGTGCATAACAGTCTCATTCTGCTGCATTCAGATATCACCGGGGTCTTCGAGGGCCACCTGAAACTGCCAGGGTGGCTTGTCAGGGACAAGGGCTACCCGCTGAATTCATGCCCGATGATGCCAGTGGGGAGGCCTGAGACCTAGGCAGAAACCTGCGATAATGAGGCCCACGCTGCCGCCCAATCCATCATTGGATATTGCATTGGCCTGCTCAAGATGTGATTATACTGCCTGGACCACTCTGGCATTGCTCTGCAATATAGTCCCAGAGGGTCATCTGCATAGTGATCTGCTGTGTGCTCCATAACCTGACACAGCAGTGGTGGGATATCCTGGAGCAGAAAGACCAGGTGCATTCCTCTGAGAAGCATTCTCTCTGAGACGGAGAGAGTGGAGGACAAAGGCAAAGAGGCGATCTTGGGGGGAGTGGGGGGTGCTGCAACTGTTGGTAGTGATTTGGGAGGGGCATGATGGCGGGGGGGTGATCAGGTGAGTGGGGGTGTGATGTCTCAGGGGGAGTGAGGAGTGACAGTCTCCCAGTGCACTGTATACTCTTGACATAGTTCATTGGGAGATCAAGGCGCTTGTGCAATAGGGTGGTCTTCAGTCGGCTTGCTGGCAAGCTTAGGCCTCACCCCATTCCCTGCTGGTGAGAATCAGATTGTGACTCATTTTTTGAACTAAGCAACAAGATTTGATTTATCCCCACACCAAAAATATGAGTCTGAAGCTCTCTGGTTTTCACATTTGTTTGGCACTTTTTTGGTAAGATCACACCCTCCAAACCATTCAGCCTTTCCTCATAAGATATTCCCTCCACTCCGGGAATCATCCGAGTGAATCTTCTGTGAACTGCCTCCAATGTAATAATGGCTGGAATTCTTTAACCATTCATGCAGTGCTACCAGTGCCAGGGAGGATTCAAAATTTGGCACTCAGCCACATCCTCATTCACTGCAGCAAGACAGGAGAATCAGCTGGCATGAATGGCCTGAAGAATCCTGGCCAATATCTTTCCTTAAATAAGGAGACCAAGATTGTTCATAGCATTCCATAGCAGTCTCACCAATACCTTGTACAGTTGCAGCAAGACTTCGCTACTCTAATACTCCAACCGCTTTGAAATAAGGGCCAAGATTCCATTAGCCTTCCTGATTACCTCCTGCATCTGTGCTAGTGTGTTTCACACACAAATACTTCCAAGAGCCTTGGTGTTGCAGCTTCCTGCAGTTTTTCTCCATTTTAATAATACTATTTTATTCTCCTTTCCAAAATGAACAGCTTCACATTTTCCCACATTATATTCCATTTGCGAACTTCTTGCCACTTAGCTAACTTATCAATATCTCTTTCTAAATTGTGTGTTTAAACCCTGTTTCCTGCCCATTAGCCAATTCTCTATCCATGCCAATATACCACCTCCAGCATCATAGACTCTTATGACTTAACTTTTTGCAAGGTACCTTGTCGAACACTTTCTGGAAGTCCAAATACAACACGTCTACTGGTTTCCCTCTATACACACTGGTTGTGACCCCTTCAAAAAATTCCAATAAATTATGGTCAGACACTATTTCCTTTTCATGAAGCCATGCTGCCTCTGCTTGATTAGATTATGACGTTTTAAAAGTACTGCTATTTTTTCCTTAATTATTGATTCCAACATTTTTCCGACAATAGATGTTAGGCTAATTGGCCGATTTTACCTACTTCTTGCCTCCCTTTTAAAAGTAAAGTTGATTTATTAGTCACAAACAGGCTTACATTAACACTGCAATGAAGTTACCGTGAAAATCCCCAATCGTCACACTCCGGCACCTATTCAGGTACACTGAGGGAGAATTTAGCACCTAACCAGCACATCTTTCAGACTGTGGGAGGAAACTGGAGCACCCAGAGAAAACCCACACAGACAAAGGCAAATATGCAAACTTCACACAGACAATGATCCCAGCCAGGAATCGATCCCAGGCCCCTGGTGCTGTGAGGCATCAGTGCTAACCACTGTGCCACATGCCACCTAGGGATGTCACATTGGCAGTTTTCCAATCCTTCAGTCCTTCTCCAGGATCCAGGAATGTTTGGAAAATTATATCTACTATCTCTATAGCTACTTTTTTTTTAGCATCTTAGGATGCAAGTCATCAGGGCCAGTGGATCTATCTGCCGAGAGCCCCATTAGTTTTTCTAATTCATTCAGCAGGACTTCCAGGGAGGCTTCCCTGAATCTGGGGGTCAGGGATCCTTGGGATTGATGGGCTAGTTAGGTAATTAACAATGGTGTAAGATATCCAAATCATAAGAGAATGGAGTCTCCATGATATGTGGAATGTTTTTGTGTTTGTGTCAATTTGCACCAACTGAGGTTTCCCATCATAGACAAATATTCCAGCCATGATATCATTCAAATACTTGTGATTGGAAATTAGTCAGGGACATCAAAAAAATCTTCCACAGATTTAGACATTCAGGGATTGAGATAACAATAGTGATCTCTGCCTTTAAATAAACAACACTAAATAATGAGTAATATTTGAAGATGAATTGTGATTGATTTGTCACACACATTGCAATTGAACTATTTTTAGACAGTAGTGATTCTAATATTTCTGTTATTCCCCAGTCTATTACCTGTCAGTACATCAGTAGGAAAGCACAATCAACATTTCTATCATTACCTCATTTCATTGACTGGTTTAAGGTGTAAATAGTTATATGGTGGTATAGGATTTTTCAAGAGATTTCCAGTGTTGGTTTTACATCATATGTAAATAAGTGCAGATTGCAAGTATTGAACTATTCAATGCTGCAAAAGTGCACATTTTGCTTTGCAAGCAAAGGATTAGCCTTGCTTTGGGTTGTGAGAAAGGTTTACAAATTGCATTGTAAACCCAGATAATGTGTCTTTCATTCTCTTTTAATAAAATATGTTCCACCACCTGCTGCCAGCATTTTTTTTGTGCAATTAAATTGGTGTTACTGATATTACTTTAAGTTAGTTAAACAGCTATTTTACTGGAAGCTTAAGTTATACAGAAGTGTATAAGTTTGTGTAATGATGAAACAAAGTGCAATTTAAGTGCCACTGTAACAAAAATTAAGAAATGGACATCAGCAGCTTTCTACCCTGTATTCACTAGATTGACAAACAATTCTGTACCATCATCTGGAAATGTACAAAAAAAATTATGTTGAACCCAAAATAGGCAGGTGCATTATGATGTCACAACTATAAGTGGAAAGCAACAATCAAAATATATCGCACCTTTTATTTCCTAGAAATGGTGGCCACAATCAATGCCTGGATGTCCCTAGTGTTCAACATAGCTAAGGGATTTGAGTTAAACATTTAGAATTTTAATAGAGGGATGATTCCTTTCAGGAAGCTAGCCTCCAGAAAATGTTGCAGCATTTTGTAGTTTTTATTCGTAATGCCCTCTTTTCCTGGGTCCACATATCCTGCAGCAGGGTGTCACAGCAAATCGCCTATTAGTGCCTGCCAGAAACATTCATTGTGCCTGACTTGAGGATTGTGACAGACTAGGGCACATCCACAGTGAAGTGGATGATTTGCCTGCCCCCAGATGCATCCTCAGAAGTCAGTTACCAGTAATTGTGAAATGTGTTCCCCACTCAGCTAAAGAGATGCATCAACATCATGGATGTGCCTTGACCCCATGGGAAAAATATGGGTCAGGGATATCGCTCATCACTGAATGATTTTCTTTTCTGTCCACTGCTCAGTGTTTTAGGAGTTTAATCTTCTACTTTAAATTTGTTTCCAATTTTCTTATTTTTGTAAGAATTTTCCTTCCTTTGCTGAATGACTTTAGACCACTGACCACTGAGACCAGAGACAGGCACTGGATTGCAACATCTCTCCCATTGCCACTCTTGAATTAAGTATCATGACCTACAAGCGGCAGAACAGATTAATCTCAGTTTCTAATTTTCCCTCAAGGGAAGCATTTCCGTTTCCCCAACTGACTGTCTCAGCTGAGACAGAATTATACCATGCAGAAGTGGAGGATATCGTGAGTATGAACTGATATTGCTCCTCTGTGACATTGGATATTTGAGAGTTGATATCCTGTACATTTGCCTTACCTTTTTCTAAGAAATCTCAATGAAAGACCAAGTACTTTAGACCTGGTCACCACCAGGGTTGAAAATAGGAGAGAAGAAAACATGAATTAAACAAGAAATAGGTGATAACTGACACCAAGTTCTTATCTGAAGTCAATAGAAGTGACGACCTTGACAAAATTGTTTAGTAATAATGGATAGATTACCTTAGATGCAGTTTCCTCCAATTTATTGGTACAATTGGGTCACCGAATAGATTATCTTACTGCTAATGGAACGTTCCAACAAAGAGAAAATACAAAGTTACATGGCCCAGCTCACACAGCACAAACAAAAGACATATGTGATCACTCATTTTAGATTTGCACCATAGCTTTAATAAGGAGACTTGTTGATAGGGTTTGTGCTACAACAACTGTAGCATTTGTTGTAGTTTAGCTTTGTACATCAGTTTGCATTTCACTAGGGTGTTTTTAAGCAATCTATCCAGGGATTGAACATGCCAATAAAACCTTTAAGGAGGTAACCCTTCTTTAATATTTTCTTAAAATGCAACAAAATATGATTTGTCATAGACAGGACCTAAGAGGAGGAATGGTCAGGGAGAAGAGTCATTCACTTTTCTCTCTCATCATGTATTGTGTTCTTTTTTCAATGTAAATATGACAATTATACACAGGATTGATCAAACAATAATATGGGTTCTTTATCTGAAGGTAAGACTATATAGAAATAGATTTAATTAGGAAGTGAAGTATAGCAAATCTAATCACTTGTTCAGTTGCTTGCAAACTGATTTGCATATTAAGGACTAATACATAATATTCTGTGTCAGTGGTAGTTATGACTGACGTACTTTAAGATATCACTCCCTTAAAGGTACATGTCATCATTTCATAACACACGTATCTCCCAGCAGCCAGTTTCAGAGTAGACTTGGTGATAGATTTTTCCCTTTCTCTTGAATCGTCTCTCCTTAGATAGCAAGTAGAGGACATAAGTGGCCATTCAGTCCAACTGATCCACACCAATACCACTCTCCTCCAAAACCTCATCATTTAATCCTATAAGTGTAATCTTCTAATCCTTTCTTCCTGCATTTATTTAAATGAATCTATGCAGTTCGCTTTAACTATTCTTTGTGGTAGGGTAGGAAATTCTATATTCTAACTACATTGTAGATGTTACGTGGACTGCGGTGAGTTAAGAAGGTGGATCAACAAGGACAAGTAAAGATGTGCAATAAATGCTGGCCTTGTCAGAAATGCCAGCATCATATGATTGAATAAAAACGTCTAAGCATTTTGAGTAAAGATCTTTCTCCAGAATTCCCTATTAGCATTATTAGTGTTTAACTTATATTTACGACCTTTCATTTTGGTCTCCATGACAAGTAGAAACATCTACCATATCTTATTTATATCAGGTAACATCTCAGCCTTCTCTTCCCTGGAGAAAAGAGCCCCAAACTGTTCCAATTTTTCTGCTAGTTATAACCTCTCAGTTTTGACATCACCATTGTAATTTTTTTGACCCTTCCTGGTATGATTCCATGGCTCCCATGTTTTTGATTTAGATGCAACAAACTTTGATTTGCTTGGCTCCAAAGCAGTGCTTTGCTTATATTTGTATTCTATATTTCGTATCCAGTTTTTTCTGTATGTGGAAGATTTAACTGTTACTATTGTTTATTGCATGTTCATTATTAATTCTGACCCCAGGTCATATCTTTATTTGAAGGCACAGTGTTTTTGCTTGTTGTATATCTATTTTGATTCTGTCACTGTGGATAAAACCCTATACCAGCAATAATGCTGACCGATCATGAGTTAGATGAAATCACTGTATCTTTAAATCTGTGTCTGTGCATTCAGAAACCTTTCTTTTGTACTCTCCCAATGTGACTGTGTGAGTATTCTCCCAGTTGTGGTGGGTTTCATTCCCACACATCTAGCAGAATTGTCAGTCTTGGTTCAGTTGTCGCATTTTCACCATTGTGTCAGAATATGGTGAATTTGGGTTCCATTCCAGCCACATGAGCATATAGGCCAGGAGTTTCCACACCCCTGCTTCCAATTAAATACAGCAGACATTCTCTTATGTGTATAAACAAGGTTCCTGCCACCCTTCCAGTAAAGTTACAGGAGTAGAATGAGAGCAGCTTAAAGAAAATTATCAGCCTAATACAGATTGACACTTCACTTCAGGAGCGAGAGTGCTGCAATTTGAAGTCACTGTCTTTCAGGTGCAGTGTTAAACTGCAATCCCATCTGCCCTCTGAGGTGGATGTCAAAAACCTTTAGGTGCAAATCAAAAGAAAACAAAGGATTTCCGGTGTCCTCGTCACAATTTATACCTTAACCAACCTCACTACAACAGATTATCTGGTTATTTATTGTCTTGTCATTTGGAGAAACTTGCTGTATGCAAATTGGCTTCCAAGTGTCCTTACATTATAACAAGGTCCCTGAAGAGGAGTTTAAATTTACATCTATTTCTAGTGCTATTTTTAAAGCATAACCTGAATATTATCCCAGCAACTTAACTTTACATTTCCCTTTCATTGCTGATGACTGCTGCACTTTTTCTCTTTTCTCACAACAGCAAGAGTTAGAAGAGAGTTTAATAGCATACGAGGAGGATGAAGAGGACAAAACTGACAAGGTAATTATCTTTGGAACACTTCTGCTTTCCCTCAGGTATGGAAGATTGTTGTTTTTAGTCCTGATGGAGTCCTGCAGACTGCAAAGTTGAAGAGTTTGAGTACAGATAATTGGATAGAGCTGTTTATCATCCTAACAACAGTTAGTGTGTACAATATGAAGGGGAAAAGTGAGCAATAAATCCTTTTCTCTGGCCCATGACTGGGTCAAACATATTTTTCATGTGTGTGAAAGTGGGTGTTTGCTTGTGTGTGCATGCACATAAGGAAGTAAGACTAATACGGCGTGTCTTTGTAAAGACAAAGACAGTGATTGACTTTTGAAGGACAAAATTGAGTTTTAGAAATAGTGTGGCAACTTCTAGGTGGCAAGAATTTTAAATCACAATGCATCTGAGAAATTGAAGTAAGTTCTAAGCTTTCAAAAATGAAAAGCAGTCAGCAGCCACATGAATGAAGCACTAAATATAAGGCTTTTCAAATTGGCAATCATTGGAATTTCTATTCCAGTCCCAGCATTGTTTTCCTTTTCACATGTGATGCTTGATATTTATGTTAATTTATGTGAAATCCATTTTACTGTAGATTTTGACACAGATTTTATTGCACGTAGAAGGTCACAATTGCTTAATCATAATAATGGCATATAATAGGAAAAATATAATTGAAGAATATGCTGTGTTCATGACGAAATAAGCTGAGCTTTATTAAATCTCAGTCCAAAAACACATAGTGCACTCTTATTCTTAGAATGATATTACTAAATTACAGCAACCAATAATGAAAGTGACAAAAATACATGTAGAATTATGGATAAATGGTGTTGAGCTTGCAGTCAAACTTGGAATCATTGCTTTGTAATCCTCCAACATGAAGCTTCAATCATTTTGCAGGTCATACAAGTACCTGAGACGTTTATTTCCTAGCACATACTGTTAGCATTTTTATTTTTACCTATATAGTTAATATTTATATAATGTGCTTATCCATACAATGCAGTGTGATTTTTAGATGTCTCACTTTTTACTGGCAGGAATTTGTATTCAAAAATGTATTTGTTTGTCCTTGTGTTCCTGAGAAATGCAAAGAATATTTTGGAAGTGTATGTTATGGATACTGCACTATTTTCTGGCAGGACAGTCACATGTTCCAGCAGTTTGAATAATTTGTAATGTCTGATTATAAAGTAATTCATAGTATAAGAATCTATAAAAGTACTGGTGACTGTTTCCATGGGTGCATAAGCTTACACACCAAAGCAAACAACGGGGAGAAATTGTTCCAGTTCCTTGATCAAAAGTGAGAATTGGGGTGATTTTTACGATTGATCTTCTATATCAATCATCTACCTTTTACCTTCAATCATTGCGCCTGGCACCATATTGGCAGCTAGTAATTCTCAAGTGTCAGACCACTCATCTAAAACATCCTTATGCCATTTGAATGTACAAATCAGGGGGCCTAAAGATTATTTTAACACAGTGGCATACTCTACTCCGTTGTCCTGGGTTTACCACAGCCTAACTGGCAATCCAAGACCTGAAGTTTGTTTCTTTTTTATTACTTACATTAATGTGGAGCCAGGAGGATCAGGAGTGCAGGGTACAGAGCAATATAGCAAGCCGCGTTGCGCACCTACCCACTTCCAGTTTGTCTTCCTCCTCCAACCCAGGCACTCTGTCATTCCAATACCCAGCAAGGTTCGACTATAGTCCATATCTGAAGCAGACAAAGTTTGGCAGAATTTTGGTTGACAAGGTTGTCAAGGTTTATTGGAGGCAGGCAGGTGTGTGGAGTTAAGGCCAAGATCAGACTAGCCATAATCTTAGTAAATAGTGGAGCATGAGGTGCTAAATGGTTTACTCCTGCTCCCATTTCCTAAGTTCCAGGTCCCCATCTAGCAAGCTACATCCAGATACCTAATTAATATAGTTAAGCTACAAAGATCATCTACATTATTCTTTCACCTAAAAGCTGTTGGGGGTCTAGAACCTGCTGCCTGAAAGAGTGAAAGAAGCAGAAACCATCATTGAATTTCAAAAGTATTTGAGATGCCATCGCTTCCGGGCCAAGAGCTGGAAAGTGGAATTAGGCTTTAAGAACATAAGAAATAAGAACATAAGAAATAGGAGCAGGAGTAGGCCATCTAGCCCTTCGAGCCTGCCCCGCCATTCAATAAGATCATGGCTGATCTGTCGTGGCTCAGTTCCACTTTCCCGCCCTCTCCCCATAACCCTTAATCCCCTCTCTTATCAAGAACCCATCAACCCGCTTCTTAAAAATATTTAGCGAGGCAGCCTCCACCACTTCAACGGGCAGAGAATTCCAGAGATTCACCACCCTTTGAGTGAAGAAGTTCCTCCTCAACTCCGTTCTAAACCGCCTCCCCTTTATCTTGAGGCTGTGCCCCCTAGTCCTACTGTCTTTTTTGAGCGGGAAGAGTCTCTCCGCCTCTATCCTATCCATCCCATTCATCATCTTATACGTCTCAATGAGATCTCCCCTCATCTCTCAACTGGTACACATAATGGGCCCAAAGGTCTCCTTCTATGACATATAGACAGAATTTTATGCAAAAAGGCTACTATAAAACTCACTCCTGGCTCCACAATGCGGCACTGCAGCCAATTAATTCTCTGAGAAGATTAATTGGCTTAAAATGGGTTGAAGTCCCAGCTCTGGGAACTGCCGGCCAATCTAATTGACTAGCAGTTCTCTGGCCACAGCAGCACCAAAGGAGGCAGTGGCCACTTCTGGAAATGCATCCAGCTCCCAAAGGACAGCCAGAAATTGGATGACTAATAGGTTGGGAATGATTAGGGGGTGGTGGCTCTCTACGGGTCCAGGATAGAAGGGCCTGGGGAGGGAATGTAAGGGCAGGCAGGCACAGGCAAAGGGGAGGAGGGCAAAAATCAGCCAGACAAACATTGGGGAAGCCTCCAATCAGATAAGGGGGCCTGTGAGGTAGACAATAGATGTAATGCAGGTTGCATGACATTTGGTCATTGACATGATTTCTGCATGTAACGAATGCTGGATTAGTATTAATTGGCTGTCCATAGTACTGTTAATCAATACTTGCTAACACTACTTAAAGCTATCCTTGCTTAAGGAGGTGGTACTGGAAATCTTGTGTGAGCTGAATCTAGCCTCCAAAAGACAGAACAGTTAAACACAGGAGCTTGCGACATCCAAGTGTTCTGACACTGCATTGGAAGTCTTGTTCAGAAAGAGAGATGTCATGTACCTACAGGGAGATAGGGGCCTTCCAGACACAGGCAGTGGGAGCTGTTAACTATGAAGGTTACTCTTTGGAGTCTGGCCCTGAAGACCAGGATGCAGTTTCACAAGAAGTTTACTGGCCTCTTGGGAAAGGTCAGTAAATGCAACTTCGAATGCCATAACTATGCCACTAATCAACCATTGGTCAAAGCATCACACTCATTTTCACTCCTGTATCAGCCATCTACATCAATCAGTATTCGTATCTAATATGTATCTGCTTTACCTTGGCCTCACACACACAGCACTGTTGCAAGCCTCAGACATCTAAACCTCATCACAGCTTGTCGGGGCTACTGTTAAACGATTACAGTCACATCACCCAAATATATTGCACAATATTCACTTAACCACCTCCCTTTTTCTTGCAGGCCAATGTGGCACACATAACTAGAGTTAACAGGAACCAACCAGAGATGGGACAGTATTCCAGCATGCCCAAATACCCTCACCCACGGAGGAGGCAATGCTGGCCAATACCTTGAAGGTCATTGATGAGGCCAGTGGCGAATGGAATATGATAACATCATCATACTTCTTTCTCTTTCTCACACTCGACTTCATGCACAATGTCTTCTGACTGACAAGTTACAAATTGTATAAGCAGTGACACTTACATTCCCCACTACTCTCACCTAAATCCTAGCTGTGTCAATTTTTTCATTCAAATTCCCAAGGTGTGCAGCCTGGCCATTCAGCAGAGAAACACAGAATGGAAAATGAAGGCAAAGACATAATATCACTTGATTTAGTTAAAATTAAATTTTAATTCTTGGCTCCTCTCCCAATCTGTGTCTCTATTTTCAGCCTTCTACACTGTTCCGATGAAGCTCAAAAGAAGTTCAAGGAAGGCAACCACATCTTTCAATGAGGCAATTTACAATCATCCAAACACACCATTGAGTTCAACAGTTTCAGGTCATAACCTCTGTCCCCATTTCTTCAGGCTGCAGCTGTTAACAATGATGCTGTTATTCCTATTTATACCTCCTCCAGGCACATCTTTTAATTTTTTACTTGTTCCATTACTATCTTCTTTTAACATGCACATTCATTCCTTCTGTGAATTAATCAGGCCTGCCTTCCAACCTGTATAAACCTTTCATGTGTTCTTCGTAGTTTCCACCTCCTCCAACTTTCTCTGTCTCTGTAGTGTTTAAAACCTGTTTCATCATTCCTATCTTTTTCCAGTTCTAACTAAAGGTTATCAACCTGAAAAATTAACTCTGGTTCTTTCTCCATGGATGCTGCCTGACCTAATGAGTATTTCCAACATTTTCCTTCATTATTAACACCATAAGAAGAGTTTAGTGTGCAGTGCTGTCCCGGAGAATAATGAGGGCACCTATGTTTGCTCTGTACTGCATTGCATTTTAGGGATTATTTGGAAGCAGGGGAGCAGAAAATCAGATATAGCACTGCAATGCCAATTCTTCAACCCTTCAAGCAAAGATTCCTGCTCAAAGTATGAGATTGTGAACTTCTCTGTATTGTAGTGTTAAAGGAATGCTGTAATCCATTTGAAGGGTTCAGATATCATAAATTACAAAACGCAAATAGTTTGCAACAGTTTGCAGTTGTGATTACTTCACTGTCACTGGTTTAAAATCCTGGAACTCCTTTCCTAACAGCGTTATGGGTGTACTTAAAATATATCGACTGCAGCGGTTCAAGAAGGCACCACCTACTCAAGGGCAATTAGGGATGTGCAAAAAATGCTGGCCTCGCCAGCAACACCCAGATGCCATGAATGAAAAGAAATTCTGAAAAATGTATTAAGTTATTCCTTTGCAATTACCGCAGAACGTATCATCTTTAATAACATACACTCTGAATTTCACGGGTTATCTTAACTTAATTTTAGGTCCTTTAGTGAGAGGAACATTCTGTGTTGAAGCTGACAGAGAGTAATGCTCCATAATATTGTTGTACAAGGATATTCATTGGAAAAACATTTATCATAGTAGATGATCAAGAAATAATTTGCAGTTCATTACTGGGAAGTAAAATAAAAATTTAATGTTGCATTATGGAATACTTACAATGCAAGTATCCAAAAGACAAACATTAGTCAACCTGTTGCTGTTAGTACAGATGAAAAGTCCATTACTGTGCAGTGTACTTTTTATTCACAATACTGTCCAAAGTATCTTTTTATTCACAGTACTGCCCAATGTACCTTATTATTCACAGTACTGTCCAGTATGACACTGCCAGGTTAGCATTGCCAGGATGCAAAGAGACAAGGCCAGGGCACAGCCATAGCATGTCCCCCACCATCTAGGGGCTGCACTGGCCTCCACACCCTTGGTGTGATCATTTCGACTACTGGAGAGTAGTAGTGATTCCTGACAGCAGGACATTACACTGGTCGGTGGATCATACGTCAAACCTGCAACATAAGGCATTATGTCATTTAGGTATATTTAAATTATTTAAATTGGTGATCATCAGGTTCATGCCCTCACAGGGCATGACCTAATTACATGGCCAGCAGGGACAGGGAAGATCCTCAAATCCCATTATGGCACTCTCTTGTGTTTCCCACCATAACGGGAATTGCGCCTGTAGCAAAGGGCCAGAAAATCCCGAGCAAGATATTTGTTTAGTTTTTCTGCATTTCCTTATTCCTCTTTATAAATTCTCCTGTCTCTGGCTTTCGTGAACCCCCATTTTTTCTTTGCTACTCATTTCCTTTTTACATACCTCTTGAAGCTTCTATAGTCTACTTTTACATTTCTCACCAATTTACTTTCCTATTCCATTTTCTCTTTCCTCATCAATTTCTTGGTCCTTTTCTGCTGAATTCTAAAGTGCTTCCAGTTCTCAGGTTTACTGCTTTTTAAAGCTACTTTATAAGCGTCTTTCTTTGATCATACACAACCTTTAACTTTTCATGTTAGCTATGGTTAGATCACCTCTCTTATTGGACTTTGGTGTATCAATTATTTGTTGTATTAATTCTTAAAAGGCTAGCCATAGCCTGTGTGTCATCCTTCCTTTCAAAGCAGTTCTCCAATGTGCCAAAACCAATTTCCTCCTCATATATTTGTAGTTGCTTTGCTGAGATTTAAGATGCCAGTTTCCAATTGAACTCCATCACTTACAAACTTTATGGCGTGCAACATCCAACCTCCAGGGCAGTGAATCTGGAGTGTACTCCAAAGATGCATGGGGTGCCTCACCTGCCCATCCCCAGAGGTTCCAACGTGAGGATTGCATGGCATTTGCCCAGGAAGTTCAAACTTTCAGCGGGCAATTGCCATGCACTGGAACCATCCAAGAATCTAATTTAAATCACAAACTTTAGATGCTTCCAACTGTCTAATAATAACGCTTAGCCAGAAAACATTAGATAAATTAAAAACACCTGTAGCATCTGGGTAATTATCCTACAGACCACCCAACTACCCCACAACACCCCACTACAACTCTTCATGGGAGCACTCCATCTTACACAGAATCCATTCCACCCCCCCAATTCAGCACTGAATAACAACCCAGGCCCCCACCCAGATCAGCTGCACCCCATGGCTGCACATCCTCCTGGACCAAACAACCCCTGCCCACCAACTGCACACTCCACAGGACTGCCCAATCCCATTCCTGACTGCAAACACTCATACACCCTACACACTTTCACAGACCGACCAAACTTCCATGAGTGCACACCAACCACTATTGTACAAGACTGACCCCTGCACACTTCCAAAATGGCATAGCTGCCAGACTACCACCTCCACCCCACACAATCCCCCCTCCTCCCAACTCAATTCCTGCCACTTACATTACAAACTTACCTTCTCCTTAGCTTGAAAGTGGCTGGACACTTAAACCTACATGAGATATTTAGTGCCTTAAAAAAAGGGTCACAGCCTCCTTGCATCTGACTCTGTAACTCTCAATAGAGGACATCAGGGCCTGACTGCTCTCCACAATTCTTTTCTGGCTTGAGTCAGAAGGTCTAGCAAGGAAGGATTCAAAGGACTTTAAGATAAGAAACTAAGATCAGAACAACAATCCTGATACTATGAAGGAGTAAAGGCCCATTGTAAAATTTTCTATGGTCACTCTTCCCAAAGGCTCTTTTGCACTGAAGTTATTAATTAGTTTTTTCTCGTTGCATAATACAGCTTCTAAAATTGGTCATCCCCAAGTTGATTCCTCGACATGTTGTTCTAGAAAACCATCTCATATACATTCCAGGATTTTGTCCTCTACAACTTTAGTGCTAATTGGGTTTATCCAGTCTATATGTAGTTTGAAATCCTTCACGATTACTGTATCACTCTTGTTATGTACACCTTTAATTTCCTGATTTATACCATGCCCATTATTACCACTACTGTTCGGTGGTCTATAAACAACTCCCATCAATGTTTGCTGCCACTTGTTGTTTCTTAGCTGGACCTAAACTAATTCTACATCTTGATCTTCCGATGTAAGATTCCTTCAGACTTATGTAGTGATCTCAACCTTTATTAATAGTGCTATCCCACTGCCTTTTACTTTTTACCTATCCTTCTGAAATGTTGAATACTCTTGAACATTCAATTCCCAACCTTAGTCACCTTGCAACCATATTTCCAGAATGACAATTATAGCAAACTCATTCAGTTCTATTGTGCTCTCAATTTATTTACCTTGTTGAAAATGCTGCATGCAAAATTTTGGTCCAAAGTAGGCAATTCCACCTAAAGAGCACAGCACCATCCTCATTCATAGTTGGGATTTTCTGATACTGCTGAAAGTGGGTAGAGTTATGGCTGAAACATCTAATTCTCCTTTCTCACATGCAGTGGGATAGATACAGGTGAGATCAGAGAATCCCATCTCAAAAGTCCAAAGGTTATGCTAAAACTGTATAAAACATTAGTTTGGTCCCAACTGCAGTTCTGCATCTGGTTCTGGGCACTATACTATGAAGCTTTGGACACAATGTAGATGATATTTACTAGAATGAATCAGGATGAGTGATTTCAGTTATATGGCTTCTAGAGAATCTGGGGCACTTTTCCTTCAAGTAGAGGAAACCGAGAGGAGGTCTGACTGAGATATTTATAACAATGGTGAATTTAGGCAGAGGGGATAAAAAGAAACCATTTCAGTAGCTGAAAGGTTGAGAACCAAAGAGCATAGATTTAAGGCGAATGTCAAAAACATCAAAGTGACTGAAGAGAAAACCTTTTTACACGATGAATGGTTAGGATTTGGATGCACTGTTGGATATAAAGTGTGGACACAGAATCTACAAAAGTCCACAAAAGGAGTTGCATAGATATTTAAAGGAGAACAAATTACGAGGATATGGGAAAAGAGTGGGAATGTAATATTAACTGGATTATTCTTTAAATGATCTGGCATGGGCATTATGCATTGAATGGCTTCTTTCTACACTGCATTTTTATATGATTCAATGAAATTGAAGCTAAAAAGAAAACTTGCTTGTGAAACACATACATTATTACATATGATCATTCACAGGTATGTTTGGGAGAAAGGTGGTCAATTTGTAATGTCATGAATGCCCATGACTGCTGAAGTGTTTCACAACAGGAAGAGAACAGTCTTGCCTGGCGATTGTCAAGCGATATTCATTCATCTGTTGTCACAGTGTCATGGTTCAATCCTGGAATGCTACAGCAGGGGCTGGGAGGATCGTCAACAAGTAGATCTTCCAGATTCAGTGTTCTGGAAGACATCCAATCTCCAGTCTTAGACTGTTCCCGTTTGCTCAGGAGGTTCATTTTCTGGAGACCCACCTTCTTTCCTCAATAATAGGGCAACGATATAGGTACATTTTCAATGTGGTGCCGGGATATAATGGCAAACTACACACCATCAGGCCTATCCCGCCACAGAATATGGCACAAAAGTCCCAATTTCATAATTACTGAGATCAATGTCTGAAGATTTAGCATGCTTTCCTGCTGTCCTCCACCAAGAAAACATTCCACCTTTCCGGCCCACAGTACTTAATCTCAGGGTGAGAGAATTCCACCCCTACTCTCATTAATGGTGACCATGAAACTTTCATTGATTCTAATAAAACAACTGGTTAATTAATATCTTTTAGGGAAGAGATTCTGCCATCCTTAACTGGTTAGGCCTCCATGTGACCCAGATCCATAACAATGTAAATCTCTTAACTGCCCTCTGATAAGTTCTAACAATTCATTCAGTTCAAGGGTAGTTAGGAATTGGCAACAAATGCTGGCCTTGCCAATGACACCCACATCACACAAAAGAATAAAGTATGTCCCCTCTGGAATTATAACTGAAAGACATTTACAGCTAATCAAGACCCCTGCAACCCCAGCAACCATTGCAAAACACTCCCGCCACATCTGACAAACTCACCGATGCTAATCTGAACTTTGCTGCCCATGGAAGACTCCTGCAACCTCGTCAACCATTGCAAATCACTCCTGCTCTGCCTGACAACCTAACCAATGCTAATCTGAACTTTGCTGCCCATGGAAGGCACCTGCAAGCCCACCAACCACTGCAAAGCTAGCCCCCAACTGCCTAATGGTTTCACCGACACTAATTTGAACATTCAAATGTGTGATGTTGATATACAGTTTCCCTACATTTTGACTTTTTTTCACTTCTCTAATACTTTATAATAATACTCTAATACTTCTGTAATACTTAACACCTGGTACTCCAAAATCACATACCTCTAGAAGTGCCCCTTGCCATATTTTCTGTTTCCTTTCAACATGGTGAAATACTGAGTTTCACTCCATGCCATTTTCTTAAAGGGTTAGCTGAGATGGGAAAGTCATCTTGCAAAGGAAATTGCAGACATGAAGCAGCATCATAACACTCAGCAGCACAATATAGTTTATTAGTTCCACCATTATGCCAAAAGCAAATTGTAGTTAAGGGAAACAAAGTTGACCTATTCTGGAGCTCTGATTCACACTGAATTTAATTCCACAACATAACATGCAGACAAGTGGCAACCTGCTTCTTTACCCTACTTCCTCATAGTAGTACCATTCATAAACCTTCTGTTAATTATCTTTTTATTTGTGGTATTAATATTAATAAAACGATTAATGTGTGTATGGAGGACCTGCAGGGCATATGGAACATGCAGTAGGGAAGGTGAGATTGGATTTATAAAGGTAATGTTTATTCACCATGATCAAATGCAGTGGTCAGGTTAAAAGATTTCATATTTGCTGCACATGACTCCAGAGACATGCTTTTCCTTTTTTTACAGGCATTACTTTTTTCTTGTAGTTTCACAATAAATTGGAGTTCACTGTGCAACAAATTTGTCTGTTTGAGTGCTAGCAGGTAGAAACTCTTTTTCATTACTTCTCTGTTTGTTCATGCTGAAAAATATTAAGGTCAGGTCAGAGGCTTTTTAAAAGATGAAAGTAAAAGATTAATAAATGTGCCAAAGCCTCATTTTAATTGAAGCTGAAGCAAACGCTGCAAGTATGTGAAATATGTCCCAGATGTTTAACCTCGGCCTGTGTCTCTGCTCTCTGTGTGCAGCACAAGGCACCCATTAGTCGTGTAACCTTTGTACTCGGGGGTAAATGGGGTATTACATGGCACAAAACTCACACACCTGTTTTCCATTCAATAAGGACCCCTAACGGGCATCACATAAGCCCCTGCATGTGTTTTCACTTAGCAGATTATTGACTGATTGTGAAAAGTGTCTTTCTTGGAGCCAATGTAGATATTAGTCACTTAGTCACAATGAAAGTGTAAGTCAGTGGTTAATAGATGAGAGCTGACTCCATAAATTGGAACAGGTAACTGAAAAAGAGGCCGAGTGTTGACGGGCTTTAGATTAATTTGAATGTGTAGTTACTAGAATAAAAAAACTCTGTTTAGAAAGTGGAAGCAGAAAATATATAATAGAATTAACAAGTTTAATTATTTAGTACTTTGCTTCGTAGTTGTGTTATGATTACAATATTTTGGATATATTGGATAAGAAGTACATTACAAAATATTAATACATTAGTTCTGGATAGTGTATAATGTAACATGCCATATAGAAATATTTGTGATTAGTTGATGAGACAGGCCAGTTGTTGGTGGTTTTCTGTTCAATTCGTTACCCTGGCTGGGGTGCTCTCTCCTAGGACCTCTTTTTTTTCATGTATCATTTGTTTGTTTCCCTTTTCATTCTATGTTGTACTCATGTAAATGTAAGTTGGGTGAACCTTGCTCCTTTGACTGGATATTGTTTGCTGCTGTCAGTAACCCAGGAAGCTGTTGTTAAAAAATATCTCTCCAGCTTTATCTTCAAGGAACAGGCAAATTGTTAGATTGGACCACCTTTGATACCTTCAGACCCACATTTCATACCTGGGGAGGCCTGTCTGTCACCACTTCAGTAGAATGCAATCTCAGACTTCAAACAGGAGGAAACCTAAAATGTTTTCAGCTTGCCTCTCAGAGTCTCTGTCGGCACTCTAGGCGGCTGTGTGCCAAGTAGGGTTCAGTAGGGAGCCAGTTTATTTTTTTAATTACCCATAGCAGGTTTTCCCAAAACAATCGATCCAATCCAAGAGACGTATAGAATTGTGCCTTCTCTCCAGCATCTGGGTTCCACTTGATGTTTAAAGGAGGAAGCATGTAAGTGCAGCAGTTCACCTTATTCTGTCTCACTTTCCATCTGAAAGAAACACTTTAATATAAAATCCTGCTTGTGTTGTGCAGTGCATTCTCATTGCCCTGTGCAGTATACATTGTCAAAAATTTATGGCACATCAGTTTAGAAAATATGTGAATGGAATACAGATGGAATTTTTTTTAGGATGATGCAACAAATGAATCTGAATGCTTAAATAGTTGGAAATAAACAGATTTTGTAGGTGCTTTTAGTTTGTATTGTTCCATTGATTACGTGTAGGTGAAATATCAAAAGAAAAAGGTATAATATTCTCTGATATTATTTTGTCATGATATCTGAGAGGCCTAATTTTAATGTGAAATTACTAAGTGGCATTTCTTGGTGTCATCCCATTATATACTGAAGTAGCAATCACACTATAGACACAGAGGTAAAGGCAAATTCTCTGAAACTCTCTGATAGCATCTATGGAAAGAGAATCAAGCCAACCTTTTATGTCTGTGTGGCCCACTTTGATGAAGGGAGACAAATGCTGGCCTTGCCAGTGATTCCCAGATCACATGAAAAAATATATTTTTTAGAAGTATGAATTAACTAAATATTCATATTTGAATCTGTCTGCTTAGAAAATAGCAAAACAAACACAGCAACATGTGTGCACCACACCTACAGAAGGGGCAAAATTTTACTAACCCTCGCCAGTGGCTTTAATAAGAGCATAATCATACTAAGACCTGCCTGTTCCCCTAACTATTGGATCCCCTACTGCAAATGCATTTTCATATTTCTTAAATACACATTTATCTTCCTCCAATATTTTGGAGTGAGCTTTCAATGGAGGAACCTTCACATTCAACTCAACATAGTAAACCAGGGAAGGAGCAGTGCAGAAAATCCATGGAGAAACTTGTTCCCTTTGCGCAGCAATAGTTTCTGTATTTTAGTAAGTAACATGTTAAAATGTATCAAAGCTGTTTTGAAAACAGCTGTGAAGAAAAGATAAGTGGGTAGGAGGTAGAATGGGGTGAGAGATAGCATGAGTAAAGTCAGTGAGTGAGAGTATAGAGTATGTAGGGTAAATGGGTAAGAGGGTTGGATGGCAAGTGGGTAGGTTGGCAGCTGGATGAAGTGGGTAGTGTGGCCATTGAGTAGGTAGGTGAGTTGTGTAGAGTGGCAAGTGGGTGAGTGCGTAGGTGGGTTGGGGGTAGTCTTGTTGGGTCAGGGTCTAGTCAGGTCTGGAGGAGTCATGTCAGACCAGGTTGGAGCTACTCAGGTCAAGTCAGGACCAGGTTGCAGGAGTTGGATCAGGGGCAAGTCGGGTTGATCAGGCAGTTGGCGTGTCAGGGTATAGTCAGGATTGTGAGGGAGGAAATCAAGGGGGATTAGTGTAGCCGGAGAGTTCAGGATGAAGTCAGGAGGGGTCTCAGGGAAAAGTCATTGTTGGACAGGGGGGTTTTATAGTTCCCCAGAAGTTAGACTATGGGCAGAATTTTCAGCCCTCATTCACATCGAGCGAGTTTGATGACGGAGTGAAAAATTTTGCAAGAACCGCGAAGTCATGTTCTATGTCAATGTAAACACATGACACAATTGTCCTTTCCTGGATCAGTGATGGGACATGTTTCCCAAAGTTCAATGCCAGGAACATGATTATGATAAATTACCTTATTATTATCAAGCCTCTACACCAAAATTAGATGTTGCTCAGATAGTGTGGGGGATTCCAAGGTGAACTGGTTTGCTTTCTCTGTCCTGAGGCGGCCTTTGAAAAAGCACGCCGATCCTTAGCCATTTAACTTGCTGGTGGAGTGGATGAATCACTGTAATGCCTGAGACATTTTTTTCCTAAGTGCTGCACTGTATAGCAGAGAAAGCTGCCATTGCTGTGGGTGACTTCAACGTTGCTTTTCCCACCTGCCATCTGCCTTTGCCGATTTCCGGGAAAATCTTGCTCTGTGTTTTCTCTAACATTTCCTGGGTAACTATTCAGGTAAATCAGAACCATCCTAAGTCTCTGGCCAGATTCTTAACACCATTTACGCCAATGGGATTTTCCCATTCAACTGTAGTGAACGGGGATTTAGCTGGTCACCAAGTTCTCCAACCTTGCTGCAGTGGAAGGGTGGTGTAACAGCAGGAAAATTGCCCATCAGAAATTCAAGTATCCTGGGCAATTCTGACAAGAGCTCTTATGTTTGGACTTCCGAGGGGTCTATAGTGCATTTTCCAGAATACATCCAATCTCCATCTATCCGGAGAAATGGGCCATTCTATGACAGGCTGAGCTTAATTCCATTGAAGTTTAGAAGAGTGAGGGATAACTTGTTTGAAGTATAAAAGATCCTGAATGATTTGACAAGATGGGTGTGAAGGAAGTTTCCTTTTGCGGGTGAATCTACAAATAGGGGGCATTTAAAATTAGAAGTCACCCTCATAGAAAAGAGATGAGAAGAAATGTTTTTTTCTGAGAGTTGCCTGACTTTGGAACTCTGCCTTAGAATATGATGGAAGCAGGGTCATTGAATATTTTAAAGGCACAGATGGATAGACTATTGTTGAGCAAGGGAATCAAAGGTTATTGAGCGTTGATAAGGATGTGCAATTTGAAACGCAAACAGAGCTTATTGAATGGTGGAGAAGGCTCAAGGGGTCAAATGGCTTACTTTTGCTCCTGTTTTATTTACTTATATGATGCATTAGTTTTGTATAGTGTTTCATGTACTATAGCAGGCAAGCCAGCCTCCCATCCATCGACCCTGTCTATACTTCCCACTGCCTCGGCAAACCAGCCAGCATAATTAAGGACCACATGCACCCTGGACATTCTGTCTTCCACCTTCTTCTGTCGGGAAAAAGATACAAAATTCTGAGGTCATGTACCAACTGACACAAGAACAGCTTCTTCCCTGGTGCCATCAGACTTTTTGAATGGGCCTACCTCACATTAAGTTGATCTTTCTCTACATCCTAGCTATGACTTTAACACTACATTCTGCACTCCCTCATTTCCTTCTTTATGCACGGTATGCTTTGTCTATATATATGCAAGAAACAATACTTCTCACTGTATGCTAATACATGTGACAATAATAAATTAAATTAAATCACATAGAATCATTTGTGATTAGTAGATGAGCCTGTCAGTTGCATTGATTGTTGGTGTTTCTTTGTTCTATTCATTACCCTGGCTGGGGTGACAGGGTCTGCGGGGAGTGGGGTGGGGGGGACAACTACAAAATTCTCACCACCCTCCTCTCTGCCTCTGATTTGTCTGCAATTTTACAAGGGAGAATTTGTGCCCACTCTCAGCCCAAATGAGGCCTTTAAATGACCAATCATGGGAGGTAATGGCCTAGTGGTATTATCACTAGACTATTAATGCAGAAACTCAGCTAATGTTCTTGGGACTGCGACCACAGCAGATGGTGAAATTCGAGTTCAATAAATATCTGGAATTAAGATGCTACTGATGACCATGAAACCATTGTTGATTGTCGAAAATCCCATCTGATTCACTAATATCCTTTAGGGAAGGAAATCTGCCACCCTTACCTAGTCTGGCCTATATGTGATTCCAGAGCCACAGCAATGTGGTGCACTCTCAACTGCCTTTGGGCAACTAGGAATGAACGATAAATGCTGGCCAGCCAGAGACACCCAGGTCCCACAAATGAATAAAAATAAAATTAATGGTTTGTAATTTAAGGACTACTTCCCACCTAGCCTCAATTTTGAGGCTGTCAGGATGAGATCAGGCACAATGGCAAGCCCAGCAGGACACTCTGCTTGGGCCCCAGTCAGGAAGGAAGGGATGCCTCCCTCAAGGGCCTCCTTTCCACGTCAGGCCCACATTACCCCTCCCCCCAACCTGCCAGCCCCAAAGATCAACTCTCCTGGACGTGCTGCCTCTCCCTTTGGCCTTTCCAGAAAGACCCTCACCCTCCTCCCACCAGTACACCTCTCTGCCATGAAACTGCCACCTCCCATGAGAAAAGAGGTAGAGAAGTTTGGGGAGAGAAGTTCAGAGCCTAGGACCTCTCTGACAAAATGCACAGCCACAATAAAAATCAGAATACTCAAGAGGCCAGAATTAGAGCACTGCAGATATTTTAGATGGTTATGGGGCTGGAAGAGATCACAGAGATAAGAGGAGTGAAATCAAATACATAGATGAGCCCCAAAAACTAAAAGAATTTGAAGTCAATGTGACATTTGTCAATATTTTTGAGATCCAGGATTCTTCATTAAGAAAAGAATTTGCACTGACCCAACCCATGTAAGCTACTGAAGTATCTCGCAAATTTATTTTCATTATAGCTAGACTCATGCTGGTGGTTTTCATGAATTATAGTGATGGAAACCAAGAGTCAAGAATACAACATATAAAACATTTTTGTTAAAAATTGCAAATGCACACAATTAAGATATGCTAGCCAGTGAAACAACATTGCATATACTTTGTTCCAGAGTAGTATACATCCCAATCTAAGTCAACTTAGATTATCTGTGCCTGCAGTAGATTACCATTAGTAAATCCTGAGACAACACTGATGCTTCATAGAACATAGAACATTACAGCGCAGAACGGGCCCTTCAGCCTACGATGTTGCACTGACCAATTAAGAAAAAGCAATGACCCTCTAACCTAAACCAATCCCTTTCCATCCATAAACCTATCCACGGACCTCTTAAACGCCCCCAAACTAGGCGCATCTACAACTGCAGCAGGCAGGGCATTCCATTCCCTCACCACCCTCTGGGTAAAGAACCTACCTCTGACATCCGTCCTATAACTACCACCCCTTAATTTAAAGCTATGTCCCCTCGTGCTAGCTTTCTCCATCCGAGAAAAAAGGCTATCACTGTCCACCCTATCTAAACCTCTAATCTTCACTACTGAAATATAGTATTGATATTGCACACACATATAATGTCAGATTGTAATAGTAAATGCAGTTACTTAAGGACAATAACACTTAAAATTGCCAAGATATCAGTGAAGAATAACATTTATTGGGGAATAAATCATAATATGAAATAGTCATTCTGAGGATGTGTTATTAATTTCCCATCGAAAGTTCTCAATTTTATAGGGTTGCATTTAATGTCAGTATGTATCTGCTAAGCTTTTCCATTGAATTTTGCGATCAAAGCACAGCGAGAGCCTTAGGCTGCATGACATTTATATACGTCCCCTTTAGACTTTTTATTGCCAGAACTAAGTCATGATGTAAGTCACCTCAATGATCAAATCTCCCAGTATATCAGTTTCCAGCCTAAAAATAGTGAAACAAAATCTCAATTAAACAAAATCAAATCGGCTGTTTACCGAGTATTATGGGTTATGTTGATCTTAATTGTATCACAACTGTGTTACACACTATCTATATCAGAGGTTCTATATACTTTTTCATCATTATATTATTGATTTGTGTACCTGTAGAGTAAATGCAGTGAGGAGCAGGATGTTGTCATACATTCATTTGAAGGGACCAGAAGTTCTGTGCCACTTTCTATGTTGTAGATAAAAGCAGCAGTTGTTCAAAGCTGGACGCACATCAGTTATAGTTGATTTGCATGCATGTTGGACAAGCTCTGCAAGGAAGGATTAGGAGTTATTTTTACTAGTATTGCAAGATATTAACTGAATATGATAGATATAGGATAATTCAATTTTTCGTATTAACTCCTGTTCAAAAAGAAATTTGTCCCTGGTGTTACATTTTGGAAAATTAAGCCTCATAAAAATGCCTACAGAGCAGAGGATAAAGATCAGGTGATTTAAAGATGCTTGTGGCAAAAGTAAAATTTCCCAGCCCTGTCATATTTAGTGTTTGGGGCAGTGTCACTGAAACGATGAACTAATAAACAGCTGTAAAAAACTGATAATGCAATGTTTGTATTGATCAGCTGCTGATTGGTACAGCTGGCATGTGTACATCTTACACATCAGGCTTTCTCTGCCTGCAGTACAGCTTCTAAGGTAGCCTTTCACTTATCTGACCTCTGTACCCAGAGTTTCTTAATCTGAGGCTTCAGATTTCAAACCTGGCAATTATATTGCTTTTTAATGGATTACATTAGAGAAATGTGTCGGCTTTGAGCAGCAACATATAACATCAAATCAGATCAATATCCATGGACAATTATGAAAGAAAAAGTAAAATATGGAATTACAGCCTTACTTATCTCGAGATAACACATGGAAAAATAAACTCACCAAGCTGACATATTCCCCTGACTCCTCAGATATACTTTAATGTGAGAGTTGTCAGTAAATGGAGTGTAACAGGATTACGCTAATGCTTTTTGAAACAAGAGCAAAGTTGATGTAAGGTTGAAGGATATCCCATTTTCTTTACCTAATATGAGTACATTTCAAATGTGGGAATAGATGCAGATTTACCATTGGCTAACTCACAGGCCAAAACAATAATGCTTTGAAAATTTAAACAAAAGGTAAATTTTGGAACATCCTGTTTTGGTTACAGAAATGAATGTTGCAACCTAGACTTTTTATTTGATGAGGATATTCTATGTAAAATGCACTTAAGTGTTTGACTAAAAACATGTTTTGATCTTTTTAGCAAAATGCATGCACATTTGTTGAACTAATCTCACAGTAGATGAAGCTCAAAAATTCCCGGGCTATTTCTTTATGTATCGAACCCTGATAATTCTGCAGGAATCTTTTAAAAAGTAGTTTCCTCACCAGGCAGTAATCGATTAAAGATTTCATCTTCCCCACATTTATACTGGAATTTTCATACACTTTAACCATAAATGTCATTACATTTAGATAATGACTTCAATAGCAATTGTTACAATAAGATTATTTTGCCAGCATCTGTAATGTTTTCCTTTAACATTTAAAACTGATTTGTAACTAATTCTGCAGGCTGACCCCTAGAAGAATTTACCTTGTATGTCCAAATATTGAGCAAAGCGTCCCAAATATAGCCCACTTGAAACTTCACATTGGTGACAGTGCAGCTAATCTTCTAGTAAAAATAATTGCAATGATATAACAAGCTGATTAAATATTGAGTCTAAACAGTGAATAGTGCCACTGAAATTTGAGGCGAAGCTTAATCTCATGTTCAGCAGATTTGTTTTCACTCTAATACTTACCATATTATCAAATTCAAAGGGCTATTATTGCCTGGAAAATTATTTTAAAAGACAGTTTATCAAATTAGTAGGCAGGAGTATGTAATATCAAGATAACTTCAGTTTTTAATACATTTACAAATGTAAAATTCAATTCAAAGGAGAAATTTTAAACCTACAGGATCAGCTTCATTTGTAAAATGGCTTAATTAAAAGTAATGATAATCAGGCTTAGACAGAACCAGTTAAAAAGTGTTGCCTTGGAAATGGTCAAGTGATAGAAGTAGCCAGTATAAACAAATGGCTGTTCAACAAATGTTGTAAGATGAAATCTATGGAGCCCAGTTTAATTAAAGATGTAAATTAGATTCAGTGTGGGAAATGAGCAACGGAAATATGGTTATCATGGGATATTTTTGACAACATGATAATCTGGAAATAACACAATATTTTGATGACTGCTGGATATAAGCCAATGCTTGTTATTACTGTTGCTATCACTCTGATATAGAGATGAGATACAAATGAATATATGCAAAAGTAACCTTTTAGTTATATCTTAATAAATGCATTTGCCTTTATCTATGAAAATCATTGCTTTATGTTGAAATCTAAAACAGAATTGCACTGTTCCATTTTATGCACTAGGAAAACTGCAGTATTTATTAAAACTCTGCTCATTTTGATCCATCATGGTAACTGTCTTGCAATCATTACATTATGGGGAAAAAGTAAATCACATTGTTAACACAGGATTAAAATTACACAGTTAGCTATTCACCAGTACAACATGGTGTTACGTATTGAAAACTCTTTCAGTTCTGTTCTTGCTGGAGTAGAAATATTTGGAAGGTCCTATAATGTCTGTGCTGCATGCAGTGACAGGAAGCAGTAACGATGTGACACCAGTTGACATTGACAGTCTTGTCTCTGTGGTAAATTGCTGAGTTGATTTTCATTGGAATTAACATCTTACCTCCTTATCTTCCTTTTTGTCGATTTCCCCCTCTCCTTAACTCATCGTCTCATCCTGTATGAAGATTTTATTTGGTTTGACCTTTAAAAGCTACTGAAAATTTGCCATCTGTCACCAGTATAATAATTTTAATTTCCTTTAGTATTTAAAGGTTGTTGCATGTAATTGAATCTTGACACATTTCAGGAATCCGTTAAAGTAAAATGAGCTGGATACCACAAAACAGATTTCCTGCGAAGTATCTTCACACTAAATGACTTTATTCATTTTGTTCATTTTCGTTTCTTATGTCTCCCATTCCACAAAAATATGTTCTACATATCCACTCCCATCTCTGTTGGCAGGAGGTGCCATCTCACCACTTACTGGCAGAAGGTGCCATTCAAAGGTGATCAGGGCAATGTTAATTTTTCATTACCTTTATCAGGAAAGAGCTGATTTTCTCGTGGAGAATTGCAACACAACTTGAGAAAAGATTGGGATCATGAACTCTGTCAATATCTGGTTCAAAAATAAATACTAAACCATTTGAACAACATTTTTAGTATGAATTTCCTTTACTGTTTTTTAAAATCTTCAATATTGTGTGGGTTGGGTAACAATGTGGGATTCAGTTGCTCAGTGTTGGGGGTGGGGGAGATCGGTGGTGGAATTGTGTTGTTGTTGCGGAGTGAGTTGCGTGGCCAGGGGTGGGGGGAGTGGGGGGAGCGGTGATGGGATTGGGTAGTCATTGTGGAGTGGGTTGGGTGCTTGGGGACGGTCAGTTTGGAGATTTAGGTGGTTGTTGGGGAGGGGTTCAAAAGGATAATCGGGGTGGGGAGAATAGTTATGTAATCAAGGTGGGCTTGGTGCACATAGTGGAGGATTGGGAGGTCTAGAGGGTAACGAGGGGTCGGAAACAAAGTTGGGCGTGGTTGAAAGGGTAATCAAGAGGTCGGGAGAGTAGTCAGGGTGAGGGTCTGAAGGATAGTCAGATGGTCAGGCATTTAGTACGGGGCATTGCATGTTTGGAGTATCTCTCAGTGCAACTCCCCGGAGGTTGGAAGTTATGGGCTCAGCTGAGGCAAATGTGCAACCTAATTTCCTTTAGCAAGACTTTGCTTGGAAACATGAGAGGTGCAATTTTTCAATAGTGCAGCAGACTGGAAAATGTAACTTTCCTGGGCCATTTTTTATGGCATAATCAGCTCACACCAACAAACAACATGAGGCTGATTACCTTATGGAAATTGACATTTCCATCTCACAAACAAACGCAGGACAGTATAGAACATAGAACATAGAACATAGAACATTACAGCGCAGAACAGGCCCTTCGGCCCACGATGTTGCGCCGACCAGTTACAAAAACAATGACCCACTAGCCTATACCAATCCCTTTTCGTCCATAAACCTATCCAGAGATCTCTTAAACGCCCCCAAACTAGACGCATTTACGTATTGTCCGGGCTAACAAATGTTTCTGACCTTGCCAGGGGTGGTTCCCACCAATGGGGTTTAAAGCTGGTCCCCAGCAATGGGCACCAGGGGTGATGGCCTCGCTAGTGGGGTTAGAGGCCATTGAAGCCCCCCCGCGAGGTCAGGGGTGGGGGATGTGCCTCTTGGACAGTGCTAGCTAGGCACCCTGGCACTACCCAACAGGCTGTAGGCAGTGCCAAGGGGGGCAGGGTCTGACGAGGGCAGGGTTTCTAAGGGCGGGGCCAGACCAGAGGCAGGCCGCAGGGTAGGTGATAGTTGGGGGCAGGGAGAGGGGGCTAGTTGCGGGGGGGATATGTCAAGACTGCTGCACACTCTGCACAACGATCAGTATGGGATGGAGGTGGATGGTGATTGGGGCTGTCCATGGGGGAGGGGACTGTTGAGCTGCCCATTGCGGGGAGGGCAATTGGGGCTGGTCATGGGAGGAGGTTGGACTGGCCATCAGGTGGGAGAGACGGCCTGGCCATCCGGAAGCGGGCAATCGGGGTGGGGATGCTGGGGCCAGTGATCCCAACTCAACCCTCCTCCAATCTGCCCACTTCTGGCTTCAAGAATTTCCAATCATTAAATCTCTAACTGGTCTGAGACCACAACAAGAGCTTCCTCTATGTGTCACTCACTTTCTTGGTAATTGCTATGACTCATTTAATCTCCACCAGTCTAAGTTACCTCAGACCTTCACTCAACCCCCAAAGTGTGTGGATATGTTTGTAGGGGCAATGGATACATATTGATGAGATGGCTGTTGCAGGAGCCCAGACAGAAGCACAAAGACAAAACAATGCCAGATTACCACCAGAACAACACATGAACAGGCCTTTGGGCTTCTGAAGGTGAGATTCCAGTGCCTGGACTCCCTTCAGTATCATCCAGTAAGGGCTTGGTTATTCTGATACTCCATATAGCCTGGTCCTACAGAGAGGTGAAGGAGATAGCTTATCGAAGGAGAAGCAGGAGGGAAGAGAGAAGAACAAACTGAAGGCAGAGCAAGAAGGCACTAAACACAGAGTATCCCTGTTGCACAATGGCATGGCCTTATCCTGTTACTTCCCTCCAAGCTTTGAGCATTAGATCCCATTGATGAAACAATCGTGGATGCTAGGCTTCCGGTTCCCTGTAGTTTCTCACTTCCCTCTGGTATAGTGAAAGGCTTTGGCACAATCAGCGGATATGCCCCTTAGGAAAATAGACAATCTCAAAGGTGACTGCGATGGATGTCTAAATGAGTTCAACACTTAATCTGACCTACCTCCATTCCCATCCCATAAGATCATAACAGATAGGAGCAGAATCAAGCCATTCGGCCCATCAAGTCTGCTCCATGGCTGATATGATTCTCATCCTCAATCTCCTACCTCCTCCCTGTAACCCTTGATCCCCTTATTGATCAAGAACCTATCTATCTCAGTCTTCAAGTCACTCAACAGTCTCCACAGCCCTCTGTGACAATGAGTTCCACAGATTCACCACCCTCTGGCTGAAGAAATTCCTCCTCATCTCAGTTTTAAAGGAGCATCTTTCACCCTGAGGTTGCACCCTTAAGTTCTAGTGTCTTCCATTTGTGGAAGCATCCTCTTCACATCCATTTTATCTAGGCCTCTCAGTATTCTGTAAGTTTCAACCAGATCCCCCATCATCCTTCTAAACACCCTTTGTGAACCTCCTTTGGACCCCTTCCAAGGTCAGCACATCCTTCCTTAGGTAAGGGGCCCAAAACTGCTCACAATATTCTAAATGGGGTCTGACCAGAGTTTTATACAGCCTCAGTATACATCCCTGTTATTCCCTATTCTAGCCCTCTAGAAATGAATGTTAGCATTGAATTTGCTTTCCTATCTGCCAACTGAACCTGCATGTTAACCTCAACAAAGTCCTGAACCAGAACTACCTAGTCCCTTTGTGCTTCGAATTTCTGAAGCCTTTCCCCATTTAGAAAAGTCTACGCCTCTAATCTTCCCACCAAAGTGCATAACCTGACATTTTACCACATTGTATTCTATCTGCCACTTCTTTGCCCGCTCGCCCAGCCTGTCCAAGTCATTCTGCAGCCTCCGCACTTCCTCTACACGTCCTGTCCCTCTACAGGACTTAAGCGAAGTTCTGCTCAAATACCCGGAGGTTTTTCGAGAAGGGCTAGGAACAATTAAAGGACAAAAAGCCACATTACTGGTGGAACTTTGCCAGCGTGTCCACCCTGAGTTTCATACAATCCCTCATAAGGCCAGTGGAGAATGTTGTTCTCTGAACCTCACCCATCCCTGGAACCGGTAAAATTCTGCCTACCTGTCAATCCAGAGACAGTCCCAAAATTTTGCAAGGCTTGGCCAGTACCATTCGCATTAAGGGAAAAGGTGGACATGGAACTCAAAAGATTGGGACAGTGCTGTTTGCAGAAGGGGTGGCACCTGTTGTGCTGCTTTTAAAGCCGTTCAGCACGGTTTGTCTTTGTGGAGATTTTAAACAGATAATAAATTGCTACTCACAACTTGATCAATACCCAGTTCCCCTGATTGAGGATCTATACACAAAGCTGACTCTAAACTAGTCATGAGTCATGCACGTCTACAGCTGAAGCTAGATGAAGATTCACAAACATTTTCCACAATCAACACACTGAAGGGCCTTTTTCAGTATACAAGATTAGCCTTTGGAGTATCAGCAGTCTGTGCGATATTTCAGAGAACGATGGAGAATACACAATAAGGGTTACCACAGTTCGCCATTTACCTGGAAGATGTTCTCGTCACTGGGAAAACAAGGGCAGAACAGCTGCAGAATGCAGAGAAAGCCCTTAGAAGGTTTTCAGCAGTGGGTGTGTGCTTAAAGAAGAAGTTTTTTTAGTACCGCAAGTAACCTATCTGGGTTACTAAGTCAATAAGTCAGGCCTAAATCCTCTGGTGGATCGGGTGCGGTCAATCAAAGAGGCCCCAGCCCCCACCACAATCCAGGAGTTGCAGTCATTTTTAGGGCTGGTGACGTATTATGGGAAATTCATACAAAATAGGGCTTCCACCTTGGATCCCCTATCTCAGCTATTAAAAAAGGAGCAAGCCTGGGAATCATCTGCCCACCAAGACCGGGCTTTTAAAAGCTCTCCTCAGCAAATGTTTTAGTGCATTATGACCCCAGGAAAGAGTTGGTGCTCACTTGCAACACATCTCTATATGACATTTGTGCAGTTCTGGCACATAAATAGCAAAACGGAGAAGAACAGCCAATAGCATATGCCTTGAGGACTGTAGCAATAGCAGAACAGAAGTATGCCCAGATCGAAAAGGAAGGATTAGCCTAATTTTTGCAGTAAAGAAATTCCACCAGTACCTATATGGGCAGAAATTCATAATCATCACTGATCATTACCCATTAATGGGTTTGCGCAAAGTGGACAAAGCAGTGCCACCAATAGCATTAGCCCAGCTCCAGTGCTGGGCATTATTACTGACTGCATACCAGTATCAGTTGGAGCACCGGCCGGGAACTTGGATGGCAAATGCTGACACCTAAGCAGGCTACCATTACCAGACATCTCACCTTTGGTACCCAGAGTAGAAGAAACAGTGATGCCTCTGAACTTTCTGGATACCCTCCCAGTAGCTCACAGAACATACTGTGGACACAAGTATGTGGACACAAAAGGACCCTGTACTAGCAGAAGTAAAACACCTGGTACTAACAGGGGAAGTGGAAAGACCAGTCCAATGGAGACCACCCCAATTGGAGAGAAGAGAGCAGATCACTATAGAAGACAAGATACTGCTGTGGGGGGCATGGGTCATCATCCCATGTCAAGGTCATCGGGCCATACTAGCCGAATTACATCATGGGCACCCAGGAGTGCCCAAGATGAAAATGCTGACCAGGAGCTATGTCTGGTGGCTGGGCTTGGATGCAGATATAGCGGCATTGTTGGGTTGGTGCCAGGAAGGGCAGAAGGTGCCACCGACAGCCCAGCTGCACCCATGGGAATGGCCAAGTAGAACATGGACTCAACTGCACGTCAATTTTGCAGGCCCACCAGGTTCCAGATTCTTTATAATAGTGCACGCCCACTCAAAATGGTTGAACATCTACAAGGTGAATTTGGCAAAAGCAACCAGCCATCGAGAGGCTGCATGCCTCATTTTCAATATATAGAATTCCAGTGGTGTTAGACTTGGACAATGGATCAGCTTTCATCAGCCAAGAGTTCACCAGATCCATGAAATCGAGTTGGATTCCTCACATCAGGCCAGCACCATACCATCCAGGTTGATTCTTCTCATGGTGAGTGCTGTCCACACTTTAAAAGCTGGGTTAAAGAAACAACCAGTGATGTCAATAGACACCAAACTCTCCTGCTGGTTGTTTGATTACAGGAGAATCCCACATGTTTCCATGGGAATAGCACCAGCAAAACTACTCATGGGCAGACGACTTTGCACCAGGCTGAGCCTGCAATTCCCAAATCTGGGAGGAAAGGAAAAGCACCAAGAGACCCATTGCAGGGTCCACAACAATAGTCACCAGGAGAGGCATTTTGACGTTGGTGAAAAAGTCTGGGTGAGGAACTTCACAAATGGTCCCACATGGATAGAGGGAATACTGGAGTCCAGGACGGGAACTATATCCTACCGGGTATACATGGGAGAGGCCATCTGAAGAAAACACTTTGACCAGGTCAGGGCCTCGAATTCATCACCCATCCCAGACCTGATTCAGCTCAGCGGGCCAAGGACTGAGGAGAGTCTTCTCCAATGGGCCAGCCCTCCCTCTCCAGCACCCCTGATGAAAACTTCAGATTCTGAGATGGACGTGGTGGACAAAGCCGCGACTGTTCTCCTACTGCCGGAGGGAGAGGGCAAACGTGCTCTCTAGTGCTCACAACGGAAAAGACGGGCCCCTAGTAGGTACACCCCTCCTATGTCGGATGCCGAATTGGGGGATTCCGACTCAGCGCTGAAACGGAGGAAGAGGCCCAAGAGGCACTCAGACCAGGGGGATTCCTCAGACGTTTGGGAGGAGGAGTGTAATGACTTCAATCAGGTCACTGAGGTTGGCATATTGGAGTATGAACTCCCTGATTAAGGATCCAATTGATGGGTCAATCATGGAGAGTTTGTCTTGTACTTAACCTGGAGTGTCTGTTCCTCTGACACCCCAGACATAGACTGCTAACTTCTAGCACTCTGTGTACTGCCATCAGAGTTTGTAAATAAAGGGATTTTGGTGAAGGGACCCCTGGGTCCGAAGACTTATTACAATATCTAAAAAAAACTTTTGTGATTTACTTTTATATTACTAGCTAGCTTACCCTCAGGTTTCATCTTCTCCACCATTTTGTTTTTTTAGTTGTCCTCTGCTTGCTTTTAAAGGCTTCTCAATCCTTTGGCTCCCTACTATTCCTCTCCTCACAATATGCCCTTTCTTTTACTTCTATGCTGTCCCAGACTACCTTTGTCAGCCATGTTTGCCTCGTCCTCCTCTTAACACGCTTCCTCTTCCTTGAAATGAAATTATGTTGTATCTTCTGAATTATCCCCGAAAACCACTCCACTGTTGTTCCACAGTCTTTCCTGTTAGGCCTTATGGGGAGAAGGCGGGAAAGTGGAACTGAGCCACTTCAGATCAGCCATGATCTTATTGAATGGCAGGGCAGGCTCGAGGGGCTAGATGGCCTACTCCTGCTCCTATTTCTTATGTTCTTATGTTTCCTTTCCAGTCAAATCTGGCCAGCTCCTCCCTCACGGCCTTGTGGTTTCCTTTACTGCGTTATAGAATCATAGAGGTTTACAGCATGGTAACAGGCCCTTCAGCTCAACTTGTTCATGCCACCCTTATTTTTAAAACACCTAAGCTAGCCCCAATTGACTGCATTTGGCTCATCTCCCTCTATACCCATCTTACCAACGTAACTGTCTAAATACTTTTTAAAAGACAAAATTGTACCCGCCTCTACCACTAACTCTGGCAGCTTGTTCCAGACACTCACCCCTCTCTGTGTGAAAAAAATGCCCCTCTGGACCCTTTTGTATCTCTCCCCTCTCACCTTAAACCTATGCCCTCTAGTTTTAGGCTCCCTTAACTATGGGAAAAGATATTGATTTTCTAGCTGATCTATGCCCTCATTATTTTATAGATGTCCAAAAGATCACCCCTCAGACTTCAGTGCTCCAGAGAAAAAAGTCCCAGTCTATCCAGCCTCTCCTTATAACTCAAACCACCAAGTCCCAGTAGCATCCCAATAAATCTTTCCTGCATTCTTTCTAAATTAATAATATCCTTTCTATAATAGGGTGGCCAGAACTGTACACAGTATTCCAAGTGTGGCCTTACCAATGTCTTGTACAACTTCAACAAGAAGTCCCAATTCCTGTATTCAAGTTGTATACAGTTATAACATAGAAACATAGAAGATAGGAGCAAGAGGAGGCCATTTGGCTCTTCCAGCCTGTTCCACCATTCATTATGATCATGGTTGATCATCCACCTCTATAGCCTAATCCTGCTTTTTCCCCATAACCTTTGACCCCATTCGCACCGAGTGCCATATGGAGCCACCTCTTAAATACATTCAATGTTTTGGCATCAACTACTTCCTGTGGTAATGAATTCCACAGGCTCACCACTCTTTGGGTGAAGAAATATCTCCTCACCTCCTTCCTAAATGGTTCTACCCTGAATTCTCAGACTGTGACCCCGGTTCTAGACTCCCCCACCATCGGGAACATCCTCCCTGCATCTACCCTATCTAGTCCTGTTAGAATTTTATAGGTCTTTATGGGATCCCTCCCTCATTCATCTGAACTCCAGCGAAAACAATCCTAACCTAACATTTCCTCATACATCGGTCCCGCCATCCTCAGAATCAGCCTGGTAAACCTTTGCTGCACTCTCTCGAGAACAAGAACATCGTTCCTCAGAAAAGAAGACCAAAACTGCACACAGTACTCAAGTGTGGCTTCACAAAGCCCTGTATAATTGCAATAACACATCCCAGTTCCTGTACTCAAAATTTCTCACAACTAAGGGCAACACACCATTTGTTTTCTTTACTGCCTGCTGCACTTGCATGCTTACCTTCAGTGACTAGTGCACAAGGACACCCAGGTCCCATTGCACATTTCACTTCTCCCAATTTACTGCTATTCAGGTCTTCTTGTTTTTGCTTCCAAATGAAAAATTCACATTTATCCAAATTATACTGCATCTGCCATTGATTTGCCTACTCACCCAATCTGTTCAGATCATGCTGAAGGATCTCTGCATCCTTGTCACAATTCACCCTCCCACCCAACTTGGTATTACCTGCAAACTTTGAGATATAATTTTGTTCACTCATCCAAATTATTAAAATATATGTGAATAGCTCTGGTCCCAGCATTGATCCCTGTCGCACGCCACTAGTTACAGCCTACCAATTTGAGAAGTAGTCATGATGTAGAGATGTTGGCGTTGGACTGGGGTAAACACAGTAAGAAGCCTCGCATCACCAGGTTAAAGTCCAATAGGTTTATTTGGTAGCAAAAGCCACTAGCTTTCGGAGCACTGACTTACCTGATGAAAGAGCAGCGCTCCAAATGCTAGCAGCTTTTGCTACCAAATAAACCTGTTGGACTTTAACCTGGTGTTGTGAGGCTTCTTACTGAATTTGAAAAGTATCCATTAATTCCTACTTTTTGTTTCCTCTCTGCCAACCAATTTTCTACCCATCTCAATAATCTTCCCCCAATCCCATGCACTTTAATTTTGAACTGATTCCAATGTCTCCCTCTCAAACTGCAAGATGAATTCTATCATATTGTGGTATGATGTGATACTTCATATATCTGGCCCCTACGCGTTCCTTCACTTCAAGTTCCCTGATCAAATCTGCCTCATTACACATCACCAGATCCAGAAGTGCCTGTTCCCTAGTGGGCTCTAGCATAAGCTGCTCCAAAAAAACCATCCTGTAGACATTACACAAATGCTTAATCTTGGGATCCACTACCAACTTGATTTTTCCAGTCCACCTGAATACTGTAATATTGCCTTTCTTACATGCCTTTCCTATCTCCTGATTTATTTTCTGTCCGACAACCTGACTATTGCTAGGGGGCCTGTGCATAACTCCCATCAGGGTCTTTTTCCTTTGCGATTCCTCAACTCTACACACACAGGTTCTATGCCATCCGACCAACTTTAATTATACCCCAACTGCTGTAATTAGACAGAAATTCCATCTCCATATCAAAGGCTCATCCCCACTTCAATCAGTTTCCACTGGTGGCAGTTTTCTGCACCAAAAACAGACCCTCTCTATTACCCAGTTCTATGGAAAATTCAGCCCATGGACTATGTATGTTCTGGGACACACTTTAAGGATGATACATGGATCTACAGAGGATAATGATAGGTTGGTATGCCATGAATTAATGAAAACAATGTTTTAGTGTTATGAGAATTTAGGATTTCAGAGAGTGAATGGGCAACCAGTGTTTCATGAGGCCTGATATTTTTTCATTGAAGTTTAGAGAACAATAATTCACGTCCTTATTGAAGATTTGCTTCTTATTCTCACTGTCACATTTACTTTGTTCAGAATTAAAAATTTTGGCAACGTTTTCCAAGTCAATGGAAAATAATAACTGGGCAGTGAAAAATTGCTGCAGATGCAAGTCCATTTTGCATTGCTGGTGTTGACTAGTTTCATCCCATTGTTAATGCCCTTCACTTGGAAAACTTTAAAATGTTCATGCATTTGAATCCTTTGGCTCTCTTTCTGTACCTTGGCTGCTGGAGGGTCAGATTTGTGGCATTCTTCTGCTTTCTTATTTTAGACCTTGATGACCTGGATTTTATTGTAATTGCCTTTAATATTTATCGTGAGTTTTCTCGGAGATGCAGTGGCTCACTATTGTTCTATTACAGAAAACAAGATACAAAAAGCTGTTCAATGTTGTTTGTTTCACTTGATCTTAATTTTGTCACTATATTGAACCATCAAAAATATTTGGCTGATATTGTGTCACTTTTGTTATTGTCATGTTTAAAATGGCAAGATCCTACATGCACTAATTCTGACTTTACAGTTATTAAAATATGCCGTTTACCAAATGTTGCATTGCAAATGCGATCTGGCTTCAAGATCAGATTCCAAACAAACATATTCTCTATATGGAATGTGCAGATGTCCAGCAGCAAAGATTAGAAATAAGAAATCATTCAGTGAGTAAAAAGGTAATTGTTAGCTTTGAATTTGTGAATGGATTTTTTTTGTATGGTGTGAGTGTTCAGGTTGCAGGACCAGAAGTGCATGGGACTTCCACTCATGAGCAGGATGGTTTCTAGACATGCAATCATTATTTATTCCCTGTGATCCAGCAACATCAGTCTGGCTGTGTGAGTGGATACCTTGAGACAAGAGATAGGACCTTCTAATCTCCCTCACCCTCCAAAGATAACAACTACTCAACTGGTACTCCTTCTGTAGCCACCTCTAACCTTCTCTATGAGCCTCAAACCTTGCTCCAGCTCCCTTGCCTTGCCATTATTGACCATTGAGCTACCCACCATCACCATTGCTCAAATCTCGTTCATGTTTCTCCATTACATTTGACCTGCCAACCTTCATCATTGAACCTCCCTTCATCGCCTTTGGCATGTTCTCTATTACCCTTGAATTTCAGGACTTCACCATTGACCTTTCCTCTATAACCCTGTATCTCCCCCACAATCATGCTTGACCTCCCATCTGTAGATGTTGATCTTGCCTGTGTAGTCCAGCTTGCCCCACTATCCCCCCATAAACCCTCATAGGTCAGCTACCCACCTTTCCTCCTTGGGTCAGTAATGCCTCAAACCCTATTGCATTACACCTTCCCAATCTCAAGTTTAAATATCTTCACTGGACCTGGAAAAGACATTTCCCAGACTTGATCATCCGCTTTGAATTGTGTGATAATTATAAGCTTGATTTGACTGATAGATTTATTTAATTTGGATGTTGTTTGGGAATGGAAAGTCTTAAGAATTTCAGAAGTTTCTTGGAATAAGGAGCAATTTCTACACAAAATATGTATGTGTTTAGTAATTCATAAATTTAATTGTCTTAGAGTATCATAGTCCTAGTTATGTGTATTTGTCTTTTTAATTTATTAAGCAGTATATAGTAATTATTACATGACCACTAGGCTGTTTATTCTCACTGGGGTTTCACGTGACTCCTCACACTATTCCAAAAGCAAAACTAAACACCACCATGAACCAATGTTTCAAGTTGAGACACCCTTATGGATAACATCCACATGGTTCGTGACAGAGTCTAGCACATCAATGCAAAAGATATGGCCAAAACATTTGCTATAATCCTCAGTCAGAAGTGTCAAGTGGATGATCCGTCTTGGCCTCCTGTGGGGGATTCCCAGCATCACAGATGTCAATGTCCAGACAATTCAATCCACTCTGTGATATCAAGAAATGGCTAAAAACACTCGATACTGCAAAGGCTATGGGCCCTGACAATATTCTGGCAATAGTACTAAAGACTTCTGCTTCAGAACTTGCTGCTCCTCTAACCAACATGTTCCAGTTCAGGTATAACACTGGCACCTACCTAGCAATATAGAAACTTGCCCAGATATGTCCTGTCTGCAATAAAAAAGGACAAATCCAACTTGGCCAATTACCACTCCATCAGTCTACTCTTGATCATCACAAAATTGATGGAAGGAGTTTTCAACAGTGCTATCAATCAGCACTTGCTTAGCAATAACCCACCCACTTGCACTCAGTTTAGGATCTGTCAGGACCACTTAGCTCCTGACCTCATTATTGCCTTGGTTCAAGTAAGGACCAAAGAGATGAACTTCAGAGCTGAGGTGAGAATGACTGCCTTTAACGTCAAGAATATTTGACTGAATGTGGCATAAAGGAGACCTGGTAAAACTGGAGTCAATGGGAATCGGGGGCAATTTCTCCAATGGTTGGGGTCATAGCTAGCACAAAGGAAAATGGTTGTGGTTGTTGGATGTCTGTCATCTCAGCTCCAGAACATCACTACAGGTTCCTCAGGATAGTGCTCTTGGCCCAACTATCTGCAGTATTTTGCATTAATTTACCAAAACAGATCTTCTGATCAGCATTACAACATTGGCTACACTTCGTAATTGGTTGTCAAATATTTTGAAACGTCCTAAGGTCATGAAAGTTGCTATATAAATAGAAGTATTTCTTGTATTGCTACTCTTCAATTGCATAGAAACATAGAAACTAGAAGCAGGAGTAGGCCGTTCAGCCCTTTGAGGTTACTCCACCATTCGTTTTGATCATGGCTGATCATCAAATTCAATATTCTGATTCCCCCTTCCTCCCATATCCTTTGATCCCTTTAGCCCCAAAGGCTTTATCTAATTTATTCTTGAAATCAGACAACATTATGGCCTCAACTACATTCTGTTCCAGTGAATTCCACACATTCACCACCCCCTAGGTAAAAATGAATTGCTCCTCACCTCAGTTCTAAAAGGTTACTCCTTATCCTCAAACTGTGACCCCTAGTTCTGGACTCATCCGCCACTGGGAACATTCTTTCTGAATCTACGCTGTCTAACCCTGTTAGAATTTTCTAAGTTTCCATGAGATCCCCTCTCACTCTTCTAAACTCCAGTCTTTCCGCATACCACAGACCTGCCATCCCAGGAATCAGCCTAGTAAACCTTTGCCATACTCCCTCTATAGGAAGGATATCCTTCCTCAGATAAGGACACCAAAACTGCATACAATACCGGAGGTGTGGCATCATCAATGTCCTATATAATTGCAGCAAAACATCCCTATCCCTATACTCAAATACTCTTTGGTTAGGAAAGGGAGATTTGTCCATGCCTCCTGAGCATAAGAACATAAGAAGTAGGAGCAGGAGTAGGCCACCTAGCCCTTCAAGCCTGCCCCGCCATTCAATAAGATCATGGCTGATCTGAAGTGGCTCAGTTCCACTTTCCCGCTTTCTCCCCATAACCCTTAATTCCCTTGCCTTCCAAAAACCTATCTACCCGTGACTTAAATATATTTAGCGAGGTAGCCTCCACCACATCAACGGGCAGAGAATTCCAGAGATTCACCACCCTTTGAGTGAAGAAGTTCCTCCTCAACTCCGTTCTAAACTGTCCCCCCTTATCTTGAGGCTGTGCCCTCTAGTCCTACTGTCCTCCCTGAGCAGGAAGAATCTCTCTACCCTTTCCATCCCCTTCATTATCTTATACGTCTCTATAAGACCACCCCTCATCCTTCTAAACTCCAACGAGTACAGACCCAGTCTGTTTAGTCTCTCTTCATTGTCCAACCCCCTCATCTTGGGGGGTTGAACTTGTTCTTTATTTAACTTGTTGACAGCACACGTATAAGCAGGTGTCAGGATGTGAGGACAGGATTAGACTCAGCCAAGACTTTGTTGGATTGAATATATTCACCATTAATGCTCACAGATAAATAGGGACCGCTTGGCCAAGGTATCAGGAAGTCATTGCTACTCCCAACTTTATCCCAGTAAAGTAGTAAATAGTAAGCCTCAATAGACAAGGGCGCAGAGAAATTTGGCAAGTAAATAAAAATTGCTATAGCACATTAAGAGTGTATTCAGCTGGTCATGTCAGTAGCCCTCCAAAGAAGTATTTAATCTGGAGCCACAGCCTTCTCCCGATTAGTTCTTAACATTTCTCCTTTTCAGGTAACAATCCAATACTCTTCTGAATACCTTAATTGAACAGGCCTCTATCACAATCTCACGTAATGTATTCCAGATTCTAACTATTAGCTGATAAAAATGCTTTTTTCTCATGTCTCGGTTGTTTCTTTTGCCAGTTACCTTAAATGTTGTTCAGTCATTCTTGATCATATAGCCAACGGAAAGATTTTTTCCCTGTCTGCTCTGAGAACCCTTATGATTTTGAGTATCTCAATCAAATCTCCTCTCAATCTGCTCTTCTTCAAGGAAAACAGTCCCAACCTCTCTAATCTATCCATATAACTGCATTTCCATGTCCCTGGAACCATTCTTGCAAATCTTTTTCTGAACTATTTCTATTGCCTTCTCATCTTTCCTTAAGCATAGCACCCAAAACTGGACACAGTACTCCAGCTGAGTCCAAACCAGTGTTCCATACAAATTTATCATAACTTCCTTGCTTTTATATTGTACGCACCTGTTAATAAAGACACCTTGAATTAGAGTCTCAAGGGAATCACGGCTGAACTTCTGGGTGACAAGCTTCTTTGTCCTGTGAGTCATCTCAGGGTTGCTCGAAAACACAGTTGAGTTGCACAGAGTGAATATGTGTGTTTGGTGGTACTTAAATACGGCACCAGGACCTTCGACCCCATTAGGTGTTGGCGGGCTGGACAAAGCTGTGCCTGTTCCACCATGTGATTCAGAGACCTGCCTGCCAATGAATAAATAATGAGCTTCCAGGCATTAAATCAGGCATCTAGAGCGGGATTTTACAGCCTTGCTCCGGCGAGATCGTAAATCCCGCCCAAGGCTAACGGAGATTTCCATTCTGGATACCGGTTCCCAGAACAAAACCTTTAGGTGGTAGGTTTTTGGCCCTAGTGTTTGCATCTTTAGTCTCTGGAAGAAAGTATTTTGTGATTTTGGTACTTACTTTCTTTTCAACGTATGCCCAGTGGTATTGTCTTCAATTTACTGCTGAGACCTTCCTGCATCCCTCAAACATTTGTATGAATAATATAGAAAAGTCACATAGTTCCTGAGTTGCTATCATAGTTTTTCCTATTTCACTGATATTTGCAATAGCAGAGCCGTATAGATTACTGTGACTTAAAATACTGAACAATTACTGAAGTGAGATAGCTAATGGTGATACTGATTGAGGTGTGAATCTGTCTTCATTTGCTTTAAGTTGAATTTCCAGTTTGTGTGCTAAAGTGCAAATAGCATCTTTCTTTCAAGAGATATGGAATGGCTTGATAATACAAGCATGAACTCGCCCGTCACTGGGAAGCAAGCTAATTGGGTGACTCTGTAGATTCACTTCTTGCAGTGATTAAACAAGTAGTGATTGCTTTCACCATTTTGTGAATTGACTCTGTTAACCAACTTGTAATAAACTGCAAGTCTCTTAAATGTGAGATAAAGTATGCGATAAAGCATGCAATCTCATACAAAGAGCTTGAAGAATGGGAAAAAGTGGGCTTTTAAAATATCTCACATAAGGTGAATTATTTTGTATTAATCTTTCATGCTGCTTACTTAACTAACTCTCTTCACCTCTGTCAATAAAATTAGTATTAATAGATGGCGCAGTTTGTAATGACGTGCTGTTGCACAGCTGCCTTGTGAAAGGATTGACAGACAATACATTTAATTGCTTGAAAGGTGCCATTACATCATCCATATAGAATAAAGTGAAAGGAATGGTATTTGTTAAAAATGTATATTGTTAGTATTATTTTTTAATACATGTAGAATATCTGTCCTTACAATAATGTGATGAAGGATAAATGAATAAGGTTAGGTTGGCCTAAAAGTTGTCAGGAGCTAGTGTGTGTTTCATACTGATGAATGTTTTTGGGCACATTACTATGTGATCTTAAAAATGCTGATTCTAACAGTATTAAGCCTGTGAGTAATCTTAATGTGCAGCATTCACTGAAATTGCTCTGAGGTTTCTGGCACATTAATACTAATTTTACTGGCAAAGGTGAAGGCAATTGCTTCAACAGTTCTCCACAGCAATATTTCATCTCATTTATGTGTGTCTTTGTAAAACAAAAAGTTCTATTGAGTAATGAGTGACTAATGCAGCTTATGTTCCAGTTCATGTTCAGTAATAAATGACAGTAGAATAATAAATGTCTGGCAGTGAATTACAAGGCAGTAATTTAGTCAGGTAGTTCTGGCAATGTTATCAGCTGTAAGGTCAAAAGTTCATGAAGATGGCATATGCATGAAGGTGAAAATATCATGATAGTGGTCTGATACTCTGAGTGGTAATACAATCTTTATTGATTTCGAGGAACATTGGATTAACAGAAAATAAACATATTTTAGATTATGTATTAATGATGGTTTAGATGTGTAGAGAATTTAAATTACTTTATACAGATGATGTTAAGTCTGATGTGTATGTTAAATTGGAGAATATTACCTTCTGAACTCCAAAGTTGAATTTGAACGTTAAGTAGTCTCACAACACCAGGTTAAAGTCCAACAGGTTTATTTGGTAGCACAAGCTTTCAGATGCTGCTCCTTCCTCACCTGATGAAGGAGCAGTGCTCCGAAAGCTCGTGCTACCAAATAAACTTGTTGGACTTTAATCTGGTATTGTGAGACTTCTTGCTGTGCCCACCCCAGTCCAATGCCAGCATCTCCACCTTTGATATGGAGTATGCAGAGGGACAGAAAGAATGCAATTTCTGAAGCATTGATTATAACCTCTAAAAATCAACACAAGAATTGCAATGTGAGATTAACCTGCTTCCAATGCAAGTGGCAACTTTGTGCTACATGTTAATTTGCACAGCTGCTGTTTGCAGCCAATGCTAAACATGTGGTGTATGGTTGTATGGCTCAGCTCAAATTCATTCACAGTTCACACTACTTAAAGCCAAACTGTACCTCTTAAAGCGGAGGCGCATTCTGACTGGAAAAGGTGCTGCAAGTGTTTGTGGAAGAGAATCTGAGCAGGATTAAGAGTGAATTGATGTTTCCATATGATAGTACTTTTGATATAGAAAAACAATTAATCTGTTTGAAAAAAAGTTCTCAATCATGTTAAAATAAAAATAAAATCACTCTACCATTTGAGTCCTCATATCTTGTTCCTTAAAGTGATGTTTATTTTGGAATAGATAAAAAGTAAACATAAAATTACAAAATAATTGTAAACGTATTTTTAAATGTACAGTTTACATATACTGAATCTGCATCACAAAGCTTGATCACCTATCCTCTTATTAGCAGTAAGTTTAGTACATGTTCACAGTTCTTTAGTTTGCAGTTTTCACATTCCTTGTGCAGACGACTCATTGCTGTTATAACCAGAACACAGGACAATCTACATATTCCTATCCTCACAGCTATGAAATAAAATTTAATTGTATTGAAGGGTTAATTTGTTTAAACCAAATATTTGCTGTGAGCTCACTAATTCCAAATATATTCAAATTATGGAATATTAATTGCATTCAAATTAAGAATAAAATAAACATAACCTACCTCATGGGATTTGTTTTCCAGAAAAGTTATGGGGCCCCAGGAAGCTGAAAAGTTTAAACCTCTCATGCGTGTCATGGCAACTAAATTCCAGCTATGCTAAATAAACTGTGCATAGCTTAGAGGAGGTGAAACCATAGGCTGTCAATCAGGACTAGAGGCTGTCTGCATTGCAGTCAGGATCAAAGGGGTACTTGAGGTGCAGTCAGCAGTGAAGGGAGATCAAAATAAACACAAGTGTTTGGGGGTAGACATCCACTGATTAGACAGCTGAATCTTTTACGAGGTACTGCACATTGAACTTATTACAGATCAAACGCGACAAGTGCAATGGAAAGGTTTTCAATGATTTCTGCTTGCTGGGAAGACTCAGCAATAGTAAGTCAAAGCTGTACGCATACACTGGGGCTGAGTGCACAGCTGTACAGTCTGGAACTACTGCCTCCATCCCCCAAACCAGATCTCTTCTCTGTCAGAAGACTTCAAAGGGGTTTGATTTCACCTGCAGTTTCTGAGAGAAAGAAAGGAAAATCTATGCTGCAGAATGGACTACTTCAGTTATTTAAAATTCTGCCAGATGACTGGAGGACATGATGGTTAAAGTTACCAGACCACCTCAGAATTTGCACAGTTGACAGGAATGCTGATATTGATCACAGGGCAGTCTGAACTCACCATGCCAGAGTGATAGAACTTAGAACATAGAAAAAGTACAGCACAATCAGGCCCTTCGGCCCACAAGTTGTGACGATGATATCCATACAAATAACAGCACAGCAGAGGAAACAGGCCCTTCAGCCCTACAAACCCGCGCCGCCCATTTTAACACTCAGTGAGTGCCTTATTCAAGTATTTCATCAATTGTCAACGTTTTTGTTTACCTCTACTGGAGCTCCACAATAAAGGGAATTATATGTATGCCAGATTAAGGGAGATCCAATTCAGGGACAATTTACTGACACCAATCAGCCTGAAAAGCACCTCTTTGGGATGTGGGAGGAAACTGGAGCACCCGGAGAAAACCCACGCCAGCACGGGGAGAATGTGCAAATTCCCACAGACATTTATCCAAGCCGGAGATCCGACCTGGGTCCCTGTAACTTTACAGCAGACAGTGATAGTCACTGAGCTGATGTGCTGTCCGTCAATTGGTCCAGATTAAGCGTACGCTAACGGACATGAAGCACTAGGCAACTCTCGAAGCAACATCCAAGAGCAACCCTCGCATGACCCACCACGTGTATGCACCTTGTTGGCCAAAAAAGCGGACCAAATCACCTGTGGATGTAGATACCTGCTAGGCTTACCCATATCCCTCAATTCTATTAAGTCCCATGTACTCATCGAGAACTCTCTTGAAAGACCCTATCGAATTTGCGTCCATCACCACCGACAGCAGCCGATTCCACGTACCCACCACTCTCTGAGTGAAAAACGTAGCCCTGATATCTCCTCTGTACCTACTTCCCAGCACCTTAAACCTGTGTCCTCTTGTAGCACCCATTCCAGCCCTTGGAAAAAGCCTCTGAGAATCCACCCGATCTATACCTCTCAACATTTTATACACTTCTATCAAGTCACCTCTCATCCTTCGTCTCTCTAAGGAGAAAAGACCGAGCTCCCTCAACCTATCCTCGTAAGGCATGCCACCCAATCCAGGCAACATCCTTGTAAATCTCCTCTGCACCCTTTCAATAGCTTCCACATTCTTCCTGTAATGAGGTGAGCACGGTATTCCAACAGAGGTCTGACTAGGGTCTTATAAAGCTGCAACATTATCTCCCGACTCCTAAACTCAATCCCTCGATTGATAAAGGCCAGTACCCCATACGCCTTCTTAACCACATCATCTACACTGCGAAGAGTCTTACCCTTGATATTATACTCCTTCATCCCATTTGACCTGCCAAAATGGACCACTACACATTTATCCGGGTTGAAGTCCATCTGCCACTTCTCCGCCCAACCTCGCATCCTATCTATATCATGCTGCAACTTCTGATATCCGTCCAAACTATCCACAACACCACCAACCTTCGTGTCATCAGTAAACTTACCAAACCATCCCTCCACTTCCTCATCCAGGTCATTTATGAAAATTATAAACAGCAAGGGTCCCAGAACAGATCTTAAGATCTGCAAGCTTCTCTGAGTGGAGGCCTGTGACTAGTGGTGTGCCGCAGGGATCGGTGTTGGGTCCATTGTTGTTTGTCATCTATATCAATGATCTGGATGATAATGTGGTAAGTTGGATCAGCAAATTTGCTGATGATACAGAGATTGGAGGTGTAGTGGACAGTGAGGAAGGTTTTCAAAGCTTGCAGAGGGATTTGGACCAACTAGAAAAATGGGCTGAAAAATGGCAAATGGAATTTAACACAGACAAGTGTGAGGTATTGCACTTTGGAAGGACAAACCAAAATAGAACGTACCGGGTAAATGGTAGGACTCTGAAGAGTGCAGATGAACAGAGGGATCTGGGAATACAGGTACAGAATTCCCTAAAAGTGATGTCACAGATGGATAGAGTCATAAAGAGTGCTTTTGGTACATTGGCCTTTATAAATCGGAGTTTCGATAATAGAAGTTGGAGTGTAATGGTAAGGTTGTAAAAGGCATTGGTGAGGCCGAATTGAGAGTATTGTGTACAGTTTTGATCACCTAGTTACAGGAAGGATGTAAATACAAAGAACAACACAACACAGCACGGGAAACAGGCCCTTCGGCGCAACGAGCCCACGCTGCCATTTCAACAGTGAGTCCCCTCTTCCACCCATGACCCTTGTCAGCGCTTATGGCACTCCACATTGGAAACCAGATTGAGGGGAGACTAATTTAGGACAATTTTTTACATCAATCAGCCTAAGAGCACATCTTTGGGGTGTGGGAAGAAACCAGAGCACCCGGAGAAAACCCACGCAAGCACAAGGAGAATGCGCAAACTCCCACAGACACTGGCCCAAATCCATGTAGCTGCACAGCAAACAGTGATAGTCACTGAGCTGTCGTGTTGCCCATCAGTTGGTCCAGTTTAAGCATACACTAACGACGTGAAGCACTAGGCTACTCTCAAAACATCCAAGAGCAGCCCTCGCACGACCCACTGTGTGTATGCCCCTTGTTGGACAACAAGGCAGACTGACTTTAGGACTTTGAATAGTGTGGATGAACAGAGGGATCTAGGTGTGTGTGTACATAGATCCCTGAAAGTTGGGAATCAAGTAGATAAGGTTGTTAAGAAGGCGTACGGTGTCTTGGCGTTTATTGGTAGGGGGATTGAATTTAGGAGTCGCAGTGTAATGTTGCAACTGTACACTACTCTAGTGCGGCCGCACTTGGAGTACTGTGTGCAGTTCTGGTCCCCGCATTACAAGAAGGACGTGGAGGCGTTGGAGAGGGTGCAGAGGAGGTTTACTAGGATGTTGCCTGGTATGGTGGGGAGGTCCTATGAGGAGAGACTGAGGGATTTAGGGTTGTTTTCGTTGGAAAGAAGGCGGCTAAGAGGGGATCTTATTGAAACATATAAGATGATTAGAGGTTTAGATAGGGTGGATAGTGATAGCCTTTTTCCTCGGATGGAGAAAGCTAGCACGAGGGGGCATGGCTTTAAATTAAGGGGGGGTAGCTACAGGACGGATGTCAGGGGTAGGTTCTTTACCCAGCGGGTGGTGAGGGATTGGAATGCCCTGCCTGCTGCAGTTGTAAATGCGTCTAGTTTGGGGGCGTTTAAGAGATCTCTGGATAGGTTTATGGACGAAAAGGGATTGGTATAGGCTAGTGGGTCATTGTTTTTGTAACTGGTCGGCGCAACATCGTGGGCCGAAGGGCCTGTTCTGCGCTGTAATGTTCTATGTTCTATGTTCTATGTTCTATGAAGCACCTGTGGATTAAAAGAGAAAAACATCAATAACAAACACATCTTATGCAAACATTCAAGGGAATCCCCAGAAGCTCAAAAGTAGAACAAGTGAGCCAGAAAATATGTTGAAAGGCCCATAGGAATCAATAGATTCCCAGGGACGTCCCAAGGCTCTTGATCCTTATTTAAAACAGTCTCCTATATCCCTCCATCTCTATTCCGCTCATGTGCCTATCTAAGTATCCCTTAAACACTCCAGCGTGCCTGCCTCCACCACCTTACTTGGCAGTGCATTCCATACCCCCACAACCCTCTGTGTAAAAAACCTCCGGCTAACATCCAAATTATACCTCGCACCCCCCCCCCCCCCCCCCCAAGCCCGGGGCCCCTCGTAATATTTGTTTCCAATCTAGGAAAAAGCTAACCACTGTTTATCTATACCCTTCATAATCTTATACACCTCTATTAGATCTCCCCTCATTCTCTGTCTTTGTAAGGAAAACAGCCCCAGTTTGCCCAATCTTTCCTCATAATCCAGTCCTTCCATACCAGGCAGCATCCTGGTAAACCTCCTCTGCACTTTCCAGGGTCTCCATGTCCTTCCGCTAGTAAGGCGACCAGAACTGGACGCAGTACTCCAAATTCAGTCTAACCAACGTTCTATACAACTGCAACATTAGCCACCAGCTCTTGTACTCTATACCCCTTCCTATAAAGGCTAGCATACTTTCTTCGCAACCTTCTCCACCTGTACTGCCACCTTCAAAGACTTGTGCACTTGCACCCCCAGGTCCCTCTGCGTTTCTACACTCTTAATAGGTCTACCCTTTATCATATAACTCCCCCCTACATTATTTCTTCCAAAATGCATCACCTCGCATTTATCAGGATTAAATTCCATCTGCCATTTTTCTGCCCAATATTACCAGCCTATCTATATCCTGCTGTATTGCCTGACACTGCTCCTCACTGTCTGCCAGTTCAGCCATCTTAGTGTCATCTGCAAACTTGCTGATCACACCACGTACTCCCTCTTCCAAGTCATTTATGTATTTTACAAATAGAAGAGGTCCCAGTACTGAGCCCTGCGGCACACCACTAGTAACAGACCTCCAGCTAGAAAAAGACCCTTCCACTACTACTCTCTGTCTCCTATTACCAAGCCAGTTATCAATCCATCTAGTTATCTGTCCTTGTATTCCATGAGCCTTAACCTTTTCAACCAACCTACCATGAGGGACTTTGTCAAATGCCTTACTGAAATCCATATATACATCAACGGCTCGTCCTTCGTTGACCGTTTTTGTCACCTCCTCAAAAAATTCTACCGGATTCGTAAGGCATGACCGCCCCTTAACAAAACCATGCTGCGTATCCCTAATCAGATCGCAACACTTTAAATGCGTATACATCCTATCTCTAAGAATCCTCTCCAACAACTTCCCTACCACTGACGTCAAACTCACCGGCCTATAATTACCAGGGTTATCCCTACTACCCTTTTTAAACAATGGAACCACGTTTGCTATTCTCCAGTCCTCTGGGTTGAAAGAGTGCAGAGAAGGTTCACAAGGATGTTGCTGGGACTTGAGGAGCTGAGTTACAGAGAGAGAGACTTTATTCCCTGGAGCGTAGAAGAATGAGGGGAGGTTTGATAGAGGTTTATAAGATTTTGATGGGTATAGATAGAGTGAATGCAAGCAGGCTTTTTCCACTGAGGCTAGAGGAGAAAAAAAACAGAGGGCGTAGGTTAAGGGTGAAAGGAGAAAAGTTTAAAGGGAATATTAGGGTGGGCTTCTTCACGCAGAGAGTGGTGGGAGTGTGGAATGAGCTGCCGGATAAAGTGGTAAATGCGGGGTCACTTTAAACATTTAAGAAAAACTTGGACAGGTTCATGGATGAGAGGGGTGTGGAGGGATATGGTCAAAGTGCAGGTCAGTGGGATTAGGCAAAAAGTGGTTCGGCACAGACAAGAAGGGCCAAAAGGCCTGTTTCTGAGCTGTAATTTTCTATGGTTCTATGGACAAAAGAGGCAGTCCAGTCACAACACCCCCATCCCGGGGGAGAGTGGCAAAGTCAAATGGGCTTACCCCCATGAGTGGGTGAGGGGGAGAATGCCCCTCTCTGGTGAGGGTTTGGTGGTGCTTCCGTGGTCATTGATGGAAATGGGGAGGGGGGGACACCATTTCATTCTTTATGGGGAGGAGAGCCTATCTCTCAGTGTGGAGATTGGTGAGCCATTTAAGAATGATGGCCCAGTCTCAGAACAGCAAGGTTGGCCAGGAGGTTGCTCAAAATGATCTTTCTAGCAACTTTCAGGAGGGTAAATCCCACATGAAAGACACTGCCAACACCAGTGGGATACATTCCAATTTCCCCACCAGCATGGACATATAGCCTCAAAATGGGAGAATTCTGTCCTTTATCGAACAGGCCATAAAAAAAAATCAATCAACTAATCACCCAAGTGTATTCATCAATGCCTGTTTTACATGTGGCTAACGTAATGCACCTACACGGTGCTACCTCCAATCACTGCAACGAGGTTCTTGCAAAGCTGCTGACTTTCAGTGAAGTGACTATAGATGGCCTTGCAGGACTACTCATGCATTTCTTGGATGTACAGTGCTGCACCTCCATATGGACGATCTGTCTGACAGGCAGCAGCAAGAAATAACACTGGTGAGGGAATAAATACCAAAATTGGTGCAAAAGTACAGCAGGTTCCTGCTCCTTGGAGCTACTGTCACTCCTCCAAGGTGGCAATGCTAGTAGTCTGTTGGACAACAGATTGCTGGACTACTGAGAAAGTCTGCAAACCCCTTTTAGTGTTGGTATCGCTGGCATGATGGCAGCATTCTGATTGTCCTTGGCAGCAAACTGAGCTTGCATAACTTCAGTCTGAACTTCAATGACTGCACTTCTTAGGACACTGCATCTTGGTCCTCGGGCCTGTACTCATGGCATTGTCATCATCAATTCCTGCTCCCATTGCCTTCGCTGTGTCAGTACGGAGAGCCTCTGATCTCCTCTGTATGGAGGGCTTTTACTTCATGTCCACAGCCAAATGCTGCATTGGAGAATCTTGGACCTCACTCTGCCACATCTTGTGTCTTTCCTAGTTCAATCTCACTAGAATGACTTCCAGAACCTGCCCCAGTCAAAATGCACCTCCCCTTTATGAGATGCAGGCTGGTGCTAACTATTACAGACTAGCTTGACTTTGTGACAACTCTCATGATGCGCTCAACAGTGCATTTTACACTGGCTGTAAGTTGCAGTAAAGTAAAAGAATAAGAGTAAAAGGTTTGTGTGTAACCTGTAACAGAGTGAACAAGTGTGAGTTAATCATATACCAAAATTCCTGCTCCTGTTTTTGCAGCCTATCCAATTTTGCCCCAATATTGGTTAAATTATTAACCCTTTTGCTCAGGTTACTAATCTCTACATAAATGTTTTCCTCATTTAAAAAAAATATTTAATTTTACTCTGTTGGAATGGCAGGCATTTTTGGTGCAATGATTACTAAAACCTGTTAGTAAAAGAAAACACAATCATTAAAATAAAATGTAATTTAAGCAGCTGTCAAATATACCCACTCTATATTAGGCTGATGATTATTTCCAGAAACTTCCTATTGTAGCCAGAAAGTGAATCTATTTACCAGCCATCTTGGAATCGAAAGGAAACACCCGTTGTGCTTCAGACTGTATTAGTGAGGGCTACAGTTGTTCAAAGTTGTCTTATGAATTCTATTTGCTAACAAAGCTGCTGAAGAGAAACAAGCAGGGCCCTTCACTGTCTAGATTATTTTTCCTATAAGCCTTCAGCACAGGAAATAGAAAACAGCTAATGGTTTGTGGGGCATGTGGAATTGGTTTAAGTAAAGCCGAACTCTGATCCCACTGATCGCCTCCTCTTTCCTGTGCTACTTTGTCTATGGTTTGTGCAGAAAATGTCAACAAATTTCTCCTGCGTTCTGCTGAAATTTTGAATAACTTTACACAGGCCTAATTCAAAACAGATGCACTTGTAAGAAGAATGCAGGCTTGTCTTGTATTTCTAATACACTTGTAAAAAGAAACAGCCTCAGGTTCCTACAATGTGGTTTCCTATTTATCTTTGAATATTGTCAGTTTGAACATTTTCTCAAAGATTCACCACAAAGATTATAGAAAGTGAAAATAAGCACCAGAGCTTGCTAATGTTTTCCCATGAATATTTATTCCGCAGATGAGTGCCGTATTCTGCAATATTCTACCCTCAGTGCTAGAGGAGAGCAAGACCACAAAAGTAGCTTACATTTTTATTGGCAATGTTTGAATTAGTGGAAGAGTTTTCATACTTAATTTTTAGCCATCATTACAACAGCAACTATAGTGTATTGTAAATGAATTTCCTTCCTTATTAAGAGCAAGGACCATATTAGTTATTAAAGCATTAAAGGAAGCTGTATTATTTATGCATTTTAAGTTGATGCAACATTACTTTTGTAATTTCAGTAATTGCCAATATGTACAACTGCAACAAAGTAAATCATTTCATCAGTAATTGATGATCTAAAGTATACCAGTTGCCATTTGAGTAAAATTTCTCTTCATTGAAAATCGGGGATTGACTATGTTCTGTCGAGTTAATCAATCACTAACAAAGTCAACTTTTCTGAAATCAGATCTTTCAAGCCACTTATTTCCCATGATTTCATTAGTAAGTAATTCATTAAGCAATGCTCCCCGTTTTACGGGAAAAGAAATGTCAGCCCTATATTGTTTCTTAACCAGTGCATCTTGTTATTTTTGTAACTTTGTTTTCACTGTAATGACTTAGGCATTAGAATTACACTGATACAGGTTTCATCTCTTCCAACAAAATCATTTAAAACTCAAACTTAATCAGGTTAAGAAAGAAAGTAAGGTTCAAATTGGTGCTCCTAATTTATGTAAAGGCTCTGAATAGCAAAAGTAAAGTAAAACTTGCTATTTTACTGAAGGCAAGACAGACAAAAGCAGATACAGGGTTGCAATGATTTACAAAAGGACTTAAATCAATTGTGCAACTTGAGGGTGTAGGGGGACAGGGCACAGATAACAATTAATGTTCACATTGCAGTATGTAAAGTAGTGCACATTGGTCAAAAGGCATGTGTCCTAATTATATAATGAATGAAATTTAATTAGCAGAAGGAGACTTAAAAAGTAATTGGAATTAACAGAAAAAAGTCAATTTCAGGACATTGGTTTCTGATTGTTATTTCATTTAAAGGTAGAGATTAGTATTAGCATTAAAGATAATTGAAAAATTTATCCTTCAAACTCCATGTTAATACAATGAAGGTATGTATGCTTAGAACAATAGAGTGTAATCTTTAAGATGCATTGATTAATCTGCACTTGGAAGTTTTGGTTTGATTCAGTTAGGGACAGGCATAACTAAGGTACAATATAATGAAAGAAATATAACAAAGATAAAAAAATTGGATGCTATTTTACCCATTTTCGAGCACCAAAGTAAAAAACAATATTGTGAGGCTATGCCCCATGCTTCAACAAAGCCTAAAATACTTCCAAACCTATTTTGACTAGATAATGTTCAGGTATTCTTCAAGGCTTTGGATTGTTGCATATGGGAATGAAGGGACTAATACCTGCTTCTGTATCACTTTCCTTAGTCCTTAGTTCCTTAATACCTACTTCTGTATCCCTTTCCTTTCAGAAGGTTAGAGTGCATGGAGTTGGGGGTAAGGTGTTAGCGTGGATAGAGGATTGGTTGTCTAATAGGAGGCAGACGGTTGGTATCAATGGGTGCTATTCTGTTTGGTGGTTGGTGACTAGTGGAGTGCCGCAGGGATCGGTGCTGGGGCCTTAGCTATTTACCATTTATATAGATGATCTGGAGGAGGGGGCTGAGTGTTGGGTGACGAAATTTGCTGGTGACACGAAGATGAGTGGAAAAGCAAATTGCGCGGAGAGTGTGGAAAGTCTGCAGAGGGATCTGGATAGGCTGAGCAAATGGGCAAGGACCTGGCAGATGGAGTATAATGTCAGCAAGTGTGAGGTTATCCACTTTGGCAGAAATAATAGTAGGAGGGATTACTATTTAAAGGGCGAAAAGCTGCAGCATGCTACGGTGCAGAGGGACCTGGGGGTCCTTGTGCATGAGTTGCAAAAACGCAGTCTGCAGGTGCAGCAGGTGATCAAGAAGGCAAATGGTATGCTGGCTTTTATAGCGAGGGGTACAGAATATAAAAGCAGGGAGGTCTTGCTGCAACTGTACAGGGCACTGGTGAGGCCGCAGCTGGAGTACTGTGTGCAGTTTTGGTCACCGCACTTGCGCAAGGATATTTTGGCCTTGGAGGGAGTGCAGAGGAGGTTCACTAAGCTGATACCGGAGATGAGGGGGTTGGCCTATGAAGAGAGACTAAATAGACTGGGTCTGTACTCGTTGGAGTTTAGAAGGATAAGGGGGGTTCTTATAGAAACGTATAAGATAATGAAAGGGATGGATAGGGTAGAGGTAGAGAGATTCTTCCCACTTAGAAAGGATAGCAGGACTAGATGGCACAGCCTCAAGATAAGGGGGGACAGTTTAGATCGGAGTTGAGGAGGAACTTCTTCACTCAAAGAGTGGTGAATCTCTGGAATTCTCTGCTCGTTGAAGTGGTGGAGGTTACCCCGCTAAATATATTTAAGTCACGGGTAGTTAGGTTTTTTGACAGACAAGGGAATTAAGGGTTATGGGGAGAAAGCGGGGAAGTGGAACTGGTCCACTTCAGATCAGCCATGATCTTATTGAATGGCGGGGCAGGCTCGAAGGGCTAGATGGCCTACTCCTGCTCCTATTTCTTATGTTCTTATGTTCTTAGTCAGTACTGAGAGGGTCATGCACCAAGCATGCTCCATGCAGGTTTTTCTGCGGCCATCAGCAAAGTGGCACATTTATTTGCACTTACCTTCAACTGGAGCACGGAGGACCAGAAAACTCTCAGTCCCCAGAGTTTACCCGAAGGCCACTGCCAATGAGGCAACCAGACCAACAGAGACAGCCTTAGAAAGCACAACAGGTGCTCACAGTTGACTGGGAAACATGTTGATGAAACGTGATGCATTATTTTAAGGAACCTTGAGTCTCCAGCTTCTGTCTGCGTTCCTATTATCAGATCTGGAAAGAAACTTGATTTAATCTCTAAAATATTAACCTCAAATTAAACCACAAGTGGGTGCAGCAGACAAAAATTCATGAAAAATAAATTTAAAACAGATATTGATAGAAATTATTTGCTCAAGTAATGATAAAAGTTTTGAAAAATCTGTGCAGTTGAAGCAAAAGCATTAGGGGCATCAGAGAGCAGACAGCTGCTGTAATGGAAGAATGGGCAAGAGAAGGACTTTGATGAGCTGAACCTTTTGAACCTTTTTCCTATCCTTGGTTTTTCTTATGTTCTAGATTACATCATTTAACACCATTTTAATTAGATTTTCAAACAGTGGTATGTTTTTCATGAAAAAAGGAGATTAGTGAGGGCATTGGGGTAAGAACCTTGAAATTTTATTAGCTTTTTACTATACTAAACCCACAAAAATGAAGATTTACAGTCTGCATCACATTTTACCGTGCATGGGAGGGTGGATAATAATTCAAATGGACCAGCAATCTTTGCCTGCAATTTTGTCAGTTTTTGCAGAACTAAGTGGAATCAAATGATGCAAAAATGACTGCTTTGCAGTAGTTCCAGCACCAATAGACCAAAAATGAATTTAACAGCCAATTGTCAAGCTCTTTTAATAGTTGGCACTCTGCCTCATTCATTTTTGTATTTAAGTAACAAAAGGGAAATGTTAACAAAAGGGAGATCTTAACAGATGTAATACACACCAGATTAAAAAAGCAAGCCATATTTCAGATTCTCCTATCAACTCTAGTAACATGAATTTGTTTTTGCATTGGAGGATTTCATTGTGTTTGATATCACAAATAGCGAATTTTATTAACATGTTGGGTGGAATTTTCTAGTCCCCACCACTCCCCCCCCCCCCCCACCCCCCATCCCCCATGGTGGATATAATGGCACGCAGGAGTGGGGGAGCAGACAACATTGTGGGAGCTGAAATATTGGTTTCCCACAGAGGTGGAAGCAGCTTACTGATGAGTTTGCCCTGTTGTCTTGGATGACCATGGCAGCCATATCTGAAGACCTGATGCCTGGACTACATTTGGTATTCACTGAGTTTGTAGAGGGTGCAGGTTAATGCTGTTCGGGTGCAATTCCTTTCTCCTCAATGTCCTCGGTCCTCTGTAGGCTAGAGGAACTGTTGGACACAGTCTTCTCTTGCTCACTTGCTCTCTTCCTGCTGGCACCTGTAACTAAAAGAACAGAAAGTGAGTGTTTGTATGAGTTGCCTCCAACATGGAGGAACGCATAACCCATGAGCTTCGAGGTGAATACATTATGCATGGCTCCTTACTGGATTGAGGCTGCTTGCTGACCTCTCCATCTGCTGCTCCCTGCCAGCTGGATTCCCTGCTGCTCGAACTCAGTAAGGTGCTTGAGATCAGTTGGGCCTCTCCCATCTTCTCTGTCTCTCTCCTGCCTCAACGTTTCCTGTGCAAAGAGAAAAGATGGAGTTGAAAACAGTCGGGTTTCATCCATCTTTCTCGTGTTTCCAATCTTACAAATAACCCATTGGATTGTGTACCATTTGATTGTTTGTCCACAAGTGTTCTGGGATATCACTCTCTAGAGAGGAGAGACCATGCAGATAGGATAAGGCTCACAGAAGCATTTCATTCACAATGTTTGCTTGTTCTCTCAATACTTAATTCCCTCAACCCTCATTTCTTCCCAGGCAGCATGTGAGCAGTCATTGTGACAGGTTGCATCTCCATCTGCAGGCTAAATGGCCTGTACTGGAGCTATGAGGGATAAATTTATCAGATTGAGTAGCTCTTTTATGTATATGTTGCAAGGAAGGTGCCACAAGAACCATGTCCAGCTCCCTCTTGAACATATCTAACAAAATAGAGACTCTGGGCACTGACTTACATGCAGACTTCCTCCCATGTAGGGCTGGTCTGATGGCCCAGCCTCCTCATTCTATCCTTCAAGTAGATGAGGCCCCTCCTGGCCTCCCCTGCCTTGGGCAACATTTTCAGATATGCGTCACTGAATCTGGGGGCTGGAGCTCTCTGTGATGGGCAAGCCATATCCTCCTTCAACAGTTGAAGTCTGGGCACCTTTTAAACATGGTGCTCCAATACGATGGCAGGGAAAGCACCATGAAACCCACTCCACTGCATGGGAAACCCAAGACAGTATGAAATAAGCAGTTTTTCTTTGACAATTGACTTTGCTATGGTGGTTAACATTCTGTTATATTTGATGACCAAATGTCCAATCAAAAATGTTGTTTATTTTCAAACTGTATTCCTTAAAAATCAAAATAACCACAAGCATTTTTGTATTGTAGTATGTGTCACATCCCAATATAATAAAGTGCATGATTTAACATATCCTTTTCTGTTAGGACACTGAAAAAAAAAGCCTGTTGGATAAATTGAATGCCCTCCAGGAAGTGGGTGTAGCTATCCAGAATGGCCTGGATGAAGTCGCCTGCCTTTATGAAAGAATAAAAAAGTGAGTCCTGCTGCCCTATTTGTCTGTTTCTGTGATTGTCCTCACATTTCTTCCTGAGAAAAGTGCAAATTGCTACATGTTTGGTCGGAAGCACCAGTTGAGAATGATGAATGATCAGGTTGTGTCATCAGTTGCCTTTCCACACACCAGCCTTTACAATGAAGACTTGCAGTTCTCATTCTTGTATAATTCATCTTTCCTATAAATGGCTTCTGGCTTTCGAAATAGAGAATGGAATTTGTCCTTTATCTTAGAGGTAGAGGATTTTTTTTTAAAGAAATTTGGAAAAAGACAAAGAACAGTACAATAATAATACAGTAATTGTTAGCAGGACATGAACAAAATTAATTTGCTGTCAAGTTTATAAAAAAGAATGCATAAGGCTTACTAGAACTGTCATAACAAAAGACTTATAGCAAAGGTTTATAGAATTTGAAATAGTTTAACTGTTTTATTTTTTCAATTTATTCAGAGTGCTTTTGAATATTTTATGTCTACTAAAAAGGCTTTACTTCATTTATCTAAAGTTGTTTCTTTTGGCAATTTTGCTGATATAACCAAATTAAATAAGTAGAATGCTATAAGAGAAAAATATTATAATTATAACTGTTTTGCATAATGAAAATGTATCTGTGCAATTATACTTAGAACGGATAATGATGACAAAGCAAGTTTCCAAAATATATTGGGCAGAATTTGCTGAAAATATAATGTTTCTGACACAGTTATTAATGTGTGTGTGAGCCAGCAACTTGTGGCAAGGAAAAGACACCACATGAAATATGAATTGCCTAGGTTGCTGGCCAATCTGCTTTGCTCCAATGTTTTGCTTCACAAAAATGGTGTCTCCCCCTTAACCTCCAAGTGAGTTTCATTAAGTTGCTGCATTTGCCCATTATTTATTCCTTAAATTCACCATGGAAAGTTAAGTATACTTACCTGGCAGGGATGAATCATAATCACCTACAGGAGTGCATTTTTGGATAAGAGTGTCAGATCAGTCTCAAGATCAGGTGCACTATCTTTTCTTGTCACCTTGGACTCTCGTATGTCTGTCTTGTGGGGACTATGAATTGGGTTCAATTTGAATTGTTTTTTGGAGCTAGCAAGGAAATGGATTAAGAGTTTGCCCAGTACACTCAGCACATTGGTTTTGTAACTTTAAGAATGAGTGATTTTTTTTAAACTTAAGTATATAATTAACAACATAATTACCCTTTAAGATTTAATGGTTATTAATGACTACCTGTCAATTACAGCATGGCAGCACAGTGGTTAGCTCTGCTGCCTCACAGTGTCAGCGACTCAGGTTCAATTTTGGCCTTGGGTGACTGCCTGTGTGGCGGAAGAAGACTGAGGAGAATGTGCAAACTTCAGCCTCTCTGTACCCAATTTGACATTGCATTCACCCACTTTAATTCACCCTCTTTCTCTGTACTTCCCCTCTTTATTTCTCAATACCTTAATCTCATTGAGTTAGGTGGTACAATATTTATTATATTGGTCATCAGCTTCTCAAATGCTCAGTTTCTTTGCCTTTATAGTTTCACACTTCCAGAAATTTTGTGGGTGTTTTGTAATGTTAACCTTACAGGAACATGGCTTAATGAACAATACCCTACACCAGTAAAGTGTGGGCTATGCTGTCCCATATGTTCTACCTGTAATTTAGAAGAAAGAATACAGTAAGTCATACAAATATCTACTGTACAAAAACAGAAAGTACTGGAAAATCTCAATGGGTCTGACAGCATTTGTGGGGAGAGAATAGAGCCAACATTTCAAGTCTCCATGACCCTTCATCAAAGATTCTGGCATCTGCAGTATTTTGCTTTTATCCAAATATCTATTATATCTTGCAGTTGCATTAGATACCTTTTTGTGTGAATGCCCAAAATAACTACCATTGGATGGATATATTGGGGGGCAAGATTTTCCCTATGGGCTTCTGAACTCTGCTGTCAGACATAAATGGGGATTAAAAGCCTGCATGTGGAGGAAATGGTCGCGGAATTTTCCCCCAAGTTGAACACTAATGGCCAGAGTGATCGGTGGGGGGTGGGGGGCGGTTGCGGTGGCGTGGTTGTTGGGTCATGATTGGGAAAGCTTGCCATCTGATTGAGGATAGTGGGCTCCATTGGCTGAAACGCCAATCCAAGGTTTTTTGACTTGAAAACAGCAACAGGGTGCCATAGAAGATAGGTGAAAATTCTGAAGTGCCCTTTTTCCAACTTTACTAAATAAAAAATGCAGCTAGGTTAACACTGTTGAGAGGGTTGAGGGTGGGGAGAGCAGAATCCCATTACATGGCAACTTGCAGCTGCTGCTGCATTCAGGCAAGCAGGGAGGGCTATAAGATGCACCTAGAGCTCTGAAGACCTCCCTCTCCTCCAATTAGGAAACCGTCTTCGGGCAACTAAACCACCACCTTGGGAATGGAAAACATTGTGCAGAAAAACACCTTTGAGTATGTCCATCAGACAGTGGTCTGCACGTGAGGTCCTCCAGGCTCTACAGGAGAAAGAACTAATGGATCTGAGCAGAAGTTATTTGACAGTATGTCTCATCACCAGAGCTTTCAAGCAAGAACCAATCCATAGATTGGCTGGTGATGAGAAGGTCATTCCTCATCAGATACTTTGTGTGCGGCCAATGTCTCGGAAATGGCTGCGATGGGAAGGAGGCCATTGCACAGCTCCTTTTGGAGCGTGAATTTGCAAAGAAGGTCTGGAATTAGATGTAGCTGTTTTTGTCGAGATTCATGCCAAGAAGCACCGTGACACAAGTCTCTGCGCTCTATGGGTTGTTCCCAGGGATGCACACCGAGTCAAACATCAACTGCTGCTGGAGAATCATCAACTTGGTGAAAGATGCTCTTTGGTCTGCACAAAACATGCCAGCAGCAGCACCTCCTTACTACGTTGTCCATTTGGAAGGGACATAGGACTACTACTCTCACATTCCACAGCGCTTTGGCACAGGGTGAGCATGCTGGTTCCCCCAAGTTTGATGGCATGAACAGACACTGTGGAGACTCTGTGGGTGAACAAAGTCACATTTAATGCAAAACATTGAATACAGTGGTGACCTTTCTTACTAATGCCAATATTCGCCTGTGCCCACCACCTGTCCAGGATTTCTTAATCTCCTTCATCCTCATGCTATGTCTAGATTTATCCCCAGTTGATGGTCAGGTGGCCTGCGAACTTCCACACTCTGTTACCTGAGATTACCTTGGCAGGCATTTCCTGGGGGAATGGGATCTGTAGGTCTGCTTTTCACCAGCACAAATGTTTAACTGCTGCCCTCCCTTGGTATCAGGGGCTAGAGATGTGTGACTCACAGGGTTAAGGGTGTCTGAGGGGCTGGAACCACCCAAGATGGAGGACCTTGGGCTATATCCCTGCCGATCCTCTTCCCTTTGGCGGAAGGCCTCTATGCTCCTCCATGGGATTGAGGGTCAGCTGGAGTGAGATCCAGAAACAATGCCATCCTCTGGTGCTGTCAGGAGTGGATTCCCACCAGTATCTACACCATGCAGTCAAAGCCTGACACTATGGAGATCACACACTCAGACAAGGAGGTCATGAGCTGAGCTGAGCCATGGTGCAGACATCGCCTGCCATGTAGTTTTCATCCTACGCCAAAGTCTCCATTTCAGATGCCTTGTGGCATTGGCCTTGTTGCACTGAAGTGACGGCACCATCTCCTTTGCAGCTCTAGCAGCTGTGGGATGACCGAACCCATCACCGCATCATCATTAAGGGGCTCAGCAGAGCTCTAAGCTCCGGCAACTCTCCAAGTGCCAGTTCCCTGAATGTCTCTGCCTCCGCCTGCTGTGAATCTTCAGTTGAGGTGCTCGCCAGTGAGTGACCCAGAAGCCTGCCAATTTAGTGATCTGAGATGTGAATATCTGCACTGGTGCCAGGTGCGGATGACAACTGTGACACTTCTTCAAGGGTGGGGTTAGAGAAGTTCCCTCAGAGCTGGAGAAGACCCTCAGGAGTCCAGTGGGTCCAGGGGGCATGAGGGTGGTCCAGCTTGTTCCACTGGTCAGCCTGCAGTACAATGCAGAGGGGTACGGAAGGAAAATTGATTGCTCACTTGGTGTGGCACGGTAGCACAGTGATTAGTACTGCTGTCTTACAGCTCCAGAGACCCAGGTTCAATTCCAGCCTTGAGTCACTGATCGTGTGGAATTTGTACATTCTCCCTGTGTCTATATGGGTTTCCTTCAGGTGCTCCATCTTCCTCCCACACCCCAAAGATGTGTGGGTTAGGTTGATTGGCCATGCTAAATTGCCCCTTAGTATCAAGGGGACTAGCAGGGTATATGTGGGGTTAAGTAGATAGGGCCTGGGTGAGATTATTGTTGGTGCAGGCTCAATGGGCCAAATAGCCACCTTTATGATTGTGACTTGAGGAATGACAGCTTACGTTTCAAGGGTTCTCAGAATTCTTTCCTACCCCCATTTCACCAACAGTGTAGGCATAGTCTTCTTCCTCCCTGGCCAGCTCATGAGATCGCTCCTCAAAAAGCGTGAGGGTTCCTAGCTCCATCATTACTCAAGATGGTTGCGCCCACTCATGCTTGTTGTGATTGAGTTTGTCCTGCAATGACACAGATAGGGAGAGTGTAGGTGTGAGCGTTGACATTTAAGATGGTGCTCAGATGTGAGGTTTTAAGTGAGAGCTGGAGTGTAAGAAGCATAACAGTTACTGGGGGAACACAGTGATTGTGGGAGTCGGTGGGGAAGGCACCTGGTTTGGGGGTGTGAGGGGTGACCGAAGGGGGCCCATATAGAGACTGGGGGGGGGGGGGGGGGTGCGGGGGAGCGATTCATTTTTCCTGGCTGAGCAAAGAAAATCACTCATCACTCATCTTCTTCCGACATTGCTTCCCTGACCTCTTCTGGAATGCACTTGCACTCACCAGGGCTGCCACTGCATCCCAGGCAGGAGTTGTCATCCTACTCGGAGGCTGTCTCCTGGAGTGAGCTGTTTATATGCGTTTATATGGAGCTCCCCAGTGCTTGCAGCAGTTAAGTTGTTGCGCAGTGAGGGAATAGATGGAACATGCTGCAAGTGTGGTGTGATACTCGTGGGCATAAATATTATTACTGACAAGATATGCTAAGTAAGATTCAGTCTGGAAACAGGCTGGCACTGTCAGTGGAAAATACTCAGTTTTCTGCGCTGGAACTAACACTCCTACCATTTTTTGGTAAGATTTTGCCAACTGGGCAATTCCAGTCATCCTACTTCAATTGGCCTTGTTGCTCCTACTGAGCTTGATTAACACATTAAATTAGATGGTAGCCTTGCCACCCTAATCCTGAATCCACAAAAATGGTGCAGGGGCAGGAAGGAGCCAGAAAACCAGCCACACGTCATGGCATTATTTTAACCGCAACTCCTCCCAGCTTTATATCTGTCCCCAGTAGGGACTACAGATGCAGCCATGGTCTCACATTAACTCGCATGAAATTGTTGTCATAATATCATGTTTAACTGCAGACACTCATTGTATGTAACTAATTGCTTTTGGTAACAATTATTTCTTATTTTTATGAAAGTACCTTCAACTGGACAGTTAATTTCCTGAGTTGGATGGCTGTTTTTGTGCTGACTGTCTGCACCACAGTCCTTTATTTTGTTCCACTAAGATATATTCTCCTTGTCTGGGGTAAGTCAAACTTTCTACATTATATCATACACATTTCTTCAAAGGATTAATTCTGATACTAGTTTTTGATGCTAATTGTTAAGGAGCACTTATTAACTGTGACTCTTGTAGTGTGAAACAACTCTCCATGTCTAGAAATAGCAGACGCAATTATATGGATGTTTGCCCTTTTAATGGTGTTGAAACGGAAGGTACTAATATGTTCTTCCTCTAATAAGCAGGAAATAATAAATGACAAGGACATTAACCTCTGACTGTCAACGCATCTAGGAAATTGCCTTTGTTTAATATAGTTTGCTAAAAGTTTCCACGTAATATTTTGTTGAATATACCGTTTTGTGTATGTAGTGCATAGATTAATTCCTGGTATTGGTATAGTAACAGTCGCTGATATCAATTACCTTAACATTTTGCTTGATTGCGATACCTATTATTATTTCAATGTTTAACCATATCTGAACCATACTTAGCATATCGATAGTAAAATAAAAATACACTACTTTTTTTTATATATCAAGGAGTAAGCACCAAACTGGAAATAGAACTACATTTATATAACCAATTTCACATCCTCGGATCTTTTTAAACTGCTCGTGAATTCTCGTCATTCAAAAGCAATTTTGCACACACATAGATCCCCCAAACAACAACTGAAATGAATGATTAGTCATCCATTTTCTAGTGTTGGCTGTGAAATGAATGTTGCCCACATCATTAGGAGAACTCTCTGCTCTACTTTGAAAAATTGCATTTGATCATTTAAATCTACCTTTACAGATGTGTCCTCATCCAAAAGACAGCAACCTCAGTCTATGCATCATGCTGTCGGTGTCAGTCTGGTTTATAGGTGTTTAAGTCCTATAGTGCTGAGTCAGGGGAAAGACTAGTGGCCCAACTTGCCAAATCAAAGTCAGTTATACTGCGCTTCATAAGTTCACATTCTCAATTTAACACCAGGGAAAATTTATATTTTACTAAAGCAAAATAATGCATTTGCTGAAGATCTGAAATAAAATAGAAAATGCTGGAAATTATCAGTAGGCCAGGCAGCATCTGCAGAAAAAGAAGCATAGCTAATGGGTGTAATTTATTGCAGGTGGTGAGGGTCTCAACTTCTAAAACAAAAACTGTTGGCATCTCTACTAACCTGATCTCCAGGAGTCCATAAGGAATAAAGTGATTAATTGGCAGCAGCACCCCTGTCACTGAGGGTCCCTTATGGGGACATTAAATCACCATACCATCTATTATGGGTTGGTATTCAGTCCCCAAGAGCTGACGGACAATCAGAGACTGGCAGCTCAACAGTACCAACAGCAGCACTTGTAGTCCAGGAGGCCCACTGCAAAGGATCAGCAATGGAGCCTCAAGAATAAAAAGGCAGTGGGCAGGTTCACCAGAGGCAGACACAGAGGCCCCAGAAAGAACAACAAAGAACAACACAGCACGGGAAACAGGCCCTTCGGCCCAACGAGCCCGTGCCGCCGTCCCACTGTCTCAGTGTCCTATTCATGATTTTAGTCTACGCCTAATGTGCCAGGATCAGGGAGGTAAAGAGGGGAGGGAAATTACTATTTATGGCAGGTCTTCACCCATAGGTGGTCTCTGCCTCCAGCATGTATCGTCTTGTATGTTATGTTTTCTGGTTCACATTAATTAGTAATAAGCACACTTTAGACTCAAAATGCTGGAGCTTCTTCAGGTGAATTTCTTGCATCACTCCATATGGCACATGGACTGATAGACTGATACATTGTTTCTCAGCACATGACTGCATTGTGGCAATGAAATGTGACAACCTTGGACATATTTTCTTGTGACAAATAGTTCCTAGCTCTTTACGCTTACTGTAACAATATAACAACAGCCCCTTAAAATAGTAAAACATCCAAAGGCATTTAACAGCAAGGTTATCAAAGAAAATTTGATTCAAATCACAAGAACAGAAAATCCCAAGTTTGGTCAAAGAGGTAGTTATTAAGGGGCCTCTTAAAGGGAAAGAGCAAGAAAGAGAGGTGGAGAGGTTCATAGAATCACACAGGAAGGGAATTTCAAAGCTTAATATCTTGATAGTTCAAGGCACGCCACAAATGGTGGAGCAGTTAAAATTGGGGATGGTCAAGAGCCCAGATTTGAAAGAGCCTTGATAGGTCAGAGGGTTATGGGACTGGAGAAGATTGTAGAGATACAATGAAACAAGACCATGGAGGAATTTGAAAATAAGGATGACAGTTTTAAAAGTGGGGTGTTGTTTAACTGGTGAACAGGTCCTGCTGTGAGTTAGGATGCAGACAGAAAGGTTTTGGAATACTTCAGCTTTATAGAGGATAGAATGTGAGAGATAAATCAGAAGAGCAATCGTAAATTCTAGAAGCAACAAAGATATAAATGAATGCTTCAGCAACAGATCCACTAAGGCAGGAGTGGAGTCAGGCAATATTACAGAGGTGGAAAGAAACTGTATTAGTGATGTGATCAGAAGTTCAACTGTGGGTTAAATATGGCAATAAGGTTCAAACAATTTGATTCAGCATTAGACAATTCCTAGGAAGATGGATGGAGTTAGTGGTTGGGCAAAGAATTTCTGGTTGGGAATAAAATAAGTGGCTTATGTCCTCCAAGTATTTAGTTGGAGGAAACTTCTGCTCTTCCAATATTGAATGTCAGACACGTAGTATGTTAACTTGTTAAGATCAGTGCATTGAGTTCTGACTGCCTCCTTTTAAAATACGATGTCTAACTATACAGCTCCAGAGTTTCCTGTTTTACACTCGCAGTGCACTCAAATATATCTTACACCTGGAATCATTAGATACAGCTGCTACCTGTATCAGGGGATTAATTGGAGGAAGTTGGTGCCAAGGAACATGGGATATGTGGCCTTTGTAGGATCTGAAGGATAGACGAATGATTGAGCATTATCACTTTGAAATTGGTGGTAGAAACTTGTGCCTGAGTGGAGCTTTATAGGATGTAGGCTGCCAATGCAGAAGTTTAATTACAATATCTTTTGCAGTCTCTCACAGTAAAGGCAAAATGTTGTCAGTGAGCTACACTGCCTTCCCTTGAAAGGTTGAGAGTTTGGGGTGGAATTTGCTCTACATTTGGTCTGCCTCTGCTGGCCATTTTTCCTGCAAACAGATCAAGTATATGAAAGAAAGACCACCAGTTCGGGATAATGTGCATGGTGAGAGGAAAGTAAGAGCTCTGGATGTATAAGTATATGAAATGGGTTTGAGGATTGTGCCTGTAAACAGTTCTTGTTAGGGGAACTGGGTAACCACTATGCAAAATCCTAAGTTTAATCATAACCAGCATCCATTCTGAAATACTGCTTTATGATTGTGCTGATACCCAGAATGGTCAAGGAATAAAAAGGATAAAATTTATTTGTGTCACAAATAGGTTTACATTAACACTGCAATGAAGTTATTGTGAAAATCCCCTAGTCATCACGTTCTGGCGCCTATTTGGGTACACTGAGGGAGAAGTTAACATAGCCTATGCACCTAATAAGAAGTTTCACAACACCAGGTTAAAGTCCAACAGGTTTATTTGGTAGCAAATTCCACTAGCTTTCAGAGTGCTGCTCCTTTGTCAGGTAAGTGGGAGTTCTGTTCACAAACAGGGCATATTTAATGTTGGCAAGTGTGAGGTGGTCCACTTTGGTAGGAAGAATGGTAGGAAGGACTATTACTTACGTGGCGAAAAACTGCAGCAGGCGACGGTGCAGAGGGACCTCGGGGTCCTTGTGCATGAGTTGCAAAAACCCAGCTTGCAGGTGCAGCAGGTGGTCAGGAAGGCGAATGGGATGCTGGCCTTCATAGCGAGGGGGATTGAATATAAAAGTAGGGAGGTCTTGCTGCGGCTGTATAGGGTATTGGTGAGGCCGCAGCTGGAGTACTGTGTGCAGTTTTGGGCGCCGCACCTGCGCAAGGATATTTTGGCCCTGGAGGGAGTGCAGAGGAGGTTTACTAGGCTGATACCGGAGTTGAGGGGATTGAGCTATGAGGAGAGGCTGAATAAACTAGGCTTGTACTCGTTAGAGTTTAGAAGAATGAGGGGAGATCTCATTGAGACGTATAAGATGATGAATGGGATGGATAGGATAGAGGTGGAGAGACTCTTCCCGCTCAAAAAAGACAGTAGGACTAGGGGGCACAGCCTCAAGATAAAGGGGAGGCGGTTTAGAACGGAGTTGAGGAGGAACTTCTTCACTCAAAGGGTGGTGAATCTCTGGAATTCTCTGCCCGTTGAAGTGGTGGAGGCTGCCTCGCTAAATATTTTTAAGAAGCGGGTTGATGGGTTCTTGATAAGAGAGGGGATTAAGAGTTATGGGGAGAGGGCGGGAAAGTGGAACTGAGCCACAACAGATCAGCCATGATCTTATTGAATGGCGGGGCAGGCTCGAAGGGCTAGATGGCCTACTCCTGCTCCTATTTCTTATGTTCTTATGTTCAAACTCAATTTACAAAATAATGGTTGGAATGTGAATCTATAAAGGTAAAGACAATGTGAGTGGAGAGAGGGTTAAGCACAGGTTAAAGAGATGTGTATTGTCTCCAGACAGGACACGTAGTGAGATTTTGCAAGCCCAGGCAAATCAAGGGGGTTAGAACCCCCTGTGTCTTTATATGCCCTGTTTGTGAACAGAACTCCCACTTACCTGATGAAGGAGCAGCGCTCCAAAAGCTATGGATTTTGCTACCAAATAAACCTATTGGACTTTAACCTGGTGTTGTGAGACTTCTTATTCTGTTTTTCTTTTCCAATGATTTTTGCTGTATACATCTTGAAAAAATGCAAACTGAAAGTTAGGAGAGTGAGCCAACCATGACTCCTTCTCTACCATATTGTTCATCACTCTGTCGCTGCAGTTTCATGATGTGGGAATGCCGGCGTTGGACTGGCGTAAACACAGTAAAAAGTCTGACAACACCAGGCTTTAGTCCTGGTGTTGTCAGACTTTTTGCTGCAGTTTCAGCCAGCACAAGTCATTTGAAGTCAGCACTTTAGCTTCTATTCAATCTATTAAATAATAAAGTTTGACATTGCATTTACATCAATTATTCCAAAGGATATTCATATGAGCTGATACAGGAAACCCTTATTTAAGCACCTTTCTAGTTACAGGTGCTGCATATTTTTGCATAATAGCAATGGAAATCATTATGAGGAAATTTGCTTCCAATCTACTAAACTGTTTTAAATAAGTGTGTCAAATTTTGGGATAGGTGTTCTGTGTTGTCTGGTAATTTATCCAAGTGCAAACCTATGCACTTAATGTCAGCAAGCCATGGAGAGCTTTATATCAAAGGCTGATCCTGATTCTGTCATGTACTACATTTTCAGGAAGGGATCACTGAATAGTCACAGCATAACTCTCTGCACTTATGCTTTACGAGAACATTACAAAGAAAAAATTACTCGAAACAAGAGAAAATTGTAAAACTTAACCCTGCAGGCTGTTTAATTATTCATACATTATTCTGCACCCACCCTGGTACATTGAAAAATTAGTAGGGCGTGATTTTTTTTTCTCTGAGTTCATCAAATTTTATGACTGTTACTATAAGTCTTAATCATTTGCTTTATATATTTTGCCTGTAGTTATATTTAGCATCTTCAATGCACCAAGCTGTATGGCCCCTGAAGTAATGTGAAAATTTAAATTGCCCTATGTTTTAACAGCAGATTAATTTGAAGTGTGGCTTGTCTTATCATGTGTTCGCCTTGGTTACAATTACTGTAGGAAATTAGAGTTGTATATAACGGGGTAGATGAAGCTGGATATGTGTGAAAGAAACAGGACTAAACAAGCTTTGATCAGTAAATGAATTGAATTATGCAGAAGCAATGCAGAAATTCCTTTCCCAGGAACTGTTAAAACTATCACAAGGAAACAATACTTCTTTTAAAAGATCTTTTGCTCAGTATCGGGTAACTATGTAAATAAATAGATGTGTAAAATATCAAATCTAAGTGCACCTAGCTAATACTTCCCTTTGTGACAATCATTTCTACTCATTTTCATTTCCTGAATGTATCCTGTGCTTGTCATTCATATGAACATAAGAAATAAAAGCAGGAGTAGACTTTTGAGTCCCTCCAGTTTGCTCCACCATTCAATAAGCTTATGGCAGATCTGATTTTGGCTTTAACTCCACTTTCCACTTTCATAAGCCTTGACTCCTTTGTCAATCAAAATTGTGTCTATAACTCAGCCTGGAATATTTTCAAAGGCCAAGCTTCCATTGCTCTAAACAAAGAACAAAGAACAACCCAGCACGGGAAACAGGCCCTTCGGCCCAACGAGCCCACGCCGCCATCTTAACAAAGCATTTTCCTACACCTACCTTGACCTGTGTGTATGCGTATGGTACCCCTATTGCAACCAGATTCAGGGGAGAATAGTTAGGGACAATTTGTTACACCAATCAGCCTAAGAGCACATCTTTGGGGTGTGGGAGGAAACCGGAGCACCCAGAGGAAACCCACGCAACCACAGGGAGAATGCGCAAACTCCCAGCCACTGGCCCAAATCCATGTGTCTGCACAGCTAGCAGTGATAGTCACTGAGCTGTTGTGGTGCCCATCTGCTGGTCCAGTTTTAAGCACACACATCGACGCGAAGTACTAGGCCAGTCTCGAAACACCCAAGAGCAGCCCACGCATGACCCCTGAGTGCATGCCCCTCATTAGACAACAAGGTGGACCGACACACCTGCGGATTAAAAGAGACAAGACATTAACATGTAGCATTACATTTCCAGTATTGTCCTGAGGCTCTGACCCTTTTTTAAACTGTCTCCTATAACTCTCCATCCCTGTTTCATTCATGTGCCTATCTAAGTAAACCTTAAACAAGTCCAGCGTACCTGCCTCCACCACCTTACTTGGTAATGCATTCCATGCCCCCGCGACCCTCTGTGTGAAAAACCTCCCTCTAGTATCCAAATTATACTTCTCCCCCCTTACCCTTAGCTTGTGACCCTTCGTGATATTTGTCTCCAATCTAGGAAAAAGCCTGCCACTGTTGACTCTATATATATACCCTTCATTATTTTATACACCTCTATCAGATCTCCCCTTAATCTCTGTCTTTCTAAGATGAACAGCCCCAGTTTACCCAATCTTTCCTCATAACCCAGTCCTTCCATACCACGCAGCATCCTGGTAAATCTCCTCTGCACTCTTTCCAGGGCCTCCACGTCCTTCCGGTAATAAGGTGACCAGAACAGGACGCAGTACTCCAAATGCGGTCTAACCAACGTTCTGTACAACTGAAGCATTAGACGCCAGCTCTTATACTCTAAACGCTACTGTCTATACACAACTGCTAAACATTTTGGATGTATCCAACTTTTATCTCATTTTCTCACTAGTTGTTTTTGCTTGGGATCACAAAAACTGTCTTGCAATGTTGAAATTTTGCCACTTCTTGGAGGTTTACATTCCTTCATGGCTGCCTCCCATCATACGGTCACAGCAAAGATGGAAGGAATCTTGAGCGACCTGAGACCAGAAAATCCCACCCGATGTCAATAGACTTCCCCATTTGTCTGCTTTTCACCCACTCCAATTCCTGTGGTGGGTGAAATGATAGAAGTCTGGTGTTTATATCCCATGCCCACTCCTCCCCAAAATGGGCAGATATGTAGGGAGTGAAGGAGTGGGGGCATAAAATCAGACAACAAGGCCGGGGACATTGTATCTGTCGCCTATCTTCATCTACTGGGAATTTACTTTTCAGCCAATGGGCAAAGCCATCACCTCCATGAAAAATTCTAGACAGCAAGAGTGAGTTAGGGGTATGTTTCCATGGATCATGACAAGACTGTAGTCTTAGTCATTTTAAATTATTTTTCTTCAGTGCTGTGAAATATCCACCCAATGAATGATTAACAAGTTGTTGAGCCTGTTATAGTGTCAGGACTGAGCAGGCTCAAATAGCAACCATGCACTCAGACCATTAGAACATTGAGGGTGGACATGGAGGCACATGGGCCAGGGCCACCATCCCAATTTCCCTGTGCCATCCAAACCCCATCTATTTTGCTGGAGGTGGAACTGGGTTGCTGGTAAAAGTTGTTACGTGAAGTCAACCTCCACATGGCAAACCAGGTGACAGCACTTCAGACAGGTTTTGAACCTTCCCTCTCTCCCTGCCTGCCTGGCTTTTGCTGCAGCCACAGATCACCCTATGGAGGGACCCACTCTTTACAATGGTGACCCTGCTGCACGTGTAACAAGTTACATTTTCGAGGGAGAGAGAGTGCCTCCATCTTCAGGCATCCTCTCCTTCACTCACGACCAAAGGCATCTTGGTATTTCTTCTGAGCTTGAGGCCCTCCTCTTCAACCACCATCCTGCACACTAGCAATTGATTAGCCAGTTTGAGGGAAATCAGAGCTGTGTGACTTTTCCCACACAAGACAAGCTTATCACCTTGCATTAAACCTAACAGCAAGGTTTAGAAACCCATGGTAAGAACCCCACCCCATGTTTCAAACCATAATAGTGTGAAGTTCTTGGGCCATATTTATTCAAGTTTTAGCTCAGATATTTTGCTCCTAAGTTGGAAGTGCAGAATCAGGAGAATTCCCAACTCCATAAACCCAACTTGGAAGTAACTGCCCTGAACTGCCAGATTTTCATTCTGGAATATGAGTACTAGCCACAATTGGGCCCGTCACAAGCAGGAAGAGTTGGAGGTGGCCATAAGTGCTTTTGGGTGCCAGACAAGTTGATTAAAAGGCCTATCTTAGTGCTCTGGATGAAGCCTCACAACACCAGGTTAAAGTCCAAAGGTTTATTTGGTAGTACAAGCCACAAGCTTTTGGAGCACTTCCCCTTCATCAGGTGAGTGGGAGTTGTGTTCACAAACAGGGTATATATAGACACAAACTCAATTTACAAGTAATCAAGTCTTAAAGGTACAGACAATGTGAGTGGAGAGAGGGTTAAGCACAGGTTAAAGAGATGTGTATTGTCTCCTGCCAGGACAGTTAGTGAGATTTTGCAAGCCCAGGAAAATCATGGCGGTTACAGATAGTGTGACATGAACCCAAGATCCCAGTTGAGGCTGTCCTTATGTGTGTAGGAACTTGGCTATCAGTTTCTGCTCAGCGATTCTGCGTTGTTGTGTCGTGAAGGCTGCCTTGGAGAACACTTACCCGAAGATCGGAGGCTGAATGCCCATGACTGCTGAAGCATTCCCCAACTGGGAACACTTTGCCTGTTGATTGTTGAGCTGTGTTCATTCATCCATTGTCACAGCGTCTGCACGTTCTCCCCAGTGTACCATGCCTCGGGACATCCTTTCCTGCAGTGTATTAGGTAGACAATGTTGGCCGAGTTGCAAGAGTATGTATTGTATATCTGGTGGATGGTGTTCTCACGGATGCCATCATCTCACATGAGAACAGCATCCACCAGGTGCAAAAAAAAGAGTAAAACCAAAACCCTCACTGCTCAGAACCACTCATCCCCACCCGTCTCCTCATATCGTTTCATGTCAACTTAGTGCTAAGTCATATCAACCTATGATATCTACTCAGCCCTTTAGAGTCCCTATGCCAACGCACAGGAGTGACACAGTGGCACAATCATTAGCATTGCTGCCTCACAGCACCAGTGTACCAGGTTCGATTCTGGTCTTGGGTGACTGTATAGAGTTTGCACGTTCCCCCTCATCAGTGTAGGTTTCCTCTGGGTGCTCTGGTTTCATTCACGTGATGTGCAGGTTAGGTTGATTGTCCATTCTAAATCACCCCTTGGTGTCAAAGGGACCATCAGAGTAAACATTTGCTTTTACAGGATAGAGCCTAGATGGAATTGTTGTTGGTGCAGGCACAATGGGCTGAATGGCCTGCTTCTGCATTGCAGGGATGCTATTATTCAATGCCAATCTATCACCCTTACCCACTGCCCTTTTCTTCTGTACTCTTCATTTCAACTGACCCAGTCTTCACTGTGGATAGATCTCAGGAGCCATGGTGAGATGAAATAGAATAAAGTTCTAAACATCTATTATAGATATCATTATATTTTGTAAAAATGCTTGCATTGATAAAAGCCCATTCAACTCATTTAAATCACATCAAGTACTTAATCACTTGTAAAACAAGTATATGTATTAATGGCCCCACATCAAAGACAGTTCATCTAATAACATACTTTTTGAACTGTCATTCAAACTGTGAACTTACAGGTCCCCCACTGATAATGATAGCTATGTAACTGGTCAAACATAAAAAATATTATAGTGATAACACTCAGTCTTATGTCACAAACATCTAATGAAATTGCAAGCAGTTTTTATTTTAAACAGGAGCCTGGCTGGCTTATTTTCAAAATACAAAGAGTGAGAGATATAAATAACAAATGAAGCTTGACAGTTCTACAGAGTTTATCCACTTTTTTTGTCTACACTTAACAAGTCCATATTTATGTATATTTATGTCTATTCTTAACAATTCCAAAGGAGTACCTGATATCTCGCAAAAGGGTACCTTATCTTTCCACATGGGCACTTTTCTGCTCCAAAAAGATACCTTATCTCTTAGAAGGGGTGCTTTCTAAAGAATTCTGGCAGGTTCAGACCTTTTCTACTAATGTCTAGAGCCCACAAATCTAACCAAGATTACTTCTGTTTGAAGGCAGCTGCACTTTTAAATATGCAGCTACTTGCTGAACTGTACGGCTGGCTTGCTCCCCATCCCCAACAAAACTCCCCAGTGAAAATGGTGGGTATCAGAATTGGGGGTGGGACTTTAGGATTCCAAGCTCCAGCCCCATTTTGGCTAAAGCTGAACCCATCAGTCTTCACAAAAATATTCAGGCCTTTATGTTTAATAGAAAATAATATTTTGGAGTTGTTGAATTAATTTGAAATAAACCAGACTAGTATAAAACATAAAGGCTTCTTACCATTATCAGGGCCCCAAAAGAAGACCTCTTAAATTCAGTTGTAAAATCTGCTTTACTTTGCACTATCGTAGGTTTAGATTGATATCAAATTTAATAAAACTTTGCTGTTCCAATTTTCTAAAACATCGCCAAATGTAGGTGAGATATTACAGCTATTATCTGGGTTAGTCTGGGACATACAAAGGGGGATGAGGAGAAGTCTGTCTGGGAGTGCTTTTGTGCCCTACAGTTAAAATAGATTCATTGCATAGCTTTTATAGTTGATAGTTTTCAATTACAAGCCACATTGGACTGTCTATATAGAACGGGCCTCTATAGAGCATTGTCTTTTTCGGCTAGTTTGATCTTCAGATGGCCTACTAAAGCCCAAAACTGCTCTTTGGAGAACTGACATTTCAACTTTGCACAAAAATTTTGAAAAATATATAATCATTTTTAAGTGATTAATCCACAAAAGTGGCTGCTTTTTCTCAGAGGTGATTCAATGTAGTAAATTTAACTATTAAAATGTTAAAGGTTGAACAAAAGTGAAACATCGTTTTCATTGTGTACATGGTTGTTGCATGATATTTGTGGAAGAAATGGCAATTTAAATGGTGTTTATACAATAATAATCATTAAACGATAAGTGGTACATGCTTGGAATAGTGCTTATGGATCTGGACAGTACAATGCCAAATGCGTCTGGTGGCTTCATAATCTTTCTTCATATGTGAGCCTGTGTGAAATTTGAAAGATTATGAGACATTTAGTGGCAGGGAGTCATGTGGAATAAACACACCTGACATCATACGCATTCACATTGCAGCAGGAATCACTGAATAGCGATCCGAACATAGAAGGATTGTTTTCCAATCATATGGTTAGGGAGCTCAACTAGATCAGCATAGCACATTTACCCACTGCAATGCCTTTTCCAGAAGCGTGATACACAAAGGCTGGAGCTTTCATGAACTGTATTTTTCACACTTCCCTCTCTACAGTTTCATCAATCATGTTCCCTCCATCAGAAGGTCAGAAGTGGGGATATTTGCTGATGATTGCGCAATGTTCAGCACAATTTATGCTGACTGATCAGATACTGAAGTAATCCGTGTCCATACACAGTAAAACCTGGAAAACATTTAGACTTGGCCTGACAAGTAGCAAGTAACATTTGTGCTCACAAATGCCAGGAAATGACCAACTCAAACAAGAGAGAACCCAACCATCTCCCTTTGATATTCAGCAGCGTTACCATTGCTGAATCCCCATCAACATCCTGAAGGCTACTATTGACCAGAAACTGAACTAAACCACTTTATAAATATTGTGGCTAAAAGAAAAGGCCAGAGGCTGGGAGTTCTGCAGCAAGTAATTCAGCTCCTGATTCCCCAAAGTCCATCCGCCATCTACAAGACACAAATCAAGTGGAAGTGGTGCCAATCAAGTAAGCTATTTTGTCCTGGATGGTGTTAAGTTTTTGAATGTTGTTGGAGCTGCACTCATCCAAGCAAGCAGAGAGTATTCCATCACACTTCTGACTTATGGATGGCAGACAGGATTTGGGGAGTCAGAAAATGAGTTACTATAGAATTCTAAGCCTCTGAAAAAGGTTATCAGCCTGAAAGATTCATAAGCCTGAACTGTTAATTCTGTTTCTCTCTAATATGCTGCCTAAACTGCTGAATATTTTCTGCATTTTCTATTTTATGTCAGATTTCCAGCAACTATGATATTTTGCTTTTGAATACCATTGGAGGAGTCTGGGATATCAGCTGTAAGGTATGAGTCATGGTTGTTGACTCGTCTGTGGGACAGCTCTCCCCATTTTAGTTTGACTTGTGCCTTGTGGATGCTTGACAGGCATTGGAGAGTCAAGAGGTAAATTGCTCTCCACAGAATTGCTTGCCGCTGTGGGGTTTATGGCTGTTTCAATTCAGTTACTGGTCAATGGTTTACTCCAAGATGTTGATAGTGGGAGATTCAGCAATGGCAATCCCATTGAACATCAAGGGCAGATGTTTTGATTCTCTATTATTGAAGATAGTCATTGCCTGACACTTATGTGGCACAAATATTACCTGCCACTTAACTGATGTCTTGCTGTACCATGGGCGTGGGCCACTTCAATACTTGGGAAATTGGTAATGGTGCTGAACATTGAGCAATTGTCAGCCAACATCCCCATTCTTGACCTTATTATGAAAGAGATAACATGGAGATATGTACTTCGGGACTCTACCAACTTGGCCCGTGGTGATGCTACCAAGCCACTGTTGGCAATGGACATTTAAGTTACTTAAGGTACCATTAAATTTGCCACCTTCCCTGCTTTATCCAAGTTGTCTTCATCATGGAGTATTACCAATTCGTCAGCTGAGGGAGCATGGTGGGTAATAATCAGAAAGTTTCCTTACTCCTGTTTGACCTGAGGTCATGGAACTTCATGGAGTTCAAAGTCAATGTTGAGAACTCCCAAAGCAACTTCTTGTATGTAATTGTGCCACCTTGGTCAGTCCTGCCAGTGAGCCAGGACATACGTGCTGGCAATAGTGATGTCTGGGGTGTAGGTTGTGAGGTATGATTCCATGAGTATGATTATGTCAAGCTGTTCCTTGGCTAGGCTGGAGGACAGTTCAAGCCTTAAGATGATAGTAAAGGTCTGCAGAGATGAGTATGTGTGTGCCACTGTTCTTTCCGGTGCCTAGGTTAATGCCACATTTATTCCTTTCAAACCTTTTTGTAGTTTGGTACAATTGAGTGACTTGCTAGATGATTTCAGAGGGAGTTTAAGACTACATTACTGTGAATTTGAAGTCACATATATAGGCCAGACTACGTAAGGACAACAGATTCCCTCCTCATTCAGATTGCCTCTCCATAGGCATTGGTACACCAGTTGGACTTTTATAATAATTGAGTTTCAGGATTGTTACTAGGATAAACTTTCAATTCCAGATTTTTAAAAATTAATTGAATTTAAATTCCAGCTGCTGCCGTTTGAACTTGTATACCACCCTGCCCCCACCTCCGAGCATTAGCCTGGGCCTGTCTAGATTACTAGCCCAGTGACATTATCACAGTATTACCAGCTCCTCTTACTAGCATGAGAGATGAAGGGATGCCAGCAAGGGACTTTTTATTTGAACTTCCCACAAAGCTCCCATACCAAATGGACATTGGATGACAGGAGTACAACTCAACTGACTTGATGAAGGGGCAGCCCCACTAATGTAAATGAACCTTGCTGTCAACTTGTTTGCAATCTCCCTATGCTGCCTCTGCTGGCTGCCTGAGTTGGGACACAATAAATGTCCCAGGAGCATTGCAGCCCTCAGATCCCACATCAGCTATCGAGGGATTGAGCGCATTATCTGCTGTTATGTGTGACAGAAAGATACCTAGAAAAGGGAAGAGTAGTAAATAGCAATAACTACTTTTTAAAATATTTATGTTAACAAAAGATAAATAATACTAATTTCATATTGCAACATTCTTTCAGAAAAGGAGCCTAATAACTGATAATCATATAAATTACATTTTGTTGGTTGCCTAGGTGTTGATTACAGCAGTAACAAGCTATGTCAGGTCTGTCACCCTGTTTTTCCAGTGTTGGTGGGTTTAAGTGGCAAGAAGAATAAATACAAATCAGTTAGCATAATGTACATTATCCTGTTGTCAGGTGCCACTATTTCAATATTTAAAATATTTTAAGTGTAAATGTTAAGCATAAAAATGCTATTGGACCCTAACATGAGAAGGTTTGGCACAATTCAGTCATGCAAAATTGCCATAGGAAGCCATATAAGGTGGCTTTATTATGTAGACGTCCATGCTTATTTATACAGGTGCTCCATCTACTAATTACAGTTAAAAGTGAATTGAGTTGTGCCAAATGAGAAAACTAAAATGTCTGATTTTTTTCATTACAATTTTCACAGGTATCCACAAATTCACAAAGAAACTTCGCAATCCATTACTTATTGATAATAACGAAATTTTAGACTTTCTGTCCAGAGTTCACTCAGATGTGCAAGTGGTAAGTGCCTTTTATATCTGTTTCCAGTAACAAACAAAATATAATTCATTAAATTCCAAATACAGAGGCAACCACTTCAGTTGCATAAGCTTTTCCACTGTAAAAAAACTGAAAGAAGCAGGACTGATGAAATTCATCACTAATGACTTTAATGATGCCAGTGTACTTACTGTGCTAAAATGGAGTTTCAATTTTCAGTTCTATCTTTCTATAGATTGATACAGCTGTTAGAGGTTGGACATCAGTTTGCCAACTTTCAAAGTAGAAGCAATGTAGCATAAATTAATAGGATTGATCCTGGGATGGAGCATTCCCAACATGGGGTGTTACGCTCGATGGGAACTGGCTGGGAAAGTTGGTCCATGTTATCTGACTCTCCTATGATTAATTTAAGACTGAATGATTTCCCAGCCTGTGAACCCTGCAAGCACTATTTTGCACCTCATAACACTTTTCAAACTATTTCTAACAGCTGTGGATACATACCAGAATGGTGAATAATATTTCCTACACTATCCCATGGATAAAACACAAAAATAAACTCCTTTGGAACAAATCTACAATGTGACTCAAAAGGTTTATTTTTGTATGATCGATTATAAACTTATCACCCATTGTCTGATCTCACACTTGGTAGAGGCGTGGTTCTCAGCAAGCACATTATTCTGATTTAAGTTTTTGAATCTAAAACCTGCCTTCTATGTGCCATCCAGAGTCAGTTTAGCTGTAGCTCTTCAGGCTGATGCATTAAATCAAAAAATCTGACTAACCTGGATATTTTCCATTCTTGATCAGAGTGATAAAATTCAAAATCATTCAATATGATCTTTTTTACGTTCATTCTCATTCCATCTGCATCTCTGTTACCAGTCAGAGCAGTATTTTGTCAGCATCTTATACTGCTTATCGTAAAAGGTGGAATGTTACAGGTAGAGCCTCCGACAAGTTAATATTTTAATTCTGACTTAACGCTAACCCCAGGAAGCATTAATAGGCCCAAAATGCAATACCCATGACACAAAACATGGGTGATGAATGTAACTGAATTTTACTTTTGTATTCATATATTCACTTCATAAGGATCAGAATAAAAAATGTCATTATCACAAAAAGGAATATTCAGCAATAACTGTTGAGCTCATTTTAAAAGCCTTAAAAAGACACTAATGACACATCATGTACACTCAAAGGAATTGGGAATAATAAAAGTAGTTTGAAGATAAATGAACAGAAATAACCATTTTATAGGCATTACACTTTCTATCACGCTTGGGAAAGTGCAATTAGAATATTATTCCATTTAGAGTGTTCGTGAAATTTGCACACTTTTGTGTTATTCTTAAGAATTGTTTTGTGCTAAACTTGTAATAGAGAAGGCTACATTTCAAGCTTGAGATTATTATATAAAATGTATTTTCTTTGTTAACTCAGTCCATAGATTATTTCAATAGCATGAACCTTCACAGGATTAAATATTTCCTGTTTTAGAGTCGCTGGATGAGTCATTATATCTAATATTGAAATATGCAAATATTAATGCATGTAAATTGTATGTGCCTTATTGATTACATCGTTACTCATGCTTCTTTAGCAATATTTGTAAAACTGTCACTATGAACCAGATGAATAATTAAAATGAAATTGATTCAATATGCAATGGGATTCCCAATTTCCAGTGCATAACTTCACATTTTTTCTATTGAACCAGAATTCCATTTTTCTATTGGACACTAGTAATTCAATGATGCAAAATTGCCATAGGAAACCATATAAACCATTATGTAAAAGTCCATCTTGTCTTCACATTTAATCCCTCCTCAGTTGAAACTGGCATTTCGTATTATAGTGCATGTAAAGAAGCACATTCATCCCTCTGGTACTTTGTCTCAGTGGGCAATAAACATGTTGAACCTAAGCAGTGAGTGGGGGGCATCTAATCATTTGTGTGGGCTATCACAGACAAACCTGACACTATTGTCACTCAATATCCTCACTTCACTACAAAGACTACTTGTCGTGCACCATGTGCAATCAACTTCAGCACCAATTAAGATTCAAACCTATTTCCCATCTGTCTTGTTCAATTTTATATTAGGCAATATGCTTACCAGTTCAGCTTTCAAGAAACCTTGATATGCATCCCTTTGCTACTTTCTATTTAGTCTTACATAAACCACAGATTCTTTGATGGCTATTGTCAAAGACAGATCACCATTTGCTCTTTTCAAATTGTGATTTCAACAGGCCAGTCTGCTCCTTCTAAAGTCTTCCTCACACCCTGACAGAGCACAGCCTTTCTATGTAGACCAACTGAGAACTGACAGAGCCAAGGTAATTAACCTAGTGGTAGGCGCCCGAGCATTCAAACTTTGAACTATGATGTAAACTACAAAGCTATTCCTAAATATACATTTTTTTTAAATCACATTTCTGGTGAAAAACATTTTCCCCAAACAGTTAGAATTTTGGAAATATTTTAAAGGAACAACAACATGCATTTTTACCATGCTTTTAACCCAATAAACCATCCCAAGGCATTTCATAGGAGAATTATAAAGCAAAATTTGGCACCGAGCCATGTAAGGAAATATTAGTTCAGATGATTGAAAACTTAGTCAAAAAGATTTTAAGGAGAGCCCAAAAGGAAGGCACAGATGGAGAAGAGAAGCAGTATAGGGAGGTACTTCCAAAGTTTAGGTCCTTAGCTGCTGAAGACACAACTGCCAAAGGTGGAGCAATTAAATTCATGAACGCTTGAGTATCTTTATGGGTTGTGGGGCTGAAGGAGATGACAGAAATATAGATGGGTGAATGCATGGAGGGATTTGAAAACAAGAATGATTATTTTAGAAGTGAGGCATTGCTTAACTGAGAGCCAGTGTAGGTCAGCAAGCATAGGGGTGATGAGTGAACAATACCTGATGAAAGCCAAAGCACAGAGAACCAAGTTTTGAAGGACCTCAAGCTTATGTAAGGGTAAATTCACCCACCATGGGAATCGTTATGGCTGGGACGGAAAATTTGAAGGGCCATTTAAAGGTTGTTGACTTCAGGTGGGAATTCCCGGTCTTGGGACAGTGCAGCCAAAACATCCTGCCAAAACATAGAGTAGAATGTGGAAGGCCAGCTAAAAGGTAAAAACTCTATGGACGAGGGTTTCAGCAGCAGATGAGCTTTTAGTTGTCATGAACTGCATAATTCCATTTCTGTTCAGCATTTGTAAGTGGAGAATTAAGAGTATAAAACTTCATACTGACAAAATAAAGAATAAATGTTATCAAGTTGTAGAACTGCTTTCCCGTACACAGCCACCACATTATCAGTACATGTATGTTTTTCTAGACACTAATTAGCCACATATGAATGAGTTAGAACAATGAGTTATCAAAACCTTTCACTAGGTATGATGATAACTGTTAAAAAGATCAAATCTTTGTATTAAAAAAAGCAAAATTATCAGCAAGACAATTAAGTTGGTCTATGAGCTGAACTGCCTTTCAGGTCCCTCCTTAAGCATCCAGCAAGCTTGGACCAGATGAACCAAGACTATAGAATTGGCATGATTTGACTAATTGCTCCCAGGTGGTGGCACAGTGGTTAACACTGCGGCTTCACAATGCCAGGGACCTGTGTTCAATTCTGGCCTCGGGTGGCTGTGTGGAGTTTGCACATTCTTCCTGTGTCTGCATGGGATTCCTCCAGGTGCTCCAGTTTCCTCCCACAGTCCAAATATGTGCAGGTTAGGTGGATTGGCCATGCTAAATTATTGTCTCAAGATGTGCAGGTTAGGGAAATAAATGAGGTAAATACAAGGGGTTAAAGGCATAGGGCTTGGGTAAGATGCTCTTTTGGAGAGTCAGTGCAGTGTCAATGGGCTTCTTCTGCACTGTAGGGATTCTATGATTCTAAATTAACAGTTAATGCCCTGTGGCCTAATATCCTAGATTTGGGGGAAATCTTCTGGCTGCCCTCAGCATATGATGTCCAGGCACAAGCCGATTTTCTTGATACATAGCTCTATTTAGGCCCAGCTACATGGTTTCAGGTACAGCTCAGAAATCCCAGAAACCAAAAGAGTGAATGCTGGAAAATTTCAGCAGGTCTGGCAGCATCTGCAAGGAGAGAGAAGAGTTGACATTTCGCGTTCAGATGACCCTTTGTCAAAGCTCAGAAATCCCAGGTTGGTCTTGTGGTGTTGGAGACCTGAGACCAAAGGGGCAAATTTCTATGTGGGTTCTCTCATCTATCAGCTGTAAACACAAATTCCATTTATGCTGTTTTCTCAGGGTTTCAGCAGCATTTCCTTCAAAGTTAAGTTGGGTGACTAGGAGAGACTTTAATAATATTCACAGGCCATGGATCTCTGCTCCCATTTTTTACCTACTGCCTTGAGAATTGGGAGTTCCCCTTGGTACATTGAGGAGGAAAATTACATTTCAGTTTTGATCTTGGATTTTTTATAGGCTTGATAGTTCAATAAAGCTTGGTTTTATAATGTGCAAGGTACATACTGGAATTTGGACTGAAATGAGCTATTAGTTCATTACAGAATTTGCATAAAGGTGAAATCACTGAGGAAAGTCCAGCTCTGTGATTCAGAATCCTATAAAAATTACCAGCAGAGCAAATAATCATTAGCTGGTCATATCAGCTTTAGAGTATGGTGACACGTTTTTGAGCCGAACTGTTCATTTTCTCTATTCTGAATTCTCAAGGACACATACAGATTTAATGTTATTCAAAGACAGCACTGTTGGTGGAAGTTTCTACAGTGCTGCTATTTTTCTTTACAACATTTCTTTTACCCTATTGTTTTCAAGCCCACCTGCTCTTCTAAAACAACTTTCAAGAAACCCATGTACCAATCTAGTTCATTCCTATGCTTTTCTCTCTGCTAGCAAAGAACCATCTGATCACTTGATTTCTCAACATTTTTGTTTAAACAGGTGCAATTCCACGAATTGACTCAAGAATCCAGTCAAGGATGGATGAATTTTAAGAAGAAAAACAACTCAGGATAGCCAAACCCCTCAACCAGAATTATTATGTACCTGCTTTCTGAAGATTAGAAAAAAGTTGGCTGGCAGAGTACCATTTCCTTTTCTTCACTCATTTATTTTGATTTTTATAATGAAATTTGTAAATATTGTATAATATTGAATCCAATTTGAAAATGCACACTGCTTATTATTGTATAAAATATATGTTAAAACTTTTAAAATTATGTTCTCATGATATTAAAGCTTTGCAAAATATGCCTAATGCCTGAATCTTTATAAATAGTATAAAGCAGAGGTGAGAAACATTTACAAACTATCCAATGGCAATTTCCCGCCATTCAAAAAGATATTGCAGCATTACATATTGACCATTTCTAATGTATGTTTTCTTGTAAACAATCACTACATTTCCTATTCCAATGATAAACTACTGCAATAAAATGATGTAGTATCAACAATGTACATGTTTTCTTCTCATCTTTTCTCAATAAAATTCTGAATTAGAAATTTAATTCATTATTGCAAAGTTAACATTTCTATGAATTCTGCATGAGTTTCACCCACTTTCTTTGGTTACATTAAAAGTGTTGCATAAGCTACAATTATTGCAGCTTTGGACCTGGGAGTCATCTGATGAATCAAGCTCTTCTGATCAACCATCTCACAGGAATCAGCCTGGAACTTAGAGAATCTTTCTCGTAAAGAAAATATTTTTCCTGAACTTGTCCTGCTTACAAGGATGCTGTAGAAAAATCTGAGCAGAAAGAGCATCGGCAACCTGCAACCTCGTTACTGAATTTGTAAAAAGTGTTTTTCAGGCATCTTATCACGGAACAGTTTTTGCCTAATCTTGTTATCATACAGAAGTAAAATCTTCTCCCAATTGCCTACATTCTGAACAAGTTGGTAGCCTGACTGTAGAGTGGTTAATTCCAAGGTCAATAACTACTGCAGTCAGTCCTAAGCACCAGAAATCTGCAAAAGATGACACAGTGCAACAGACTAAGAAAAGTCAAGGAGAACATTACTAAGCACCTTCTAATGTCACACAAACCATGTTGGTGTATAATTCCTTTCTTTCAGTATTGTATTTATCATTGATTGTGTATGCCATTGGTACATAATGTGGTTTCCCCACAAGAAAAGGATTAACTGTATATTGAAGAAATATTTTTTGAGGAATGAATGTTCGAGGTGGATTTTCTTACTTTATAAATGTGCCAAAAAGAATTTCCATTATACCTGCAATGGGGACAAATTATGCAGATGTCACAAGTACATTGTCACTTGAAAGTGTATCCATTCATTTTGACAACTAAATCTGTAATTATTCAAAACTCTTAAATTGCAATAGCTGTTCTTACTTAGAAACATAGAAAATAGGAGCAGCTGTAGGCCATTTAACCCTTCAAACCTACTCCAATGTTCATTATGATCATGGCTAATCATCCAACTTTGTAAACTGTTCCCATTTTACCCCATATCTTTTGATCCCTTTATCCCCAATATCTAACATCTTCTTGAAAATAAACAGTGTTTTGGCCTCAACTGCTTTCTGTGATAGTGAATTCCACAGGCTCACCACCATCTGCATAAAGAATTTTCTCCTTACCTCAATACTAAATGGTTTGCCAGATATCCTCAGACTGTGACCCCTGGTCCTGGACTCCCCCACCACTGTCACCATACTTCCTACATCTACCCAGTTAGAATTTTATAGGTTTCTATGAGATCCTCCCTCATTCTTCTTAACTCCAGCATATATAATTCTAACTGACTCAATCTCTAGTTATAGAGTTAGTCATCAGTCCCGCCATCCCTGGAATCAATCTAATAAACTTTTGCTGCAATCCCACCAAAGCAAGAACATCCTTCCTCAGTTAAGGTGACCAAAACTGCACACAATATTCCAGATGTGGTCTCACCAAGGCCTTGTAGAACTGCAGCAAGATATCGCTGCAGTTCTACAAGGCCTTGGTGAACTGCAGCACAGCCTCAAGATAAGGGAGGGGCAGTTTAGATCGGAGTTGAGGAGGAACTTCTTCACTCAAAGGGTGGTGAATCTCTGGAATTCTCTGCCCATTGAAGTGGTGGAGGCTACCTCGCTAAATATATTTAAGTCACAGGTAGATAGGTTTTTGACAGACAAGGGAATTAGGGGTTATGGGGAGAGAGCAGGAAAGTGGAGCTGATCCACTTCCGATCAGCCATGATCTTATTGAATGGCGGGGCAGGCTCGAAGGGCTAGATGGCCTACTCCTGCTCCTATTTCTTATGTTCTTATGCTGCTCCTGTACTTGAATCCTCTTGCTATGAAAACCAAAATGCCACTTACCTTCTTCACCACTGGTTGCACCTGCATGCTTACTTTCAGCGACTGGTGTACAAGACCATCCAGATCTTGTTGCACATTCCTCTGTCTCAATCTATAGCCTTTCAGATAATAAGCTACCTTCCTGTTTGTACTACCCAAGTGGATAATCTCACCTTTATCCACGTCAAACTGCATCTGTCATGCATTTGCCCCTTCATTCAACTTATCTGAAATGCACTGCAGCACTTCTGCATCTTCCATACAGCTCAAACTTCCACCCAACTTTGTGTCATCTACAAATTTGAAGATATTACATTTACTTCTCTCATCTAAATAATTAATATATGTTATCAATATCTAGGGTCCAGCACTGGTCCTGCAATACCTCACTAGTCACTGCCAGCCACTTGGAAAAAGATTTGTTTATTCATATTTTTTTTTCCTATCTGACAATCAGTTTTCTCTTCATCTCAGTACTCTACCCTCAATCCCATTCGCTTTAATTTTACATGCTAATCTCTTATATGGAACTTTCTGCAAGTCTAAATAAACTATATTCAATGGTTCCTCCTTATCAACCATTCTAGTCACATCCTAGAAGAATGCCAGTAGATTTGTCAAGTATGAGTTTCCTTTCATAAACCCGTGCTGACTTTACCCAATCCTGCCACTGTTTTCAAAGTGTTCTTTTATAAAATCTTTTGTAATGGATTTTCCCCACTACTGACAACAGGCTGATGGCCTTTAATTCCCTGTTTTCTCTCTGCTTTCCTTTTTAAATAGTGGAGCTTATATTAGCTTTCCTGCAATCCATAGCAATTGTTCCAGAACACACTAAATCACTCATCCGCAATTTTTCAGTCCTGCTCCATTCTAACACATTCTGCATAAGCTCAATGCAGCAGGAAAGTTGCAGCCATTGTTTCTGACTCTAAGAAAGTCTGAGGAAGACATTTGTCTTCACCAATATTTTTTTCTTCAAATACCTATACCTTAATCTATTCTCCTCTTGTTAATCAATCCCTTCCTCCTCCGTTGCTGAGTTCTAAACTGCTGCCAATCCTCAAGTCTGTGTTATTGCTAATTGTGTTTTCTGGCCAATTAGACACTGTTCCATTTAAGTAATATATTATAAATGTTAGCAAAATGTAAGGCCATATGGTCAGTTTGTAAATATTTAGTGCAAAAATACGCATTTGGACCATTTTAATGTTGCGCAAACATTCTCTTCCATGACTGGGTCATGCAAATGTTTCAGAATTGACAAGCAAAGCTGAGTTAAGCATTATAATGTTCATGTTACATAACTACCATCAAAAAAAGCATGATGATGGTTTTTCAAATGAAATATTCGTACTTGCCTGTCAAAAATGTCCTGCTGCCAAATATATTTGCATACACTTGTGCTTCTGGTCTTTTTTCTTTAAATAACTTATTACATTGGAATCACACGTATAATTCAGAAAGCCATCCTTTGCTGAGGCATATATGAGCTCTATAAACTTTCAGAAGGCAAATGGAAAGTTGTTGAAAAAAAAAGCATAAGTTATTAAAGAACTAACTTCTGCATAATGCCTTTCATGAACACAGAATATTGCAAAGCACTTTGCTCTCAATTAAGTATTTTTGAAGTGTAATAACTGTCACGATGGAGGAAACATGGCAGTAAATTTGTGCACTACCGCAACTTTGACAGTGGTTAAAATTCCTAAAAATTCTGTGACAAGTGTTTGGGATCTGAGAGTCACACTGGGGGCCATGTGTTAGGTGATCAGAATTAAGGATCTGGGGCTACATTGAGTATTAAGAGGGTGCTTTCAGGAGTAAGGGCCTAGAGGTCAGGCTGTTGGTGAGATTGGCAAGGTGCAGAGGAGCGGGTGGGGGCTGGCGGTGGTGAGTGGAGATTAGGAATCTCAGGACCAGAAGCTTGATGAGGGTAGTATTCTATAAGTGTGGGCTTTTTGAGTAATTTAGTTTTTGGTTTTTCCCAGGACAACCTGCCCTGGTGACTCAGGATGAATCAGTGTTGTAACTGGGATCTGAAGCAAGTGTTAGAATCCTTATCTGCCTCTGGAATTAATGGCTACTTCAGATGTACATAAATGTAGCCTCTAGGCTTCTGGTGTGAATAAAGATGACCTGTTGGCTTTTGGTTTGAGTAAAGATGGCCTCTTGGCTTCAGATATGAGTAAAGATGACCTCAAGCTTGCCCTTACCAGATAGGGTGGGCAGTGCACACAAATGCTTCCTGTTTGCAGCTCCAGGGATTTGGGAGCTTGTGTAGTGTCCGAAAATAGTCATTACAGAATCAATACAGAATATATCTTGGTGGTGTTGAGTGAGGGATAAATATTGTCCAGGGACAGTAGAAGAACTCTGCTGCCTTTCTTCATAGAGTGCTGTGAGATACTTTATGTCGACCGCAAAGAAAGGTGGAACTTTAGATTAACATCACATCTGAAAGGTAACACCTCCAATATCAACACTCTTGCAATACTGCATTGAAGTGGCAGTCTGGATTATGTGCTTTAATTGGGCCAAATATGCACAGTTATACTTAAAAAGAAGTCTGGACTAAGGTATAGAAGGACACACCAATAATTTCAGCATAGAATTTCCTAATGTTCCATTGTATCTTTTATGGAAACCCTACATAGATACATTAAATGACCATTGTGGTAAACTTCTTAAGGTTTTGACACAAAACTAGATAACCTCCATGGACATCCTGTTCACAGTGTCAACATTTGTGGACAACACAATATCAGGGACTATTGTTAGTTGTGAAACTGCCTTTAAGTGATTTCTGAAAGAGTTAAATCAGTAGACTGAGCAGAAAGATCTCAATACTTAAATTTTATGTGGACAAATTTTCTGATACCCTTCTTATTCATCCAAGGGATTTGGGCTTTGTTGGCTAGGACAGCATTCATTGTCCATCCTTAATTGCCCTTGAGAAGCAAAAGTAAGCAGAGGAAGTATGCACTAAATGGTATTTTTTTAAAAGGAACAGAAGACTACAGAGATACTTATCTCGAGGTGTAACTGGTGACAGCAACAGCATTTCACAGTTATAAAAGGTCCAGTGAACAGGCAACAAATTCCAGACAAGGAGGTACTTAATGCACTGGTATCGGGACAAATTATTCAGCAACAGAAGTTATACTCAACAAACAACAGTAATCTGGTGTTCCAGTTCAGAAGGTTTTTTGCTTCTCACTTGCTCTAGTACAATAAACAGCTCATTGATTCTTTCCTCTTGTCCCTTCTTACATCATCTTCAGATCAGTCAAACAAACCCTTCCAAGTCTGTTTTTCTTATCCTCTGTAGCCAGAGTCTCTTCCTGTATTTTGATGTATTTGTCATTCTCTGATTTGTCAATGCATCCATATCACTTCTTCAAGTGATCTTTAGCTTGTCCAACCTTTACTCCCATGGAGCCACATTTCAATTTCTTTATCATTCATGGGACCAATGATCAAATATCAGTAAGATAATGTTTCACACATTAAACATGAATTTTTTAAAAAATCTATTTCAAAACAGTAAACTCATCATTTCAAAAAAGAATTATTCATTAAAAATGTTCATTTAAAATGACTAAGCATCTGAGTTCACCAATAAAATGCTTTTTGCCTTTTAACTTATGAAGCAGAGCCAGACAATGTCCCAAGAAGGAGACCCACTCCTGACAAACAAGAGAATGAGACAAAATGGATTAGTGAAGGCACCACAACACTTACTTGTATAAGAGAAGGTGAGAACCTCAAAGAAATGGAGGCATGAGTGATAAGAGAGAACATGGAGAAAGAAAATCAAAATTTGCCTAAAAGAGCAAAACCATAGAACCCCTACAGGGCAGAAAGAGGCCATTCAGCCCATCGAGTGTGCATCAACTCTCTGAAAGAGCATCTTACACAGTCACCGTCCAGAATAACTGAGACAGAAGTATTGGGTTTCCAACATCAGCAGAGAACGGAGAGGTCTGAATAGATGTTTGAGGGGAGGTGTAACGTAATAGAGTAAACTAACCTAAGACTTACAAAAAGTTAAAAGCAATAATATGTGCCAGAATTTTACCTCCTCGCTCACCTGAGATCCCACCTGAGGCCAATGGAGAATGCTGTTCTGCAAGGCTCACTGGCCCTGATTCTGGGGTGGGCATACCAGTAAAATTCCAGCAGTGATGTCAAACAAGGAAGTGACATATACTCACTTGATCTGAAAGTCTAGGAGAAAACAGCATGGAAGAAGCATGTATAACGGAGTGATCTTATAACTGTAAATATGTTTCACTAACTTTGGAGTGTTTGCAGTTAGCAGTCTTCAGGATTTATTGAAAATACTCCAATCCAACAACACAATAATATATTTTGCATTCTCTTTTCATAGAATCTCTATGGTGCAGAAGGAGACCATTCAGCCCATCAAGCCTGCACCAACAATAATCCCACCTATCCCTATCCTTGTAGCCCCATGCATTTGGTCTGGTAATCCCCCCAGCATTAAGGGACAATTTAGCATGACCAATCCATCTAATCTCCACGTCTTTGGAGTGTGGGAGAAAATTGAAGCACCCAAAGGAAACTCACGCAGATGTGGAGAGTACATGCAGTATGTGAGTATGTGACCCAAGACTGGAGTTGAACCCAGGGCCCTGGTGCTGTGAGGTAGCAATGCCAATCACTGTGGTACCGTTCCACTCATTCCCATTCATGTTATGAATTCTAGTTACAATGTGGTTCACATTGATTCAAGTCACACTGACAGTATTTTCTTAGCTGAGCACACAAAATTAGCCAATCATCTATTATGAATGCATACAAAATGCAGATGAAAGAATTAACAGCACGCTAAGTATATTTAGAGTAAAAAGTATAAAATGATGCACATTTCCTGAACAATACACCAATGCATCAGGGAGATGATTGGACTTCTTTACACCAGGAGAAAGACTTATTCCTCCTTTCCCTGGATAAATGAAGCAGGATTTGAAAGCTGTAAAATAAAAGCCAAATACTGCGGATGGTGGAGATCGGAAATAAAAACAAAAAGTGTTTGAAAACTCAGTAAGTTTGGCAGCATCTGTGGAGGGAGAAACAGAGGGCCTGATTCTCCCAAAAAAAATGCTAAGTAGTGAATTGGCAAGAAAATTGGTGTAAATCATGTTTTCTTTTTCAGTGGGAGTTCAGGTTCAAATCTCCCGCACTCTGCGCACTGCAGAGGTCACAACCGGGAGTCTCATTAAAAGCTCGGCGGGAAGGGGGAGCTATTCATGCCAGAGTCTGATAGTTCCAGACCTCTGCGCATATGCAGTGGCCCTGGTCTGTCAGCCTGCAGTTTGAAATACTCCTAGCGGGATGGGAGATGCTATCAAGCCCAGAGAAATTCCATGCCGGGCCCGATAATGACATTTAAAATAGATGAGAAACAGATTCAAATGACTTACCTCTTCCCACTGGTTTCCAGCACAGTCCCCACTGCACCTGTTCTCTGGCTCTGGGATTTCACATGCAAATCCCGTGAAATGGCTGACACATGATTCTCCCATCCCGACGGGTCAAAAAACGAGCACATTCGGATGGGAGAATTGGACCATAAGTTCCTAGCAACTAACTGAAAGAATCACACAACAAGTGATCACACTTTAAGACTGTTACTACAACAAACAAGCCAAAATCGACATAGACTAAACATTATATAACAAGTAATAACACCGGTTGTGCAATACCCCAAACTACAGAAAAAATGCTTCCCCATTAATTAATCAATGCAACTGAAATATTTTATGCCACTTTCCCAGCAGATGTATGGACATGAAGCTTCAATTTTAAGTTCTTCCCAACTTTTCAGCAGGCTCTCTGTTCCCTGCCAAGACAGGCAAGTCTTCCAGCTTCCTTTGAATGCTGTTCCACTCAGTCTTCTCAGTATCACTGATCCTGCTTCAAGCAGCAAGGCCAATGCCATGACTCTTTGTTCCTTACATCTCCACAAATCCCTGCTCTTCAAATACAGAAAAAGATTCCACCAGAACCCTGCTTGGTGGGACACATAAAAAAATGGTCTCTTCCTTTGCCTTTCACAATGGTGGTCATTTCTGTATTCCTCTCTGAGTCTTGCAGTCTACGCACCTTGGTCAAGGAAAACCAACTGCTCCTGTTTTATGTCAAGGCTGAAAACTTGCTACTCTCCCACACTGTAGCAATTCTATGAATCTATTTCAATGATTTCCTATGGGTTCTGGTTATAGATCACATGGGACTATATCCAGAGTGAATTAGTATGGTCACCGCCACCCCCCACCCTCTTCCTCTTGCCCTTCCTCCCTATCCCCATCCCCAGATATTCTGTTTTCTGTAAATTGAAAGAGACCATTTTAAAAGTAACCGTCTTCTGAAGTCTCACATTCATAACAAGTGCTATTATTTTCTTTATCATTGTTATTTTGCTCATGTTAATATTGATGAGTCCCATCTTTGATTCAATATTGTTTCCTTGGGATATCTGATATGCTTTTGTCTACCTCTGCTGTAAACACTGATGCATAGTATGTATTCAATTTGTCTGACATTTCTCTATTATCTTTAACAATATCACCATTATTGGTTTTCAAGGTACGCACATCCATACAACCATTCTTCTTCATAATAAAACTTAAATTTTTTGTGTTGATTTTGATTTTCTTTGTAAATTTCTAACAATGTTCCCTTTTTATAGCACTTACCATGTGTTTTGTCACTTCTGTATCTCTCCCTGTCGCCAGGATTTATGATTCTTTCGCATTTTGTACACTTGTTTGTTTAGTTTTGTAATGTCCCTTGCGTGTTTTATCACCCTTGGCAATTCTTTTCTCCTGGTTGACAGAACTCTTGTCCCTTATGGGGTATTTTAATTAACTGTATACATCTTAATATATACTTCCTTATTATTGAAGTAATTTACCTTTAATCAGATGATAAAGATAATCAGATAATTAAGACTACCCCTCCTCCTTCACCAGTTTCCCTATCCTTCTATTAGATTTATAACCTGGTCTATTCAGTTCTGAACCTGAACACCTTGAATCCATGCCTTGTGATATTTACATTGTACCTCTAAGTTGAATCAATGTCTACAATTTATTCACTTCATTCCTCTTACTCCGTGTTTATACTTGTTAAGTTTTAGATTGGTTCTGTACCATATTAAATTCTTCTTTAAATATCCTGTCTTATCTGATTGAAATTAACTTTATCTAAATCTAGTATCTTAGTAACTGTTCTGCATTTCTCCCTTTTAATGTTTACTTTTACTGTAAAAGAAATCTTCTAAATATTAAATGAGAAGAAAACCACACATTTTAAATTGAATCTTACCAAAAAATGGCAGAGTGTTGGTCATAGCATGAAAAAAGGAGTGTTTCGCTGATTCGCCCTGCCCACAATGCTTTAACCACTGCAAGAACTGGGAGCTGTATATAAACAGCTCCCCAGCATTCCCATGACAACTGCAGGAGATGGCAGGCAAGGAGGCAGTACCAACTCAAAAACAGAAAAATTCTGGAAAATCTCAGCAGGTTTGACAGCATCTGGAGAGACAGTAGAGCCAACATTTCGAGTATAGATGACCCTCTGACGAAGGGTCTCATCCTCCAATTCTTTCTCCAGAGATGCTGTCAGACCTGCTGAGATTTTCCAGCATTTTTCTGTTTTTGTTTCAGATTCTAGCATCCGCAGTATTTTGTATTTATTTAAGAAGGCAGCACCATCCTTTTCGGAGGTAGCCCTTACAAGGATGCTGGATGGAGTGAAGCAGGAACATGACACATTCTGCCCCTACTCCAGGAGAATGCTTTCCAGCATTCCTGCCTGGGATGCAGTGGCAGCCCTTGTCAGTGCAAGCACAGTGTAGAAGAGGATGAAGCAGTAATGTTGGAAGAAGATGCCAGGGTAAGTGAACCACCCCAGTCTCTCACTGGATCCCCTCACCTACCCCTTGCACACCCAAACCCTTTATCTCACTCAGCGACCTTGACCTTTGCCAACACCAGACACCCAGTTCTCCCCCTTTCTCCCACAATCAGCATGTTCCCCCAGTAGCTGTTTTGCTCATCATACTCCCCAGCTCCCACCCAAGCCCCATGTCTGCCACACCTCATCACCATCCTAAATGTCCACACTCCCAACTACACTCTTCATCTCTGTGTCATTGCAAGTCAAGCAGGAGCACAACAGGTGCAAGCGGGCAGATGGAGTCATGCCTGAGCTGAGAATCCTCGTTTTTTTTGAAGATCAAACACTCGACCTGGTCAGGGAGGAGGAGGTGCGTGCCTGCGCTGCAGGTGCACTGGGGCAGCAGAGAAATGTGAAAATCTTCAACATATGCTATCATTCCTCAAGTCTTAGGTGAGAAATCAATATTCCCTCTGTATCTTCTGTAATGCACTGACTCAATGTGCCTTCTCTTGCAGGTCAACCACCAGAACAAGCCAGACCATCCTCACAACTTCTGGACCCACCAGACTCGAACAGCCCAGAGGCAGATCTCCCTGACCCCACCGTGGAAGATGTGTCATCCACACCCTGCACCAGTGCAGATATTGTCACCTCAGTGGGATCACTAAGTAGGCAGGTTTCTCAGTCGCTCACTATCGAGCACCTCATAGCTGAACAGCCACAGCAGGTGGAAGCAGGGACGTCCCAGGGAACCAACACTTGGAGTGTTGCCAGAGCCCAGGACTCTGCTCAACCCTTTGCTGATGATGTGCCTCTTGCCCGGTTGTCCCGCAGCTATTGCAGCTGCAAAGGCAGTGTTGTGAGTATTTGGGATGATAACCGCACTGCAAACTGCAAGGACAACTGGAGGACTCCCATTGCTTTATATCCAAGGAGATAATGTCATCATTGCAGCGCACCGAGGCTAACACTACGAAGTTGGTATCTGCAGTGGAGACCTTGGTACAGGATGTGCACTCCATTGCAGGAGATGATTGCACCATGATGCAGGGCTTCGACCACATGGTGCAGGCAGTAGTAGGAATCCATGAGTATCTGTGCCAGAGCACAACAGGACTTCTGGATCTTACTTCAGTTGCCCCCCGCCCCCACCCCCACCCCCATTCCATGGAGGACCTCAGGTGCCCCCAAGAACCTAAAGGATAGAGGATCGGCAGGAGTACAGCCAGGCCCCTCCACCTGGGGGACCTTGGGTGACTCGAGTTCATTTGGCACCCCCCTCCCTGTGAGCAACACACCTCCAGCCCCTGACACCGAGGAGGGAAGGAGTCAAACATCTGTGCTGTCTGTAAGCAGGTCTGGCCTCCAAAGAGACTCCTGCCAAGGCCAAATGGCTTGCAAGTCAGCAGGCCACTGCAACCTCAGCTGTGGATCCTGGGAATATACCTAGACGTAGTGGGGAATCAAGAAGAGCAAGAAACTGTAGGCACTTAGTGTGCATGGATTAATATAGACACTAGTAGAGATAGGGCATCATTCTGTTTTGACTATTAGGCAATAAATTTCACTTTGTTCACTTACAGATCTTCCACCCTGTCTGTTCATGCCACCAAGCTTGGTGGAACCATCATATTCACCTGGTATCTCATCCTGTGGAGTGTGAGAGTGGTAGTGCTATGTCTCTCCCATTCTCTTGCTAGCTGCCACTAAAGAAGGGCACTCCCTCAGATCTGGACAGGAACCCAGAAAGGAGGACACAGGAAGCACTGCTTACATACCAGCTTTCACAACTCTTTTAGAGCAAAAGGCGCCCCAACATAAAGAGAAGGTAAGACCTACAAATTACCCTCTCAACACCTCTCCCCGAAATTGTTACTGGGATTCCCATCCCAGCCCCAAGTTGAATTTATATGTGCCCCCTGAGTTCTCTCCAGTGCTCCCTGAGCAGTGCACATTGCAGAGGGTACTGGCTACTTAAGTGCCACCTCTAAAATCTCCATCAGAGATGAAGGTGCCAGTTTCACACTGATGTAGACTTGTAGTAAACACCATTGGTATGTCGTCACACTAGTGCCCGCTGAATATCTGGTGAGGGGGATGTCTCGGAGAGAGTGCTCATTAAAGATGTGCTAATGTATTAAAAAGATCTCTCTACAATACCACGGCATATTTCATGCCATTTCACCAGCGATGGGCTCGTGAGATCAGAACCTGGAAACTTGTCAGTGCAAATCACTGTCCAGATTTTGAGCACAGGCTGCCACTCCTGCAGACGGAGAGTGCGGGCTTAAAATCACCCTGATCATCTCTGAACTTTAGCCCTGCTATTAATCATTCCATCACTTCTCCGTAGATACAAAATCCAACAAAAGTAGGGATAATTTTGACTGCAGAATCATAAATTTAAATGATTGTTCTAGTTCAGAAATAAAACATCCAAATCTGTGTATCACAAGTGGCTGTAGGAAAAGCTGTTGCTTATTACGATTAAGATTCAACATCTTACCGAGTGAATCATTGAATTTTTGATTTTCTACTTTCTGAACCTCAAATGGAGATTTCCGAATTCAGAGAATTGTTATCAGCCAGCAAGGTACAATAGATTTCAACTCATTGGCACACTTGTGGCTTTAATAATTTTGATGTTATCAAAGTGTACTGTACGTAAGCTTAGTGATGAAAAGTCTTAATTTGTTTTGTATTATTGGGATGATTTGTGAATTTTGTGATATGTTGCTAAGAATGTTTTAAAGTGGTGTCTCCTTAACTGCCAAATTGATCAGACTGGATCAGCCATGATCAAAATGAATGGTGGAGCAGACTCAAAGGGTTGAATGACCTACTCCTGGTTCTATTTTCCATGTTTCTAAATTTCCCGCATTTTCTGATTTTATTTCAGATTTTCAGCATCTGCAGTATTTTATTCTTGTGACCTGAAACAGGGTCGATAATGCTGGATCAAAAATACACAATCAATTTGAGTACTTAAAGCTTGCAGCAGTTTTCAGGTCATCCGCACAAAAGGTATCCAACAGAAATCCTTTGGTAATGTTATTCTGGATATATATGGCAATAAAAATAAAAATATGAAGAACTTTTTTCTTTTAATTTGACGACTGGTTACTCTTTTAGAGGCTATTCATTACACTGCCAACTTGGTTATTTTAAGATGTTCTATTGAGATGTGCTGCATTCATTGCCCATACCTCGTTATAATGTATATATTCCTCTGTACTATCTGTCAGCTATTAGCTTCTTACTGTAGAGCAATTTGCTGCTACATTTCAAAATGAATACGATCAGATTTATGTTAAAAAAGCAAAACCACCAATAAATATCTTTTCCATATAACCCAGTTGATCTCTATGTAATCTAGTTACCTAAGCATTGTGGCAGCTGAGAAGGAAAGAAAAGGAAGCAAATCCTACACTCCAGATCCAACTGTCTTGTGGGACACCATGCCCCATAAACTCAAAGATCTGTAGATGATAATCAGCCTGTTCAATCACATGAAAACCCAGGGCAGAAACTTGCTACCCTGAGTAGATGTCTTCCTCAAATCAGGGGACAGCCAACAACAAATCCAATATTCATACTTACCACTAATTAGAAGTTCTTGGTGATTAACAAAAACAGCTGTTTATTTTTACTGAGGATTCTTTTAAACACCTTTTCCCAGGTTATGTGTTGCAAACATTGTATGAAAAAACTTTTGGCTTTCCATTCCACACCTGTTCTCTATATAATGCCAAGACGGCTCAGCCTGTGGATAACTCCTCCTATTTTGCTCCCACTTGATGTGATGCTGAATATTGAAAACTTGACTGTAAAATGTGTACTGAAGGGATTCAAATTTGGCTTTGTTCAAACTCCAATGATTTACTCATAAGTACCAAAAAGGATTTATATCTTTCTATAAATGCATTCTGAAGCTCACATTAAATCCCAGAGGAACAGAAAGCCGTTTACCACAAAAGCAACTCCTCCCGGAATGTTAATGCATCAGAGATGATTTTCTCTGCTTTGCATTCTAAGTGCACCAATTTTCTGACTGTCAAGCATAAAGAAATGGGCAAAATCCAGATGATATGCCAAATACCCTGATTGTGTACTTCCAGTTGTTACATGATGGGGCCAGGCCGTGATATCAGAGCTGCATTTAAATTACATTTTAAATGGAGACAAATAACTACAGCCAGGTTTACTGCATTTTTATTGATAAAAACTGGGTTCAAGGCGACAAATACTGTCTTTCTAAGACTGATTAGTTGAAACAGACAAGGTAAAGATTGATGAAAAGTGCATTAATTTCTTTCTCGGACATGATGCTTAAAAACCTTTAAAGGTTATTGTGAACTGAAGTTTAGGTTTTTTGAAAGCTGGGGAGTTGATAAGGCTGCCATTTTTTCCACAGAATGATGATATCCATGAAAGTTGAAGGAAAAGGATGACAACAGCTGTTCCTTCATTGTCACTGAGTTAAAATTCTGGAACTCCTTTCCTAAAGGACTGTGGTTGTACTTACAGTGGTTCAAGAAGGCAGCTCACCACCACTTACTCACTGGCAATCAGGGACAATACGGTGGCACAGTGGTTAGCCCTGCTACTTCACAGTGCCAGGGACCCGGGTTCACTGTCCATGTGGAGTTTGCACATACCGCCTGCATGGATTTCCTCTGAATGTTCTGGTCTCCTCGCACAATCTAAAGATGTGCAGGTTATGTTGACTGGCCATGCAAAATTGCCGCTACATGTCAGGGAGAGTAGCAGAGTAAATACATGGGCTGAATGCTCTCTTTCTGCACCGTATGAATTCCATTCTATGAATCAGGGATGGACAATAAATCCTGGCCTAGCCCACAATGCCCACATTCCACAAGCAATTTTTTTTAAACATAAGAACATAAGAAATAGGAGCAGGAGTAGGCCATCCAGCCCTTCGAGCCTGCCCCGCCATTCAATAAGGTCATGGCTGATCTGTCACGGCTCAGTTCCACATTCCCGCCCTCTCCCCATAACCCTCAATCCCCTCGCTTATCAAAAACCCATCAACCCGCGTCTTAAGAATATTTAGCGAGGCAGCCTCCACCACCTCAACGGGCAGAGAATTCCAGAGATTCACCACCCTTTGAGTGAAGAAGTTCCTCCTCAACTCCATTCTAAACCACCCCCCCTTTATCTTGAGGCTGTGCCCCCTAGTCCTACTGTACTTTCTGAGCGGGAAGAGTCTCTCCACCTCTATCCTATCCATCCCATTCATCATCTTATATGTCTCAATGAGATCTCCCCTTATTCTTCTAAACTCTTAACGAGTACAAGCCTAGTTTATTCAGCCTCTCCTCATAGCTCAACCCCCTCAACTCCGGTATCAGCCTAGTAAACCTCCTCTGCACTCCCTCCAAGGCCAAAATATCCTTGCGTAAGTACAGTGACCAAAACTGCACACAGTACTCCAGCTGCAGCCTCACCAATGCCCTATACAGCCGCAGCAAGACCTCCCTACTTTTATATTCAATCCCCCTCGCTATGAAGGCCAGCATCCCATTCGCCTTCCTGACCACCTGCTGCACCTGCAGGCTGGGTTTTTGCGACTCATGCACAAGGACCCCGAGGTCCCTCTGCACCGTCGCCTGCTGCAGTTTTTCGCCACGTAAGTAAACTTTGGGCTCCAAGGTGGTTTAGTATCCAAAGATAATCAGAAGAGGGTATGTACATGTCATTTTACTTTTGGATGCATCTACCAGTTTACAGAGCTTTCCAGTGATGCATTTTCAAACTTGGATTTGCCACAGCAGTAGTCAAGTCCAATGAACTTGCTGCAAGATGACCTGTAGTCATGTTCCAGAGTAAACAGAGTATGACAAAATAGATCCAGCAGCTCAAATTTCTAGGCAGCATGATGCTTTTAGTTTATAGCAGTCCACCATGACTGTGTGCCAAAGAAGCAAATCCATGTGTTTCCCAATTGGAACAGGTATATCCACTGCTTGCTGAAGTCCAGGACCAAGGTGACCCTGACCTATCCAAGAAAGCCAGATATGATCTAAGGACATCCATCAAAAGATGCCAAAAGACAATATCAGACCAAGCCAAAGTCCCAGGCTAGCCACACAGACCCCTGCCAACTATCGCAAGGTCTGCAAGGCATAACAGGCTACAAGCTGATGGCATGTAAAATCGCTGGCTCCAACAGACCCCTCACTGATGAGCTCAATGCCCATCCCAAGCCCGTTTAGAGTAAGAGGTCAGCGAGAGTATGCCCTCCACCCTAGAAGCCCTGGATTAACCTGTATCTGGGGACATCATTGCAGATGTCAGAGCAGCTTTCTTGAAGGTCAACCCACGGAAAGCAACTGGCCTGGATGGGATACCCAGACGTGCACTTAGATCCTGCACAGATCAGCTGGTGGAGTATTCACTGACATGTTCAATCTCTCTTTCCAACAATTTGAGGTCTCTATCTGCTTCAAGAAGACAACCATCAGCGCAGTGCCTAAGAAAAACCAAGCAGCATGCCTTAATGACTATCAGCAGGTGGCTCTGACGTCCATCATTATGAAGTGCTTTGAAAGGCTAGTCATGGCACAAATCAATTCCAGCCTCCTGGACTACCTGGATCTAATACAGTTTGCCTGCTGCTGCACCAGGTCCAGAGCAGATGCCATCTCCCTGGCCCTTCACTCAACCTTGGAACACCTTGGTATCAGGACATCTATGTCAGACTCCTATTAATTGACTATAGCTCAGCCTTCAACACTATTATTCAAACAAAACTCATCTCCAAGCTCTGTGGCCTGAGCCTCAGCAACTCCCTCTGTGACTGGATCCTGAACTTCCCAACCCCAGACCACAATCAGTTAGGATAGACAACAATACCTCCTCTACGATCATCCTCAACATGATGCCCCACGAGGCTGTGTTCTCAGCCCTCTACTATACTCCTTATACACCTATGACTGTGCGGCCAAATTCCCCTCCAATGCGATTTTCAAGGTTGCTGACATTACCACCATAATGGGTCAGATGTCAAACAATGACAAAACAGGAATGAGATAGAGAATCTGGTGAACTGGTGCAGCAACAATAATGTCAACAAAACAAGGAGATTTTCATCAACTTCGGGAAGTGTAAAGGAGACTATGCCCCTGTCTACATCAATGGGGATGAAATAGAAAGGGTCAAGAGCTTCAAGTTTTTGGGTGTCCAGATCACCAACAACCTGTTCTGGTCCCCCATGCCAACACTATAGTTAAGAAACCCCACCAACGCCTCTACTTTCTCAGAAGACTGAGGAAATTTGGCATGTCAGCTATGACTCTCACCAGCTTTTATAGGTGCACCATAAAAAGCATTCTTTCTGGTTGTATCACAGTTTGGTATGGCTCCTGCTCTGTTCAAGACCGCAAGAAACTACAAAAGGTCGTGATTGTAGCCCAATCCATCATGCAAACCAGCCTCTCACCAACTGACTCTGTCTACACTTCCTACTGACTTGGCAAAGCAGCCAGCATAATTAAGAACCTCACGCACCCCGGACATTGTCTCATCCGCCTTCTTCCTTCGGAAAAAATGATACAAATGTCTTAGGTCGTGTACCAACCAACTCAAGGACAGCTTCTTCTCTGCTGCTGTCAGACTTTTGAATGGGCTTACCTTGCATTAAGTTGATCTTTCTCTACACTCTAGCTATGACTGTAACACTACAAGTAATACTACATTCTGCACTCTCTCTTTTCCTTCTCTGTGAACAGTATGTTTCATCTGTATAACGCGCAAGAAACAATACTTTTCACTGTATGTTAACACATGTGACAATAATAAATCAAATCAAATCCAAACAAACCAAATCAAATCAAATCATGCCACCATAATTTATAGATACCCACTGAATGTAAGGCTTGCTAATACAAGCCGAAAGATGCTTATCGGCTCGTTCTTTTTGTCAATTAATGCTCCAGCTAACTACATATGCAAGGTTCATATAGACTGGAAAAATACCATTGATACGCTCAAATGTTGCTTCTCTAAGGTGATTTTATGAGACAGCAGACATTTTGAAGTTTAACTTGCACAAGGATTTTAAGAAGATTTTGGTTTAGTGCATTCGCCACATCAACACTGAAGGAAACATGCATTTCGAGTAAACGTAGCAAGTTGAGACTGAGACTCACAGAGCAGAGAAAGAGCAAGGTTGCTAGATGCAAATATTTGGGAGAAGGAACAGGGAGTAGCAGTTGGGAGAGGTAGTTGGAAGAGAGAGATGGATAGAAGACAATGGTGGAGGAAGAGAACTGTGAATGGGAAAGGGAAAGAGATGCATCAACAGGGAAGTGCTTAGCAGATCTTGCTGGGAGGGACTTGCTGCAGATTTTGCCTTCACAAGTAAGATGGTGCTATTTTGCCTTCACGTGTAAGATGGTAAGATGCATGCTAAGTTTTCATGGAAAGCAAATAAAATAATGTCTTTGGCTTGTAGAAAAAATTATGCTAGTACTAATTGGTTCACAGCATAAGTAACATTACTCCAGCATGTATTTTCCTGTATTTTACTTTACTGTTTTCATTTTGTGCCATGTCCTCTAGATTTTGTTGAAAGCATTGATTCTTTTTGCAACCTCCTACTATACTCTTCACAATCCTGCAAACATTAAAACAATAGCCAGGAAGTTCAATCTTCCAAAGTTCAATTATCCTGCATTGGGAAGCATTCCGTACTTTGATTTAAATCAGAAAATTTGATGGTCTGATTGTCTTACTAGAATATTTAGTTAAAAGGCTTTGAAGCACTTCTAACCCCTGGGTAACTATAGTGCAGACAAACCCCTTGGCTTCACTTTCCCTGATGCTGCTGCTTCCCACCAAAGGCCCCAGGAACCTGCAACACTGCACTTTTCCCACTAGGCTTGAGTCGGAAAGTTGGGTGAGAAATGTGCAGCTCCTAAAGAAGGCCAGTATAAAGGAGAGGGGTAGCAATTCAACTATGATTGCCACTCCTCAAATGTTCTGGCCCAATTAGTTCAGAAAAGAATTTAATTATATTTTTCAACAGTAGGTTATTTTACATTCATGAAAGTAATTTCTAAGTAAAAGCGACATCTATGTGAATGAATGCCATCCAGACATCTTTCATCCACTGAATTTGTAGCTCACATACTCTGCACAGCAAGATGATTACAGTCACAAGAACATAAGAACATAAGAAAAAGGAGCAGGAGTAGGCCATCTAGCCCTTCGAGCCTGCCCCACCATTCAATAAGATCATGGCTGATCTGAAGTGGATCAGTTCCACTTTCCCACTTTCTCCCCATAACCCTTAATTCCCCTGTCAAAAACCTATCTACCCGTGACTTAAATATATTTAGCGAGGTAGCCTCCACCACATCAACGGGCAGAGAATTCCAGAGATTCACCACCCTTTGAGTGAAGAAGTTCCTCCTCAACTCCGATCTAAACATCCCCCTCCTTATCTTGAGGCTGTGCCCTCTAGTCCTGCTATCCTTTCTAAGTGGGAAGAATCTCTCTACTTCTACCCTATCCATCCCTTTCATTATCTTATACATCTCTATAAGATCCCCCCTCATCCTTCTAAACTCCAACGAGTACAGACCCAATCTACTTAGTCTCTCTTCATAGGCCAACCCCCTCATCTCCGGTATCAGCTTAGTGAACCTCCTCTGCACTCCCTCCAAGGCCAATATATCCTTCCGCAAGTGCGGCAACCAAAACTGCACACAGTACTCCAGCTGTGGCCTCACCAGTACCCTGTACAGTTGCAGCAAGACCTCCCTACTTTTATATTCTATCCCCCTCGCTATAAAGGCCAGCATTCCATTCGCCTTCTTGATCACCTGCTGTACCTGCAGACTGGGTTTTTGCGACTCGTGCACAAGGACCCCCAGGTCCCTCTGCACCGTAGCATGCTGCAGCTTTTCGCCCTTTAAATAGTAATCCCTCCTACTATTATTTCTGCCAAAGTGGATAACCTCACACTTGCTAACACTATACTCCATCTGCCAGGTCCTCGCCCACTCACTCAGCCTATCCAGATCCCTCTGCAGACTTTCCACACTCTCCACGCAATTTGCTTTTCCACTCATCTTCGTGTCATCAGCAAATTTCGTCACCCTACATTCAGCCCCCTCCTCCAGATCATCTATATAAATGGTAAATAGCTGAGGCCCCAGCACCAATCCCTACGGCACTCCACTAGTCACCAACTGCCAATCAGAATAGCACCCATTGATATCAACTCTCTGCTTCCTATTAGACAACCAATCCTCTATCCACGCTAACACCTTACCCCTAACTTCGTGCACCCTAACCTTCTGTAGCAACCTTTTATGAGGCACCTTATCAAACACCTTTTGAAAATCTAAAAACACCACATCCACCGGTTCCCCTCTGTCTACCGCACTAGTCATATTCTCATAGAAATCCAATAAATTCGTCAGGGCCATGTGATAAGTCAGGACCATATGAAAAAGAAAATTAAAAGCACAAGAACTAACCTATCTACCAGATATGGCAGCACAAAACTGGACATTTGTGAGTCTTAGTGCTATCATAAACAGCCGAATCATATTTAACTGCAATCTGTAATCTTTTTTCCTTCATTCTACCTTTACTACCAAGGTAGGGGATGAATCTGGGTTCAATGAGAAGTGTATTAGAGCATGCCTACTGCAGTACCTGGCATATCTAAAGTGAGGTGTCAACCTGGGGAAGCTACAACATAGAACTTTTTGCATGCCAAACAATGTAGGTAGCATATGATAGGCATAGCTAAACGATAACAACCAGTATTTCAGACCAAAGATCTGCTGTCCCGCCATATCCAGTCATGAATAGTGGTGGATATTGAAACAATTCACTGGAAAAGGAGGTTCCACAAACATCCCATTCTCAATGAGGAGGAAACAGCATATCAGCGCAAAAGACAAAGCTAAAGCACTTTCAATGACATCCAGTGAGAAATGCCAAGTGGATAATTCCATTTTGGCCTCATCCTCAAGTTCCCACCATCGTGGATGCCAGTCTTCACTGTGCTGAGTGCATGGGATACAACAAAGGCAATGAGCTATGATAACATCCTGGCAGTCATACTGAAGATTTGTGCTCCGCAACTAGTCACATACCTCACCAGTTTCAGTATAGCTACAACACAAGCATCAAGAAAATGTGGAAAATTGCCCAAGTATGCAATGTCCGCAAAAAAGCAGGAAAACTGAACTTGCCCAATTACTGCTTTGTTAGTCCCTCAATCATGTATAAAGTGATGGAAGGCATTATTGACAGGGCGATCAAGCAACAATTATACAGCAATAATCTGACCACTGATGCTTGGTTTGTATTGTGCAGTGGGCCACTTGGCTCTAGACCTCATTACACCCTTGGTCCAAACATGGATAAGAACATAAGAACATAAGAAATAGGAGCAGGAGTAGGCCATCTAGCCCCTCGAGCCTGTCCCGCCACTCAACAAGATCATGGCTGATCTGTCGCTGCTCAGTTCCACTTTCCCGCCCTCTCCCCATAACCCTTAATCCCCTCTCTTATCAAAAACCCATCAACCCGCGTCTTAAAAATATTTAGCGAGGCAGCCTCCACCACTTCAACGGGCAGAGAATTCCAGAGATTCACCACCCTTTGAGTGAAGAAGTTCCTCCTCAACTCCATTCTAATCCGCCCCCCTTTTATCTTGAGGCTGTGCCCCCTAGTCCTACTGTCTTTTTTGAGCGGGAAGAGTCTCTCCACCTCTATCCTATCCATCCCATTCATCAGCTTATACGTCTCAATGAGATCTCCCCTCATTCTTCTAAACTCTAACGAGTACAAGCCCAGTTTATTCAGCCTCTCCTCATAGCTCAACCCCTTCAACTCCGGTATCAGCCTAGTAAACCTCCTCTGCACTCCCTCCAAGGCCAAAATATCTTTGCGCAGGTGCGGCGCCCAAAACTACACACAGTACTCCAGCTGCGGCCTCACCAATGCCCTATACAGCTGCAACAAGACCTCCCTACTTTTATATTCAATCCCCCTCGCTATGAAGGCCAGCATCCCATTCGCCTTCCTGACCGCCTGCTGCACCTGCAAGCTGGGTTTTTGCGACTCGTGCACAAGGACCCCGAGGTCCCTCTGCACCGTCGCCTGCTGCAGTTTTTCACCCCGTAAGTAATAGTCCTTCCTACCATTCTTCCTACCAAAGTGGACCACCTCACACTTGCCAACATTAAATTCCATTTGCCATTTCCTGGCCCATTCGCCCAGCCTATCTAGATCCTTCTGCAGACTCTCCACACCCTCCACACAATTTGCCGTTCCACCAATCTTGGTGTCATCAGCAAATTTCGACACCCTACACTCGGTTCCCTCCTCCAGATCATCTATATAAGTGGTAAAAAGCTGAGGCCCCAGCACCGACCCCTGGGGCACTCCACTAGTCACCATCCGCCAATCCGAATAGCACCCGTTGACCCCCACTCTCTGCCTCCTATTTGACAACCAATCCTCTATCCACGCTAACACCCTAACCCCAACTCCATGTCCCTTGACCTTCTGCAATAACCTCTTGTGAGGTACTTTGTCAAACGCCTTCTGAAAATCCAGAAAGACCACATCCACCGGCTCTCCTCTATCCACCGCCCTAGACACATCCTCATAGAATTCCAGTAAATTTGTCAGACACGACTTCCCTTTAATGAAACCGTGCTGCGTCTGCTCTATCAAGCAATTCCCTTCAAGATGCCTCGCAATTTCCTCCTTAATGACAGATTCTAACATTTTACCTACCACAGATGTTAAACTAACCGGCCTATAATTCCCCGCCTTTTGCCTGGCACCCTTCTTAAACAACGGCGTAACATTAGCCGTTTTCCAATCATCCGGCACTTCCCCGGAGTCCAGCGACGTCTGGAAAATAACCACTAAGGCATCCACTATCACCTCCGCCATTTCTTTCAGAACCCTCGGATGCATTCCATCCGGTCCTGGGGACTTGTCCACAATCAGCCCCTCCAGTCTGTCGAGCACCGCCTCTCTAGTAACAGTAATGTCATTAAGACCCTCCAGTCCTACCACCTTTCCATCGCTAACACCCGGCAAATTATTCACGTCCTCCTCCGTGAAGACAGAAACAAAAAAGTTATTCAATACCTTAGCCATATCCCCATCCCCTACCACTAGGTTCCCTTTCTCATCCTCTAAAGGACCAACATTCACCCTAGCCAGCCTCTTCCTTTTTATATATTTATAAAAACTCTTGCTATCCTTTTTTACATTAAGCGCTAGCCCAGCTTCATAGTTTCTCCTACCCTTCTTTATCAACTTCTTTGTCAATCTTTGTTGACATTTAAACCTCTCCCAATCCTCTTCTCGCCCACTACTCTTAGCTACTCTAAATTCCTCCGCTTTTAATTTAACACTTTCCTTCACCTCCTTCGTTATCCACGGCTTATTACCTCTCCTCCTACTATCCTTTTTGACCATTGGAATAAATTTCTGCTGAGCACCAAGAAAGATCTCCTTAAAGATCCTCCACTGCTCCTCAACAGACCCTCCCTCCAACGCGCTCCCCCAGTCCACATTCGCCAATTCTTCTCTCATCCTACCGTACTCCTCTCTATTCAAACAAAGGACGCGTGTCCGGGAACCCACTTTCTCCTCCTCCATTTGCACCAGAAACTCCACCATACAATGATCACTCTCCCCAAGAGGATCCTTCACCACAAGGTCCCTAATTCTACCCGCCTCATTACATAGCACCAGATCCAAGATAGCTCGCTCCCTCGTCGGCTCCAACACACACTGTTCGAGGAAACTATCCCGGCAGCATTCCAAGAACTCTTCCTCGAGCCCCCCGCGTCCAACATGGGTCGACCAATCAATATGCAGATTGAAATCCCCCATAACTACGGCCGTCCCATTCCTGCACGCCGCACTTATTTGCGTGTTAACAGCCCGCCCCACCTCCAGATCATTATTCGGGGGCCTATAGACAACACCCACCAGCGTCTTCCTCCCTTTGCTGTTCCTAATCTCCACCCACAACGATTCCACCCTCTGCTCCTTGGCTCCAATATCATCCCTTGCTACCACCGTGATGCTATCCTTATTAAAATACTTGAATTCCTGAAATATGAATGTCTATATCAAAGTACTAAAGTGCCATAAAAAAGTTGAATTCAGTGGGAGTCAGACTCCAGTAGTGTAGTCATATCTAACACAAATGAAGTTGATTGAGAATATTAGTGGTCAATTACGTCAGCCCCTGGACATAACTGTGGGAGTTCTTCAGGGTAGTAGCCTAGCCTAGATCTTCAGCTGCTTCATCAATGACCTTCCCTCCATTATATGATGTGGCTTATGATTGCTCTGTGTTCAGTACTATTTGCAACTCCTCCAAAACTGAAGCAGTCCATGCCAACGTGCAGTGAGACCTGGATAACATTCAGGCTTGAGTTGATAAATGACAAGTAACATTAATGTCGCACACATATCAGGCAATGATCGTTATCAGCAAGAATGGATCTAACCATCTCTCTTTGATTTTCCGTGGTATTACTATTGCTGAGTCTCCAACTATCATCATTCTGGGAGTTAATATTGACCAGAAACATAACTGGAACAGCCATATAAATACTATGGCAAAAAGAGGCTTCTGTCTTGAGTTACTCATCTCCTGATTTCTCAAAGTTTTCCACCATCTACAAGGCACAAGTCAGGTGTGTGATGGAATACTCTCCAACTGCAGCTCCAGACAACACTCAAGAAACTTACTATCCAGGACAAGACAGCCAGCTTGTCATCACATCCACAACCTTAAAAATCATCCCCTCCACTACTGGCACATTGTGGCAACTGTGTGCACCATCAACAAAATACACTACAGCAACTAGCCAAGCCTCCTTCAATAGGTGAGTGATGAAAGAGCAATGCTCCAAAAGCTCATGATTCCGAATAAACTGTTGGACTTCAACCTGGTGTTGTGAGACTGGAAACGCTTTTGGTAGGGCTGGTTTCAAAGTATGGCTCATTTGCTAAAAACAAATCTAAAAATATGGTAAAGACCAGAGGTAAAATGCCAATATCACTGCACCTGATATTTTTTTCCCCTATGGCCAATGTAACAGAGGATAGGAATCTATTTTGGTCCTTTGTTTTACAATTTTGTAACCAACAAATGAATCTTTTTGAATCAAGAAATTTCAACCATCTGACTTTCATTTGAGTCCTGACTTCCCAGGTTTAGCTTACAGTTTCACGGCCGTTGATCTTTAAGATTGAGATGCTTATAATCTCACCAATTGTCAGTTTCCTTTTCAAAATTGCTTGACGACTCATCCTACCAGCAATTTCAAAGTGCCAGTACTCTCATGTGACTCACAAGTTTAGCAGTTCAAGCCTCAATTTCAGTACTTGACCATTTAATCTGACACTTCAGTACAAGACTGAGAGCAAAGTGTGCTGCATCATCACAAGTGCTACCTTTTGGAATCAGAGATTCCATGGCAGAATTCCAAGAACAGTGTAATCTCTCGGTGTCATGGTCAAAAAATAGACTAACCGATCATTTATCTGACTCCTGCATGTGAAGTTTTGCTGTGCACAAAACAGATGATGTATCTGCCAACAATAACAAATTACTGCACTTAAATGTAATTAATTGGCTGTAAAGTACTCTTAGCTGTTATGAGAATCCAGTTCCAAACACTGCATTGAAGACATAGAAAGTTCAAAAATCATCCTTTCATGTGAAATATAGATTTTGCATTAAGAATGCTCTTAGTATTCATTGTTCTTAAATAATAAATTGGACAGCAACATCAAAACTCCATATAAGCAATTAAATACTGAAATCCAGAAGTTTGCTGTCCAGTTGTACCTGCTTCATCACAAAGTTGTTCTATAATGGTGTTTTTTTTAAGAGACCAGGCATTGAAGCTCATGCAAAAGCACAACACTGCACTGTTTTTATTGTGGGGTTATCTCAGTATTCATTGGCTTCTTACTGTATGAGAGATATTGCTAAAGGTAATGGTCTTTTGTTCAAAAACAATTCTTTTACATGCAGTTTACAAAGGTTAAATGAGACTAAAATATAAGTTGGAGCTACTTTCTGAGATGCTTCACACTCAATTCCTTTTAATGAGTGGCATCCCTGTGACATAGCTCCTGATGCACATGCTCAGTTTCTATCATTAGAGTTAACTCTTTAGTCTACATCTCCCTCTATATTTTTACCCTCATACTATTTGTTATAGCAGCTATATCATTAACGGAGATGAGCAGTGGGAGTTTAAAACCCGTGATCATAGCCTGGACTAGGGTATTGTATTTCCGGAGCACTGGTTTGAGTTATTGTAAGCCACGGATAAAGCCTGTTTCATTATTTCAATAAAGCATTGTTGTACTGGAGGACTGGCCTCGGTGAAGTTATTACATTGGTGACAAAGCTGAACAAGTGTTTTTCTAATCCTGGTAACCTACCATCAAACAGAAAGCAGTGTTTCCTTCCACGTAAGAGAAGCAGATGCCTTTATTTGGTAAATCCAAGCCTTATGACATAAATGGAGAAGATTGGGCTCAGTGGGGCAGCACGGTAGCACAGTGGTTAGCACTGCTGCTTCACAGCTCTAGGGTCCTGGGTTTGATTCCCGGCTTGGGCCACTGTCTGTATGGAGTTTGCACATTCTCCTTGTGTCTGTGTGGGTTTCCTCCAGGTGTTCTGGCTTCCTCCCACAGTCCAAAAATGTGTGGGTTAGGTTGATTGGCTATGCTAAAAAAAAAATTGCCCTTAGTGTCCTGAGATGTATGGATTAGTGGGTAAATACATAGGAATATGGGGTAGGGCCTGGATGGGATCGTGGTCTGTGCAGACTTGATGGGCCAAATGGCCTCTTTCTGTATTGTAGGGATTCTAAGTCTAAGTCTTCTAAGATACATAGGGTGCATGTGCTACTTATTCTAGGCAAATAATAGAGGGGGATGAAAAGCAGAAAATAATCTTACTCACAGCATGTGGGCCCCTGATGTTCAGCTAATTAAAAGCCCGGGTTATGCAGGTACCTCTGATTTGAAAACTTTAAATGAACCTTCAAATTTGGTTAAAACTGCAATGACTCAAAGCCTTCTGTCACACTCCAGGAATATTGCTTACCTAGGGTGTAGAGAAAGATCAAATTAATGCAAGGTAAATCCATTCAAAAGTCTGTCAGCAGCAGGGAAGAAGCTGTTCTTGAGTTGGTTGGTATGTGACCTCAGATTTTTGTACCTTTTTCCTGACAGAAGAAGGTGGGAGAGAGAAAGTCTGGGGTGCGTGGGGTCCTTAATTTGCTAGCTGCTTTACTGAGGTAGTGGGAAGTATAGACAGTCAGTGGATGGGAGGCTGGTTTTGTGTGATGGATTGGGCTACATTCACAATCTTTTGTAGTTCCTTGTGGCCTTGGGCAGAGCAGGAGCCATACCAAACTATGACATAATCAGAAAGAACCATTTCTATGCTACACCTGTAAAAGTTGGTGAGAGTTGTAGCTGACATGCTGAATTTCTTTAGTTTTCTAAGAAAGTAGCGGCATTGGTGGGCTTTCTTAAGTATAGAACATAGAACATTACAGTGCAGTACAGGCCCTTCTGCCCTCGATGTTGCACCGACCTGTGAAACCAAGCTAAAGCCCATTTAACCTACACTATTCCAATATCATCCATATGTTTGTCCAATGACCATTTAAATGCCCTTAATGTGGGTGAATCCACTACTGTTGCAGGCAGGGCATTCCACGCTCTTACTACTCTCTGAGTAAAGAACCTACTTCTGACATCTGTCTTATATCTATCACCCCTCAATTTAAAGCTAGATCCCCTCAATGTCGGCATGGGGGGGGACCAGGACAGGTTGTTCGTGATCACCTAAAAACTTGAAGCTCTCGACCCTTTTCACTTAGTCCCATTGAACGTGGTGCTTTTAAATAGTGTCCATCTTTTTTATTAGGTGCTTATAAATAAAATGACTCAAATACTGGACTGACATGTGGAAAAAGTCACACTTTCCTTTCTTGATACACAGAGCATGTGCTTGAAGCTGCCCAATATTGCTTCTAAATTATTCAAGCGCTTTTGTTTACTGCCTCTGCAATTAGAATATCATCCAAGTAACATTGTGCACTGGCCCCATCCCCTCGCCCACCCACCATAATCTTTGATCCCTTTAGCCTCAAGAGGTATTTCTAACTCCTCCTGAAAATGGTGTTTTGACCTTAACTGCAATCTTTGGTAGCAAAGTCCACAGGCTCACTGCTCTTTGGGTGAAGACATTTCTCATCTCGGTGTGAAATGGTTTAGCCTGTATCCTCAAACTATGAACCCTGGTTCTGGACTCCCCTACCATTGGGAACATCCTTCCTACATATATTCTGTCCAATCCAATTAGAATTTTATAGATTTCTGTGATGCTTCCAGGTTTCTATGAGATTCCCTTCATTCTCCTAAACTCCAGTGAATATAATCTTAAGCGACTCGATCTTTCCTCATACTTCGGGCCTGTCATTCTAGGAATCAGTCTAGTTAACTTGCACTGGACTTCATTCATACCAAGAACATCTTTCCTCAGATAAGGAGGCCAAAACTACACAGAATATTCCAGGTCTGGTCTTACCAAGGCCCTGATTAACTCCAGCAAGACATCCCTGGTCCTGTTAAATCCTTACGCTTTGAAGCCAACATACCATTTGTGTTCTTTACTGCGTGCTACACCTGCATGCTTACTTTCAGCACTGCTGTACAAGGACACCCAGGTCTTGTTGCCCATTCTCCTCTCAATCTATAGTCTTCTTGTTTTTGTTACTGAAGTGGATAACCTCACAATTACCACATTATGCTGCATCAGCCATGCACTTGCCCACACAACTTGTCCAAATCACAGAAGCATCTCTACATCCTCCTCACAGTTCTCCTTTTCACCTAGTTTAGTGTCATTTGCAAATTTGGAGATATTATAAATCATTTATACATCATGGATAGCCGCAGTACCGCATTAGTCAATACCTGCTTGGAAAAAGACCCATCTATTCCAACTCTTTGTTTCCTGTCTGTCAACCAGTTTTCTATTCATCCTAATACACTACCTCCAATCACATGCACTTTAATTTTACATGCTCACGGTGGAACTTTGTGCCCAAGTCCATTGTACGACACTTCATTAAATGCCTTATGAATATTCATATACAACACATCAACCAAACCCTCACCAACCCTATGTACCCTATCAGGAAAGTTAAATAAGATTTCCCTGTAACAAATCCAAGCTGGTTTTCCTTAATTCATCTGCATTTGCCCAAGGTATTATTAATTTTGTTAATGATCATTTCTTTCTTTGAAGCATCCTCACCACTGTGATTAAACCGACTTGTAACTTTACATTTGTTTTGAATAATTGTGTAACATTTTCAAACCTCTAGACTCAGGGTGAAACCAAGGAAGACTAGAAAAATTGTGACCAATGCCACCACAATTTCATGAATTCCCTCAAAATCCTTTATTACATCTCCTGCCATTCAGGAGATGTAATAAATGCTGCCTTTCAATACAGCACCCTATCCAATGCCTCCTCTATGTCAATTTTAAATCCTTCAAATGTCTGAACTACCTTCCCATTCACCAGGACCAGTACAGCATCTTTTTAATATTCCAGTCTCCATATGTAAATCTCTTTTTTGTTCCTTAAATCAGTACCATCTCTTTCACTATTTATATGCCTATGGACTTCATTACATAAGTTGCAAATTTCTTCTCATACTCTACTTCTACTTGCCTTTTCAATTCCCCTTGGAGCCACCTATATTCCATTATATTGCACACCCTAATCTATCATAAGCACACTTTTTGTTCTTCACCTTAGAAGGTTATCTCTTTTATCATCCAGGAAGCTTTAGATTTGTTTACCATCATTCCACTTCCTGAGAATACACCTTGTCCAAGCACAATCTATCCCTTCTCTTTAGGCAGCCCATTATTCAAGTACTGTTTTGCCTGCCAACCTTAGGTTTCAATTATTTTTGCAGAACCATCATCACCCATTGAAGATGGTTGTCACCTGGTTAATTACTGAATTGTTCCTTGGTTGCGTAAATCAGGCAGGGGTGGGGGGGTTGTCAAAGAAACTCCAGGTTAAGCAGCACTGGTAGCCTGCAACAAAGGAAGTCTAAGGAAGACAACTTTGTAACAAGATATGATTAAGGGCTATACTCGAGGCTCAAGATATTGAAAGCTGTAACTCGTGTTCATGACCGATCTGTACATTTCCTGACAATACAATTAAAAAGCCACAAATACAACATATTGGTGAGAACACTGGCTGGTGTGACCTGTTGATGTCCTTCCCACCAGTATTAATAATGACAGCTTAAACTAAGCTGCAAAATAGGCCAAGTGAATAATTCCACCCTTACAAGTCTAAAACATGATACATGTGTCACTGCTTCCTCAATGATCTCCCAAGAGCCAGATCCTTTCTAATTGCTACAAACCTTTCCTGAACATACTTTAGCAACTCTTGCCTTCCATCTTTATCTCAGTCTACGTTCAGATGATGAAAGTCCCTTATTCTTAATTCTTGCATCTCTAACTACCTAACAAATTTGATCGACATCTGTCTGACTGGTTGGTGGCCTACAGACTACACTGAGCAATTTACTTGCAGTAAAAAGTCTGACAACACCAGGTTTAAGTCCAACCGATTTATTTGATGGTAAACTCACTAGCTTTTGAGGTTATCCCCTTCGTCAGGTGCAATTTACATGCACCTTTTTTGTTCCATTGGCCCTTAACCAAATAGATTCTGTCCTTGGTCCGTGGGACAGCCTCTCTCTGCCGCATTCAATGCTCTCCTTAATCAATATTGCCACCCTCCTGCCTTTCCTAAACCATCTGGTTTCCATGAATATTTAACTCCCAGGCTTGCCCTTCTTTGAACCAGTTCTGTTATAACCACATAATGTTTCCACATGTGGAAGTTATGCCTATAAGTCACCAATCTTATTTTAAACTACACTCTATGCATTTACACACAAGCACAGTAACCCTAATTTAGAGATCACTATTTTGTCTTGTACTTTGAACTCACCTACTTACTATTTCCTCTTAATCTCCTCCTATTTAATATGGAACTACTGCCTTCTTGAGCACTGCCTAGTATTCTAATTTTACGCATCCCATCATTCTTTCAACTACTAAATGATGGAACCTATTCCCCTGTGAATTTAGAAACAAAATCTACAAGTTTATTAGTTTCAAAAACTGTTTTCAGATTCCATCTTTTGTACTTATAGGTGTAAAAGTTAGTATTTGAACAGAGCAATTTAATCAAAATATAAATGGAGTTACAACTGTGCAAAAAGACGCAGTAAAATAATTTAGAGCTCATTGCATGCACAAAATGGAAAACGTGACAAATTTAAGTATTTCCACGTAATCAAATTCAAAAGAAAATGTCAGTTCAGAACAATGTCAATGGTATGTTTGCTTTTTCAAAAAGCATATTTTACAAATATGGACACCAATAACAACCATATAATACATTTGGTACAGCTTTGTTGTGCTATGAATAATTAGCAAGAACAGAATCTCAAGATTATCCTGAAAATAATTCTTCTGCAAATTATACAGAATACAGGAATGGCAATTACAAACAATTTCAGTTTTCTCCTATGGGTAAACACTTCAATGATAGTTTCAATTTGCATTTATGGTAGTTCTGAGCAGCATTTTCACTTCAGAACAAGATGAGCAATTTATTGTTGCCATTGAGTGATTAAGAATTAATAAGCACTGATTCCACGTGCAGCAGGACCAACTGTGTGTGCGCTCCAAATACCAGAGATCTATTCCTCAGATTATCAAACACTTGCTGGATATACTTCGGAAGTTCCTTGTACGCTTTTAAATCTTCAGCATACTGCACCATCAGCTGGTCAGGAAAGGAATTTACCTGGTTATCAAACCTATTTTTATCTAAAACCTGAATAGTTAAAGATGAGTCATTCACAACATGGCAGATCAAGGGCAAATTATGATTTTCAATATAGTTCTTAAGGAGCATAGACCAAAGATAAGCACTGGGCTCAATTTCAGTAGGATTGATGTCTTTGTTCAAATTTCCAAATTGCCCCTCAGTAATCTCCTCCGATTGGACTTCAGCAACGGCACGAAGATCTTCCTTTACCTTTGGACAATCAATGTAATCTAGGGATGTTTTTCCTAGGTAGTCTTGATGTTGTAATAAAGCAGTTCCTGTAGGAACAATGACATATATTAATACTAATGACATTTGCACATGAGTGACTGAAACAGCTGTTCTCTTTTCACCTTGGGGCTCATCTATAACCACTTTAGGCAGTAACTAATGCTGACACAATTAACTTATATTCTGACTGCCTAGGGAAGTGTGCTGCTTTAAAATCAATTCAGTCTGCAGTAAATATCTATGTGAATCATCCACCATAAAAATACCATTAATACTTAGAATACAAGATATTTAAAATTACAAAATCTCAATATAGAATGAAGATTAATGCATTCAGTTTTTGATCGGGGAGGGGGAAGATTTGCATTTTATTTTGGATTTTTCATGACCACCGGACTTAGTTTCACAGCTAATGAAGCATTTTTGAAGTATTGCATGTGAAAGAACTATGGTCACCTTCATTTCAGTTAAATCAATTTTACTGCTACTATTCTGAAAATGTCCTACAATATTGTGAAAGATAATGAAAAAGTTTGCCACAGTAAGTCTCAAATTGTTGCTGCCTCAATTGAGGTTCTAATTTCCTGCATCTCAAAGCTTAAAAATGGATTACAATCTGCCATTCATATCAACTAGGAGCAGGAGTATGCCACTTTTACCACTCAATAAGATCATGGCTGTCCTCAACTCCACATTCCCAGCTATCCGCCAATAACCTGTGCTTCTCAGGAATCTACTTCAGCCTTAAAAACATTCGAAGACTCTGCTTCCACCACTTTTAAAATACTCATGACCCTCAGAAAACATTCTTTCCACAACCACCCTTTCAAGACTCCTCAGGGTCTTGTTTCAATCAATTTACCTCAGTCTAGTAAACCATCTCTGAATAGACCAATATTGTCCACAGTATTTGAGATGTGATCTCACCAGCATCCTATATAACAGGCTTTCTATATTTATATTCAATTCCCTCGCAAACAACAATAGCATTCTCTTACTTTTCGAATTACTTGTCGTACCTGTGTACTACCCTTTTGAGATTCAGGCAGTATCACATCCAGTTCCCCCAACCCCCTCCAAGTCTCTCTGCAATCGCTTACCATTTAGATCGTATGTTTCTCTTTTATTCTTCCTGCTAAAATGGACACTTTTACATTTTCCCACATTATACTCCATTTGCCAGATTTTTGCCCATTCACTTAACCTATATCGCTTTGTAGCATCTTTGTCTTTTTCAAGGATTTCGGTTAGCTCAGTTAGCTTAATGGTTGGTTTGAGATGCAGAGTGATGCCAACAGTATGAATTCAATTCCCATACTGGTTAAGGTTACTCTCAAATGCCCACCTTTTCAACCTTTCCCATAACCTGAGGGTCACCACACAGGCAAAAAAAAACCCCAGTCAGCTCTCCCCCTCAAAAAGGGGAGAACAGCTTATGGTCATCAGGGATGGCAATGTTGCTTTTTCCACAACTTACCTTCCTACCTATCTTTTTGTCACCAGCAAATTTAGCAACCATTCCTTTGGTCCCTTGAATCTAGTTATAATGTACAAGTTTAAAATAAAAAATATTGAACAAAGTGAAAGTAAAACTACATAAATAATGCAGGTCTGGTTTGAGAACTGTATCTATAAGCAGAATGAGCCAGCGACACTTCAGTTATGCCAATTATGTATGTGCCCTCAAATTAGAGCAAACCAATGTATACTCAAGAGACTGGGTGACATCAAAAAGGAAAATAATACGTCAGTTACATTTTAAGCACATGATGGCATTCTTTCGATCAACTGCCAAGTTTGAAAACAGTCCTGTAAGATCTTTAGTTTAAAAATTAACTTCACATCAGTTGCAGTATATTGAAATTTTTAGCAAAGACATGATTACCTTCATATGGTGGAGCACAAGCCAACAAATTGCACTGACACCAGCTTGGTTTCTGTTATGCTGCTTAGTTTGTGTGTCTGCAAAGCCAAAATTGCTTTGCAGTGATGCAAAACTCAGTATGAATAACCTGCAAATTTGGCTAAGATGAAAGTGAAATTTACAAGGTTGGAACTCAACTCAAGTCCAGAAAAATTCAAGAGAAGTCCAGGAACAAAATTAAGTCCAGACATGTGAAACCCAGCATTCAAAGCTTCACACAGTCCAAGGCAACTATGTAATTTAATAAATTTACCGATCAATCTTTGTGGAATTTTTCACATCAGTCATATGAATCTTAAAGCAAAGCAACATCAAATGCTTGTTTCCTGCAACACAGTTATATTAGCCCCTGAAAAACTCAGTGAAATAGGCATATTTATGCAAGTGTAAAAACTATTTGATTTCATAAATTTCTAGTATTTTATTTTGTCTATACAATATACTAGCTTTTTTGCATTCATGCAAAGCGATTTGTTCTGACTCAGTGGCAGTTTAATGACAAATGGAATGGCCAATGAAGAGAGCACCATTCATGTTATTTATAATTTATAGCGTAAATTATACACAGAATCCAAATTCCTTTTAAATCTAACAGGCATTAAAGTTGTTTTCTAGTGAGCAATTTAGTTTCTTGAATTCAATTACTATTTCTGGAAATTCATACCTCTTCTAAATCTAGCCTTAATCTTCAAACATGGCTGCTATTCTGCTTAGATAATTTATACATTCTCAAAAAGGGAGGAGCTGGTTGTGTAGTCTGTCTATGTCTGAACAGCCTCAAGAATGTGTTTTTGACAGTGAGTGTACCCAATAACTTCATGTCAGCTTCCAGAGATGGGACAGCTTGCATAACAAGCAATGAAGCAATCCAACCATGGAACAAGTTTTTGTTTAAATTGAATCTTATGTTCTTATGAATCACAGGATGAAGTCATCACTGGCTCTGCCAGCATTTAATATTGCTCATCTCTAATTGCCCTAGAACTGAGTGGCATTTAAGAGTTAACTGTGTTGCTGTGGGTCTGGAATCACATGTTGGCCAGAGTAGATAAGGATGTCAGATTTCCTTCCCTAAAAAGATATTAGTGAACCAGGTGACAATCAACAATGGTTGCATTGTCATCCTTAGACTTTAAATTTCAGATTTTTACTGAATTCAAATCTGGGTCCCCAGAGTCACTAGGTTTAGTCCAGTGACAATAACACTGCCACCCTGGCAAATGTTCTTTTACTTTTGATAATATATAAGTTTTATTTGCCATAAAGTGAGACCAGTGGTAAACTTAATTGAACCTCCTTTTCAAAATCCTGCCTTCTCTTTATCCTTAGTTTAGATCAGCAAAACTCAAAGACCACAGGAATTCACGACACGTTGCTTTACAAAGCAATCTCTCATTAAATAATGAGAGGCTTTCCCCTTCAAATTAGGGCAACACCTCCTCAAAACGTATGGGGAAATCTTCTGTCCTGAAGCAATGCTGTCTATTTGCTTGGTTATTTGCATAAAAATATATTATTGCTCATTATTAATTTCTTCAGTATTCTGATTATTGAAGGTGACTGACAATACTGAGCACCCTTCTTGAACATCCCAGTGTCCAATCCTCCTCAGGTGTTTCATAAAATATTCTCCATTGTAGTCATTTACTGATTATTCAACATGCCACATTTAACTTGGAGATGCTCCAGGAAAATGAAGTGCAAATATCTTAGTTTTAATCTGGCTAGCATAAAATCAGATCACAGCCAACAGTGCCACATTGGATACCTTAGTGTGAAATCAGTGGAATGCCTTGGGAGGACAGGGGAGCAGAGACTCAAAGAGGGAGAATGGAGAGTAGAGAGAAGATTCCACGAGGTTGAAAACAAAGCTTTTACCTTTTGTTAGGGTTTTTGAAAGGATGTAAAAATGCTTGTCATTTAAAAAAAAATTCTGAAGTAACACAATTGAATTAGAAATAATAGCAGTGCACTCCTCCATTACTATTTTCAACAACTTATTTAAAATCCTAAAAGAGAATAAAGAATTTAGCAAAATTTTGTTGCTATTTCTAACATAGAGAAACAAGCAGCTTGAAATGTACAAGCCCATAGTGCAAATGCATTAAAAACTGAGTAAACAGATCTAGTCCTTGTCATGATATTGTCAATAATTAGAGTGTAAAAGATACAGATAATACTATTTGCACTTTGTATAATTGCCAGCAGAATTTGATGAATACAAACACCAGTTGATCCCATCCCATGAGGCAGCAAAAACAACCACTGCCTTTTTTTAATGGTCTGGAAAATACACATCTGTCACCATTTCCCATTGAGAAGCAGGACTTGATAAAATATTGGCATTCATGATGGGGACCAATTGGAATGAGGCTAGGTACTGGTTTAATATGTCAATTGGCTTGCTTTACAGATAAATAAAACACCTGCAAAATTACAGAACCTCTTATGCCTAAAGGATAAATGCATAATACTATGAATGGATGGTTGAGCAAAGGAATTCAGATGATCAGCTTGATGCAATATACCAAATCCAAAACAGCCAACAGGGGGCATGAGAGGACCTTAGATTGAAGAACTGCTTAAAATCAAATTTTTGCAGCATTATCACTGTAGCTGGAGGTTTTAATAAAGGCAAGTGTTACTAGGTCAGGGAGACATCAAGGCAACTGCACACATAGGTGAAGGGACTTACTACAGTGCATTTTCCTAGAGGGGAAATAAACACCATAATATGCCAATGTACCTTCAAATATCATATGGCAACTGTATTTTACAGATGGATCGGCTTGAAGCTTTCTACCTGCAAGCTCAGTGTCAGGTGTTGCTGGGAGTATAATGCAGGGCTGGTATCGCACTCTTACAGATACGAAGATCAAACTTGTGTAGTTGGACTGAATGTGAAACAAATCTAGGAAAAAATTCCTTAACCAATATAGATTACAGAAAAATCTTATTTATACTTTGCAATGATTTAATTGTGAATGTTACAAATGTTGGAACAGAATTTCTGTATTTAATGGAAGTTTCAATTAATTTGACTTTTCCTTCTTAGAAACATTATTTTCTACAAAGCAAGTCTTCTGAAATCTCACTTGAACCACACTGCCCTTAGTGAAGTTTGTCACATGCTTACTGTATTTCCCACTCGTGTTGAGTTGCATCAAGTACAAAAAAAATTAAGCTATTGTAAATGTCCAGCATTTACTTTCAGAAAATTGTTCACAGTCATATAATTTCACTCAACTTCTCATGATTACCATAGCAGCAGCTTCTCTCTGCAGAGTCACTGAGCTGGAGGCACATCGGTGATCTAGTCTCCAGTTCAGACCATCACTGCACTAGACCAGACTGTTGGGAAATGTTGGAATGCAACTTTTCTTCTTCTCCAATTTCTTTATTTTCTCTAGGAACAAATCTTCAGGCTGTGCTTTGCAGTTCCAGTCAACCAGACCAGCTCGTTCTTGCCCCACTGACGTCAGCTCTCCACCAGTTAATTAATTTCTCCCTCACTTAGACTTCACCTTTCAACTTACTGTTCTCTATACTAGTGCTATGTCTCTCCCACAGTATTCCTGTCTAATATTCTCTCTTGGTTCCTACACTCAGCAGAGCTAATTTAAAGTCCTACCAAACAGTACAAGCAAATGGCCTGCAAGGAATTGAGTCCCAGCTCTACTCAGTTGCAATCCGACTTGTTTAGGTGCCACCTTCTCCAGAGCCTGTCCCAGTGTCCCAGGAAGCTTAAGGACACCTCACCCTTCCTACTCTCTTGCACCATCTTTCCAGCCATTTGCCTTATCATCATATTACTGAACCTTGGCATCAGAGAACCAATATATCACCCTGGAGTCATGTCTACAGTTTCAGAAACACCTGTCAGTTCTGCTAACTAATGAATTCCCTATCACTATTGATCTTCCCTTCTTTTTCCTCTCCTCCTGCACAGCAAGGCACCACAAACTTGGCTTGGACTGCACTCTTAAGGAAAGTGTTTGCACCAGTTTCCAAAACCGAAAATTGATGTGTGCGTGGGACTCTTTCACCATCTGCCAGGTTCTCCTGGACTGCTTAGCAATCAGATATTCCCTTTCTGCCTCTAAGACCTTAAGCTGTGGTGTGAGCACCTCTCTAAAGGTGTTATCCACGTAGCCCTTAGTCTTGTGAATAAACCACATTGACTCCACCTGCTGCTTGAGCTTTGAAACCTAGAACTAGAGTTTCTGCAGTTGACAGTACTTTTTGCACACATGAACACCCCCCAAAATATCCGACCTTGCCTCAAAAGTGGAAATGTTTGCTTACAAGATTATGGGTCTTCACTACAGGAGCATGGCTACAATTTTGCTTGAAACAACCATCAGTTAAAAACTTCCACTGTTTATAGTGACCAGGAGAGAATTCATCAGGCCTCCAACATTTGAACTATCATCTTAAAGGCTGTGTAAATAATCTTTTCACTGTGTTAGTAATCTAAGTTTCAAATTTATTCTTTCACAAGCTGTGGCTGCGTTAAGCCAGCAATTTTTCCTATCCCTGATTGCCCTCAAGAGGGCGAGTGTAAACCACTGCAGGCCATGTGATGTAGTTACACCTTTAGAAATGATCATGCGTGCGAGTGACTGCATCTCACATTTACATTTCAGGTATTGAGGATAAAAACCCTTTATCCCTTCTTGACTTAGACTTACAAGAAAGCTGTCTGTGCCTGTTCTTTAAAGACATACACTAAGAGGAGTTAAAACATTTTTTTGTTGCGGGTTAGCCATGAGATGAGAAAAGGGGAAGTTATCCTACGTTTCTCCCTATCCCCAATACTACAACAACATTTTGAAACTGAAATGTTCAACAGTTCTGTCAAAGGTTAAATGGCAAACTGCAGGTAGCATGGCACATGATAATACATTAAATTGTCTTGACAGGCTTGCAATTTTGCTTTGATTGACAATTTCCAATATGCACTAAATTCTTAATTCCATTAGAGACAGTACAGCAGTTAATTGCATTTGGACCCTATTGCAAGGACACTGGGGTACAGGAATAAAATTTTACAAGGCTTTGGTGAGATCACATCTGGAACATGTGTCTCCATATTTAGGGGAAGGATATACATGCAGTGGAGGCCGTTTACAAAATTGATACCTAGTATGAGGGGGCTGTTCTGTGATGACAAGCTACTTGATAGGTAGATACTGAGAAGGATTTTCCACTATCTGTGGTGGCTGTCATGGCAAATGGCAGCAGAAAATTTCATGAAGTATATTTCCAAATGAGGAGAGAAGCACAACTGAGGCATGTTAGAAGACTTTCAATGACAATGGAAGGGATCAGGAGAGTGAAATAATGAAGCTCATTCATGCAAGACCAATTGTGAATAATGGCACTAAATTTTATTTATCAGCGTCAAAGGAGGCTTACATTAACACTGCAATAAAGTTACTTGAAAATGTCCTGGTCATCACACTCCGGCACCTAATCGGCTACACCGAGAGAATTTAGCATGGCCAAGGACCTAACCAGCACGTCTTTTGGACCATGGGAGGAAACTGGAGTACCCAGAGGAAATCCACGCAGACACGGGGAAAACTTGCAGACCCCCCACAGACAGTGATCCAAGCCGGGTATCAAACCTGGGTCCCTGGCACAGTGAGGGGGTAGTGCTAACCATTGTGCCAACATGCTGCCAATCGATCTTATTACATTAATGCCTTGTTCCTAGCGTGTAGAGCAATAATGAGGCCAGGATCATTTGAACAAGTGGTCAAGCTAAAGGTGTGTATTAAAAGCAGAGCTCAAAATTTTGGCACTGACAGGTTTACAGACAAGAAGTCTCAGATGCCCTCAAATAATGTCAGTTCCTCACTACATGAGTCTTACAGTACAGAAACAGACTCTTTGGCCGACTATGTCTATACTGACCATCAAAAACCAATCATACGAATCACAAATACTAGCAGTTGGGTTCATAGCATACTATGCCGTGGCAATTTAAGTGCTCATCCAGATGCTTCTTGAGTGTATCTGCCTCCACCATCCTTCAGGCAGCATGTTCCATATTTCCACCACCCTCTGGGTGAACAAAAAAAAATGTTCCTTTTAGAAATCCCCTTCACACCACTTACTCCTCAGCCTAAAGCTATGCTCTCTGGTCTTACACACATCTGCCATGGGAAAAAGATTCTTATGAGCCCTCATTGGATTTCAAACAGTGCAGGATCCTGGCACCTCCATGAAAGCAGCATATCCAAGTGGCTGGCTAAAGTAACCGCAGTCAGTCATTTAAAAGGAGGTGGCAGGGTGGAGAGGAGCACATCGAAATGTACCCTGTGCTACCCAGGATCTCTTGTGCTGAATAGGCGCCGACCCTGGAATTAAGCCCTTGAACCTAGTCACTCATTAGTCATCAATACATATAGGACCTTTGGACGCTCATGCTGACTCATGTCTTTTTCTTATTTGATGCTGCACAGAGGAGACCTTCAGGAATGTGGAAGGGGAATTTATTGCTGCCTATATAATCTCTTACAGGCAGGACAGAAAATTTGCAACAGCAGTGCCAGGCTCACCAAAAGGAGGAGCTTCACTACCATGAACAAGGGGCAGCAGGGCCCTCTCCTAATGCACAGGATTAGACTCACAGAAATATTGTGTGCAGGTGTACAGAATGTCCTTTCTGCAGATGAGCAAGTGCAAGTGATCAATGCCACTGCATATCCAGGACTCTGGTGGCTCACATCTGCCACATTCTACAGGAGTTGATGCCATGGAGACTGAGAGGACATCCATTGCCAGTGGCTCAAAGTTACTGTTGCTCTGAACTTCTACGAGTGGCTCTTCCCACGGATCCGCTGGATGTTCCTACCCATCTTATTTCAATCCAGGTCAGTACTTGCTCACTATTGTCTTGATCCTCTGAAGGAAGACAACAACTTAGGGGCATGTGCCCTTGCAGAGATTAGGTGTTATCTGGAGAAGGGTGTCCTGGCATCAGACTGTGCTGCCTCTTCAAAATCCCAGTTGCCATGGCAGGCTATTAAAGGCCAGAACTTTTCTGCAATCCTCAAGCTCCTTAAGAAGATCCAGCTCCAGCATCAGCACAATGCATTCTTTTTAACCTCGATAACGATAGGTCACATTTGGGCCAAGGCAGGTGAAGACATTCCACAGGTGTTAATCCATTTTGGGATCACTGTCACCCTCTTCTCAAATCACATTAACATACAGCACTTAGTTCAGGGTACTGGCCTGTGTTCAACCTCACCTTTTATGGATGTTGATCACCTGAGGACGGCAAAGTTCACATACTTGTTTGCCAAAAATTAAAATGCCTCTTTCTTTAATACAGACAATTTGCCCTCATACCGGACCTGGCAAGCTCTAAAATGCTAAAGACATCACAAACACCTTGAGGTCACACTTTGTTCATCAAAAAAAGGACATCTTTAAGCCTCACTACATCCTTGCTCCCATCTCAGTAGACATAGCTGAAGGGAACAAAAGCTACCAAATGTGCTTCTAGAGCATCTTCAAAGACTCCACTGACCAGACATTACCATTTGGATTCATCATTAGCATCCTCAGCAGGTAGTTTAGGTGAGGGGACACTATGCAGAACTTAGACCACAGCACTGTATCCCTTTTTTGCAATGAGGTCCTGTGGTTGCAATCCACATAAGTGCGATTTGACTGAAAATCCCCCTGCCCCTATGCCTTTTTTCGCAAAAGAAACAATTTTTGGAACATAGGCGTCACAGGCTGGCCAGCTTTTATTATCCATTCCCAATTGCCCCCAGGAAGGTAGTAGTGCACTGCCTTCTTGAAATGCTACAGTCCATATGCTGTGGATTGACCCACAATGCCATTAGGGAAGAATTCCAAGATTTTGCAAAGGAACAGCGATATGTCAGGATAGTGAGCAGCTTGGAGGGGAACTTGCTAGTGGTTCTGTTCCCATATATTTGCTGCTCTTGTCCTTCCAGATGGAAGTGGTCATGGCTTTGGAAGGTGTTGTCTAAAGGATCTTCGGTGAATTTCTGCCATGCAGCTTGTAGATAGTACACACTGCTGCCACTGTACATTGATGGTGGAGGGAATGCATGTACTGCCTTATCCTGGATGATGTCAAGCTGGAGTTTTGTGTGCTGCATCCATCCATTCAAGTGGGGAACATTCCACTATCCTCCTGACTTGTGCCTTGTAGGTGGTAAACAGGCTTTGGGGAAATCTGGAAGTGGGTTACTTGCCACAGTATTCCTAGCCTCTGATCTGTTCTTGTAGCTTGTGTTTACGTGGCGAGTACAGTTGTATTTCTGGTCAATGGTAACCCCAAGAATGCTGACAGTGGGAAAATTCAGTGATAGTGACACGTACATGGAGTTCCAGGTACATGACCATTTTCCGTGCATTAACTCATCCCTCTAGTTTGCAGGTCTGAGCACCAAGACAATAATTGAGGTGGAAAAGGCACTCACACTCATTAATGAACTGAGCAGACGTGCATTTGGTGAGTCAGCAACATGCAAACCAGACAAGAGATTGAGTATGGGCTCAGATATTGAAAATCCTGCCACAATATAGACCATATCTGGAGCTCCAGGATATACATCCCTTCTCCATCATTAACATATCTCTTGAACAATACAGCTTCACTAACTGCTGCTCCTCATCCCCATGGGTGTCCAAAGCCCCCAGCTGACTCCTTGAGAAGGGCAGCTGGACTAAGATCATGTAGGCCTGTTACCCTTTCCTCTTGCATAGCTATTGATGGATGCCACCAATGCCTCCACTGATGAAGTGCAGTTCCTGGTGCAGTGCCAGACCTATGCCCTGGAGCAAAGTCTCCATAGCAGCCTCAGCGCAATGGCATGCTATGCTATTATCTCAAACTAAACGTGCACCGACTCCATCATCCATTGAAATTGGAGGAGTGCAACTGACAACTCTTCCTGATGTTCTCGTGATTGTTATTGCAGCTCCCATCAACTGATTTATGCCAAGAGTCCAAACATGTTGCTGTTTGTAATATATATAAATGATTTGGAGGAAAATGTAACTGGATTGGTTAGTAAGTTTGCAGATGACACAAAGATTGGTGGATTTGAGAGGAATTGATAGGGTGGATTCTCAGAGGCTATTTCCCCGGGTTGAAATGGTTGCTACGAGAGGACACAGATTTAAGGTGCGGGGAGGCAAGTACAGAAGTGATGTTAGGGGTAAGTTTTTCACTCAGAGGGTGGTGAGTGAATGGAATCGGCTGCCGTCAGTGGTGGTGGAGGCGAACTCGCTGGGGTCTTTTAAAAGACTTCTGGATGAGTATATGGGATTTAATGGGATTGGGGGTTATAGATAGGTCTATGGATTGGTAGGTATTGATGTGATCGGCGCAACTCGTGGGCCGAAGGGCCTGTTTGTGCTGTAGCGTTCTATGTTCTATTTGCGGATAGTGATGAGGACCATCAGAGGATACAGATCAGTTGGAGACGACTTGGGTGGAGAGATGGCAGATGGAGTTTATTCTGGACAAGTGTGAGGTAATGCATTTTGGAAGGTTTAATACAGATAGGAAATATACAGTAAATGGCAGAACCCTTAAGAGTATTGATAGGCAAAGGGATCTGGGTACACAGGTCACTGAAAGTTGCAATGCAGGTGGAGAAGGTAGTCAAGGCATACGGCATGCTTGCCTTCATTAGCTGGGATATTGAGTTTAAAAATTGGCAAGTCATGTTGCCACTTTATAGAACCTTAGTTAGGCTGCACTTGGAATATAGTGTTTGATTCTGGTTGCCACACTACCAGAAGGATGTGGAGGCTTTGGAGAGGGTACAGAAAAGATTTACCAGGATGTTGCCTGGTATGGAAGGCCATGGAGGAGAGGTTGGAGAAACTTGGTTTGTTCTCACCGGAGTAACGGAAGTTGTGGGGCAACCTGATAGAAGTCTACAAGATTATGAGAGGCACGGACAGAGTAGATAATGAGAAGCTTCCCCCCTCCACCCCCCAAGGTGGAAGAGTCAATTACTAGGGGGCATAGGTTTAAAGGTGTAAGGGGCAAGGTTTTAAAGAAGATGTATGAGGCAGTTTTTTTTTAAACACAGTAGTGGGTGCCTAGAACTCGTTGCTGGGGGAGGTGGTGGATACAGTAGTAACTTCTAAGGGGCGTCTTGACAAGTAAATGAATAGGATGGGAATAGAAGGATATGATCTCCGGAAGGGTAGAGGGTTTTAGTTAAGTCAGGCAGCATAGTCGCTGTAGGCTTGGAAGGCCGAAGGGCCCGTTCCAGTGTTGTAATTTTCTGTTCTATGTGCAGTTTGGGTGAATTGGCCATGTTAAATTGCCCATTAGTGTCAGGGGATTTGCATGATAAATACATAGGGTTATGGGGATAGGGTCTGGGTGAGATTCTCTTTGGTGCAGATTCAATGGGCTGAATGGCTTTCTTCTGTGCTGTAGGCATTCTATGATTGAATGCAGCTGATAACGCTTCCTGATGTTCTCTGAATTGTCACTGCAGCTTCCAGCAACTGACTTATGACAATAGTTAGGCGGCTCATCATTTGACTCAGACTCAGCAGAATCCTGGTCCCTAGCAATCCTCTGAGTGTCTTGAATGTCCTTGCCACAGATTGCTTTAAACCAGAATCTGTGCTGTGCTCGCCAGATTGTGATCCAAAGTTGCTCAAGCACTAGTGTGTCTCAGCCTTGTGAAAGGTGTTGCAATGGGTCTTCTCTGGTGCTATCCTCTAGTCCCTCAGAGGTGTCCTTGCTGCTGAAGACAAGGGCATGGCACCTCTATGCCCTCAGGCACTTTCCATAAGTGCCTGTGAAATCAAAGTAGGGATAATTAGTGCATGGCTGGCAACTGAAAGACAACCATACACTCAATCTGGTTGTCTAAGGATTAAGCTGGCGATCTTCACCTGGTTGGGCACTGCCAACCTCACCAGTGCCACAGGCATGGTCCTGGTGCTCTCCAGACAATGCAATGGCATAATCCTCATCAGGAATGAGGGCCTTAACTTTGGCTACTTCACCCCCAGGCTGGGGTGCCTCCCTATTATATGAGAGTATATCATAGACAGAAAGAGTGTGAGCAACACGCATGCCAAGACAGGTGATAAATATGCTCATCTTGTATGGGTAGCGAGTGGAGTGGTACACAGGATCAGGACAAAAGCAGTTGAAGATGTCTGTCAGAAAGTTAGTGATTATGTTTGTTGAGCTGATGGGTATGAGATCCCTTCAGAGTATCATCCTGTGAATACCTGATGGACTGGTAAGAGAGAGTTGTCCGTAATGAGCTGGTTGATTTACTCTGGCGGAATGGATCTGGTCATTAACCTCTTTCTGCACTGGGTGGGGTACTCCTTCTGAACAATGATAGTGCTGACTGCCATTGCCAAGCTGGAGCGATGGCATTGGTGTACTTCCTCCAGTCATTCTGGTTGTAGATGACATCCTGGCAGGCCTCAAAGGATCCAGCAAGTAATGTAATGAAGTGTTACTTAATTTTGGAGCAGCAGGCTTCTTCCTTTGGGAGCCATTTCTTCCACAGAGCAGTCTTTGGCTGCAGGCAATGACAAAGCCACGCATGGCTGAGAATTAAATATGGTGCTTGAAAATGAAGGTTCACTGTGGCCATGGTAGGGTGGATGAATCAGAGGCATCCTGCCCACGATCCAAAATATTTTTTGCTTCTCCATAATTAATGAGGCACAAAGTGGGTAATACAGTCAGAAAATTCACTACTGCATCCAGTGGGAAAAATGCCGCTTCTCCCTCCTGCCAATGCACAATGGATATAAAAGAGTAGGTGGGAAAGTGAAGTTGAAGTCCAAGATCATCCATGGCCGTGCAGACTTGATGGGACATGGTCTACTCCTGCTCCTATTGTGTTCCTGACAGATCCGCTTTAAAACAGGTTTTTTAAAAATTAAATACTCATGACAATATTATAAACACAATGCAAATATGAGAAGCTGGGAAAAAAAAATCTGCAGAGAAATCGAGGGTGGGTTTTCTTTCTCATGAGGGAGACAGCTACCAAAAACTATTTATTATATCAGCTAGCATGACAGTCATGTTTTTCTAAGTTAGAAGTATAAGTATAATCAAGTGGTAATGGACTCACTATAGGCATGGTCTTTAATCATGTAGATCAAAACTAATCCTTCTTACTGCTTTAGACTTTAGAACCGCTAGTACAATAATTTGCATTTTGTTACTCTTCAAATGTGGCATTATCTGCTCCGGTATCCCAAATGGCTAACCTATTAATCCATGCTCAAAAGATTGAAGTTTTTCACTGTTTAAATCTGATTGGTCCGTCACTTTAGTAAACTATGCTAGGTGACCTAGATCAATGTCAAGTGAAATCAAAATAAGAAGAAATAGATGAAGCCCCATAAAATCTTTCAAAAAAAATTGGTAAAAATAATAATTGAGCTGTTCCATGAACAATTTTGTGTGTTGGCAATAAATGAGCAATAACTTCTAGATAAAAACAGAAAATGCTGGAAAAGCAAAACTAGTCCGGCAGCATCTGAGAGGAACAGAGTTAACATGGGGTCTGTATGGCTCTTCAGAGCTCAATAATTACAAAGATCTATTTAACAGTCTGCTTTAGAAGCATTTAAATTGTGGAGTTCATGGTTAAAACTGGCTTCTTGAAAATTAATTAGATATTTAGAATTAACAAGGGAAGAAATAAACTAAATTGAAGACGTGAGCAAGCATGCAAATAAATTTTTGTCCTCAGCCCCTTACTATGCTCCTGATACATCTATGACTGCATGGCCAAATTCTGCTCCAACTTCATTTTCAAGTTTGCTGATAACACCACTGCTGTGGGTCAGATGTCAAACAATGAGATGGGGTACAGGAAAGAGAGAGAACCTAGTGAAATGGTGTTATGACAATCTCTCCCTCCATATCAGTAAAATGAAGGAGCTAGTCATCGACCTCAGGAAACATAGTGGAAGACATAAGACATGCCCCTGTCTACATCAAGTGGGAAAAAGAAGTGGAGAGGTTGAGAGCTTCATTTCTAGCTATTCAGATCACCAACAATCCATCCTGGTCCTTCCATACCACTGCTAAGAAAGCTCACCAGAAGGCCAAGGAAATTCGGTGTGTCCACTACAACTCACCAATTTTTTACAGATGCACCATTGAAAGCATCCTATCCGAATGTATCATAACTTTGTGCGGCTCCTGCTCTGACCAAGACCACAAGAAACTACAAAGGGTCGTGAATGCAGCCCAGTCCATCATGCAAACCAATCTCCCATCCATTGACTCCGTCTATATTTCCTGCTTCCTCAGGAAAGCAACCAGCATAAATCAAGGACCCCACACACCCCAGATATACTCTTCCACCTTTTTCCGCTGGGAAAAAGACAAGAGTCTGAAAGCACGTAGCAACAGATTCAAGAACAACTTCCCCATCAGATTTTTGAATCGTCCTATTGTATATTAAGCTGATCTTTCTCTTTGCCCTGCCTGTAACTGCAACACTATCCTGCACCCTATCCTTTCCTTCTCCCTTAAGTACTCTATGAATGGTATGTTTTGACTGTAAAGCATGTGGGAAACAATACTTTTCACCTTATCCCAATAAATGTGACAAAAATAAATCAAATCAGATAAATCTATAAAATAAATATTTCTACCTTTGATTCCTCAGTGTACAGCAAATCTTTTTAGCTCAAAATGAGAACAGGAGCACTCAGGCTGTGGAGGAAGAGTATACACAGTGGGGCATTTGTCCTTAATTGTTGTCTATTGATCCCCTGCTACAAGTACAAGTACATATGGACAAGAACAGGATGAATTTGACCTGCATTACCCTAAAACCGAACACCTTGTTGATACTTTTCTTACAGCTGAATAATTTAATGTTGAACCAGTTTTTACCATTTAGGTTTCTTTTACTCGATCCAGTTTTGCTTTCCTTAGATTCCAGTGACGAATTCATCTTTGCCATTAATGGAACATTCTGCTCACTAGAAAAGGCAATAAAATCAACTGTTATAAATCTTTAATACATAAAGCGTCACAAAGCACGGCATTGCAACAAATACCAAGTGGCTACACTTTGAATAATGAAAATAAACTTTTACAGATGCACCATAGAAACAATTCTTTCTGGTTGTATCACAGCTTAATATGGCTCCTGTGCTATCCAAGACCGCAAGAAACTACAAAGGATTGTGAACAAAGCCAGTCCACCACCCAAACCAGCCTCCTATTGACACCATCTACATTTCCTGCTGCCTTGGAAAAGCAGCCAACATAATTAAGGACCCCATACACCCTGGACATAGGAGTTGGAAGAGACCGTCGGGAAAAAGATACAAAAGTCTGAAGACATGTACCAACTGATCAAGAACAGCTTCTTCCCTGCTGCCAGACTTTTGACCTGCCTTGCATTAAGTTGATCTTTTTCTACACCCTAGCTTATGACTATAACACTACATTCTGCACTCTTGCATTTCCTTCTATATGAACTGTATGCTTTGTCTGTATAGTGCACAAGAAACAATATTTTTTATTGTACACAATGTAACAATAAATCAAATCAAAATAGAATGAGTTCACAAAAAATAAACTATTAATAGTCCTGTGTGACGGATCCTACAATTTGAACAAACCATAGCAGTCACTGAGCAAAATACAATTTCAAATTAAAATCGCTGGCTGTTTGGACTGGTTGAAGAATGCAGTGACAAATTATATTGGGAAAATGTTGCATTGCATCAGTTGATGTAATGTAAAGATAGCAATTTTAAAAGTAGTGTTAGCATTAGCTGTAACTATTGTCTACTTAAAGTATGTGGATGGATGGGGTGGAAAAGGAGGAAGACAAATCTGAATAAAGTGTCACATTTTTCATGGAATACTACTTACCAGTTAAGGGAAGTATTGCTTTGTGATGATCATGTTTCTCGACTTCACATAGGATTAGCATTGATGGAAAAATGCACTGATATGAATGAAGCATTAAGCAAGCTTTCATAAGCACCAGGGGAAAATTTCTTATGAAATAATATTGATAAAATTAAAACTGCATGGTGTACTAACAGATCTTCCCTTGGTTACTTGCATTTAAGTCTAAGGATATACAGTTTCAGAGCACATGGATTAACATACCATGGCTATGATTCATGCCAGATTTTTTTTTTGGGTGGGGGGGGGGGGGGGGTGGGAGTGATGCAAGAGAATCAGGCAGAAACTTGTGCTTCTTAGCGTCAAGAAAAATTGTCCCCAATTTAGCTGGGGGATGGGGGGGGGGCGGTGCAAACATGGGAATCCTGTCTCCAGGTGGCACGTACATTAAACTCATTAATGAGTCACTTAACTCAAATTTAGCAGAATTTACTGGTGGCTCAGGGATTTAATGGGACTTGTACAGATCTCCTGAAGGCTGCCCAGTAAACCACGTCAGTTTAGCCAGCAGTTGCCAAGTGAGGTCTCTTGTTCAGAGCTACTGAGTACCCAGAATCATCGGAGGGGGGTGCCTGTGCTCTGATGGTAATGGTGGTGTTTGTGCGGGGGTGGGAGGTGCTGAAATCTTCTCTTCCTCTCGCAGGAAATCCCTTGTCCATGAACCCCACCCGACTGCCTCATTTGCCTTCAGGGACCCACTGGTAGTCTCTGGTTAAGGCTTCTGAGCATGATAAGAAGCAGCCACTGCTCCTGATGGCATTGTCGCAACGGAGAGCTGCTGACCTCCAACTGGCCTGCAGCTCTTAGAGATGGGGTTTCTGAAGCGCTGCTACAGATGTAATCCAGCGGAGGACTTGACACTGTCCAGGTGAGGAGGGAGTAAGGGAGAAAAAGAGACCTGCATCACTGGAACTTATCCACCCCACTTATTAACAGAAGCATTAACTTACAGGCAACTGTATAATAAAAATTGTTTTGATTAAAGATTCCTGGAGTTTCAGTATACAATTCCACACTTCAATTTTTTTGAAAGTAAAAACTGAAGCAGCCTGTTCTTTAATTTGAGGAAGGTGGGAAGCCATTTGTGAACCAGATTGGAAGTAAATATTGAGCCCCTAGCAATAATAAATAGCAGCAAGTTAGGATATGACATAATTGATTTGAGCTCAATAATAGATTCTTGGAGTTTGGTAGCAGTGGGTTGGGATAAGCGTAGAAATACTGCCTCATTGAGATGTCCTGTTCCCAACTTGTCAAACACTTTTGTTGATAGATAATAGTGTATGCAATATTTTGTGAGTAGGGTTGAAACTTCCATTTGTGAGAACAGCATAAAATACAAATCAACATTGGAAAATTATCCAGAATGGAACAGCATGGGATGGAAACATCATTAGTTAGTATGGACAAGACTCTAGTAAACAGATTGTAGGGCATCAACAAGCAAATAAACAGATCATTTCTTTTTTTTTTAAAAAAAGGCCATCCATTGCAGTGCTCAGGGTTGTATCAAGCACACTGCAGCAGCCTCAAGAGTCAAATGTGATCTGCTGCTACTCTATGCATGTCAAGTTCCAATGTATCTAACCCAAGTGCAGCTCAGAAATCCGAATAGTGCTAACTGTTGCACAAGTGTGTGACACAAGATAGGGAAAATGCAGTTTTTTTTGTATTACTAGCAGACCCCTTATGGCACAGCACTTAGTCAGAGGCTATGTTATAAACTTTTGTGAAGGTGTTAGCTTACTTGTTTGAAAAAGCTACCACTTTGAAGGCTTTTGTAACAGCTAATGGAAGTATATTAACCAGTGGTGGAATTGTTAGAACTTGAAACACTTCAAGACCTAGATTAGATTTTCTGCACTTCAAGAATCCATGTTTGCACCAACCGTGTTTGCTTCTGATAGCTCATCATTTCTTGACTAATGCAAAATGAAATTGAAAATAAAAAGCAAATAAAATTTCCTATAATGATATCTCCAAATAAAACAGTTCATTGGAATTTAAAATATGATTTTTAATTTAATTTAGAAATGATTCATACTGAGAAAATAGACATATTGTCAAAGTTTTTTGTCCTGCACTCATTATAGCTTGCAAGAATTTTCCAACAGTAATGGGGAACAATTTATACTGCGTGAGGAGAGTGCTGATTGGTTGGCAGGTGAACTCTGGTTGGTGGAGGTATTCCCATGGAGAATGCAGCATGGAACAGTTAGCTGCCCAGCTTTGTCCAAATTCAAACTGGATAGGTCAACTGATTGGTCCTGAAGAATGAACCAGAGAATAATTGTTCTAAAACCTTTAGTTCCATTGAAAAAGGTGTGATGTGTAGACATGTTATTTTTGTTTGTAAAGGACAGAGCTTGAATGTGCGTGTGAACATTTGTGGTTTATAACATGCACCAGTTGAGCTATTCTGCAAGTCTGACTGTTATCCATTAAGCTCAATACTGGGTGAATAGTGCACTTTTTCCACAGTGTTGTTAAAATTTAACACAGAATAAAATCCATGTATTGCTAGAATAAGTCATGTTCATAAAATGACAAGCTATACAATTTTACGTGACAAATTCTTTTTGCTTTTGATGCCAAACTACTCAAAAGGAAAAAAAAGACTGACTTTCTGACACCGACAATTAGCTGGGAACAAAATATGGGTCACCAAAAGGTTATGAAACATTTCAGTCGAACAGCTTTCCTAGAAGTCACTTTAAAACAGTGATGTTGTAAGAATTACTCACGCTAGAATGGTCAACGCTTCCACATGCCTCTGCCTGTCACCAGTTAAATTAAGTGACGGCCTCAAAGGTTCAGGCCAAGGCCACTGTCCCATCTTCTTTCCCTTGGGGTCTTTCACCACCACTTTCCTACAACTTCCTAGCCTCCCCAGGGCTATTAAATATGAAGAGATCTATCAGGACAGGAAAATTCATTCAATGAGATATACAGTCCACTTGCCTCAGTGGGACTTGAATGGCATCTGCCCTAAAAGTCATTCACTAATGATCTAATGTAAGGTCACTTACCTAGAAGATACTTTATTCTTGTATGCCACCTCTGAATGCATATCTAACTTTGAGCATTTTAACTGCATAACTGCTGCTAAAGCACCACAACCCAGCATTTTTTCATACTTCAATTTCATTAATATCTTAGAAAATTAAAAGGCTAAGAAAATACTGCTTAAAATGCAATGCCAACTGATACAGCACAAACTGTACAAAAAGAAAATCACTTTTCAATTATACTTGGTTAAACAATGGCGTAATTAGGAGCTTGAAAAAGGAACTTCATAAATCAACCACTCTTCATAAGCATATTTACTATTTAAGGGCAAGGTGATACATCTCAAAGTCTAGATTAGTAAAGTCGAAATTTATCTTTCTATTCACTATGCAAATTCAGAAACATTCTATTATTCTTCTATCTTTGAATGAAGAGTTCGATACCAAAAGTTGCAAAATAACTGCACCCCTCTTTGACAAACAAGAGTAGCTACACAATAACCAGACAAAATAAGGAAGCCAGAGTTTTATATAAAAAAAACAGAATTTCTTCTAATATAGTTTCATATAATGGTTTTTGCAATTTTCACTCATAGGGGATGAGGATTGGAATACATAAATAAGGGAAGTTCAAATGCTTCAGCCACGCAATAGACTTTAGGCAAAATTAAGACTCACAATTTGGTGCAGCGAGAAAGATTTTTCAGAGATTTCAATGCCATTATTGTAACATATCTGTTTATAGATAGCATGTGCAGTGAACATTTGCAGCCAAGGTGATGGCATTAATTTAAACAACATCTCTATTTCCTCTTGATTGTAATCTGTAAGGAATTACAAGGATAAATTTCAATTATGTATATTATCCTCCAAACCAAGTCAATTAAAATATTTTACATCCTTATCTTTCAATATTTTACAGCTTGTCTTTCAAACTGTCAGTGCACAATTGTACTTTTCAATAGTAGTTTTCTTTTACTGAACCCATAAACTTAAATTTGCACAGATGAGAAAATACATGCATTTAGGGCTACAAAGCAACGATTAAAAGTTGTCTTCACCTTGACAACATATAGGAATGTAAAACTGTAAATCATCCCAAGCTCGGCCAGATAAGGATCTCCCACGTAGTCTATTTGCCAAAAGCCGATATTCCACAACTACTCCCAATATGCCATGCAAAGTGTAAGCTGTTTCACAGAAATCTCTCTGAACAGAAAGATGAAGAACAATTAAAATTAAGTAACAGTCACCAGTGATGGCTAGCTCAAGTTCACATAAAATCACTTTACATGTACATTACAATGTACATTAAATATAAAAAAAAGGCCTAACCTAGTCTCTCATCCTTCAGAATCTGAAAGTTTTATACACTGCCTGTCCCAACTCAAACCTGGTGCATTTCTTACCACCCCCATCCAGAATTATAATTGCATAATTATTGCTGAAAGTATAAAACCATCAACTGGTGATTTGCATCAGAAAGAAAATAGAATCTGGTAAAAGCAAAACAATGTTTAAAAATTAAGTTCACATTCTTCAAAATGCACAGAAAACACCCAGACAACTTACATAGATATTTCTAGGACAATGCATTAGGTCAATGTCTTGGATATATAAAAAAAAAGCCATGTCTAAACCACACTGTAACTTGCTACAATTTTACTCACATCATTTGGTTTCTTAACCAGTGTTCTTGTTGCTTGAAGAACACAATCCAACAAAACACCAACAGGATTCGTCATTACATCGGAGTATTCCAAGAAAAATTTTGCAAGGACAGAAGATGGTATGGTACGGGAACACCCATAATTTCTGTTTTCGTAACAGCTTTTACACAGAAAGGAAAAAAATTACATCTTGTCAATTTCAGTAATTGAGGTTCTGTTTGTGAGAATGGAAACAACCTTAATGTACAAACATGGAAGAGTTGACACAATCTAACGGATGACTCAGATTAGCAATATTCCAACAGCTGCAATTTCTATAATGTGTTGTGTTAAAACATCTCAAAATAGTTTCCATGTCAAAGTGCCTTTGTGCGAATGACTTTTCCTTGTAAGTAAATGCATTATCACTTAGTTCATATATTCTATATTTGATATCACAGTAGCTCAAGGGATGTTGACCAGAAGACAACCCTATTCTGTGAATAATGCTCTGGGAATGTAAACATCCCAGGCAGACAAAGCTTCCCATTTAAAGGATGGCATTATTAACAATAAAGCATTGTCTCAATTTTAGATTAAGATACCAGTCTAGATTACAGACATGTCTTGTTTTGGGGCTTAAACCTAACCAGTATTTTAACCTAGAGTATGACCATAGAAGTCAAGCTAATACTTAATATCTCTATCGTTGTTTACAAAAATCACCTGCACACAGGAAAATACCATAGCAAAAGGTATTACACAGTTCATCCCAAATTACCTTTTATTTAAAGCCTGTAGCTCGGCTTCAAACAAATCAAAGAAGAACTTTAACAACAATCTATAAAATGGCTTCAATTCTGAAATGGATAGTTCTTGATTTGATGGCTGATGACAAGGTTCATCATCATAAACGCAGGATCTAAAATTCAAAAAAAAGTTTATTTCTGCTCATTTTATAAATAATCTTTGAAAACAAAAGTGCTTGCAGTAACTTGGCATTTGAATACAAGGCTTTAAGAGATTGAGGAACATTTGTGAACAAAAATTTGAAGATTTAATTCTCTTCAACTCTTATTATTGAATCTGATTGCATGGAGAAATTTTTTGCTACATTTTCTAAAAGATCTTGGTTTCAAGAAGGGCATTTTGCTGGTTCTTGATAATTATGTTAACACTGCTGTTGAGTTAGTGCAGCAGCAGTCCATAGATACTTTCAAAAAAGTAGTCCAAAATTATGAATTTTGAAAGTGTTTTAATGGGTCTCTAATAAAAAAGGAAGTCAAGTTTCAACATGTAGCTATTAATTGTTGATTTTGCAAGACACTAAACATATTCTATGCAAGGCAACAAGGGCAGCACAGTAGCCCAATGGTTAGCACTGCAGCTTCACTGCTCCAGGGAACTGGGTTCAATTCCTGGCTTGGGTAACTGTCAGTGTGGAGTTTGCACATTCTCATTGTGTCTGCGTGGGTTTCTTCCGGGTGCTGCAATTTCCTCCCACAGTCCAAAGCTGTGCGGGTTAGGTTGATTGGCTATGCTAAAATTGCCCTTAGTGTCCTGAGATGCGAAGGTTAGAGGGATTAGTGGGTAAAATATGTAGGGATATGGGGGTAGGGCCTGAGTGGGGTTGAGATCAGTGCAAACTTGATGGGCCGAATGGCCTCTTTCTATACCTGTAGGGTTTCTATGATTTCTATGAAGGTATATTTCCAGGAACGACTGAATTCAGAGGTTAATTATACCGTTATGTTAAATGCAATGCATTACAGACAAAAAAAGTGTAGAAAATACATAGCATAATTACTACTGTAAAGTTACAGCTACTAAATAGTGTCTAATATTTTTGCAAATTAAGTTCCTTATCTATCAAAATTGAAATATGAATGAGCCTCTATTACATACAAAAACTGACCATTTGCCTCAAAATTGGATATTACAGAATTAGTCTTTCAACATCAGCAACAGGGGAGTTTATACATCTGCTTGTGATTTCAGTTGAAGAGCAAACATGTTTAATTATGGACATGTAACTAAATCCAATTAAAAATAAAACAGCATATAAAATCACTATTTTTTGATATCAGCAGTGCCCAATGCAAACAAATAATAATCTATACTAAATTATGAAAAAGTCTACATGTTTATATAGACAACACTAAAAATTTTTGATGGGATGTGGCGCCACTGACCAGCTTTTGCTGCTCAGCCCTAATTACTTTCAAGAAGGTGGTGGGGAGCTACTTTCTAGAATTGGAAGTTCTGGATTCATCTGGTGCAGATACACAGTGCTGTTAGGGAGTTGCAGGATTTTTGATCCAGCTGGGCCCGTAACTCGTCACAATAAAGGAGTTAATAAATTCTGACAATTGCAGGATAAATCCTGCAATTTCTCCAGGGGGATTTAGAGAAGCAAAGTGAGATTTCATTTTTAAAAGTTCACTTTATGTTGTACCAACATGCAGCAGAAAGAGGCACACTTGGAGCCAGTGATAACTCAAAAATCAGCCCAACTTCTAGCATCTAAAAGACCACATAGGATTAAGGTCCACACTATTTTGAACATGATTAACGAATATAGAATCATTCAGATTTTTCCATTAGCATTATTTTTTCAAATTTCAAAACAATCAGAAAGGATTAATTAGCAAAGTTTCTTGGATAAAACCATTTTTAAAAATGAAAAAATATGCTGCAATCATACATGTGAAAAATACCGTCTTACCTTGCAAGTGACTCAAAGAGAGAAACACTTCCTTTCTTACAATTAGAGCACTGAAGAATCCCCATATAATAATTCACAAATGTAAATTGTTGCCAGGGTGGATGATGAAGAACTACAGTTTGCATGACGCTGACAAATTCATGTAAAACACGCAGGTCTACATTGCCCTACCATAAAAGCAAAATTATTTGATTCAGTGGTCATCAAATAGCATTGCACCTATATGAAAATCTCTCTCCTATTTTTCATCTTGCAAGTTTTTAGTGACAAACATTTCAATTATAGAAAATGCTAAAAAATACACATCAGGCCAGTCAACGTTTGTAAAGAAAAAATACAAATGACCATTGATGTATTCTTAGGATATTTGATTACAGCATTTCCTGTTTTTTCTTCTTGCATTTCAAATAACTGTACTTGTGACTTCACTGGTGTGAAGCTCCATTCACAATTCCTCTGGTGAATGAAGCAGCCCATTATTGCTCTTACCTGTGTCTGCACAATATCCAGGCTTGGGCAGAGAAGTGGTCATTTTTGCACCACTTAAATGGCAGGAAGTGACCATCTCCAAGTTAAAGCCCAATTACCTCTCCCAAACTTCAAATCCACAATCACTGATGTCAGCAGCATAAATACAAACTGGTAGTAACTCCTTCCCTAACTTGCAAAAGTTAGAAGGAATATAATTTAGCAACAAAGTTTTTCAACTCACCTCCAGAGTTAATTGCAAAAGAGACTGTAGAAGATGTGCAGGTGGAAAAAATTTAGACGACAAGTGGAAGCGTATTTCCTTCAATGCTTCCATGTAGAATTGCCCTTCCAAAATACCTTCTATTCTATTGATGGTTACTCCAGTGAATGTCATTGCATTAATCTGCAAGCAGAAGTCCTTTTATGAATGACAGCATGTTCAAGCATTCAAACTAAAACTCTCAGTCAGAGAAGGTGTACCATCACTCTGAAAAGGCCTTCAGCAACTTAACATGAAACAATAATTTCAAGAGACAAAACAGATTTCGTACTGAACTGATTGGAATGCAGATATGGGTTTCACCACTCCACTGTACTTATTTTTTAATGAAGTTCCAACACATTTTAGGAACATGTATTAGTGTGACAACACTAGAAAGGTATGATAACGTACTTGAGGTTTCAAAAGACAGAATCTACTTGTTACAATTAAGGATACAGCGGGCAGCGTCGGGAGCAGGCAGCGGAGTGAGTGGGAGCTGAGTGAGAAGGGCTTTGGCTCACTGGGCTTAGGCGAGAGCAGGCTTAGAGAAGGGAGTTGCAGATTTCTACCTTTTGCCACATACAGGAGGTTGGGACATGGCTGGGGCAATGGGGAGGAACATAAGCTGTGTTAGGTGCCGCATGTGGGAGTTCTTGGTGGCGTCACGTCTCCCCAAGGTCCACATCTGTGCTAAATGTTTAGAGTTGCAGCGCTTGAGGGGCGTTTGGAGGATGCGTTTCTGGTCAGGGAAAACGAAGAGATAATGTCTAAGAACCATGAGCAGGAAGAGATCCCAAGGGCTGAAGAGCAGGATGGGTGGACGACTGTTAGGCAGAAAAAGAGGAAGAAGAAGAGTAGTCATGGTCCCCTGGCCTCCCCAGTGGCCCCCCAAGATTCATCGACAGGGGCACAAAAGGATAGGCAGGAGGGCCAGAATGACTTAGAGGGACAGAAGGGGGCTGGCAAGGTGATAGTGGTAGGGGATGGGAGGGTCCAAGGCATTGAGAGGAGGTTCTGTGGGCAGAGGTGTGACTCCAGGATGGTGGTCTGCCTCCCTAGAGCAGGGGTACAGGACGTAACAGAAAGGGTAGAGGGAATTTTGAAAGGGGAGAGGACCCAGGCAGAGGTAATAATACACATAGGGGAGGGGGACATAGGAAGGAGGAGTAGGGTAGATGTCCGTAGGCAATTTAGGGAGTTGGGGTCCAAACTGAAGAGCAGGACCTCTAGGGTGGCATTCTCTGGGTTGCTGCCTAGTACCAGCAGGGCTAGGAATGACGAGATCATTCAGCTGAATGCATGGTTGAGGGATTGGTGTAGCCTTACTTTTGTAGACCACTGGGAGGTATTTATGAGAGAAGGGCAACTGTACAGGAGGGGTGGAGAGAATTTGAATGGGAGGGGAACTAGTGTCTTAGCAGGGAGGTTAGCTGGTGTGTTTAGGAATGGTTTAAACTAATAGGGAGGGGGGGTGGGGATGTGGCTGGGAGAGAGTTGGGTGAACGGAAAATTATCAGGGAGAAGGAGGTTCCGAGGGACATTGACAGGTTGAACTGTGTCTGTTTCAATGCGAGGAGTGTGATAGGAAAAACGGATGAACTTAGGGCCTTGATGTTTGTGAGGAAGTTAGATGTGATGGCTGTAATGGAGACGTGGTTACGTGAAGGGCAGGACTGGCAGCTGAATGTTCCTGGGTATAAGTGTTTTAGGTGTGACAGAGGAGGGTTGAAGAGAGGTGGAGGGGTGGCACTGTTAGTAAAGGAAAACATCACAGTAGTGCAGAGGGAGGACAATATGGAGGAGTTAGGGATTGAGTCGCTGTGGGTGGAGTTGAGGAATAAAAAGGGAGAGATTACGATGCTAGGGGTATACTATAGGCCACCCAACAGCCCGAGGTCAGTGGAGGAAGGCATTTGCAGGGGCATTTTGGATAGGTGCAGGAAGAATAGGGTGGTTGTAGTGGGTGACTTTAATCTTCCTGGAGTGGATTGGAGGGGGCCTAGAGCTGGGGGTACGGAGGGAGATGAGTTTGTAAAATGTGTTTTGGAAGGGTCCCTAGAGCAGTATGTAACTAGCCCGACTAGGGAAGGGGCTATACTGGAATTAGTGTTGGGTAATGAGGCGGGGCTGGTGGTTGAGGTTGAGGTAGGCGAACATGTGGCTTACAGTGACCACAAGTCCGTCTACTTTAGGATAAAAATGGAAAGGGATGAGTGCCGGCCAAACGGGAGGGTGCTGGGGGAACTGGGGGAAGGCGCGCTATAGCCGGATTAGGAGGGAGCTGAAGGACACTGATTGGGAGGGACTGTTAGCTGGCAAGTCCACGGATGGCAAGTGGGAGGCTTTTAAGGGCAAACTGAAAATGTTGCAGGAAAGGCATGTTCCGGTTAAGCGGAAGGATGGGAAAGGTAGGATTAGAGAGCCGTGGATTACAGGGGGTATCGAAGACTTGGTAAGGAAGAAGAGGGAGGCGTATGTTAGGTCGAAACAACTAGGTACGGAGAGTGCGCTGGAGGAATATAGAGAAAGTAGGAGGGAGCTAAAAAGGGGAGTTAGAAGGGCGAAGAGAGGGCATGAAATGGCTTTGGCTGATAGGATTAAGGAAAATCCAAAGGCATTTTATTCCTATATTAGGAGCAAGAGAGTAGTTAGAGGGAAAATTGGTCCTCTTAGGGACAAAAGTGGGGAGTTATGTATTGAGTCAGAGGGAATGGGGGAGATCCTGAATGAATACTTTGCGTCGGTATTCACGAAGGAGAGGGGTTCGGTGTCGTGCAGTGTCTTGGAGGGAGCTGTGGATCAGTGGCAGGAAATATCTATTACGAGGGAGGAAGTGCTAGGGCTTTTAGGTAGCGTAAAGATGGATAAAGCTCCAGGCTGATGGTATTTATCCCAGGCTGCTTAGGGAGGTGAAAGATGAAATTGCTGGGCCTCTGGCGCAAATCTTTGTCTTTTCTTTGGACACAGGTGAGGTCCTAGAAGACTGGAGGGTAGCAAATGTGGTACCACTGTTTAAAAAAGGTAGTAGGGATAACCCTGGAAATTATAGACTGGTGAGTTTGACATCAGTGGTAGGGAAATTATTGGAAAAAATACTTAGGGGTAGGATGTATGAGCATTTGGAGCGTTGCGATCTGATTAGGGATACGCAACATGGCTTTGTTTGAGGGAGGTCTTGCCTTATGAATCTGGTAGAATTCTTTGAGGAGGTGACAAAAACGGTTGACGATGGGAGAGCCGTTGATGTCATCTATATGGATTTCAGTAAGGCGTTTGACAAAGTCCCTCATGGTAGGCTGGTAGAAAAGGTTAAGGCGCACGGGATACAAGGACAGGTAGCTAGGTGGATTGAGAACTGGCTGGGAAATAGGAGACAGAGGGTAGTTGTTGAGGGGACCTTTTCGGGCTGGAGGCCAGTGACCAGTGGTGTGCCGCAGGGCTCAGTACTGGGACCTCTCCTCTTTGTAGTATACATAAGCGACTTGGAAGAGAGCGTACGTGGTGTAATCAGCAAGTTTGCAGATGACACCAAGATGGCAGGGTTGGCGGATACTGAGGTGGAATGTCAGGTGATACAGCAGGATATAGATAGGTTGGTACATTGGGCAGATAGGTGGCAGATGGAATTTAATCCTGACAAATGCGAGGTGATGCATTTTGGAAGGAATAATGCAGAGAGGAGTTACGTGATAAAAGGTAGACCGATTAGGAGTATAGAAATACAGAGGGACCTGGGAGTGCAGGTTCACAAGTCTATGAAGGTTGCGACACAAGTGGAGAAGGTTGTGAGGAAAACTTATGGAATGCTAGCCTTTATAGGAAGGGGTATAGAGTATAGGAGCTGCTGTCTAATGCTTCAGTTGTACAGAACATTGGTTAGACCGCATTTGGAGTACTGCGTCCAGTTCTGGTCGCCTTACTACCGGAAGGACGTGGAGACTCTGGAGAGGGTGCAGAGGAGGTTTACCAGGATGTTGCCTGGCATGGAAGGACTGAGTTACGAGGAAAGGTCGGAGAAACTGGGACTTTTCTCCTTGGAAAGACGGAGATTGAGGGGAGACATCATCGAGGTATATAAGATACTGAAGGGAATAGACAGAGTCAATAGTGAGAGGCTGCTCCCTAGACTGGGTACAATTACGAGAGGTCACGATCTAAGGGTGAGGGGGGAGAAGTATAATTTGGATATGAGAGGAAGGTTCTTCACGCAGAGGGTCGTGGGGGTATGGAACGCGCTACCGAGTAGGGTGGTGGAGGCAGGAACGTTGGACTTGTTTAAGGTTTACTTAGATAGACACATGAGCGAAACAAGGATGGTGGGTTATAGTAGGGGGTATTAAATAGGGTCAGAGCCTCGGGAGATACCGGAAATGCAGACTTATATGTTAACGTTTTTGTCTTTTTATTCCGCAGGTGGAGGTCCACCTTGTTGACAAACAAAGGGCATGCACACGGTGGGTCGTGTGTGGGCTGCTCTTGGAGGTTCCGGGAGTGGCCTAGTACTTTGTGTCGGTGTGTGCGCTTGATCCTGGACCGGTAGACGGGCGCCGCAACAGCTCAGTGACTAGCACTGCTAGCTGTGCAGATACATGGATTTGGGCCTGTGTCTGTGGGAGTTTGCACATTCTCCCTGTGGTTGCGTGAGTTTCCTCCGGGCGCTCTGGTTTCCTCCCACACCCCAAAGATGTGCTCTTAGGCTGATTGGTATACCAAATTGACACTATTCTCCCCTGAATCTGGCTAAGTTAGGGGTTCCACTCGCAGACACGCAGGGCAGGGTAGGTGTAGGAGGATGCGGCGGCGCGGGCTCATTGGGCCGAAGGGCCTGTTTCCCATGCTGGGTTGTTCTTCGTTCTTGAACACGAGAGGAACTATCATGCTGGTGGGTGCAGATTATAGGCCAAGAAGTGGAAATGAGGTAGAGGAGCTCATTTCCAGGTATTATGCAGAAAGATGCAAGAAATTTAGAGCAATGATAATGGGAGATTTTAATCATCCCCAGTGAAAACAGTAATGTAAAGGGCCAAGAGGGGAAGATAGTCCTTGGAGCTTTCCCGATCATTGAACTTTCAGTCCAAAGAGGAAAGACGCAAAGCTGCATCTAGTTCTGGGAATTGAAGTGGGGCAAGTGGAAAAACTTTTGAGTACGAGCATTAGTTAGGTTTAGACAAAGAAAATTTAGTGGAAAAAAATACACAATTGGAGGAGGATTAAATTTTCCTGAGTTGAAAAGGGATCTGGCACAGAAGATTTAAATCAAAAATTGGCAGGTTGAAATGGTAAAACAAACAAAGTGACAACTTCAGAGTGATATTACTGTATCTGTCACAAAACATCCTAAAAGCCCTCTCCTTGCCACTGTTACTGGCTTTTTTTTGTTGCCTTGCTGAGGACACCTTCCCACTCGGTTTTAAAATTAACAATTAACATAGCAGTCTGACTTCTTCAATCCATCGAGGTCTTCATCTACAATAACTTCCACCGCAGCCAGGCTTTGTGTGTAAACTAATTAAACTGTAATCAATGATGTGCGGGTTAGGTGGATTAGTCATGCTAAATTGCTACTTAGTATCGGGGGGCTAGCTTGGATGAGATTGTGGTTGGTCAGACTTGATGGGTCGAATAGCTCCTTTGGCACTGAAGGACTATGATTTCGAAAGATACAGTTTAGGTAGACGAGACATTCCTAAGAAAGAGGAAAAGGCGCTGCAAAATTTAAGCTTACTGGATGACTGTTGAATGGGATCAAAATAAACCAGTGATAAATGGCAGTTTCACAATTCAACAACTTGGATTTACTTAGTGTCTTTGGCACATTAAAATGTTCCCAGTCACTTCAGAGGTAAAAAACAAAAATTACATTGAGCCATATGAGGAAATTTTAAGGCAGGTAACCAAAGCTTGATCAAAGAGGTAAGTTTTCCTACTGTCTTAAAGGAGAAAGTGGTATAGAAGCAGACAGGTTTAAAAAGGAGGGAACTCCAAAGTTTAGGGCCTCAGCAACTGAAGGCACAACCAGCAATGGTGGAGCGAATAAAATCAGGGATGCTATGGGAGGTTGAATTCAATCAAGAAACAAGCCA